>NC_141695.1:1183020126-1184220126 GCF_964263255.1 Lissotriton vulgaris | reverse complement strand
TTTCCACAGTTTTGTGTAATGACCACAGACACCTGAATAAGTTCGAAATTTTATATAAGAATTCAAAGTGAAGAAGCCAAGATAATAAGCGATACACAGAGTAATATATCAAACATCAAAATCAGTACCAATAGGTAACTTTGCACAAAAAATATGACCATTTAGAATATATGGGAAACTACAGGGAGAAGTTTAGCACATACTATTCACTGCAACTTTATACTAGAACATAGGAATGGGATGGGACCTAGAACATGTACTTGACCTAAGTGATTGAGCTATTCTTGCTACTTTCACTGCAATCCACTAAAGGAAAGGGAAAAACGGGAACATACTAATGAAATATGACAGTTGGCAATCTTTTAAGGGTGGGGGGAGAAGTGGAACAATCTAATAAACAATTGCATATAACTCGCTTTTCAAGGTGATAGAGCAATATCACAGGCAAGAGTGCTTTATTAAGGAAAAGGAAAAGAGAGAGAGAGGGAGAGAGAGAGACGCAAACCCACAGTCTGATAATTACCTAATTCAGAATGAAGACCAACCCTGGCCACGGGTCAGTTGGAAGGACGGGGACAAGGACCCTCAGAAAAGGAATTGCCAGTATCCGAGCAGGTACAGCTCACGGGAATCAGGACAGGATACCCCTCAGGATTAGGCACAGGACTGGACCCACCAAGGCACGACCAACACCCACAGCTCCAGAAGCAACGCCTGCGTTACCCCTTTCTGCAAGTAATCCGCCAGTAACCCCGATTAGGTTTTCGAATTTCCCAGCAAAGTGCTTCGCCAGCACTTAAGACTATTTCCACCCCTAGGAGTTTGTGGAAAGTATGGACAAAGTGCTCCGCAGCACTTTCAGAATGAGCACCTATTGAGATCGTAGGGTCAGTGACAGGTCTGCTACTCGGACAAGTCGGACAATTTTCCTAAGCTAAACTAGGGTAATTATACAGTTTGGGGACCCTTAGACCACCCATTAATGTTGCAAGTGACAGTTTCCCACATCGTGATTGGTCAGGAGAGGTGGTGCGGTCTTTACTACCTCCTAGAATTCAGTTTTCACATGATTAATATGCAATTTTGAATACCCGCCCCTCAGGTTCACGTTCCCATGCATAGAATACAGCAGTACAGGATAGTTCACAATATGTAGCAACAGTATTGCTTTTTCCAAGGTAAGACTCCGTATTCCCAGCGAGGTTCCCAGGCGCATTGTGCTTCAGGAGCCAGCTGGCTAGGTTTAGCTTCTGCGCAGTTGGAACTTTCTCCGGTCATGTGACGGTGCCCAGCAGAGCTTCAAGTATGGCTCCGCTCATGATTACCCCAGCCCACAAAGACGCGGTACATGAAAAGTAAGCGAAAACAAATTAGAATCATACATAAAAATGATCGCACTGTATACCATGATAAGAGATAACCAACCCTTACTTTTATAATAACTATAGCATTAGGGATTAATGCGAAAGAATAGATAGGCTAAAAGCTGCTGCATTAAGCAGAGAGCGTGGTGAGAGACAAGCGGCCATATTTAGCATCAATGCGCATGAGCACAGAATCCCTCCAGAATGCGAGTGCGTCACATCACATGGGTATGACCGACGCATGCGCAGACTGAATTGCGGCAAAGCAGCCATTTTTAGTGCAAGCTTCGTTAGTACGTGAAAAGACAACCAAGCAAGCATCCTAGGGACACCCGCGTGTAGGGGAAAACACTTCACAAATGACGAACAATGGTGTTAATATTATTATGCCATTTAGACAAGGGTTTTGCATACGAGCAAGGCGCTATACGTGCGAATCCTTGCTCCATCAATCCCCTCTTTGATGATATTTACTATCATCACTACATGAAGGAAACAGATGCCAACTTTTCTCATTCATTCATATCGTCCATTTCAATTTCAATAAACTTATTGTTTAGTTTTCTTTCAGCTTCCCCATGAGAGTGGTGATTTTTCGCCTTTTTATAAATTGCACTCTTCAGCTCCTCTAATTCTAATTCATCAATGTTTCTTTTCACCCCCCTCGGATTGACTGTATATTTCTTTTTACACTTTTGACATTTGCAGCAGATAAAAATGATCAATACAATCACACCTATTATGACTATTGGCATCAGTATTTTCCACAAAATATTTCTACCTAGATTAGTAAACCAACTACCTATAGAGGAGAGACCTCCAGTCAGTCTCGTCCAGGCACTGTCAACCTCTAATGGTTTGAGTTCCTTTTCCAAATTAGTTATGTTCCTCACATATTGTTTTAATTCGATACTCTTATCAGGAATGTAGGTGCAACAATGTTGCGCTCTCAGCATTCTACAGACTCCGCCCTCTTTTGCTAATAGGGTGTCAAGGGCAAGACGGTTTTGTAAAACCATTGATCTGATCGCAACCATTTCAGTATTGACCAGCAGGAAACCAGCAGCAGTGTCCGTTGATAACCGGTCCACTACTGTAGACAATTTGCAGATTCTATGGGTGTTCAGAACTACCCCCATTCCAGGTATCAGTGCACTAAAAATATCACCTACAATTTCGCCTACACTTTCGCGTTTACTACGCACTAAGCCATTAGTTTCATCATCGCTTCCAGCTGCATTGCTCACATGGTATATTTTCGGGAAAACAATGCCAAAGTAGCAGCTTCCATACCAGTGATCCGGCAATTTGAAATAAGCCTTGTTCCCACATATATAATATATTCCGGGAAACACAGGTTCTGACCCGTTTTTGAAACCCCAACCTCCAATTACCTTATAATTATGTTCACACTCGCTGGAACCGATGAATACATTGTTATAGTACTCTGTCCTTTCCCTATGGATACAAAGTTTCCCCTTTCCTTCAAAATCCAGCAACAAGGCAGGACTGGCTTCGCCTTCTGAGGTGTTATCCATGTGCTCAGCCCACCTAGGAACTCTTTCCTTCTCGTCATTTGCCTTCTTCTGAAACTTTTCTCTCCTTCTGTCTGCCATCTTTATAAACATCTTTTCCTGCTCTTGTAGTGAACAGGTCAGATTGTCTTCTCTTGCTTGATCTAAGTCTATGTTACCTATAGTCAGGAAATATTCTCCCATATAGCGGGTCACGTCACTTGTAGTATGTACACGGTTCAAATGTCTTCTAATAGGAAGTTCAGAAAATACTACGTCATCATTTGAATAATAGTACTGCAAGGTGCTTCTATAGAACAAGCTAGCTAATATACTACAGGATATTCCATAGGTCAAAGGTAGATGATGGTATGTCACGCCTTCAGCCACTGAGGTTGGTAGCTTCATGCAGACATAACAGTCCTCTATTTCCATAGCCTCTACGTAATGCACTAACAAGTTAGCAAAAACATTTAAATGCGTCCTGTTCTTCATTTTGTGAAAATGTAGTCCATCCTCATCTGGTGCTTCTAAATCAGGTCGTGTGTGTGTCAGTCCTACTCTTTTGTCGCGTCTTTCTAGTCTTCGTGGTGTTTCTGCAGTCGGTACAACCCCTACATCTACTGCTTCGGGTTCAGGAGGGGACAAATTAGGATTCTTACTTATCATAAAAGGTAGAAAAACAGTTAGTCCTATCCACATTACTATTAGCATAGCTACACTACACAAGCATATCTTACAACAGGTTTTGAGACACCCACAGCGGGATCTCCCAGAGACACTCGGATCAGACATGTTTAGCTTACAGGTGGCTTTTGCTACCCCTCTTCGTTTCTTTGCACCAAAGGCTCACTTCAGGGCTCGCTTAAGGAGGGTCTTCGTCCGAACTCCGATCAGCAATGGACTCGTTGTCACTGTTGCCACTGTGGTGAGGCTCGTCAATCTCTTCCAACACAAAGTACGTCCACTCAGGGCTCCGATACAGTCGGTTCTGTTTCTTTATTCTGTCGCTCTTTCTCAGCGATTTGCCTTGGGCTGCATTCCTTTCACTTAAAGCCCTTTTTCGGTCTTTATCGTTTTCTTCGACTGTCTTTAGTCTGAGCCTTAGTCTCTTGACGTATCGAGGTGTACTTCTTCCTCCGTGCCTCCCAGTGGTTGAGGAGACTTCTCCTTCTTCGTGCACTCTTTTCACTTTTTGTTGTGGCACTTCTGATTCCCTGCCTGTCTGACTAGTTCCAGGTCTTTCGTCTATCTCTTCTGCCTGGTCGCTAATCTGTCCCTGCTCAGATTCAAATCGCACTTTCTTTTTACTTCTTGTTACTTTTGTTTCCGTTGTCTGAGCACTTTGATCTAGTTCTATCTGTTCCTGTTCATGCTCTTCGACCTCTTCGCTTTCTTCTGCATGAACGTCAGCCCTAATTTCTAACTGTCCCTCTCCACTCTCGGGAGTTTCAGGAGGAGTGTCGATGTCCTGATCTGACCCTACTTGGCCTATTTCCTGATCAGGTATGTTACGGCTTTCATTGACCTGACCTTCTTCTTCTACTCCTGACTCACCTGGACTATCCCACTCACTGTCTAAGTAGGAATATTTCCTTGTTCGTATTGGATCATGAACTGGTTCGTCGGCGGGATACCATTCAACGTCTCGACTTGTGCTCGGCAGTTCGATGTCAGCTAGCTCCGGACTCTCTTCCTCGGAGGTCTCTTCAGCTGTGCTGCCTTCAGCTCCAGTCGCGTTTTCTCCAGATACCCGCTTTGTGTGGCTGGCGTGGATCCACTTCGGTACACCAGCGCACTTCACAGCAGTGGTAGTGACGAGGATCACTTGTCGTCGCTTTCCCCACCTTGGCTTCAAGCAGCTGCTCCGGGTGTGTTTCTTTAACACCACCCAGTCTCCTGGCTGCAGGTTGTGTGCTGGAGTCTTTGGCCACTCGTCTTCAGTCTCCCCAATCTGCTGAGAGAGAGAACGCACTTGGTCACCCAGCTGCTTGCAGTATTCTAGCACCATATCATCAGAAATGCTTAGCAGTTTGTTTCCGGGTACCCATGCCTGGCGCATCACTCTTCCCATCAACACTTCATGGGGACTTAGGCCAGTCTTTCGATTCGGGATACTTCTCAAACTCATCAGCACCAGGGGTAAAGCTTCTATCCAGTTCATTTTTGTGGAATCACACATTTTTCCCAGTCTGGACTTCAGAGTGCCATTTATTTGTTCCACTACCCCAGAAGCCTCTGGGTGGTAGGCGCAGTGCAATCTTTGCTTCATTTTGAATGCTCTACAGAGTTCCAATAGGACATCGTTGGCAAAATGCCCACCTTGGTCCGTTTCGATTGTCTCTGGGATCCCATACCTAGGTATCAACTCTCTGAGCAATAGTTTGGCTGTGGTGATAGCGTCATTTTTCTTAGCTGGATATGCTTCCACCCACCTAGAGAATAGACAAACTATGACTAAAACATATCTATATCCGTTGCATCTGGGCATGGTTATGAAGTCTGCCTGTATTCTCACGAAGGGACCTACTGCCTTTCCAATAGTACTCTGCTTCACTACAGTCTTCTTTCCTGCATTGAATTGCTGACACACTAGGCACCTCTGGCAAAGCCTGTCCGCCTGGTCCCTGAACTTTGAATTGCAGAACACTTGTTCAAACACCCGACACATCGCATCTCTTCCCATATGTGTTGGCTCATGTATCATTCTGACCATGGGGTCGATCAAGCTATCAGGCAGTACAGGCACCCCATCCGGATTTACCACCACACCATCTTCTCGCAACTCGCATTCCTTTGCGGCCCACCTGCCTTTTTCTTGCCTGTCTGTGGCTTGTTGTATCTCTCTTAATTCTTCCCACGTTGACACATTATCAAACAACATAAGTTGGCAGCTGGTTCCATCCCACCGGGCAATTTGTAGGGACATCTGGTGTCGGGCACAAAACTGTGCAATTTGGTCAGCGTACCTATTACCGGCAGTCACATCATCATTTCCAGATCTGTGAGCCGCACACTTGACCACAGCCAATTCTTTGGGTAATTGGATGGCTTCCAGTAAGTTATGCACTACTTTCCCATTTCGGATAGGTGTGCCAGAGGAAGTCATGAATTCTCTTTGCAACCACAATTGGCCGAAGTCATGAACAACCCCGAAACAGTACTGACTGTCTGTGTAAACAGTAATTCTTTTGTTTTTTCCCCTCTTGCATGCCCGAGTTAACGCTATAAGCTCCGCCACTTGTGCAGATTTCACCTCGCGCATGTAAGATGCCTCGACGACTCCTGTCAGCGTAACCACAGCATAGGCAGCACTCAGACTAGGCGTGGGCGGAAAATCCGTTCCGCTCGCGGATTTTGCGGATTTTCGGGAAATCCGCAATCCGCGAGATTTGCGAATTTCCCGCAAAATCCGCAAATCCGCGAGCAGCGGATTTTGCTCGCACTGCTCGCACTGTTCGCGTGAGTTCGCGCCCCGCGAATAAGTGCAAAATTGCAGAAATACGATTTTAGCAAAACTGAAAGTAACTACTTACCAGGTTCAAAAGTTCAGGCTCATCATTAGTAGCCATTTCCTGGAGTGCTTCCTGAGGGGCCCCTCCAGAGTTCAGTTGCCAGTTGAAACTAGTATGTGACCCTGCTCTGAACCTCAGAATAGTTACACATATGCCACAAAGGTCCTGAATTACAGCTAAGGGAGACAAGCAGGAGCCAGGCTGGAAGTTAAAATCCATTAATCAGCCCCTAATTCATTATTGTCAGTTGGGGCAGGGCAGGTGTTGTAACTAATTTTGCAACAATGAAAGCACTTAGCAAGTGCAAAAGATCACTAATCAGGGCGCACTAAGGAAGCAGGTGCCAGCTAAAAAAATATTCTGTGACACATGAATCAGCCCCAAATTAATTCAGGTCACTTGAGGCAGGGAAGGTGTGCTTTGCTTTGCCGAAAATAATGTACACTGGACAACCAGAGGGTGTGGTGATGAAACAGAGGGTGGCATGGGTGGGCCAGAGGGTGGCATGAGTAGTCAGAGAGTGGCAGTGGTGACAGAGAGTGGCAGTGATGAAGAAGAGTGTCCCAAACAGGCTGGACACGTAGAAACAACAAGTTCGCGAAACTTGCGACCCGACAGGTAAGTTCGCAATTTGCGAAAGTGTACAAAACCCTCGCGAACTGGCAGAAACACGGGCGAACACAAAAAAAAAAAAAATCCGCAAATTCGCGGGAATTCGCGGATTTTGCGGATTGCGAATCCGCAAATCCGCAAAATTCGCGAACGCGAGATCCGCAAAATTCGCTCATGCTTAACTCAGACTCCCACTCTCATGTCTCAAACACGAGCCATCCACAAACATTGTTTTATCCCCGTCCCGTAGTGCTATTTCACGAATGTCAGGACGGGGCTTGGTGCTATATTCAGTCAGATCGATGCAATTATGTTCCCCACCCTCATCCGATTCTGCATCCAGAGGGACAGGTAACAGTGTCGCAGGATTTAGGACATTGCACCGGGAGATAGTTACATTTTCAGCACCAATCAAAATTCTCTCATACTTAGTCAGCCGACTAGGTGTGAGGTACTGGGTCTTAGTTCTAGTCAGTAGGATGACAACAGAGTGAGGAACATAGACAGTGACGGGATGTCCCATGACAATGCTCTCACTCTGTTCTAGACTGACGCAAGTAGCAGCAACGGCTTTTAAGCAGCCAGGCAGTCCAGCCGCCACTGGATCTAGGGTGGCCGAAAAGTAGGCGACTGGTCTTCTGACTGATCCGTGCTCCTGGGTCAGGACTGAAAGAGCACAATTTTCTCTGGTGTCACAGAACAGTTCAAAGGGTTTATTGTACTCAGGCATACCCAATGCAGGTGCGGTACATAGACAGTTTCTCAGAGTTACCCAAGCATTCATGCTCTCACTGTCCCAGTGGACGGGATCTTCCACTCCTTTCTTTGTCATATTTATCAGGGGTCGGGCTAGAGCCGCAAATCCTGCAATCCATTGCCTGCAGTAACCCACAACTCCTAAGAACATTCTCACCTCTTTCTGGGTTGTGGGCAGTTCCATCGCTTTAATTATTTTGATCCTTTCGGTAGTGACCTTCCTGATTCCCTTTTCTATCTGGTGCCCCAGATATTTTACTGAGTTTTTACAGAATTGTAATTTGTCAGGCGACACTTTATGTCCTCCCTTTCCTAGGTGATTCAGCAAGGCAATTGTGTCAGTGACACAGTCAGACTGGGTTTTAGATGCCACTAACAGGTCATCTATGTACTGCACCAAAACAGACTCTCTTGGCAGCACTAGGGATTCAAGGCACTTTTTCAGTATCTGGTTGAAAATCGATGGACTTTCGGTGTACCCTTGAGGGACACGATTCCAGACATAGATATGGCTGTCGAATTCAAAACTGAAAAGGAACTTGCTTTCTGGGTGCAATGGGATGGAAAAGAATGCGTGGCACAGATCGATGACAGTGAACCATTCTGCATTCCAAGGAATCTGGTAGAGTATTACTGCAGGGTTGGGCACAATAGGACAGCAAGGCACAACAATTTGGTTTACCTTGCGCAAATCTTGCACCACCCGGTACTTCCCACTAGGCTTTTTGATCCCAATGATAGGCGAATTACAAGGGCTGCTCAACACTTCTTCTATTATTTCTGCTTCTAGCAGCCTCGTGATTTCAGTCGCTACTCCTGCCTTCACTTCTGCACTCATTTTGTACTGTCTGGTTTTGGGGTATACAGCATTTGTTTTTATTGCTATTTTAACTGGGTCCACATTTGCCATCAGGCCTACATCTTTTCCCGTGAAATCCCACACTTCGGGTACTACTCTTAGCTGGAGTTCCTCAGGTAAATCCTCAATTGTCAAAGGCTTGATATCAGCATCTTGTCTGACTAACATCAGTTTGTACAGGCCATCTTCATCGGGGGTCTGAATTTCAACGCCATTTGGTGTGCAGTAAATGGTACAACGCATCTTGCACAACAAATCACGTCCCAGTAGGTTTACAGGACTGGAATCACAGACCACAAATCTGTGCATTTCCTTGAAATTTCCTATGGAAATCTCCATTGGTTCAGTTACAGGGGTACTTATTATCTGATTTGAGACTCCCACTACTTGGATTGCTTCTCCCGAGAGGGGTAGGTTAGGAACATCCACTGTTCTTACAGTAGATCTGGTAGCGCCAGTGTCCAACAGAAAGGTGACATCTCTTCCTTCAACCTTTCCTTCAATGTATGGTCCAGTCTGGTCTACCGGCAAGGAGGCGCCAAGCACGCACTCCTCATCCTCCCCTCTCAGGCCCCGTCAATCTTGATCCTCACAAAGGAAGGTATCACTTAGCAAGTACTGCGGGATGACTGCATTTCTTTCACTCTCAACCTCCCATACTTCCGCCCTCTCATTCTGCTGACCCTGACTCTTAAAATTCTGTCTAGGAGCGCGAGGTACTGGAGGTAATTTTACCTGTTGCTGGGTTTTCCTTGTCCCCTCTTTCGGCACCTGTGGATTTAAACCATTTACAGGGGCATTACCAGCCTGTAGGTGTGGACACTCGTCTCTCCAATGCCCCATCTGGCCGCACCCATGGCACGGGAACTTTTTCATGGCCTCCTCACGACTCATTTTAGGTCTGGGCTTTCCTCCCCCCCCAGAACTGGTATTCGGAACATTATTATCAGAAGTCATTTTACTTAACTGTTTTTCTTGCTGTTCGGCTAATTTCACCTGTGCCCACATCACTTTCTCCTTGAGGGCTTTCTTTTTATTTTCAATTTCATCTTCGCAGTATTTCGCATATTTCAGGACATCATCTATGGGCTTTCCCTGCCAACTTATTTTGTTATCTCGAATCCATTGTGATATTTCAGGCCTTAATCCTAGCACAAATCTGTAACTGAAATGGGTCATGTCTTTCATGTCCACATTATCAATACCACTGTAAGTTTTGAATACCTGTAGTAACCTTTCGTAAAATGAATGCACTGTCTCATCACGTTCTTGGGTTGTTCTATCTATTCGGGTCCAATCTGTCTCTTTGGCTGGCACCTTTTTCTTAAGATACTGTATGACCTGGTCATATTTCCTCATTACATCCGGTGAAGGGGCTCCCGTTCTCTCATCTCTGGGATATTCATCATTAGGCCAATCAATCTCTATTTTACATTCCGTCCACAGATCTACAGGTACCACAATATCGAAAAACCCATCCAGGTCTTTCAGCAGGCATTTCTGAACTTTTATGAAACGCTCTACCTGTCGGTACCAGTCAACTGGTTTCTCGCGTAATTTCGGGAAGTCATTTGTAAATGACACAATGTCTTGCCTGGACCAAGGGACATGGACGTACTTTCCTCCCGGGACCTCTCTCATGGGACACAATTTTTCTGTTGGGGTTACTTCCTTTAATACAAATTCTGAAGTTATCGACCCAGCCCTACTGCCTTCCTTTTTCTTTGCCCACCTGGTTCTCCATTTCCCCACTTCGCCCCATTTCTGCAGGAGTTTCAACAATTCCTTTACTTGGATCTGTTTCCCCATCACATTCAGACTTTCTAAATCCTTGTCTGAAAAGTCCACCCTGTAGGGTTTCTGAAGAATTTTGGAGCGACTAACATCAACTCCCATTTCTGCGGCGGCATCCATTATCTTTTCGTGGAGCACCCTAGCATTCCGGGTAAGGTTTTTACTGATGAATAGTAACTCTTCCTCATTATACGAGCTCAGGCGCTCAACTCCCACGTTCCCAGCCATCATTTCTTCTATTTCTATTCTTAATTTATATATTTCCAATGTTTTAGGTTGAGAAGTGGTCTCTTTCTCTATCTCCTTTGTCCATCTGTCTAATTCTTCAGGGGAAACTAAAGAGGCGTTCCTAATTCCGGATGCACTTTCAATCACCACTTCCTTTTGTCTAGGCAGACTTCTTGCCCCTACTATACTGGCCCTCGACTCCCTTATGGGCAAATCCATTAAACTTCCAGATTCACACTCACTTTCCTGATCTTCATCTACGAATACTTCTTTCCTCGGGGTCTGGAAGCTAGGAGTAGGCAGTATTGGGGTGATGACAGGAGGAAGGGGACTAATCAAGTCATTTTTATACATTGGGATAGCAGGACCAATAGTTACCGGAATGGTCAAGGCCTCAGGATGGGGATGCATCTGTGCAATGGTTCTGGCTAAGTCCTCTCGCTGTCTAGTCAGGACTTCTCTCTCTTTTTCCTGCAACCCCCTTTCAGCAGAATTGCCATGCAATACCTGGGGTACTAAGGATGGATAAATACTCGGGGCAGTCGGGGCAACCAATCGAGGGGGACTTTCCCCGAAGGGCTGATAATTCGGAACTGTGGACTTAGGTCTGCAAAACTCATCCCTTCCACTATTTTTTTTGCTTGTAGTTGTCCCGTCTGTATCACTTTCCCTCCTACTCCGGGGGTAATTGGTAACAGAACTTTGAGAATGCACCGAATCTGATTCCGCTACATAGGGAGGTGGATCCTTCATCAACAAGTCTTCCAGGTGTTCATCTTCTACATCCCCCATAGGTGCTAGGTGATGGGTTTTTGCTTTACATTTTCCTCTTTTCTCCTCTAATACTCCCATCATGGGGAATAGCCCTTCAGTTAACATAGACTGCCTCCATTGTTTCAATTTCTGCTCTTTCGTTGGCGTTGGAAGTCTGGGATACCACTTACTCACTCCTTTATCCATTCGGGGTTTATCTCGCTCTGCAGCCTCAATCTCCCACTCCTCCAAAGCTTCGTACTGGGTCAACCTAGGTCTAGGGTGTAATTCATTCATGCGGGTCCTTAAGTTAAACAGGATCCGACCATTAAAGGTACCTTCAACAGGGAATGCCAGGACTCCGTCATCTACAGTATACTTTGCCCAATTTTCTAGCCAGATACAAGTGTGATACCCTTTGTCAAACATCATAAAAGAGGCAGGGGTATTTGGCGGGGGAATGAGTACGCCTTCTCTCGTTCTAATGGGCTTGTCAGTTTTGAAGAAGTTCTTTACTTTATCCGAGAAGGACAATTTTCTCTTTATTCCATACATCATGTGCGGTCTACCTCGTATAAGCTGATCCTTATGAAATCCTAGGTACTTTGGATTCGGTATGAAGTCTGGATACCACATACAACTCTCCAGACTCGCTTCTAACTCGGCTTGATTAATTTTGTTTACTTTCGTGCTTCCAATGCTAGCGCGACTTTTATTTCGCGCCACCCAATCAGGTCAAAGAATACAACTACGATCAACCAATGGGTGCGCGGCCCTTTCGTAAGACAGAGTCTCCCGTTTCGGCACTCACCCCTCCTTCACAAATTCAGCTCTGCTACACGCCCGCTGTCCTGACCAATACCAGCGCGGCACGGAGTGACGTCAGAGCAGCTCTCCGACTGACTCCCACCTTCACAAGGTAACGGAAACTTTTTACTCTCTCTAAAGTGCGAGTGCAAGTTTTAGTTAACAACACACAACGTTTGCCACTATGTCTGAGTGTTCTAAAGAGAGAAAAGACTTTTCTTTCGCTACTAGTAAACCACTTCTGTCTACTTTTCATTCACTCTGGATAGACTTCTTTGCCTGTCCCTACACACTAGTAACATAGAACCCGTTATTCTTCTGACTCATCCACCTTGATCGGGGATATGTACTGAGCCAGGATTTCACCAGCGAACTATTTTACTTACCAGACAAGCCTCGGAGACCCTATTACTCCTTCCGTATGCGACCCTTACTAGGTGATATCGCAATGAAAGTTTTATAATGGACTCGTAGCTATCATTCACTCCAGAAACAAAGGTCCTAATTAGTGCTTCCAGTTATTCTTAACCCTGCACTAATACCTCAAACCTAGTGACTTCAACAGCTAACCGGATTCTACTCACCGTTAGCTAAAATACTTCCCCGGGGATTCAGACTACACTGAACATTTACAAACAATTCTGGGTTAATTCAACATGCAGTATTTATAACAATAATGCAAATTCATGAACATTTACATATAAAAACACATTTCAAAAATATTGTAAAATATAGTAACAATCAGCAGCACGTTTTTGTATTCACGGCTAGTTTATGACTATCCTGTCTACCTAATCTAACTAGTCCAAACCATCCTCTGCTAGCCAGAAATTACTGCTAGAGCGCACAGTTTTCCCCAGGTCACCCGGGTTACAAATTCTTTAACACGCACTGGGCCCTTGGCGTGAAGAACACACTAATTTTGTTTGGGTGAAACTGGGTGAGGATTTCTCCTCCTGCACGCTGCTAAGAGTAATCAGGTTTGGTTTTACCTCTGCTTACCATGCACCCGACTTACCACAGGCGCAACTCCTTGACGGACCTGGAGCTATTTAAGGAAAAAGTAGACAGGCCTAACATTCAATATACTTAAAACCAGTAAAATACTTTCCACAGTTTTGTGTAATGACCACAGACACCTGAATAAGTTCGAAATTTTATATAAGAATTCAAAGTGAAGAAGCCAAGATAATAAGCGATACACAGAGTAATATATCAAACATCAAAATCAGTACCAATAGGTAACTTTGCACAAAAAATATGACCATTTAGAATATATGGGAAACTACAGGGAGAAGTTTAGCACATACTATTCACTGCAACTTTATACTAGAACATAGGAATGGGATGGGACCTAGAACATGTACTTGACCTAAGTGATTGAGCTATTCTTGCTACTTTCACTGCAATCCACTAAAGGAAAGGGAAAAACGGGAACATACTAATGAAATATGACAGTTGGCAATCTTTTAAGGGTGGGGGGAGAAGTGGAACAATCTAATAAACAATTGCATATAACTCGCTTTTCAAGGTGATAGAGCAATATCACAGGCAAGAGTGCTTTATTAAGGAAAAGGAAAAGAGAGAGAGAGGGAGAGAGAGAGACGCAAACCCACAGTCTGATAATTACCTAATTCAGAATGAAGACCAACCCTGGCCACGGGTCAGTTGGAAGGACGGGGACAAGGACCCTCAGAAAAGGAATTGCCAGTATCCGAGCAGGTACAGCTCACGGGAATCAGGACAGGATACCCCTCAGGATTAGGCACAGGACTGGACCCACCAAGGCACGACCAACACCCACAGCTCCAGAAGCAACGCCTGCGTTACCCCTTTCTGCAAGTAATCCGCCAGTAACCCCGATTAGGTTTTCGAATTTCCCAGCAAAGTGCTTCGCCAGCACTTAAGACTATTTCCACCCCTAGGAGTTTGTGGAAAGTATGGACAAAGTGCTCCGCAGCACTTTCAGAATGAGCACCTATTGAGATCGTAGGGTCAGTGACAGGTCTGCTACTCGGACAAGTCGGACAATTTTCCTAAGCTAAACTAGGGTAATTATACAGTTTGGGGACCCTTAGACCACCCATTAATGTTGCAAGTGACAGTTTCCCACATCGTGATTGGTCAGGAGAGGTGGTGCGGTCTTTACTACCTCCTAGAATTCAGTTTTCACATGATTAATATGCAATTTTGAATACCCGCCCCTCAGGTTCACGTTCCCATGCATAGAATACAGCAGTACAGGATAGTTCACAATATGTAGCAACAGTATTGCTTTTTCCAAGGTAAGACTCCGTATTCCCAGCGAGGTTCCCAGGCGCATTGTGCTTCAGGAGCCAGCTGGCTAGGTTTAGCTTCTGCGCAGTTGGAACTTTCTCCGGTCATGTGACGGTGCCCAGCAGAGCTTCAAGTATGGCTCCGCTCATGATTACCCCAGCCCACAAAGACGCGGTACATGAAAAGTAAGCGAAAACAAATTAGAATCATACATAAAAATGATCGCACTGTATACCATGATAAGAGATAACCAACCCTTACTTTTATAATAACTATAGCATTAGGGATTAATGCGAAAGAATAGATAGTCAGTCAGTCAGTCAAAATACACTTTATTCGATTTTTGTTAAAATCATAAAAGGCAAAACATACATATATTTAAAAAGACATTTTAAAAATACCCACAGTTCATTTTGTTTATACATAGTGTCCATAAAAAAGTCACTGAATTAGTCACCATTATACATACAAAAAGTAACAGTTAATGTATTCATTTTTAATTTAAAACAGAACAGTTCTAGGGATTCTTTTATTTCTACCTCTGTACGCGGCTGTTAAAAAACTCGCTACACAAAAAGTGACATGTGCGTCCGGTAACCTTTGGAGGTAAAGCAAGGCAGGTCTCACTTGTATAAAGCCCAGTGTTTTCAGGAGGGGAATTAAATATTTTCTCCTCTCAGAATCGTAAAATGCACAAAAAAACAGGAAATGAAGAGTATCCTGATTAGAGAACTGATCGCACTCACAGGGTGGTGCATGTTCTGGTTTACCCCACGTAGGGAAGGAACCTAATGAATAGTGGATTAAATTCAATCTGAATCTGGTTAACAAAAATCTATGCAAGGGTTTAGAGACATATTGCAGGTAGGGTTCCATCGAGGGGGAAGAGGACAAAACCAGATGTGCTCTTACTAACGGTTTATTAACCTCATATTCCTCTCTCTCTAAGCGTGTCCTCCCCTGGAATTCCTTCTTAATCCACGCAATGTCCGCTTTCCTGATTATGGATGGTGTTGTATATAACTCAGGTCTTCCGAGGGCAGTGAATGATGTCTTTATATATCTCAGCCAAGCTATTTTCATTGCCCCCTCCCTTGCAGTCACGTCTTTAAGGATTGTGTGATTTAAAGACAACTCAGTATTTAACCAGATATTGGCCCAAAAAAGTAAAGGGGCCATTTTCAATCCATCTATGATATAAGGTAGGCCAACTTCCTCATGTATGGAGTAGGTAGGTGTGGAGTTTGGGACCGACAGAATTCGTCTAATAAGTTTGTTCTCTACTATCTGCATACTGTCCAGATTAGTATAACCCCACAGTGCTGCACCATATGAGGCTATTGAAATGCATTTACTTTTGTAAACTTTTAACACGGCTTCCATTGGTTTAGCCCCTAGTCTTTTAGTAAAATCCAACAGGGCAGCTGTAGACCTGGCTAAAGAAATACATTTGGCCTTGATTTGCGGGACCCAGGAGCCCTTCTCGTCGAACAAGACCCCTAGATAAGGAAAAACCGGGACCCTGGAGAGAGCCTCGCTATTACAAAAAAAGGTTTTTGTATGTAACTTGTTTTTTTGTGGACCCACAATCATTGTGTGCGATTTAGTTACATTGATTTTTAGATCCAATCTGGCCATAAAAGAGCCAAAGAGTTCCAAAAGGGTCTGTAACCCAATGCCCGTGCGGGCGATGAGAACAGCATCGTCTGCGTATAAAAGAGCCGGTATCTGCTTCCCATCTACCCGCGGGACATCAGCATTGCCCGCTAACAAAGACTTCCCTAGATCATTAATGTAAATGGTGAATAAAAGTGGGGCCAAGATACAGCCTTGGCGGACACCTTTATTTGACCTAAAACTATCAGAGCATCGCCCATCCCTGGTCACCCGGACCTTCGCAGTAAGGCTTTGGTGCAAGCTTGCTATAAGGGCTACCAAGGGTTCCTCAATACCAAGCTCGCGCAATATAGCCCAAAGCTTGGCCCTATTAACCAAGTCGAAGGCCGAGGAGAGGTCCATAAAAGCCAAATATAGTGAACCTTCCCCGGCCACCGTGTACTTCGATATTAGGAGGTGTAAATTTGAGCATTGCTCTAAGGTTCCCCGTTTTTCCCTAAAGCCATATTGAATCTCTGCGAGATCCCCACAGGTCTCCAGGCTTGTTCTCAACTTTGTCAATAAGACTCTGCCCAGAATCTTAAAGGCAGAGTCTATCAAGGAGATTGGGCGGTAACATCCTGGATTCTCCCTGTCTCCCTTTTTAAAAATTGGTACTATGACAGATGTGTTCCATGTTACTGGAAAACATCCACCATTTGTTGCCCTGAAGACATTTGTAAGGACTTTAGACCAGGTAGTTGGGGCATATATAAAAAAGTCTACCGGGACACCGTCCGGGCCCGGAGCCTTATTTTTCGTGGAGTCCATTATGGCCTTATATACCTCCTCCTCATTAAATTCTACTGCCACTAGGCCCCTGGTCGGTCCTGTCTCATTATCATTTACAGGGTCATTGCCGCCATATATATTTTTAAAATGATCAACCCATTTCTCGTCACTGATGATGCAGTCGGAGATTGTGTTGATCTCCCCAGAGAAGAATTGGTTGTTTATGATGTCCCAGAATCTTTTACTATTCCGTAGTATGTCCACGTCAAGCAAATCATTCCAAGCATTCTTTTTAATTGCATTTTTTCTATTTTTAACAACCAGTTTATACTCTCGCCTTAATTTAGAGATTAAAGTTTTATCCCTAGGCTTTATTTTAAGGGCATTTTTCAGTTCCTTATGGGCTTTAGAGCAATTCCTATCAAACCATTTAAATGGCTTGGGTGGCAAATTAGAGTTGGGGACAGTAAGTTCTTCAGCCGTATGTGAGCAAATTAGATTAAAAGCTGAGACAATCTCATCATTGGAGGCATTTTGGTCTAAACAGATTCGCATAGGTTCCTCTATCTTTGGGCGCAGGGAAGCCATAAAGGTTTCCTGGACCACCTTACCCCACTTGAGCCGTCTGCCCTGGTCACTGGGCACCGTCGATGTGCAAGCCCTGGGAAGGCCCAGGTGCTTGCTCCATAAGTCACTCCAGTGAACCTGTGCTGAGACCGGGTTGTGATCACTATGTGGGGAGGCGATTACCTCGTAAATCCCCATCCTAGAGGTTAAGCCCTGAGAAACGAAAATGAAATCTATCACAGACCCACTTTCAGACCCTTTGTAGGTTGGCAAGGATTCGTCACTACCAGTACTAAGGGGTTCAGACATGTTAAGGCTGGCAAGGAGAAATTCCAACGCCTCCCCCGCTTTGGTGTGAGCAAAGTGCAGATTGCCATTTTCTGTTTGACCATCCAGGTTGCCTAGATTACATTTTAAAACACATTTTTGAATGTTAAAATCACCTAAAATTAGGAAATCGAAATTAGTGCAAGATTTGTGACTATAATCAAAAAGAACTTTTTCTAGTTGATCCACATGGGCTGTGTCTGTTTGTCTAGCCCACGAATTATAAAAATTTAAGACCACTAAGACCCGCCCTGGTGAGATAGTCCATTCTACCATTAAAATATTTGGGGAGCCTGACTCTAGTTGTTTAAACGTCCCTGCCAATTTTAACGAGAAGAGGAGAACTAGACCACCCTTAGCTCTTCCTGCACTGCTAGGAGTTGCTGGAATAATAAAACTTATAAACCCGTCCAGACAGAAAGATGGTGCGGTGTCCCATGTTTCTTGTAGGGCAATTACATGGTTGCTGGTTATGAAATCTATCCATGTGGGATCCAATCTTTTGGCTCTAGTCCCTGCCACATTCCAGCTAAGAAACCGACATGGAGTCAGTTCCACCCCACCCACTGGAGCTACGGGCGTTGTCTGAGTGTGTGTTAGTTGTTCACTAATTACAGGCATAGAGTCCTCCGCCCTACGTAAATGGGTTTGCGGGGCCGGGTTTCTTTGCACCACTGATGTTTCTGCTTGGGCACCCTCTTCTACGGTTTCCTTACAGGCCCTATCTATTTGTCAATCCACCCCCTCTAGATCATTTAAACAGTTAAACCGATTGTAGGTTGGGAGTAATGGTGCCGTTCTACCGAAGAGTGGCCAGGGATGAGGAGCCTGATGGCGCCCTCTTCTGCCAACTCTCTCCCATCTATCATGTCGTTGGGGTGGATATTGTGGGCCTGGGGTATTTGGGAAAAAGAAAGACACGCGAAGGGTATGGATGGTAGATTCCCTTGATATGTTTTCCCCTTGGCAAATGTGAGCCACCGTGCCCTTGTCCCTGAAACTCACTAATATACAGTCCCCGGTAATGGATTTCCGACTTCTCCCCACCCACGGGACCCTTCTTACCATTATAATCTCATTATTAAGATGTATCGGGAGAGGTCTGTTTATGTTTAGCCATTTAATGACCCTAGTTTTTAGTGTACAAAAATCCTCTATTTCACCTTCATCTAGTTGGGGGACCCCTGCCATAACTACTGTGAGATCGTTAGTCTCGGGTGGTAGGTTAGGACGACGGGGTCTTGCAGGGGGCATTTTTTGATTATCCGGGATGATGTTATCTGTCCTATGTGCCTGAGGTACTAATGCTAGGGGTAGGTTGGGAGTGGTAGCCTGGGGAGGATTGGTGACTACAGGCTTTGGGTTTGGTGGTTTTTGTGGGACTGCCCCATTTGTGGCCTGAGGTGGGATTGGCGTTGGGTTAACTACCCTGGGTTTTAACCCTTGCGCAACTGCGGCGCTAGGGATGGCTGTAAGATCACTTTCCTGTCGAACACTGCGATTTTTGAGGCTTCCCAATGTGGCCTCCAGTATGGTTAATCTGATCTCGATCTTTTTTACGCTTTCACTGATCGGGAGTAACAGAGACCTTAAGAGGAATTCCAGGTTTCCCAGTGGCACAACAGAAAGGGTGACATTCTCACTGCTGGTTCCTACATCTGTGCTCAGGGCGGGAGCTAAAACTTCCTGCACGTTAGATTTAGAGTGTGACTCTACCGGCGGTATTGCTGTGGGAACCTGGGGTTGCGGGGCTTTCCCAAATTCTAGGTGTAGAGACTTGGGTTTACTGCCACCATGTGCTCCCTTTGCCCTTCTCCTACGTTTTTTTGGAGGGGGTCCTGGGATTGCTTGTGTGGTGACTACTTTCGATTTGGGGTGCTTGTCTTTACGGGTTATGGGTGGTTGTGGCGTTAGGACTGTAGCCCCCCTAGCAGGGCTAGTTCTAATACTACTAGGTGGAGCAGTACTCGTGATATCAATTTGAGAGGTGTTCATCCCTTCCCTTAACAAAACTGGAACATCCTCAATACGAGTTGACTCCTCCCTTAAAGTGATAGATAACTCTCCCAAGGGGGTGTTTTTCAGATTGTCCACTGATCGTCTCCGATCCGCCCTTAGCCTAGACAAATTTCCCTCTTTATCCGCCTCCCCCACAGCCCGTGCAAAATAATTTTCAAGAGTCCCATTTTTCACACCACCCGGCTTCTGAGGGGTACTCTCCTTTGTTGATGAAGGCATAGTTATACTCCAGGGGGGTCAGACAGATTATACCACCCAAAACGAGTGTAACACAATTATCAAGTCTGTAAGTACCTGCACGATATGGAAAGCCAAGAGAGTGGGCCCAGCCCAGCCTGCTCCGGCCTGTGACGGCCTTGGACGGTCCCGCCCTTGTCCCGGGCTTCTCCCGGTCGCTCCCGCTCGCTCCCGCGAAGCGGGGAACGCTGGGTTCCTTAATACCCTACAGTCCACGTGATAGGCGGGGGGGCGTGGCCAGCGGGGAGAGCAGCCCAGGTGATAGTAATTGGGCGCGCAGGGGCTCCTGGACACTGGAGTCCCCTGCCAATGCTCGCAGCCCCGCTGGTTGCTCACCTGCCCCGCGCTCCTCCTCAACAGTCAGTTGCTGCCTCCTGGCAGATGACGAAGACGCGCTGCGGGACCCGCGAAGCGGGTCCGGCGAGTCGTGGGATTTGGCGCAGATTCCACAGGGGGTCAGCTACACAAGGGTCCGCTTGGCTCCTCCGGCGTCCTGGCGCTGCACGATATTTCCCAACAAACGAGTCCCACAGGCAGGAAGGTGAGGCTTGGTTTTACCTCCGTTGGCGGGGGGGCGTGGCCAGCGGGGAGAGCAGCCCAGGTGATAGTAATTGGGCGCGCAGGGGCTCCTGGACACTGGAGTCCCCTGCCAATGCTCGCAGCCCCGCTGGTTGCTCACCTGCCCCGCGCTCCTCCTCAACAGTCAGTTGCTGCCTCCTGGCAGATGACGAAGACGCGCTGCGGGACCCGCGAAGCGGGTCCGGCGAGTCGTGGGATTTGGCGCAGATTCCACAGGGGGTCAGCTACACAAGGGTCCGCTTGGCTCCTCCGGCGTCCTGGCGCTGCACGATATTTCCCAACAAACGAGTCCCACAGGCAGGAAGGTGAGGCTTGGTTTTACCTCCGTTGGCGGGGGGGCGTGGCCAGCGGGGAGAGCAGCCCAGGTGATAGTAATTGGGCGCGCAGGGGCTCCTGGACACTGGAGTCCCCTGCCAATGCTCGCAGCCCCGCTGGTTGCTCACCTGCCCCGCGCTCCTCCTCAACAGTCAGTTGCTGCCTCCTGGCAGATGACGAAGACGCGCTGCGGGACCCGCGAAGCGGGTCCGGCGAGTCGTGGGATTTGGCGCAGATTCCACAGGGGGTCAGCTACACAAGGGTCCGCTTGGCTCCTCCGGCGTCCTGGCGCTGCACGATATTTCCCAACAAACGAGTCCCACAGGCAGGAAGGTGAGGCTTGGTTTTACCTCCGTTGGCGGGGGGGCGTGGCCAGCGGGGAGAGCAGCCCAGGTGATAGTAATTGGGCGCGCAGGGGCTCCTGGACACTGGAGTCCCCTGCCAATGCTCGCAGCCCCGCTGGTTGCTCACCTGCCCCGCGCTCCTCCTCAACAGTCAGTTGCTGCCTCCTGGCAGATGACGAAGACGCGCTGCGGGACCCGCGAAGCGGGTCCGGCGAGTCGTGGGATTTGGCGCAGATTCCACAGGGGGTCAGCTACACAAGGGTCCGCTTGGCTCCTCCGGCGTCCTGGCGCTGCACGATATTTCCCAACAAACGAGTCCCACAGGCAGGAAGGTGAGGCTTGGTTTTACCTCCGTTGGCGGGGGGGCGTGGCCAGCGGGGAGAGCAGCCCAGGTGATAGTAATTGGGCGCGCAGGGGCTCCTGGACACTGGAGTCCCCTGCCAATGCTCGCAGCCCCGCTGGTTGCTCACCTGCCCCGCGCTCCTCCTCAACAGTCAGTTGCTGCCTCCTGGCAGATGACGAAGACGCGCTGCGGGACCCGCGAAGCGGGTCCGGCGAGTCGTGGGATTTGGCGCAGATTCCACAGGGGGTCAGCTACACAAGGGTCCGCTTGGCTCCTCCGGCGTCCTGGCGCTGCACGATATTTCCCAACAAACGAGTCCCACAGGCAGGAAGGTGAGGCTTGGTTTTACCTCCGTTGGCGGGGGGGCGTGGCCAGCGGGGAGAGCAGCCCAGGTGATAGTAATTGGGCGCGCAGGGGCTCCTGGACACTGGAGTCCCCTGCCAATGCTCGCAGCCCCGCTGGTTGCTCACCTGCCCCGCGCTCCTCCTCAACAGTCAGTTGCTGCCTCCTGGCAGATGACGAAGACGCGCTGCGGGACCCGCGAAGCGGGTCCGGCGAGTCGTGGGATTTGGCGCAGATTCCACAGGGGGTCAGCTACACAAGGGTCCGCTTGGCTCCTCCGGCGTCCTGGCGCTGCACGATATTTCCCAACAAACGAGTCCCACAGGCAGGAAGGTGAGGCTTGGTTTTACCTCCGTTGGCGGGGGGGCGTGGCCAGCGGGGAGAGCAGCCCAGGTGATAGTAATTGGGCGCGCAGGGGCTCCTGGACACTGGAGTCCCCTGCCAATGCTCGCAGCCCCGCTGGTTGCTCACCTGCCCCGCGCTCCTCCTCAACAGTCAGTTGCTGCCTCCTGGCAGATGACGAAGACGCGCTGCGGGACCCGCGAAGCGGGTCCGGCGAGTCGTGGGATTTGGCGCAGATTCCACAGGGGGTCAGCTACACAAGGGTCCGCTTGGCTCCTCCGGCGTCCTGGCGCTGCACGATATTTCCCAACAAACGAGTCCCACAGGCAGGAAGGTGAGGCTTGGTTTTACCTCCGTTGGCGGGGGGGCGTGGCCAGCGGGGAGAGCAGCCCAGGTGATAGTAATTGGGCGCGCAGGGGCTCCTGGACACTGGAGTCCCCTGCCAATGCTCGCAGCCCCGCTGGTTGCTCACCTGCCCCGCGCTCCTCCTCAACAGTCAGTTGCTGCCTCCTGGCAGATGACGAAGACGCGCTGCGGGACCCGCGAAGCGGGTCCGGCGAGTCGTGGGATTTGGCGCAGATTCCACAGGGGGTCAGCTACACAAGGGTCCGCTTGGCTCCTCCGGCGTCCTGGCGCTGCACGATATTTCCCAACAAACGAGTCCCACAGGCAGGAAGGTGAGGCTTGGTTTTACCTCCGTTGGCGGGGGGGCGTGGCCAGCGGGGAGAGCAGCCCAGGTGATAGTAATTGGGCGCGCAGGGGCTCCTGGACACTGGAGTCCCCTGCCAATGCTCGCAGCCCCGCTGGTTGCTCACCTGCCCCGCGCTCCTCCTCAACAGTCAGTTGCTGCCTCCTGGCAGATGACGAAGACGCGCTGCGGGACCCGCGAAGCGGGTCCGGCGAGTCGTGGGATTTGGCGCAGATTCCACAGGGGGTCAGCTACACAAGGGTCCGCTTGGCTCCTCCGGCCTCCTGGCGCTGCACGATATTTCCCAACAAACGAGTCCCACAGGCAGGAAGGTGAGGCTTGGTTTTACCTCCGTTGGCGGGGGGGCGTGGCCAGCGGGGAGAGCAGCCCAGGTGATAGTAATTGGGCGCGCAGGGGCTCCTGGACACTGGAGTCCCCTGCCAATGCTCGCAGCCCCGCTGGTTGCTCACCTGCCCCGCGCTCCTCCTCAACAGTCAGTTGCTGCCTCCTGGCAGATGACGAAGACGCGCTGCGGGACCCGCGAAGCGGGTCCGGCGAGTCGTGGGATTTGGCGCAGATTCCACAGGGGGTCAGCTACACAAGGGTCCGCTTGGCTCCTCCGGCGTCCTGGCGCTGCACGATATTTCCCAACAAACGAGTCCCACAGGCAGGAAGGTGAGGCTTGGTTTTACCTCCGTTGGCGGGGGGGCGTGGCCAGCGGGGAGAGCAGCCCAGGTGATAGTAATTGGGCGCGCAGGGGCTCCTGGACACTGGAGTCCCCTGCCAATGCTCGCAGCCCCGCTGGTTGCTCACCTGCCCCGCGCTCCTCCTCAACAGTCAGTTGCTGCCTCCTGGCAGATGACGAAGACGCGCTGCGGGACCCGCGAAGCGGGTCCGGCGAGTCGTGGGATTTGGCGCAGATTCCACAGGGGGTCAGCTACACAAGGGTCCGCTTGGCTCCTCCGGCGTCCTGGCGCTGCACGATATTTCCCAACAAACGAGTCCCACAGGCAGGAAGGTGAGGCTTGGTTTTACCTCCGTTGGCGGGGGGGCGTGGCCAGCGGGGAGAGCAGCCCAGGTGATAGTAATTGGGCGCGCAGGGGCTCCTGGACACTGGAGTCCCCTGCCAATGCTCGCAGCCCCGCTGGTTGCTCACCTGCCCCGCGCTCCTCCTCAACAGTCAGTTGCTGCCTCCTGGCAGATGACGAAGACGCGCTGCGGGACCCGCGAAGCGGGTCCGGCGAGTCGTGGGATTTGGCGCAGATTCCACAGGGGGTCAGCTACACAAGGGTCCGCTTGGCTCCTCCGGCGTCCTGGCGCTGCACGATATTTCCCAACAAACGAGTCTAAGATAGGCTAAAAGCTGCTGCATTAAGCAGAGAGCGTGGTGAGAGACAAGCGGCCATATTTAGCATCAATGCGCATGAGCACAGAATCCCTCCAGAATGCGAGTGCGTCACATCACATGGGTATGACCGACGCATGCGCAGACTGAATTGCGGCAAAGCAGCCATTTTTAGTGCAAGCTTCGTTAGTACGTGAAAAGACAACCAAGCAAGCATCCTAGGGACACCCGCGTGTAGGGGAAAACACTTCACAAATGACGAACAATGGTGTTAATATTATTATGCCATTTAGACAAGGGTTTTGCATACGAGCAAGGCGCTATACGTGCGAATCCTTGCTCCATCAGTAATAAAAAGAATGCTCCAAAGTCTTGGGATTTTGTTGTCTCCAGGCATCTAACAGTCGCTAGTGTCGTACCCATGTACACGTTACAAATGTCTGCATTACACTCCACTGCCCCACACAGCGGAGAGGAGGGAGGGACCTGTCTTTCACTATATCCAATACCACTTTGAAGTCATCTCCCATATTTCAGGAATATTATGACATTGAGTCATCACATGCAGTCAACGAATTGAAAAACTGGGGTTGGTCATAGTGGGGTGTTTATAAAGCCCTGAGTATAGTATATATGCCTTAGGGGGCCAACCATTGTGATCTTAAAGTAAAAGGCACCCCTGGTGCCTCTTGTATTAATATTCCCATAGCATACGCAGACTGGGAAGTGTCTATTACCCGGTCCTCCATCTTTCCCATAGTCGCTCTATTTATTGAGGAGGGTTTCTTAGATTCAAGCAATATGTGCATTATTGTGTTTTAAGTATGTATGCACTAAATATCTCCAAGTAGGTGCAGCTAAGTTTATCCAACTGGGAGGGTTTAGGGTTTTCCAGAAATGACAAGGCGCACACCTGAGTAACCGCAAAGTGTCTACTGTTATTGAGTACAGAAGTCCAGGCAAAAAGGGCGGGCGGTAATCCCTCACAACCGCTCAAGGTTGGACCAAGGAGATCCACACAAATTGCACAGTAACAACGAAGCCCCTGCACTGGAAAAGAAACAGTAATGTCTGGGTGATTTTAAGTTTCGGTAAGATTGGTAAACTGTGCACATCAAGACTTTCAAAGTAAATAGACCATTTTGGTGCAATAAAAAGAGTTCATAACCGTCTTTGAAAAACGGCGCCGGGAACTACAGGAGGGGGAACACGGACAGTCAGGTGTATCCGCCTGTTTATTACTCTGAGCTCTACTGCTTCAAATCTTCTCCTCCCGGTTATGGCTTCCATTTAATACTAACAAGCCCTGAAGATTCGCAGTCTGTTCCCTGCGATGAAACACGTGTTGGCCAGTACAGAGGAACAATAAACCGGTGTAAAATACCAAGAACTTTACATCTTATGAACTCTTTTTATTGCACCAAATGGTCTATTTACTTTGAAAGTCTTGATGTGCACAGTTTACCAATCTTACCGAAACTTAAAATCACCCAGACATTGCTGTTTCTTTTCCAGTGCAGGGGCTTCGTTGTTAGGTGCAGCTAAGTGCTTCTCAGTTCACTGGACACAATTATAGTGATTACATACAAAGGCCACTTATCTGAGAAGCTGTACTTATTTCAGAGCCCTGAGTTCAAGGGACCAAGTCATAGGCAATTCAGACAGCTGAGGTCATAACTGCACTCTTTTCTTTATTTTATTGTGTCAGCTTATAAACAAAAGCCATACAATATACTGTTTAAAATAATGAAATGTATGAGATAAATATAAAATAATAATGTCACCCTGCTGCACTGCACTGCAAGTCACCTTGCTGCACTGCACAACAGGGAAATGTCAGGAATGCGCTGTATTTAAGGCAGTATGGTCCATTCCTGCGTTTTCCCATGCGCTGGCACCCTTTTGGCAGCCTGCGGACAACGCAGGCACCCTTTCACCCTGGTGAAAACATACCTGCTTTGCATGCAGGATTGTTTTTGTGCATGAAGGGACACCTTCCTGTACAACAACAAACCTGAGAGGCATATTTCTCTTTCTATGTCTGCTGCAAAATGCGGAACTCATGGAAAGATGAAGTAATGAGCAAAATGCATATCTTCTTGGGTCATTCCCAGGCCTACCAATTCTGGTAAAGCTGTGAACGTATCGAAAAACCATGGTTAGTGCACGGGAACACCCACGTAGTGACCATGGAATGCATTTCCAGAGCAAAGTATGATAACTCGGCGATTTGTCTTATTCCAGATGTATGGAGCCACTCAGTTCCAAACAAAGTGCCCTTGCACGGCTTCATAAATCACATGTAAGTTTGCGTCGCTCTTGCATCAGGCAACACAAACTGGCTCATAAATAGACCCCTTGGAATGCAGCAACACACATGGTTATAGGTGCAGGAAACACCAAGAAAGCCTTTGTATGGAAATCTACCTTGGCCATGCAATTAAAATGTCGTCAGGGACCTAGGTATAGTGCTCTGTACAAGAACTTGTACATTATGTGTGGTCCATTTTTACTACTAAAAAAATGGACACAGTTAAAAATGATATAGCAATAATAAGATGCTGCTATTAAAACACTTCATCACTCAAGCATTATACTAGCTAATGCATTAATACAATAAAAGTAAAGGAAGGGTAAAGGTGAAAACAATGTATAAATTGGCATAATGCAAAAATGCATGAGACAACAAGTACACCTAAAAAATATTTGGGCTGAGCCTGGACCATGCCCTAAAAATAACACAGGGCCCAAGTATAGTGCCTAGCTCAGTAAACTGCAGGTTGGTTGAAATATGTTTTCAACATGAGGGCGGCTTCAAAACTCAAGCATTATGTCGACTAAGGCATGACTGCTTAACTTTCCAAGCTTTGAAGATGTATGAGGATACTGGGTCAAAAATGGTAACAACGTCCCCTCTTAAACATAAGTGCATGAAGGTATTGCAATGTCCGATTTCCAATTTTTTTAAAAAGGGGCCATAACTGTATGATGCAGAACCTGCTCCCTCCTGGCGCTGTGTACCAACTGTCCTGTGTCTAGCTGACTTCCATATAAATCATCCCTGGTTAAATCATGAACCCATCCCCAGCATGGTGTTGGAACGTCACTGCACCAACATAATTAATAATGACCCAAACAGTGTTAATTAAGCCTTTATGGACAAACTATGGGGTGTGTAGTGTGCAGGATCTATTCACTAAGAATTATCTCTTAAGAAGCTCCCACCATGTGTGCCCCTTCCTACCCATGTGTGTGATTTGGAGTGTCACCCGCCTATATAGAGCTTGGATTGCCATATTATCCCCATGATTGGTGTATCAAAACAAGCAATTCAGATTCTCTGGCGACCAAATCCAAACAAATATAGACCAACATTTCACGTTTTATACTCAGCATTCATTGGAGTGACGATTGGTCTCTTGCGCAATGATCATCAGATGCAGATTCAGAGCGCTTTCAATGCTGGCCTATCCACCATCGCAGCATATGATGATCTTCTTGGGGTCTTGTAGCCTGACAGCATCTGCAAAAACTCATGTTCTGTCGTGTGCCTTTTGTATCCTTCTTGGGATAGTTGAGAAGAAGACTCTCTTTTGACGGCGGGATCGACACCCTCCAGCACCGCTTCTCAGCTCAGTCTTGAGTACGCCTTGTGCGAGTCTGCTCAATTCAATCCTTGCCATGGCCTCACCCTTAGGTTTGCGAGATATAGTAAGACATATTGAACTTCATGTTTGCCCACCAACTGTTCAATCTCTAAATAGGACCTACATTGCTGTGAGACTGTGGCCATGTAGTCCGGGAATAAATTGGTCTTACTATTATCAGAGGTCGAGTAGCTTGGCTACCATTAGTCAAGGAAGGGCCTGTGACACCGCAGGACCATATATGCCCTTTCTACAATCAGAACCTTGGAGGGTTTACCACCACAAACTTTACCGACTAACCAACCCTCCAGAAATACCTCTGTGTTATTTTCTTCCATTCGCACAGGTAGGCCTGCTAGGTGAATGTTATTATGATGAGTGCCTCCTTTGGACTGGTGTACCAGGTTGGTGAATTCCTTCATCTAGGCTTGCATCCCCTAAACAGATGGTCGAAGGGTGGCTAATGTAGCTCTGTTGTCTATGGCTCTATCCCTGTGTTCTTGTGATCTTTCCTCGGCAAACTAACATCCACTGCCACACATCTATTTAGATTTCGAGACCAGTCTTTCTATCCAGAGTAGTCTACATGATAGTATCATGCTTTTCAGTATGTTGTGCCAGTGTGGCCTCTAATTCCTTTTCAAAAGTGCTTCATCTGCGTTTCCCTCTGTTTGGGGTTCAAGCGCTTATTGCATTTTCTGGATTTTTTGGTTTAAACTTACTGCATATGGTTCTTTGATAAATAGTGCACTGGGCGTGCAGTAAGAGTTCTTATCAGCCGCGGCCCGTGCAGGTAAAAACGTTGGGTTGATGGGGCCGGGTGGTGGGGATTTCGACAGACGACAAAAGAGGGAACATTTATTATTTCTTTAATTTTCACTTGTGGTCATGTGTCGAGGACCGGTTTCTGGCATTCCAGCCGTCTTCAGCCCGGCTTGCTTGAATCCAGTGGCAAAGTGAGCAAGGGACTCACGTCTGAGCATACCCTGCCACACTTATGGCGGCCAAAAGTGGTACAAAAGGTTTGTTTCGCTTTGTTCGCCCTAAGTTGGCAGGGAATGCTCAGACGTGAGTCCCTTGCTCACTTGGCCACAGGATTCAAGGTAGCCTGGCTGATGAGGATTATGAATCCGAAACCGGTCCCAGGATGCTTGTTTCTGGTCCAGGGAAGACCTGGCTTGGCAGGTCGGGCTGGACTGTTCCCATGAGGCACAGGGTCAGACTGATTTGCATATGGCCATGTCTGAACTGGGGTGGCTGAGTGAGCTAAAGAATGGTGATGGATTAAACCCAGATCAGTTGACTGGGGCTGGGTGTTTGATTTGCTCAAACGCTCCGTCCATTATCCCCTTTTGTTTCGCTTTGTTCGCCCTAAGCTGGCAGGGTATGCTCAGACGTGAGTCCCTTGCTCACTTGGCCACTGGATTCAAGGTAGCCTGGCTGATGAGGATTATGAATCCGAAACCGGTCCCAGGATGCTTGTTTCCGGTCCAGGGAAGACATGGCTTGGCAGTTCGGGCTGGACTGTTCCCATGAGGCACAGGGTCAGACTGATTTGCATATGGCCATGTCTGAACTGGGGTGGCTGAGTGAGCTAAAGAATGGTGATGGATTAAACCCAGATCAGTTGACTGGGGGTGAGTGTTTGATTTGCTCAAACGCTCCGTCCATCATCCCCTTTTGTTTCAATCTGTACCCAGCGCAGTGGGCGACCGTTCCTCATCTTTGCCGGGCCTTCAGCAGGTCTTTGGAGGGACTCTTGGTGGGAAAGGGGGCCCATCAACACCCATTCTAGCCCCGGCGATCAAGGGCAGAAATACCCCAGCCCGTGAACCGCAGCGTTCAGTTTCTGCATGCGCTTTTTCAGCTTGACAGGGCCATTTTGAATTTGCCAATCGGGCTGTGTCTTCCAAGCATTCTTTGCTCCATATTCAACCCCTAGGTATCGCACCACT
Source organism: Lissotriton vulgaris (assembly GCF_964263255.1). NCBI lineage: Eukaryota > Metazoa > Chordata > Amphibia > Caudata > Salamandridae > Lissotriton > Lissotriton vulgaris. The sequence goes on along the minus strand of NC_141695.1, from coordinate 1,184,190,209 downwards.
CTGCAATCTGGTTGTCTCCAGGGTACCTAGTGGTGTGAGGCAACCTGTCAGGGGGTTCCACCACCTATTTATTCAGGGTAAGGACATTACTGCCAATATTTTAATATGAATGTGTGACATTGCTATGTTTTCAGTATGCCTACGTGTGACATTTTCTTACTTCGTGTGTGACACTTGAGTGACACTATATCACAAGCTATTGAACAAAAAACTATGCAGGTTCGTAGTTTTGAATGGAGGTATATGTAGACATGTGTTCACAATAAAAATAGCAAAACTAAGAGTACCAAAATGCAATGGAAAAATGTGACCAGATAAATTATTCACCTCGTTGTTGCCAAGGTGATGTCCCAACCTGTTTTATTCTTTGTGGAGCAAGTGAACAGAGCATTTTCAGCCATTCCTGTGTTGAACTCAGAATGCATCTCCTCCCTGATATCAGGTTCCTAAAGAAAGTGTCAGTCAAGGTCAAACCTATTGTGTTTGCAAGTGCTTGTTTTTGGGGGTGCACTCCTGCTTTGACAGTGTGGTGGCGACCACGGAGGAAGAGCTCTCCGGGTTTTTTATTATTATTTTTTTATTCATTGGTAACCTGACAAAGGTTTTGGAATGATACAAACACATTTTAGTCTAATATTCCTAGTTGAAAAAACATTGCTTTAGTATTATTATCGTCTTAATGTTTATATGTGAAATTGCGAAGACTTAAAAAAAAATCACATGCACCAGTCTAAATAATTTGATGTGGCATCGTTTAGTCCGAACCCATAAAATTTGAAGTTTCTTCAAGAGAAGGTCTACATTTATTTTGTAGTATAGCTTTTAAGACTGAGAATTAGAAAATAATATGGCATTTCTGGCACCTCGGATTCTCAAAACTCAACTTTTTGGACTGTCACCAAGAGAAGGATCTTGTAAAGCAGCATGTCTGCCTTTCCGAACGTCCAGGCAGTTATAAGTAATTTGTCAAACTGTCTTATAAGTTCATATCAAAAACCATATTCTTATGTCAGTGATATCCGACCAGGAAGTCATCCTACATTATTTCCTTTCACATTTTCTTGCAAGATGTTGACATGGGCGTTTCCCTTTGCAGCAGCAATTGCTGACTGTCTGAATACCTCCTAGTAAGCACATAAAAAGACACTTATTGGCAAATTTTTATCAATGCATGACAGTGTTAATTTGTGTGTCGCGGATATTCACAGGCCGTGTCAATGCTGAGAAGAGCTTGTACCACAGTAGTGCTGGCTGCTGTGGGTAATCTGGTCCCAGTGTTCAAGTATGCTGTTTGTCACTTTAAAATCATTCTTTAAATTCAGTAATGAGTACACCACCAGAGGAGGTAGGGGTGTTTTCTTTTACTTCTTAAGAAAATACTGAATCCCCTATGGTGACCTGATGGCTCATTTTGAGTGGCATGAGACGAAGCCTGGGCACAGTGTTTTAATTAGTTGCTTCAATGCTCCTCTCTGATTGGGACACTCAGATTCGGCTCTGCTCCTGTCTGGTTGGGGCAGTACTTTCCCTCACTAGAGCAGTGTAAGACTCTGAGATTCATGGTGGGCGGGCTGTACACTGTGTCTGGCGTACACCCTCAACATTAAACCAATCAGAGGGAAGCTCCGAAGGTCCAGACCAGCTGATCTGAAAGTGCGGACACAAATATGTGTTTTTTCAATGAGGCTAGCCCCCCAGTAATCAGGACCCCACCTGTAATCTTGGGGAAGGTTCTGGGAGCGCTCCTGTGTGTCACTGCATGGGGAAATAAATGCACAGCTTGCATGAGGGTATTGAAGCACACTGAACGTTCACTTCAGTTTAACTGCACAACAGTATGGGGTGCTTGTGGCTGTTGGAGACAGAGGGGCATATTATCAAGGCAGGCAAAATGAAATTATAGCCGCTTTAGCGTCCGTTTTCGGCCGCTAAGTGGCGATAATTTCATCGCCCTATTAGCAAGCTGTCGCTAACAGCAGTTAGCGACTGCTTTTAGGTGATAGCGAGCGATTTGGGGCCCACTTTGCATGTCAGCGAATTTTATCGGTAATGACATGCAAAGTGGGCGTACCCAACCTGTTACCGACTAAAAACAGTCGCTAACATCACTATCGCCTATTATCAACGCAGGAGTAGCGATGGAAATATTTGCGCTAAGCGCGAATAACTCCAAAACCTATCGCCTGCTCAGACCAGTTCTTAGCCATTATATCCAATGGGAGGTGGATATTATGGCTAAGACCCTATTGGCGTTAATGTGTGAATATCGCTGTATTCTAAGCGATATTCACGCATTTCGCCGCTATCGCCGGAAATGTTATCGCTTCAGAGAAAAACTTTGCTAATAGCACGTTATCTCTGAGATAAAATCTGGCGATGCGCGGCGATAGAAACATTGTCGCTAAGCCTACTTAGCGATAAATATCGCTATTTGTTGATAATATGCCCCAGAATCCGTTCACAAATGAAAAATAACACATTTCTCCATCAAACTGGTTAATCCCCACTCTGGCTGCTTTTCTCCACTTCTGGTAGATTAAATCTTTGCTGTTGTTTTAGATAAGAAGAAAGCAATGTATCTTATATATTTTCACCACAATCATGAATCTAATTTCAGTCAATAAAGAGAGTTGGTATAAGTTTAAAGGGTTTTATTAAGAAATTCTATTTAGATCATATTTTTTTGCAAATCACAAGTTAATTCAATAATCAACAAATGACAGAAATGTAAAATCAATATTGGTTAATCAAATCATATAATAAATGCATTCAAAAGTGCAATCCATAAAGGAAAGAATCCCTATTCTAAAAATCGGGTGGAAATGGGGCTAGTCATAACCCATAAAGAGTTCTAGTCCAAAAGAGGAAGAGACAAGCATAAAGCTTCAGAGTTTAATTCAACTCAAAAAGATTAAATTATCAAAGAGAATAACTTCCGATAAAGAGAGGTTCAAGAAACTCAGTAGAGTCTCAAGCAAAATTACATAAAGTCATGGTCTGGAAAAAGTGGGGAGAGGTGTGAAAAAGTGTTAACCTACTCTAGGTAATGGTCTTCTCCTGGGGGCCCCAAAAAACTTGATAGGGAAGCTGCAGAGGGTGCAGAATATGGCTGCCAAACTGGCCCTCTCACGACCCAGATCTAGCTCTTCTACTCTTGCGCTTCGCGATCTGCATTGGCTCCCGGTAGATCTACGGGTCCAATTTAAAGCGGCCTGTTTGGTGTTCAAAGCGGTACACCGCCTAGGCCCTATCCCGTTACAAAACATGTTTGCATGGTATTCTGCCCCACGGCCTTTGCGGTCGTCATCGGCTCACCTTCTGGTGGTGCCTAGGTTTCAAAGAGTGAGGATGGGTGGCCGCTCATTTAGAGTGGCGGCAGCCAAATTGTGGAATTCTCTCCCACTCACTCTTAGGAGCTACCAGGACTATCTTCCATTCAGGAAGGCTTTAAAGACCTATCTCTTTCCCAAGTAATGGTTGTGCGTCAGTGCTTGTCTAGTGTGGGGGTTCTCTGATCAAAGCGCCAGGATGCCCTCTGGGTGACAGGTTTGCGCTCTATAAGTATGCTAAATAAATAAATAAATAAATAGGAACACGCAATATTATAGACTACACATTTCGCTTTGCAACATGTCACTCTTCTTTTCAGCCAATAAATGTCCAATGTTCTCCTGGGACCAGCATCACTCCTCACCTTATCACACAAATATATTAGTCTTCAGGCAGCAATGTTACGTTTACAACTATTTTATAACATCCACAAACTACTTTGTGGTTTGACTCGCTCAGACTTACTTTCCTGCATAGTCTCTACGTTTTCGACCTTCTAATATCTAATTTTTAGACAAAAGTCTATGTGGAAGTCGAAACATTTATGTTAATGTAAAGGAAAATATTTTGCAATACCGCCATTGAAAGGAAAAAACTAGTAGGTTAGAAAATAAAGTCCTTATTTCAAAATCAGTGTTTCAATTAATGAACCTTTCATTACCCTATTAAACAACAACATTAATCATGTTTAAAACAGTAGAAACATTCTGCAGAAATACTTGAACTACATAAGCATCTTATTCATGATTACGTTTTCAAACAGTGCTATTGTAATATTTTGTAACCTAGTACGAGTAAGTAGACACAGCTTGCAGTTTTATGCAGTCTAAGCGCATTCTTTTTTGCCAAGTTGCACGTTAACTCTGCAATTGAAATCTGCATTATTTTCTTGTTAATTTTAAAACTGCTGTTTCATGGTATTGCGTAGAAATTGTGCAAATGTGTTATATTAACCCATAATGCATGGCCTTTGGCAGGGCTGTAAGGGTGCGGAAGGGGATACTTTGTTGAAGCTCATGCCATAACAGTCCTGGACATGCACTCCACCGGGGAGCAGATTTCATATGTTTTGTTTTTATGATAGGACGTGTTTTCTGATTTTTCGGTACACTCCACTAATGTACAGGTGAAAGGTGGGTCACATACAGAAAACATACAGGCATATCTTTTGAATTATTTGATTGTTTTGGGCTATAATACATTTTGGACAAGATGGAGGTAGGTTTATTTTCGCTCACAAAACAGTTGGTCACATGCATTAAATATCTCTGTTAGACCTGTCAGCCTTCGGGTGGTCTTCATCCAAACCTTTTGGCTTCCTCCTCCACTTTTTCTGTCCTTTTTTTGCTATTATGACTTGGCACACTTTACCACTGCTAACCAGTTCTAAAGTGCTTGTGCTCTCTCATCTAAACATTGTAATATTGGCTTATCTCCAATTGGTATATTACATTTACTTATAAATCCCCAGTAAAGTGGCACTACTGGTGTTCCGAGACTGTAAATTAAATGCTACTAGTGGGTCCTAGTGGGTCTTCGGCACATATTGTACCACACACTTGAGTAGCTCATTAAAAATGCCTCAGGCCTGCCATTGCAGACTTGGCAAAATAAGTTTTTTGCCAGGCCCAAACATCCCTTTTTACACATATAGGCCACCCTAGGGTAGGCTCCGGAAAGAGATACCTGGTACATGTTTGGTGTCTCTGGGATCACAATTTAAGATTGTAACTTATGGTGAAGTTGGATTTTAAATCGTAATTCTAAAAAGGCAACTTTTGGAAAGGGTGTAGTTGGCAGGTGGTATTTGTGTATTCCTCCTAGACAGCCACACACAATGGGACCTTAGGTGTGACTGGAATGGCCATCACCGGTAGGATGGGACGGGGAAGCTGTCCTTTCCACATGTGTCCTGTCCATACATAGAGGGCCTAAAGACTCTGCATTGTCACTTCAGCCAGCTCGGAGCCAGGGCAGGGGAGACAGGGAATTACAAGACACTGTCTAGAAGCTTTTCCAACCTTCCAGATTCAGGGAACCAGGGTAAAAAATATGGACAGCAGACATCCCCATCAGTGCACTTCTGGACCTGTGACTTCTCTGTTCTGTTAAAGGACTACTACTCTGCTGGACTGCACTCTGCTGGACTCCTGCTTTGCTGTGATGACCTGCGGCCTGCTGTCCTCTTCCCTGGGTGAGAAGGACTGGACATGCATCTCCCGGAATTAATGCAAGGGCTAGTTGGCTAGCCTCCTGATGTAAAGCTTATGGGCCATAACAGGCTTCCAACAACCTTGCATCTGCACTTGGACTCTGCCATCTGTGAGTCTGCCCTGCCAAGTGGTGCCACCCCAGTGCAGGATCCTTGGAAGTGGGTCTAAGGTGCTATGCCAACATGTAGATCCAGCAGAATCAACACATCACCTTCATTGCACCATAGAAACCTAAGCAGATGCGAGTGGAACCAATGCATCGTGGCCGCTGCGTGGATTGGACTTGTCACCAAGACTCACATCATTGCTGCAAACCCGCATCACCTTTGGAAAAGCCTCTGCACGATGCTTCCCCGGTCTTTAATGACGCCAGACTCTACATCTCAGCCCCGCCATCTTCGGAACCAACACATTGCCACGACTGCTCGTCGTATCCACAACACCAGTCTTCGCATTGCAAGCTCTGCCAATGTGATAGTTGACATCAACACAACAGGACCTCTCACCACAGCTTCACAGTATCCCGGAACTGTTGCATTGCATCCTCAACGTGGATCCATGCAATGCTCTGCAAACCAGAATAGAAGGTACGTTTGTTCAGTGGGACAAACTGGGTCCCTGTAGCTGGCCCACGCTCCACTGCGGTCAGCCTGAACTTGTGACTTTTTCCTGCTCAGACACGGCCAGATATGCACAGTTGGTGCTTTATACCTTTTGGTGCTATTTTCTTTTTTACATTTTAAATTCAATATCCCTGGTTCTACTATTTGGATTTTTGTCATTTTGGTCTTGTTTATGTTTTATTTATTAAATTCAACTCTTTTTTTTTAACCTGGTGTGGTATCTTTTTTATGCGGTGTTTTCACGGTTTTACTGGTTGAAGTGTTGCACAAATAATTTACACATTACCTTTAAGTTAAGCCTGACTACTCTGTGCCAAGCTACCATAGGGTTGAGCACAGGTTAATCTTGGGTTTGCTTTTGCCTTACCCTGACAAGGATTGTGGGTGCTGATTGACCAAGGATCATACCCAAGTCAACCAACAACACAATTTCCTACAATCTGTAATAGGACAAGCTTCACAATTAGCCAAATCTCTCTCCGGCATGGCCACTGATATGCACAAGGATCTCAGATGATGGCAAACATCTGCCTTCAAAAATTGCGTTACCAAGTCATAGCTTGGCTTTAACCAGTGTAAAATAATTAAAACAAACTGATGCTGATGGGTAGAGCATTGTGCTTATGAAATAAACAATTTCTGAAGTACGATGCAGGCTGCTCATCTCAGATGAAAGTCAGCAGTTCCACTGCTCACATCACAACCTATTTATGTCTATTTGGCTTTAGCCAAACAGACATAATAAGGTCGTGATGTGCATTCTTAATGGCAATTATAAAACGTTGTGCTAAAATTAAATAACAAGCATCAACAAGCCAGTTGTTTTGGCTCATGCATAGTCAAAGATTTTCTGAGTTAATAAATATACAGGCACTTGAAGGTGAAGAGTGGTAAGCTGTTTGTATAATTTGATCACTCGAAATGTTGTTGATTGCTGGCACTGTGAATAACAGTTGGATTTAGCACACATCTCAACTGCACTCATTTGTGCAATCTTCGATGTCAAAACGACATAGTATTCTACTGCTGGGATTTCAAGGTGTGATCTGGTAGTAACACTCTGGTCTTAATGATGCTCGTTTCATTAGGCTGCAAAGGAAGAGGCTCAGTGGCCGTTCTCGCATTTAAGTGTGTTATCACTGATTATGTACAAACCTCTGCGGCAGGCAAACTAAGCCTGAGAGCCATATTAAGGGTTTGGTTATGGTCTTCTGGATGTAGAGAAGTGTTTAAGACTTTCATTATGTTTATACTTTGAATACGCTTTGCTCTTGTTAGTAAATCGACAGAGGGAGAGACTTAGGGGAGGAGATGAGACTTTGAAATAGGGATCCTAGTTCAAATCCCAGCAATTGCTCAACAACCTTTGATCAAGGGCAAATGACCTAATCTCCCCATGCCTAATAAACAATTGACTTTGTGCAATGCAATTTAGTGCTCATGTGAAGGGCTCTAACACCCTTATGCCAAGTTTGGGCTATATACATCTGCAAAAAGTGTAAACTTAAACCTCCATTATGAAGAGCAGCCTACTGCAAAACACATTTTATACTACACTGCTTTACATACTGTGTTTTACAGTCAGGGTCCCTGGAATTATGCAGCACGGGAGGACCAAATTATGCTGCAGGGTTGACTAAATTATAAGACAAGAAAATGTAAATTATGAGACCTGATGCAGCACATTTTCTAATAGCATTACTTCATAATTCTGTCACTATTTCACATGTCAACACCGTGGGGGCAAGGGGCGTGGTTCAGACGCCGACCGGGATGGCGGTGTGAGCCTACAGCTCCGTGCCAGATCCCGATAATTATCCTGTCAATCCCAGGAAACACACTGCTGGCGGCGTGGGACTGCCGCACAGAGCACCGGGGCTACCGGGGAGTGCGACTGTGGGACAACCAGAGGCTTCCTGAGGTGCTGGCGCCCGGCCTCGGAGCCGGGAGGAACTGCGGGCTGGTGGCAAGATGGCGACATCCCCGAACAACGGAGCCTGGACAGCGTAGAACGGCGGACTGCGGCCGGGGTGTAGTGCGGACAGCGCCCTGCAGCATTGAGCGTGGCAAGTTCCCCACCGCATATGACTCTGCGGACACGGCGGAGGTGAGGGGCGCTTTCCGCCGCAGCGGACATGAACAATAGAGACGCCCCTCCCCCATCGCCGAACAAGGCGGCCTTGCGAGACGGGCCCCGCTTGTAGATCGAGGCCCGGGACATTAGCGGTTCTCGGGAGCCTGACGGCGTTGAGCCACTGTGTCGGTGCGCAAAGGCATAAAGCGGGGACGGAGCAGGAAAGCAGATTGGTGAAATCTATGTCTGCCCTCAGGGCTGATTGCTTGCTCCCAGCGCGGACCCCAGCGAGGCGCGGTTCCCTTTGAGGGCACAAGACTGTCGGAAGTGGTTTCTGAGCCACAGAGGGAGCGGACCCAGGCACGATCCGAGAGCTGGCAAGGGGTTCGAGGGATCGGCACTCGGCGGTTGTGTGCTGGCGCTGTTGGCCCGTCGGGGTACTGGACGCACCAGGTTCAAGTGGTGTTGAGAGCGGGCGCAGTGGCGCTCCCCCCCCCCCCTCCCCCCGAGGTCCATTGCTGGCTTCCCCGAGTTTGTCGGGTTGGGCCTTCCTCAATGGGGTTTTAAGAGCGAGGTGAGCCCACACTGCAGGCGACACCGAACGGTGCAGCGAAGGGCCCTTGACCAGCAGGGCGCTTGCTGGGATAGCGGTGGAGGTGACCGCGGCCCTCACTCGGAACAGGCGGTAATGACCAGTGGACGGCCTTTCTGCATGAAGGAGCGGAGCGGACGGTAAATAAGCATTGGTCCCCGGGCATGGAGGTCGTGCTTAGTGGGAGACATTGAGATCATTGCACAGAGGGCGGGCGCAGGGACCCGTCCTCACAGGGTGGATGGACATTGGAACTGGCCCGTCCCCCAGAGGTGATCCAGATCTGGCGCTCCGGCCGGACAAAATGTCCGCTAAGGGCCCTGAACCGCAACAGGATCGTGGGCACGACCAGACAACGGGGTCGGTTGGGGATGGCGGGGCCCATAATGACTCGGAAGGATCGGCACAGGAACAGCGCTTGAATAAAAGGCTGAATGGAATACTGGAGGCGATAACCCCGACCATGGAGACCTTACATCAAGACATAGCGCAGGTCGCCACGGGACTGGGACTCTTGAGGGCGGATCATGCGAAACTTACAGACAGAGTGAAGGACAATGAGTTGCTGCTTCAGGAGCTCAAGCCGGCAGTGGTGACTGCGGAACACAAACTCGCTGATATCCTTGGCCGCCTGGCGACACTGGAGAAACGGGCTGAGGACGCCGAAAGTCGCAATCGGAGGAACAACGTGAGGGTAGTGGGCCTGCCGGAAAAAATTGAAGGGGACGATGCGGTGGCCTATATGGAGAACTGGTTTAAAACGATCGTGGCCCCGGAGGGTCTCTCACCCTTTTTCTCCCTGGAAAGAGCACACAGGGTCCCGGCCCGCCCGCCCATGCAGGGCCGCCCTCCCAGACCGATCGTGGTCAGACTATTGCATTACAGGGACAGAGATCTATTGATACAGAGGGCGCGCTCAGTGGGTCCCTTTCAGGTGGAGAATAGCTCAGTTACAGTGTTCCCCGACTGTACGCAGGAGGTTTAAAAAAACAGGGCTTCCTTTCTGGCTGTGAAAAAAAGAACTGAGGGACGAGGGCATACAATATTCCCTGCTTTTTCCGGTGAAGTTGCGAGTGATCATGGATGGAACAACCCAATTTTCCCAGACTCCTGATGAGGTATGGTCGTGGCTTGAGTTGTATCGCGCTGGCACGGACCGCAGAGGGAGAGGTGAGAAGGAGAAACAGACGCCAGTTCAGGTACGCAAATCTCAACGCATCCGGAAACGTAATAGACTCAAGGGACGGGACGGCCAGCTGGCGGAGGACAGGAAGGGAGCGCTGGCTGAAACGGCGATCATCACGGGCTCGCAACAGGGGAGCATATCGGTGGGCTCGGACTCTGGTGAGGATGGAGGAAGGTCAGGTGGAGACATCAGGGATGTTGATAGTTCCGGGGGGGGCGGCGGTCACCCGGCAGACGGCCGATGGCCTATTCAACTGATAACACTGGGAATGTGGCCATTTTCGCAACTCCTGATTTAGATGAACACCCTGGTGCTCTGTGGGCTAGCAGGTACTGTGTTGAGATGCCGCATGGGATCATGGGCTCGGGGCGGGGGCCATGCCTGCTCCGGGTCAGCTCTGAATCGCCCTCTTGTTGCCCTTAAGGCCTTCTGTAGTGGCGACTACAGAGTAGGGGAATGAGTGGAGTGTTACAGGTTTGGATGGGGGCTGATATTCTGTTATTGGGTCCTGTTCTGGGGGGAGGGGTGAGGGGAGTTTGTTGGGGTGTTTTGGTTGAGGGGTTACACTGCAATGCTGTGGGTGGCCGATTGACACTGGTGAAATTATTGGGTAATGGCTACAATGGGGACGTTACCTAATTTGAAATGCCTCACATGGAACGTCTGTGGCCTTCGAACTATGACAAGAAGATATAAGGTACATGCCCATCTGGTGAGGCGAGGCATCCAAATTGCACTACTACAAGAAACTCATTTAACCAAGCAGGAATGCACTGCATTACAGAAGAGGTGGCATGGCCAGGTGTTTGGCACCACGTACTCAGCATTTGCCAGGGGGGTGTTGGTGTGGGTGAGAGCGGGGGTCCCATTCCAGGCCACAAACTAACTAGTGGACCCTGAAGGTCAGTTTGTGGCGGTTGAGGGGAGGTTGTATGGTCAGGATGTGGTCTTGTATCCTAATACGGACCAGGCCCGCTTCTTTACTAGCCTGACGGGCTCACTGGCACACTTCCTGTCGGGCCTATCCTGATAGGTGGGGATTTCAACTCAATTACTGATGTCGCACTGGATAGGTCGCATCCACCATTGGCCGACTCTCCAGTGCGTTGGTTAGCAGCGCACAGGGCAGACTGGCAGGAGAGGTGGGGCCTTGTGGATGTCTGGAGGGAGCAACACCCTGGAGTTAGGGACTATTCCTTCCTTTCAGCATTACATGCGCTGCATGTTAGGATAGACTCCATTCTGTGCGGCGGACCTCTGGCTCCCATGATGGCCCACACGGAGTATCTAACTAGGACTATCTCAGACCATAACCCATTGCTGCTGACGTTGCAGTGGCAGCGTCCGAGGTCGGCGGTCCCCACATGGAGGCTGCGGCCTGAGACATTAGAAGACCTGGTGTTTAGGGATAAGGTTCTTCAGGGCATTGAGCACTATTTTGGGGAGAATGAGGGTTCAACCGCCACGAGATCTTTAGAATGGGATGCAATGAAGGTGGTGGCCAGGGGCATCTGTATGGGTAGATTCTCAACTGAACGGACGACGGTCCTGGCAGACCTGGAGAAGGCGGAATGTGTGCTGCGGGATTTAGAGCGGCGCAGGCCTGAACGACCAGACTTACAGGACAGGCTGCTTGAGGCGAAGGAGTTAGTTGCGACTGAAACTGAGCGACTACGGTGTTTTGATTATAAATTGTATGTCATCAGAGTGCATGCGGAGAGGGATAAGGTAGGAACACTACTGGCTAAACTGGCTAACCCAGAGCCTAGAGGCTGTCCGGTCATGAGCATTCGAACGGAGACAGGGGAGGTAGTTTCTCGCAGAGTGCGGTTTTGGAGCGATTCCGATCGTATTACACAGGCCTATATGAGAGCCAACTGGGGGTGGATGTCTCTACTATAGCCGACTATCTGAAGACGATTCGTCTCCCATTGTTGGATGTCGAGGCCGCAAAAGAACTGGGCGGACCCATAACGCTGTCAGAGATTCGGGTGGCCATCAAGCAGATGGCCAGAAATAAGACGCCAGGGGTAGATGGTCTACCGATTGAATTCTATGTGCAGTATATTGATGTTTTGGCGCCCAGGCTGCTGGTGGTCTACGCTGAAGCCACGACGCTTGGACGTCTACCTCAGTCGATGAGGGAAGCATTGGTCGTGCCGCTGCTGAAACCTGGCAAAGAGGCCTCCGATGTGACGTCGTATAGACCTTTGTCTATGCTGACGGTAGATTATAAAATACTGAGTCGTATCCTAGCCACTAGATTGCTGCCACACATGACCATGTTGGTTCATGCAGACCAAGCCGGGTTTATTCCCACCAGGAGTACATCTATAAACATTCGCCGCCTGGTTCGCATAATAGACAGCGCTTGGAACTCTGATCAGAGACCAGCAATTCTGTCGGTGGATGTCGAAAAAGCCTTTGACAGCCTGGATTGGGGGTACCTCGACGAGGTGTTAGTGAAGTTCGGTCTGGGAGACGGCTTTGGGCGTTGGACGAGGGTCCTTTACTCCTCTGCTACTGCCAGGGTACGTTTGGGATCCGTCATATCTTCGGCCTACCCGGTGCACAGGGGGACGAGGCAAGGATGCTCGCTGTCCCCCCTGTTGTTTGCCTTGGCGATGGAACCTTTAGCGGCACAGGCGAGGGCAGGGACGATGTACAAGGGGATAGGCTGTGGTGGGGAGACTCATCATATTTCATTGTACGCTGATGATCTCTTGCTGTACATGGATAATACCGAAGGAGCTCTGGTAGGGGCTGTGGAGATGTTGTCGGGCTTTGGCAGGCTGTCGGTCCTCAAGGCGAACTGGAGTAAGACTTGTGTTTTTCCGCTGCAGACTGAAACGCCATATCCCCCGCCTGCGGTAGATGTGGTCTGGGAAGGCACATGCTTCACCTATCTGGGGGTCCGTATTTACCACGACATCGCGAACCTGCTAGAAGGGAACATAGGGCGTTGTATAAGAACTCTTCGGTTGTGCTGGCATAGGAGCCTGAGGAGAGCGAAAACAGCACGACCATATGCACCGGAGATCCCTCTGGGGATGTTGACGGCGCTACCGCATGGACGCGACTAGTCCCCGTTAGCGGAGTGGGAGGAGTTGGGGCTGCAGATGGTAGGGGACCTCTATGTTGACGGGATGCTTGCCCCCTTCGGGGTGCTGCAGGAGCAGTTTAGCCTCCCGGATGGGAGTTTCCTACTGCATGCGGCGGTGATTGCAGCGATACAAAAGCACTGGAGGGAAGGGCTGGTGGAACCCGCCACAGAGACATAAACAACAAGGGGGGGGGAGAGAGAGAGTCAGTGGATTCAGTCTCCCTTGGTAATGCGAACAAACAAAATGGAATCCACTCAAAGTGAAGGTGGTCCCTAAAGTGATGGGGAACACACAGTGTTGTTTAAATGCCCCTCACACACCAACAGGCCCCTTGGTGTCATGCTTCATCATCGGGGCCTTCGCACCCCTCTACGGGATGCGGAGTGCTACGACTCACGACTACGTAGGAGCACTAAGTAGTGAACTATGTGAGGAGGTGTGTTTCTAAAGGAAAGTGTGAGTGAAGGTGAAGTGAAAGTGAGTTACTTAAAAAATACCTGGCACGTAGGAAAAAAAATTTTTTATTAAGTCCTCGGCTGGCATTATTAAAAAAAGTGCAGAGCGGGGTTGTAAATATACGTGTTAGGGTATTACAACCACTTCAGTGTGTCAACATGTTTCGGAGCTCAGGGGCTCCTTCTTCAGGACAAGGATAAGCACATACCCTCACCTTACTCACATGTAGATATAAAAGTGTTTTATAAAAATTTACAACAATGTGTAATGTACCTAACAATGTTTATGTATAGGTGAGTTTTGTTGCGCCCAATTGGCGTTTAAAGAGAACCTGCGAAAAAGAAAACACATTAAACACAATGGTCTAAAGTACAGGAACTAAGAAAAACACTGTTTCTCTCCGTGCTTTACGGGTGTTCAGTGGAACCCAAAATGAGGTCCCTGGTAAACCCTATGAAAGCAAGGCATTCAAAAAAATTTGGGGGGAAATATTCAAAAATGAACAAACATAGCAACATACAGCCATACAATCACAACGTAGAGACACTCCCTCATTAGTTGGGAAAAGGAGGGAGAAAGACAAAAAATGACAGGATTTTAAGGCTTACTTATTTTTCTCAAAATCAAAGCCTCATGAGCCTATGCGTAGTATTGGGGGGATCCTTCCTTACTATTCAGTAAAGCAACCTGTAAAGTATTAATTGAAGGGTTTTAGTTTGTTAAAAGCACAAACCAAGTAAGGCACCAAAGTAGTGCTGGTTGTTACAAATCTACTCACTGTTACTGCAAAGCTAGTCGCCTGCCTTCCCCTCAACGCTGCTCAGATGAAGTGAGCGTCTGGTGAAGCCAGTGCCCTATTTATACTATCCAAACTACTAATTGGTAAGGTCAATTGAATAATGAGACTCGGAAACCAGACCAAATACGGCATTACTCAGGCTTATAGATCCGGAATTGCGCGTCCGATGTTATTTCGGGCTTGGTAAGAGCCGCGCATGCGTGCTTAGAGTAGTGCCCTCAGTGTTAACGCGCATGCGTGAAGACGCGCATGCGCGAAGCTTTCACAGATCGGATTTGGGACTAGCGTGAAGCACAGTGCGGTTGCGCCTGTGCAGCGCTCGTTATACTGATGTTAAAGCGCTGTCTACAATTGTTTACAATAAGGGAGAAGCTTTCACAGATCGGGTTTGGTACTAGTGCGAAGCACAGTGCGGTTGCGCCTGTGTAGTGCTCGTTATACTGATTTTAAAGCGCTGTCTACAAATATTTACAATCAAGGGGACATGCGGAATACTAGCAAAGTTAGTCCTGAAATAAACAGGCAATTTGGTGGACAGAAAAGTATGAACAGTGTCAAGAGTAATATATAGACACTCAAAACTGCAATTTTGAAGAGCAAATAAGTCTATTCAATAGTAGAGTGAAAAAGGGGAGATGTTACTACAGGCAAATGTGGAAGTTCAGAGTAAAAGTCTCAGCAGATTATCAATGATAATTATTAGGGCCAAATAATCAGGACCATCTCACACTTCACAGGTATGGCATGATATAGTTCATCTTAACAGATTCCATGGAATGGAGTCATTAAGGCCAGCGGTATCGGTCCCAAGACGGAACACCCACCGTTGTTCTTTTTCCAAAAGGCCTACCTCTGAAGGTAATGGTTCAATCACTGTCCAATGAACCTCATTGGCGCAGTGTTGTTGTTCCAGAAAGTGGGCTGACATTTTCGTTGTTGACTTCTTGCACCTAATATTGCTTTTGTGCTCGTTAATTCTTACTTTCACCGGTCTTGTTGTCATTCCCACATACTCTTTGCCACATGGACATGTGATCAAATATACAACATTTTTGCTGTTGCAATTGGTGAATGTGCGCTGTTCCCAAATAGTTCCATTTGAAAAAGTGAGAGTTTGGCTTTTTCTGGTGAGATGGCAGTTATTGCAGTTGCCACAAGGGTGGTGGCCCTGTATCCCTTGTATTCGTGGCTGTTTCTCTCTGACTGGAGGGACAACCGCCACAACCATGGCCTGCCAGTATGTGGTGATGGCAGCCGGCACGATTAAGGCAGTGACCTGCCTCCATTCTAGAATGATACATGAGGGAATGGAGCCGCTTACTGCCTTGAAGGAGAAATGGGAAGACAACATAGGTAAATCCATTCCGGACACGATCTGGAGCCTACTACTGGAAGGGTAGTAGAATGCCCGTTTTCAGCAGGTACATTTCTTCATCCTCCATAGGGCCTACATGACCCCGGGAAAGATTGGACGGTATTTCAAGGTGCAGGATGCGGCATGCCCAAGATGCTTGGCTATTGGTGCCGAGCTGGACCATCTGCTCTGGGGGTGCCCGAAGCTAGGGACGTATTGGGCTGAGGTAGGTGAGCTTCTGAACGCAGTCACGGACCGGGAGGTAGAGTTCGACATGGCAGCATGTCTTTTGCTCTGGTTCCCCCACACGGCAAAGACAAAAGTAACGAGCAAATGTATTGACCTAGGTCTCATGTTGGCCCAGAGAGAGATTACATGGCACTGGAAATCCAGGGAGGGCCCCTCAGTTAAGAGATGGATGAATGAGCTGTTGAAATGGTCTAGGTGTGAGAGTGTGCTTAGAAGACAACAGGCTGCCAAGGCGGGCAACGAGAAAGGTTTGGAGTTGGCGAGGGCTTGGGAGATGATAGTACAGGCCTTGCAAGACTACCTGCTGGAGCATGAGGAACACGAACATTCGGAGGGCGGGGTTCCATGAGGATTTAGAGACCAAATGCAGAACCCGATTAATAGCAACTGTAGCACCAGAACCCACAATTAGACCCACGTAGGCAGCAGTTGGGGGGGTGGGAAGGGAGGGGGCGAGTTACTGGGGTATTGTTGTAGTAATAAGAAGAGCACCTGCAGGAAGGATATATGACTGGTAACTACTGGGGGATGGGGCTCCTGGGCAGCGCTCGGTGCGTACATGCACAGTCATTTCCGATTGGCTTTGGGAACTACTACCACGAGAGGGCGCTAGTATGGACCTGAGGTTGTGGACACGAACAATACCGGTGCCACCCACTCTGAGTGGTTACCTATACCTGGTGGTACCTTTGGGGAGGGAGTTTGATGGGGATAAAAGCAGATACTATATTATACTGTTGACCTGCCATCTCTATGAGGTGGTCACCACGATACTCTGAGTCACTATACTGATACGCCGCCCAGCCCCCGGGATGTGGGCTGAATGGCTGTGTGCATTTTTGGAACTACGGAGGTACTTTGAGATGACATGCGTGTACAGGTTGACTTAATAGATGCCTTGTTGATAAGTCTGCAATAAAAACAAATTTAAAAAAAATAAAAAAAACACTGTGGGGGCAAACATTTCACCTCATTAGTACCAGTTTGACAATCAGTACAGTAATAAACCACTAAAAGATGAGCAGTCAACCCTTGCACAGGGCCTTGCACTGCACTGTAACGAGGCAAACTGTGATTTGTTTGTTTTGTTCAAATCTGCAGATTATGCAACAGATGATAGACTACGCAGCAAATGTGGCAAATCCACAGTTATGTAGAAAACGCAACAGACGTAGAATCCCATAATTCCAGTGGCGCTGCTTACAGTGTTCTAAACATCATGCAAAATAAGTGTCCTCTTGACACAAGTGACAAAAGCACACAGTGCTTATAATCCAGCTTTATAAATGAGTAAAAACATCATAACTGTCACTATATCACATTGGTTGATATAATCTCTAATAAATTTCCTATAGCAGCACAAGTGTGCATGCTTTTCTTAATGTTTTATTTCTCAGAAACCGTACAGTGAATCCTCTGTAAGCACATGTTAGTGGTTTTCTTTGTGTATATTTGGAGTCCATAAATCACCATCCGATGAATCAAAATCAACAACTGAGACCAAGGATCAAATCGAATAACATGAAGCACATTATGCTCCTTAAGGAAAACAGAAAGTTGTTAGTTTCCAAACTATAAAAGTTTATTAAACGCTAAAAGATTTTACAGTTTAGAGGTTTGTGGTGTGGATGCGAGGCAAGATGGCCGCGGGTAGCCTATAGTGGACAGTCGCATCAACCCTGGCTCCCGTGCAGGTGGACCATGCTCAAGCCCAATAGCGGTTCGCTATGATGGTTATCACTCCTGATGGTAGCAAAAATACGGTATCTACGGTATCTACCCCTAGGAAGACTTTGAACATATCGGCTCTAAGAACATTTTTGGGCAGGCTTAGTGATCGGGCGCAACGCAGCCTATGCAGGATTGTGGCTTTGATGGTCAGGGGGTCACTGGCCATGTCGCTCTGGTCCACAAAGCTTGCCAAAGAGATGAAGGAGCAAAAAGAAGATCCCCAGAGAGGGAAAGAAGACATGAAAGGCGCTGGAGTGAACACCAAAGCTCGCACTGGTAGCGTGTCGGTCAGCGCTGCACGGAGAATACAGCTGAAGAAGGGCGGTGAGCAGAAGGGCAGGAATCCTGAACCCCCGACTCAAGCCCGGCATTAGGAAATCACGCTGAGGCCCCCTCTGATCTCCCCGTACAGAAAGGGCCGGGGGCTAGACCAAAGAATAAAGACACCCTGCGACAGCCTACCGTAGCAGAAGCCTTCGCTGCGAAATCGGCAGAGATTCAGGCAACAGGAGAGATTACAAGCGCCAGGCTTCATGGAGCGGCAGCTGGCACCCGGACGGAGAATGAAGGCATCCTCGTGGACGCAGGAGCCTTGGTTGCTAGGCAACGACAGGAGCAGGAGCAGGTGGAGAAGGCACAACGGAGTGAGACCGCCGAGGCACAGATGGCTGCTGATGGAAGCCGACAACAGACAGGAAACAATGGAGCCTCCAGTATCCTTGAACATAGACAGGTAACCCCCGAGGGATTACTCACCCAAGGGACACATCAAGAATTGCACGGTGTGGTAGGGGGCCTGGATAAACGCGAGGGAGGAAAGCAGCTGGTTGAGCATGCAGGCTCATTACAAAGCATGTACAAGGACTTTAACCTTAAGCCTAATGCTTTTGACTTTGGAGGCGAGGGGGCAATGGGGAGAGCGGGAGGAGGCTCACCGGAGGGGGACAAGTTCTATTCAGTAAATGAGGACTCTGAGTCTCTCCTCTCGAGCGATATTGATACAGGCAGCGACACAGACTCGGCTAGCAGTTTTACTGCCCAGAAATCTACACAAAAAAGCGCAGATCCAGGAGAAAAGGCAACTCATCGGGGAGTCCTTCTGATCCATCGAAAAAATTAACATGGGATTACTCAGCAACATCACTGGTATGTCAAGAGCATGTTAACCCACAGGTAAAGGCTGATAGTCATGCCCATAGCCCCCCGCAATCTGCTTCACTAGAGCTCCTTTTCAGCACGTTGAAACAGATGCAGAATGAGGTAAGGACTGAGAGTCTAGGGCCAGGCAAGGGACAAAAAAAACAGAGCTCTCTGCGTAAAATGAATAAATTGTATGAAGAGGTGGTGGTAGGAGTAACCCAAGTAGAGGAAAGAACAGGACGTCTGGATGATGACTTTAACAGCTTCCAATCTTTCAAACAAGAACAACAGAAGATGGCGACGGACATTCAATGGAAGCTGGAAGATTATGAAAACCGCCAGTGAAGGAGCAATATAAGACTGCTTGGGGTGGAGGAGGGGCTGGAGGGGCAGGATACAAGATGCTTTGTTGTAAGCCTACTGAAGGGGGCCTTCACAGAATTAACTACCTGACAATGGGAAAGCGAAATTCAAAGAGCACATAGGTTCCCACTGGTTAGGAAGACACAAGGGGCAGGCTGGATTGATAGACCCAGGACTATTCTAATATATGTGGGCAACTATCTATTGAGGCATGAAATCCTGCACAAAGCAAAACCAGAGGCCAAGCGAGCAGTTAACAACATTACGTTCTTTGCAAGACCTGACTTCTGTCATGTTACAGTTGAAAGAAGATGGAGATTAAGACAGCTCATAGCTCCTGAAGGACTGGGTTCTGCTAAGACCCAGCGGTGCCAGGGATAACACCTGAAACCTTCGTGGGTAACCTGTTCCGGCGTACAAATGACAGAGACACAGGACACTTCCTTCGGCGTCAAAGATTCGAGGTTTATTACTGCAGGGAACACAGAAGTCACAGGAAGTACAACATGTGCAAGTTCGAGGAGTCTGCTTCAAATTGTATCTGTGGATCGCTCTTCTTATACAGTTTTTGGACATAGGATAGCATGGAGCACAAAGGAGTACAACTTGGTTCCCATCGTAAAGGTCATAGGGGGTCGCTTTCATGTATTCAGGGCCCGGAACATAATTACAGTAGCATTTGGCAGTTCCCAACTGTAAAAGTACATCTTCCCACCATTAGTACATTCCGTTCGGCAGTAAACGAATCAAGGAAGAGACAGAAACAGGTGCAGAGGAAGACGAGGACAGTGAACAGGTCGAAGAGGGTGTAAAAGGGTGGTATCAGGAAACACGAGTTGCAGGCATCAAAGAGAACGTGCCTAATGAATGCACAACTAAGACAATAGACCGGCACGGCAAGATGAGCCTCGAGCGGGGCCATCTGCCTTACAGTGTCATCCCCCTCATCATAAAGACACCTTCAAAGAAACACGTGTCTTCCGCAAGAGTTTGGGAATCCCAGGGTCGCGAAGCGGACAGCGTCCGTTCGCTGGCTACTTGAGGGCAAGAAACAAAATGGATGCCGTATCTAAGATGGAACCCGTGGGTTCAGATGAAGAAACCCACGAAACAAACGAACGGTTTAGGCTAGCGCAGCGAAAACGCGTACACCCACTAAACTCGTCATTTGCGGTTCATAGATACCAGACTCGACCATATTCGTGCGAGTCGAAAACACCACTTACAATTGTCATGGAACCTCACTCCACTTCAGGCATTAGGCTCAGAGGCTTTTTCATTGTACCCTGCCAAGCTAAAGGTAGTAACTAGAGGGCAGATAAGAGTATTTTTTCCAGAGGTAAAGGCACAGGAGTATGTGGAAGAACTGCGTAGCCAACTAGTGCACTGACATACTGGGAACCCAAGATCTTCTTAAGGGTAGTGTTTCTAAAAAAGAAAAAAAAGAAAGAAGAAGGGTGGAAATGGAGTGGCTTGGGCAATGTTTAAAAATGGACACAGTAGGCGGGTGACGGGATCAAGGGGGATGGGACAGCTGCAGACTGAAGCGGACACACATAGGTCATGCTTGACCTATTTGCCGATAAGGCAGGGGGGGTAGCAGGCGGGTAGAGGGATAGGGGGTGGGGGAGGAAGGATGGGGGGCACATACAGCACATACAGCACAGCACTTTTTTACTTTTCTTAGCAACAGAGATGGTCAGAAATTTAGATGTATCTTTCGATGTATTCTAGATGACTTGTAGAATAGCCTCAATTAATGTTTGCGATCTGAATGACCCCCATAAAAGGCTCCGGGTGGCTGCATTGCTGAAAACGATGAGGTTTGATATTGTATGTTTGCAGGAAACACATGTTGAGGGAGGGAGGACATTTCCCCTGTAGCAGCTAGGTTTCACTTTGCTCAAGTACACAAGGCAGGGGTCTAAGACAAGGGGTGTGGTGGTATTGGCTAAAGGGAGGGATAGTTTAGTGATTAAGAAGCAAGAAGATCAGTGGGGTAGATGGGTGATAGTCAAAATAATGCACAAGGGAGTAAAGTTAACGATAGTCTCGATATACTGCTCCACAGAGGATGAACCTGAGATATTTGAGTATCTGGATACAGAATTAGCATGCTGGCCTGAACCTGTTATATGTTGTGGGGATTTCAACATTAGTATGGCCTCAGGCATTGGAATCCAAGTAGGTCGGGGGTACACCGGTAGGAAAAAAAGAGTATTCCGAGCAATCACAGCCATGGCACAATATAACTCACTGGGTGACGTTTGGGCAGGGTTGCACTCACATGTGGGTGGCACTACATTTTACTCTGCACCTCATAAGATTTTGGTAAGCTGGACTACTTTTTCATTTCTAATTCTTTAGCGGCAAGGTCTAAAATCCAAAATATCCAAGAATTGTATCAGATCATAACCCTCTGGTCATGTCGGTCAACCTAGAAGGGGTGACAGTCAGGGAAAATAACTGGACATTTGAAAGAGCTCTCCTTAAAGACCCAGAATATGTCACTCATATGAATAAGTGGGTGCAAGAGTTTTGGGAGTTTAATATGGAAAGTGCAGTATTAGGGGTGGTCTGGGATGCGTTCAAGGCAGGGGTCCGGGGGGAGACGATGAGTTATACACTGCGTAAACAGAAGCAGGAAAGAGACAGGGTAGAGCAGCTGGTTAGGATAATTGGACATGCAGAAGAAGAACTAAGCTCGTTAATACAGCAAAATCTGCCCCTGGAACAGCTGCTATTCAGAATTATTCAGTTAAAGGCAGAAGCAGTAGAGGATATTAGTAGCAATGCAGCAGCTAAATATTTGGTTA
This sequence comes from Lissotriton vulgaris, assembly GCF_964263255.1. Lineage (NCBI taxonomy): Eukaryota > Metazoa > Chordata > Amphibia > Caudata > Salamandridae > Lissotriton > Lissotriton vulgaris. Next base: position 1,184,168,179 of record NC_141695.1, on the reverse strand, counting down.
AGAAAGAGCAAGCATTTGAGCTGAGCGAGAGAGTCAGTCATATTCTTTCTATCCAGACTAGGCAGCAACTAGCTTCAGGGTAAATTAAACAGATCATGGACAGTCAAGGAAAGCTAACAAGGGACCCAGAGGGCATTAGAGAGGTTTTCAGGCAATTTTATACAGACCTATATAGCACAAAGGATGGTTGTGGAGGGGTAGGAATAATTGAATATCGTAATCAAAGTTTAGGCGCAAGCACCCCGAATCTTTCAAGTGAGGAGAAGGTAGCTTTAGAATCCCCGATCAGCCTGGAGGAGGTGGCCAAAGTAGTGGGGGATTTTCCGGCGGGGAAAGCAGCAGGCCTGGATCTGATCCCAGTTGAATTTTAGGTTTAAAGTATTTTATTGAAGCAGGGTGGGGTAGGACACAAAGGGGCAAGGAACAAGTAAACCACAGGAACCGCACATCAATGCGCATTGTACAGCAAGTACAGTAATGCAGTTACAAGTTTGCAAGAGGCCCCAGCCGACTCGGGAGCATAGCTTTCGCACCTGTGGTCACATACAAACAACGAGGGGGGGGGGGAGAAAGGGAGGGAGGGACGGGATGGGGGGGAGGAAAGAAAATCAGGGGGGCGGGGGGGACCGAGAAAGAACGGAAGAAAAAAGGAAAAGAAAAAAGGGGGGGGAAAGGGAAGAGGGAAAGGGAAAAAAGGGGGAGGGGTGAAGGGAGGAGAAGCAACCCCGCTCCAAAAACCTACCTAACCAAACAGAACCCCCAACTACCTAACCCTAACCCACCCCCTGTACTGTGCCAATATCTACAGTCTCCGCTACATGCAACTCTCCGAAAATCCCCGCTATACAGTACCGACCCCACCCAATCAAGCAGGCGGGTCCGGCGGCGGCGTCAGCCTTAACAACCTAAGGTATCTAGGGCAGGTGATCTCCCGAAACTCGGAACATAACAGGCTGTGAAAGGGCTCCCACAGTTCCTCAAAGGCATCAGTATCCCCCAAGGCTACTAAGGACATCTTCTCCATTCCAAGGACATGCCATAATCTGTGCAGCCAACCAACTACAGAGGGAAGTGTGGTAGTGCGCCAGTGTATGAGAATATTCTGCACCGCTGACCCCAGCGCAATTGCGATCTGTCTACCTCTCTTAGATCTAAGGGGATACATCAGCCCATTCGGCAACCCTAGCAGAATATAGGCCGGGAATCTAGGCAATTCTATCCCAAAGCATTTGTCTATCTCGCCCAAGACCTCTTCCCAGTAAGGAGCCAGCAGGGGACATTCCCATAGTATGTGTGTTAGTGTACCAGTATTGCCACAGTTGCGCCAGCACGTCCCTGGTATTGCCCTGTCCATCTCGTGCAGTTTCTCCGGAGTACGGTACCAGTAGGTCGAGATTTTAGTGAAGGTCTCCGTAAGACCCGTGTGGTAGGCCGAGTGACGTGCGCGGAAGGAGATGTGCTCCCATTCTTTATGGCTCAACACGCGCCCGAGCTCACGCTCCCAACGTTCCCGACCGGGGTTGTGAATATGAAAGGAGGGGGACTGCAGCATTTTATACAGGTCTGAGATCAGTTTAGCGTCCGACGTGCGAGTAATTAACCAACGCTCATACGCCATGATTTCCCGGTGTGCCGCGTCGCGCACTTGGGGTTGTAATGCCCAGTGGTGCGCCTGCATGTATCGCATGCGCTCCGTTTCCGGGAGGCCATAATCCCTCCTGAGCGGCGTAAAGGGAGAGGGGAAGGTGGTAAGCTCGCACCTGGCAGCCACCGAGTCCCACGCCCGGAGCGGGACCCGCGTTACCAGAGACGCATAGAGATTGGGGGGCCGATGGGCCCGCTTCAAGAATGGTACTTCCTGCAGCGTCCTACCCGCCACCGCTTGGTCCTGGAACAGCCAGTGCTTATCAGACTCCCACCGGCTCCATTCCACTAGATAGCGGAGCTGAGCGGCCTGGAAATATTTCCGCAAGTCCGGTATCCCCAGCCCCCCGGATTCCGGTGACAGCATAGCGATGCTTCTCTTGATCCTCGGCCTGCGGCCCTGCCACACGAACCGTGCAATGGCAGTCTGTGTCTCCGCAAGCCACCCCGCGGGGGGCTGGAGCAGCAACGCTCTGAAGAGGTAAAGCACCTGAGGCAGGAGGGTCATTTTCACCGCGGCCACCCTACCCAGTAACGACAGCGTGCCCTTATCCCACCGGCCCAATTCCTCCCTGATTTTCGCGCCCAGAGCCGCGTAATTGGCCGTGACCATCTCCGGGAGGGAGGGCGCCAATAGGATCCCCAAGTACGGGATCCGGTCCCTGGACCAGCTCAGAGGGTAAAGCCTCTGAAGTTCCGCTCTAGTGGCGTTAGTAAGCGAAATGTCAAGGGCGGCCGACTTCCCCAGGTTCACCTTGAAGCCCGCCACGTCGGCGAATAAGTTCAGTTCCTCTACACAGGCCGGCAGCGATCTCCGCGGGTCATCCAGCGTCAGAATGACATCATCCGCGTACAGGCTGATCGCATGATGGAATTCACCCATCTTGACACCGACAATGTCGGGGTTCTGCCTAACCCTCTGAGCAAAAGGCTCCATGTACAGGGCAAAGAGCAAAGGGGAGAGAGGGCACCCCTGTCTCGTACCCCGCTCAATGGGGAAGGGTCGAGAGCTGCCGCCGTTCACCCGGACTACCGCAGAGGGGAACCGGTAACAATTGAAGATCAGATGACGGAACTTCTCCCCAATCCCGAATTTGCTCAGGACCTTCTCTAGGTAGGGCCAGTGCACCCTGTCGAAAGCCTTCTCCGCGTCTATGGACAGGAGCATCCTCTCCCCAGGGATCCTGGAAGCCTTCTCGAGGATGTGCGTCACCCTCTTTGTGTTATCTACTGTTTGCCTACCGGGCACGAAGCCCGCTTGGTCCGAGTCAACCATGCCCGGGAGGTGCAACGCCAGGCGTGCAGCTAATATACTGGTGAACACCTTCAAATCTGTATTCAGCAGCGAAATGGGACGGTAGGACCCACAGGCGGTCCTGTCTTTACCCGGCTTCGGAATCACTGAAACCGTGGCCTGGAGAAATTCGGAGGGGATGGCTCCCGGCTCTGCGAAGGAGTTAAAAAGGCGGGTCAGTAGAGGCGCCAGTTCCTGACAGAAGGTTTTATAGAACAGCGGGATAAAGCCATCCGGACCGGGGCTTGCCCAAATTAAGCCGGGATATCGCCGTGATCACCTCCTCGATACGGATGTCACGCTCCAGATACTGAGCCTGCTCCTGAGACAACGACGGGAGCGGGACCGAGTCCAGATAGGCCATCTCAGCCCGGGCCGAAGGGGCCTCCCCGGTGTAGAGGTCAGCATAAAAGCTGCGAAAGACGTCTGCTATTTGCTCATCAGCCGTGACCCTACCACCGGTCGGGTCCACCAGTTCCTTCACTCGGTGCTGCTGGTGTTGCACCCTAAGTTTGTTAGCCAGGAGCCGCCCACACCGATCGCCCCCTGTATAATATTTGTGCTTCAGGCGAAGCATCGCATACTCCGCCCGGTCCGTGTCAAGGGCCGCCAGGAGTTTCCGTGCCGCCTTCAGCTGCCTCCACACCCTGGGGGCCCCTGTCCTGTGATGAACCTGCTCCAGCTCCCTCACCTGCCGGGTGAGCTCATCTCTCTTGAGCTGTCGGTCCCTATTCTCGGCCGAGGAAATCGCTATAAATTCGCCTCGGAGCACCGCCTTCAGGGCTGCCCACTGTGTCGCACGAGAAGTATCCCCAGTATCATTCATGGTCTGAAAATCCAAAATGGCCGCCCGGATCTGATCCACCACCGACCGCCTGTGCAAAAGCGTGTCCCGGAGCCGCCAGACCCCTCTCGGCCAAACCACCGGGGGCAGAGTGAAAGCGCCCTCCACCGGGGCGTGGTCAGAAAGAGAGAGGACCCCCATGTCCACACTCGAAGCCAAAGGGAGCATTGGGCCCGACACAAGGAGATGATCTAATCGCGCATAAGATCTATGGGCATGTGAGAAGTAAGAGTATGCGCGGGTGGTGGGGTGGAGGTGGCGCCACATGTCATGCAGATCCAGCTCCTCAAGTCGAGTTCGAATCGAGCCCGAAAGCTCACCCAACTGGTGGCGCCGCTGCACAGACCTGTCCATCGCCGCGTCGAAAACCAGGTTCAAATCACCCCCCAACACTATGTGCCTATCAGAGGTGGATGCTACGTCCTCCAAAGCCCTGTGCAAGAATTGGTCCTGGTGATCATTGGGGCAGTAGATGGTGCCAACAGTCAGTGCCAAACCCCCATCTTGATCCTGTACACTAGAAGTCTCCCTTTCTGTTCTGCTACCTTGCACACGACCTCTCCCCTGAACCCCCTAGAAAACAAGATCGCCACCCCTGCCGTCTTGGAGGCGCTAGAGGAGAACAGCTGCGTGGGGAACTTAGGGGTACGCATCCTCGAGCAGTCCTTAGCCAGCAAATGGGTCTCCTGCAACAGACAGATATCCGCTTGTGAGTTTTCTAACAAGGATAACACTGCCCGCCTCTTAACCGGATTATTCAGCCCTTTCACATTGAGAGTAAGCACCTTAAGAGCCATCAAGGAGGGGGATCAATGGAGCACATGTCAATAGGCAAAGCCCCGCAGGCAAACACAGAAGGCACCACTCGAGGCCTCAAAACAGAGCAACTTTGAACCGTCCACTGGCACAGTACAGTCCCCGTACCCCAACACCCCACAACTAGAAAAACCCCCCTTGTCCCCACACAACCAAATCTACACCACCCCCCGCAACTGGCCCCCCCTCTAGGCCCCAGAATCAAAACATCTGCCCGCCTGTCCCAACCCCATTCCCTGCTACTCAAACTTTTCAAAAAAGACATTGTCCCAGTCCGGCCCGTAACGGGCAAGGCCGTGGTAAATCAGTCTAGTGGACGTCCAGCCACCTCCTCCAGCACTCGCCATTCCTCCCAGCCCACCCCCCGGATCCCCGCACCTGCAATAGGAATAAGCTAGAGTAGACTCCCCCCGGAGTGAGTTAAGGCCGTCAGGGCCACTTCGCCGTTCGCCGCCACTCTGGAGGCCTCCTGGATGGCGGCCGCCATGTCCGCCCTGATCATAGGCGAGCCTGGACGCTCCGACGGAGGAGAGGTCCCCCCTCCAGCTTGCTGCCATCCGTCACGAGTGCTTCGCCTCCGCCGCGGAGCCGGGGTATCTGTATCCGATGCTGTGAGGCCCAACACCGCGCAGACATCCTGGAGGGACCGAAGCTGATGCAAAACACCGTTCCATCGAAATATCAGACGGAAGGGGTGCCCCCAAGAGTACTGTGTCCCTTGCTCCCGGAGGAAGTCAGTGGCGATCTTGAATGATTTCCTCTTCTGCAGCGTGACTGTAGATAAGTCCTGAAACAGGGTCACAGGGTGGTCCCGGAATCGGAAAGATTGCTGCCCTCGTGCTTCTCGGAGGATCCGCTCCTTCAAGGGAAAGTCCGGGAGGAAGGCCAGAATGTCCGGGGCGGGCGCCGTAGCTCTGCGGGGCGGCCCACCCGATGTGCACGGTCTATGCGGATCCGAAAGTCCTCCGACTCTCCCAGGATCGCACGAAAGAGGGCCACCAGATATGCAGTCACGTCTTCACCCTCCTCACCGGACGGCACACCGCGGACCCGTATGTTGTTCCGCCTGGACCGATTTTCAAGGTCCTCGGCGTGGGCCTGTAGCTCAATCTGTTGCTCCCGCAGTCGCAGGACCTCCTGCTGCAGATGGGTGATCTCTTCATCCCTGGAGTGACCCGCTTCCTCCACTGTGTTCACACGTTCCCCCAGGGAGTCCATCTCTCTCCTTACTTCGCGGACCTCCCCGGCCACCTCACGCTTGAGCGTTTGAAAGTCCTCCCGAAGGGAGCTAAAGAGCGATTCGAGAAATGATCTCGTCACCGGGGGTTCTCCGCCATCTGCTCCCCTGGTCGGGGCCGGGGAGGTCGTGGCGGGTTGGGTTCCACCGCTGCGTAGGGCACCGCGTCCCAGCATGTCCGGCATAGTTCGGTCGCCCCGTCGCTGTCCTCTAGCGTTCGACATTGCAGCTGAGTAGAGGACGTTGAGGCTTACTGTCCAGCAAAGAAAGCAGCTATATGCCAGCCGGGGGCAGCGCCACACCAAGAGCACCAGGAAGGCCGAGCTGCCCCGCCGGAGACCACAAAATGGCCGCTCTGTAATGTCGAGGGGCCAACGCCCAAGATGGAGAACCCCTCTCCGTCTCTGATCCGGGACCCAAAAATCCGGCCAGTGGGCTAAGTCACGGTGCGATGGTCGCCGGGGCCCGTAGCCTCAGGGGGAGATCTGCCCCGGGAGCCCCGTTCCTCTGCTCCGCTCAGACAACTGGCCAGAGCGGCCTCTCCCAGCGGGCCTCTTCAATCCACGGGCTGGCGTAGTGAGGCGATGTCGACTCCGCCTCCGCTCTTCACCTCCGCTCTTCTCCGCTCCGTACAACCGCCGTCGGACAACTCTGAGCCGTTCGCGAAGCCGCTGCTGACTCCCACTCCGACAGTTCATGCACCGCTGCGGGCTTCACACACAGGCGGCTGGGCGCTCCGTCATGCTCCGAGGGTCGGGAGATTCGCGCCTCCGGCTCGCACACGGGCCATTCAGCGGGTCCCGACCCGGGCTACACCGGTCAGGATCTCACCCCCGACGGCGCAAACCGGGCTCAGCAGTCGCTCCACACCTCCACCGTGGGCACCAGGCTCAGTCGCCGCGTGATCCGGGGGGAATCAGCGGTTACAAGCGGTGCAGGGATTCAGGGGTCCGGGAGCTCTCGGCAAGTGCGACCTCTCAGCCCGCCATCTTGGCCACGCCCCTCCCCAGTTGAATTTTATAAGATATTTCAAGGGGCAACTGCTGCAGAGATGCTAAATGTGATGCTACCGGTCCAGCATGGGAACTCCATTCCAAACTCTTGGTAGGGGGCCGACGTTATTGTTATTTTTAAAAAAGGGAAGGCATCTACAGCCCCAGGATCTTACAGGCCAATCACCTTAATGAATGCAGATTCAAAAGTGTACTCAAAGATACTAGCCAACAGGCTAGCAAAGGTAATTGAGGGCATGGTCAGCGATACTCAGCATGAGTTTATCCCAGGGAAGGGAACCATGCACCATATTAGACAGGTAGTTACCCTGTTTGATGCCATGGGGATCCTGGGGGACCCTATCGCAGCTCTATTCTTAGATACTGAGAAGGCGTTTGATAGGGTTTCCTGGGATTACGTTTGGGCAGTACTTAGCCGCTATGGCCTAGGTGCAGGATATGTTCAAGGGATTCAGGCACTTTACAGGGGGCCAACAGCCAGGATTAAGATTAATGGGAGATACACGTCTTCAGTCCAGATCTGCAGAGGGACCAGGCAGTGGTGCCCAGCATCACCGCTCTTATTCGTGCTCTACATGGATCCACTATTGAGGAGATTAGAAGCCAATATGAATATCACCGCAGTGAGCATAAACGGCAAGCAATATAAAACATTCGCTTATGCGGATGACTTGGCAATTGTCTCCCCTAATCCCACTTTAGCCGTACGGGAGGAAGAACTGGAAGCTCAGCAGTTTGGAGAGGCCTCAGGGTATAGATTAAACAGGGATAAGACCAGATAGTTAAGAACTTGCACGCTATATGTAATGACTGCCGTGTAGTGAACTGTGCTGTGTACCTCGGGGTTGAGATCTCCGCAGATTTAGATACTATAGTAGGATGCAACATGGCACCTTTAATGGCTAGAGTAACTACAGATCTGGTACGAATGAACAATTTACACTTAACCCTGGTTGGATGCACGAATGTGATTAAGATGATCATACTACCTAAGTTTTTATATTTATTTAGAGCGATACCGTTGTTTTTTTAAGCCAGCTGGTTTAACAAGATAGAGCAGGTCCTGAACAGATTTATATGGGCCCACGGGAAGACAAGGAGGGCATACAGATTTATTAACCTACCTAGCGATAGAGGAGGCTGGGGGGCCCCAGACTTCAGACTGTATTACTAGGCAGCCGCTTTGCAGCATATACAGTGTATGATAGGAGGTGGCGGATTGGAACCTAGGATCACATCCAACTCCACGGAGGTTTATGCAACTACTCTTGGGGTCGAGGCGGAGAATGCATTTCTTAATTGCACGGATTCATCATACTTTAAAAGAACGCAGTTCAAAACAGTGGGGGCAGCGCATAAAATATGGGAGGCTTTCCTAAAGAAAGCTGGTTTAGGAAGGTTTAATAGGTACACCCGGTTATATAAAAATAAATCCTTCCCCTTAGAAATTTTTTCAGATTCAGTTATGACAGATTGGGCAGGAACAGGGATTAGGAAAATAGGTGATTTAATGGGCCCCCACGGAATTGTGCAATTTGCGGATTTACAGGTCAAGTTTCACATAAGCAGTAGTAGCTTTTTTTAATATTTACAGGTCCGCAGCTTTCTGTGTAACAAGCAGGGGGGGTGGCAGGATTTACGAACAATGGCATACTGGATTCTATAGAAAGGGGCAGGGAGGCAACGATTCGCAGATTTTATGCAGACCTGGTGATCACAAAACCAGATGATATTGAGAAATAGGGTGGCAAGTGGGCTAGTAAGTTAGGGATTGAGGCAGGCTGGTTACAAGACTCACTGGATTTAGGATGTACAGTACTGTGTTCAGTCCCACTGCAATCTCAGCACTATAAAACACTCTTCTCGCTTTATTTTACGTCGGCGAGAATTGCTCAGTGGGGTGGCACTACAGGGACTACATGCTTTTGCTGTAATGCTCCAGAGGCTGATATTATACACATTTTTGCCACATGTCCACAACTATATACACCTGTTAAAGGTATAGAGCACTTTTTATCGCAGACGCTAGGGGTTAGCATCGCCCTTACTCCAGGTCTAATGTTACTAGGCGTTACATCAGAATTTACTAGCATGTATACAGAATTTATATTTGTAGCTATGGCTGTCCTAAGATTACTGATTGCCAGGTCCTGGCTGGATAAATCTCTGCCAGCCACACAGCAGTGGCTTGCTGGCCTACTGGCAGTCTATAACCTGGAAAAAGGTATATACGAAAGGAAAGGCAGGAGGGGGAGAGCCTTAGGGAAAAAAATATGGAAACCAATAATGCTGTGGAAAGGGGATGGAGCGGGAAACTAGAGGCGGGATTTCTCCACAGGCTCGTAGGTAGTTTTGCACTATGTTAACGAAGTCAGCAAACAATTTATATTTCGTCTCTTTCTTTCTCAGTTTTTTTTAATATAATTTTATTACTTTTTCTTTTCCTTTCTGTGTTAAACTTGCAATTCTGTTGTACGCAGGAGATTTTCAGTTTATGTTGTGCTGTGCTATATGTGACAAAACACCAAAATAAAAAAAAATAAAAAAATAAAGGTTTTACAGATTAAGGTTCAAATATCTCATCCAATATAGGGGAAATCATAGAGTTGAACCTTTAGAAGGGATCACAGGAGTTTGCCCAGCTGAATAATCTCCATTTATCATTGATAGGCCGTTGAAATGTGGTGAAAATGATTTTTGACTAAAGATTTATTCTTTTTCAGATCAATGCCCTTGATATTTGAGACAGTATGGTTTAAAAAGCAGGATGGGTTGGTAAATTGATTTATATGGGCATACAGTATGAAAAGGTGGTCCATGAAGTTCATGTCTCTCCCCAGGTAGAGAGCAGGATTGTTGGTCCCAGACTTTAGATTATATCACCTAGTATTAGCCCTGCAATGTATGTGTGCATTAGTAGGGGGACACCCCTTCAACCCCTGGAATCAGGGGAGGGTATCCAATATCTACGAGTTATTGGTAGGGAATGATGCTAAAAACTTGTACTTGAGGTTTATAGAGCCCAGGGCCAGATGTAGGTAAATCTGATTTACCTACTCTTAAATACCGAATTTTACCGATTCGGTATTTAAGAGTAGATAAATTAGAAGGGGTCAGATTTAGGTAATTCAAATTTCTGAATTACCGAATCTGTAAAAATCGGTATTTACCGATTCGGTAAATACCGAATCGGTAATGCCCATTGATTCCTATGGGCATTGAGGCCCATAGGAATCAATGGGCATTACCGATTCGGTATTTACCGAATCGGTAAATACCGAATCCTGCAAGGGTGCAGGGGGTGTCACTTTGACACCCTCCAGCACCCCATGTACAGGCTTGTGTGCCATGTGGCACACATACATGCCCTAAGGGCATGTCTGTGTGTCACATGGCACAGGTGTGCATGCACACATGTGCATGCATACCTGGATTCGGTATTATACCACCCAATTGGATTGGGTGGTAAAATACCGATTCTTAAAGCCCTGTGGCACTCTGACATGTGCCAGCTACATCTGCATTTACAGAATCAGTATTTTACCGAGTCTGTATTTACCGATTCGGTAATTTTACCGAATCGGTAAATACAGAATCGGTAAAATACCAATTCTGTAAATGCATGCCCTACATCTGAAAACCCTAATATCGGTCGGAAACGGCCAAAATCGGCCGTTTCCGACCGGTATTAGGGCTCCTACATCCGGCCCTCAGTTACTACAAGAAGGTGATATTTAAGACCTTATTAGCAGCAGATCAGGTGTGGAACACGATAAAAAGAAAGTTGGGGATAGGGAGAATATGTTATTATACCCCCTATACATGAACCCAGCACTACCAATAGTCTTTCACAACAGCATAATGAAATGATGGAAGGACTTAGGTGTAGACGAGGTTGGGGACTTAGTTGATGTAACTGGGTACAGGTCATTTTCAGAGTTAGAGGATAGATATGGGGTAGATAGGAAATACTTAAAAAAATATTTACAGGTACGTAGCTATTGGGGGAGGAAAACAATATACTCTGTTCATCAAAACTACAGGCACAGCACTTTAAAACGATCTTCGATTTGTACTATACACGAGATAAAATAGCATTGTGGGGGGGGTCTGTGGGTATTTGCTGCCCTTTTGGCAAGCCACCAGGGCAGATGTGGTGCACATGTTTTTGACCTGCCCGTGGTGGGATGTCCTTAAAAAGGTATAGAACAGTTCCTAGAGCTAACCCTGAAGGTGAATGTGGTCTTGACCCCAGTAGTAATGTTACTGCGGGTTAGTAGCTCAGGATCAGATGGTGCCCAACCATACTTTATGTTTCTGGAGATGGTAGTGGTTAACATCTGTATCACTAAAGCTTGGTTAGACCCGGTGGCCCCATCCTTTTCACAATGGCTTGCCCGGCTCCTTTCCACTTTTATTTTTTAGCAATTGATCCAGCACACACGTAAGTATTTCAGAAATTTGTTACACAAAAAAACATTCAACACAAATCCAAAATTATTCAATGAATTGAGTAGCAGAGTCCATAGGTGTTTTTTTTTGCGGTTTAAGTCTTTATTCATTTCTTCAATCCAGTAGCCAACGCGTTTCGTCCTGCACGGACTTCTTCAGGGCAGTTGGAGTGAGCTCTTCTCAATTTTTAATCAGTTGACTCTAATTTCCTCCAGAGTAGGCTCCAGGTTAAAAACAGATTTGTTCGTTTATTTTATGAAGAGACATTCCAATTTTATTAGGTGTTGTATAATGAGGGTCAGATAGCTCAAAAAGTAACAATTTGTAAATATGGATCAGGCCGGCTCCATCGCGTGGCGTCTTCTCGTGATCACCGTTCTTTAGCCCACTCTGCCACCCCAGATCAGACATGGCTATATGCAAATCAGTCTGGCCCTGTGCCTCATGGGAACAGTCCAGCCCGAACTGCCAAGCCATGTCTTCCCTGGACCGGAAACAAGCCTCTGAGGACCGGTTTCTGGCATTCCAGCCGTCTTCAGCCCGGTGTGCTTGAATCCAGTGGCAAAGTGAGCAAGGGAAGCATGAGAATGAAAGCAAAGTCACTATGTGTTAGGTAATTGTAAGCTCATCTTTCCTAGTGAAAAACACATATTACATGAAAAACAAGATGGCTCCCAAGCTTTAGTTATACTAAACATAGGTCTACATTCCACATTATCAATCTCATGAATAAAACAGAGATAATAGCATTTGCATGTTTACAGTTTAAGGTCTATAAAATGCAAAATAATTAATATGAAATAAACCTTATCACAAGCATTGTTAACAGACTGACACGAAAGAAGTCTACTCAAAATATAGAAAATGTGGAACACATGTAACATGCATTCACAGTCTCATAATTTCTAATACAGATAAGCCAGACAGCGCAAGGGAAATCAGAGTCCACTCACTGTAATTTCCAGGTTATAGAGCTAGGGCCTAATTTAGAGATTTGCATGGTGGGGGCACCGCCACAGTGTAGTTTCATTACTGTATTAAGAACTGGCAAAGTGCGTATTTACAATATCAGTAGCTCTGCTATCACCGCCAATGTATATGTCTGACATGTAGCTGCCTCCCAAGGGACCACAGGTCACAGTGATAGTTGCCCACACTATTGAAGGCAGGTTGACCATCACTCATTTTTTACCCACGTCCACTATGCGAGCCATGATGGACATGGGCTAGGAATGCAGAATATGCCCAGTGCCCCCAAAATCCTTAAGATGACATCGCAGTTGGTGCTCTTAAAGCAATAAAAGTCCTGCTAGCACATAACAAGCTTTGGCAAAGCCAACATCCGACAATTAATTAATTTGCCTATCTCTAGGCCTTCCTTTTGTAAAGGACCCTACAATTATGGTGCATTATCTAGGTTATGTTTCCACGGCAGAACCTTTGCCTTTCTGATGAGTCAACAAAGGCAATACATTGGCGACAAAGGCTTTATAATATTGGCTGTACTTTAGTGTTACAAGAAACAAATGATGGACGGAATGCTGACAATGCAAACATCCTCACCCAGACAAAGGATCTGGGTTAAATCCATTGTGCTTTTGCCCACTACGCCACCCGAGTTTGGACCCAGCCATATGCAAATCAGTCTTGACCCTGTGCCCCATGGTAACAGTCCAGACCGAACTGCCAGGCCAGGTTATCCCTGGACCGGAAACAAGCATCCTGAGACAGGTTTCAGGGTTTGTCACCCTTCTTCAACCAGGCTAGCTTGAATCCAGTGGCACAGTGAGCAAGTGACCCACAATTAGGTATACCCGTCCCACTTAGGGCGAAAAGTGTTACAGCAAACCAATGATGAATGGAATGCTGACAATGCAAACATTCTCCCCCAGCCAAAATATCTGGGTTAAATCCATCATTCTTTTGCCCACTATGCCACCCCAGTTTGGACCCAGCCATATGCAAATCAATCTTGACCCTGTGCCCCATGGGAACAGTCCAGACCGAAATGCCAGACCAGGTCCTCCCTGGACAGGAAACAAGCATCCTGAGACTAGTTTCAGGGTATGTCACCCTTCCTCAGCCAGGCTAGCTTGAATCCAGTGGCACAGTGAGCAAGAGACCCACGTCTGGGCACACCTATTCCACTTAGGGGGAAAAGTGTTACAGCAAACAAATGATGGACAGAATTTTGAAAATGCAAATATTCTCCCCCAGTCAACAGATCTGGGTTAAATCCATTGTTCTTTTGCCCACTAGGCCATCCCAGTTAGGACTCAGCCATATGCAAATCAGTCTTGACCCTGTGCCCCATGGGAACAGTCCAGACCGAACTGCCAGGTTAGGTTCTCCCTGGACTGGCAACAAGCTTCCTGAGACCGGTTTCAGGGTATGTCACCCTTCTTCAGCCAGGCTACCTTGAATCCAGTGGCACAGTGAGCAAGGGACCCACGTCTGAGCATACCCATCCCACTTAGGGCGAAAAGCGTTACAGCAAACAAATGATAGACGGAATGCTGACAATGCAAACATTCTCCCCCAGTCAAAAGATCTGGGTTAAATCCATCGTTCTTTTGCCAACTTCGCCACCCCAGTTTGGACCCAGCCATATGCATATCAGTATTGAGCCTGTGCCCCATGGGAACAGTTCAGACCGAACTGCCAGGCCAGGTCCTCCCTGGACCGGAAACTAGCACTTTAAGGTTAAACCAAAGACAAACAATTTGTGAGTATGGACTGCCTTTTCTGACACTTACCATGACACATTGCCTTTGGTGTTGGGCACTGGAACCGCTTATGAATAGTGTGTGACTCCACATTTAGAAGAAGAAGAATTTAACTGAACAAACACCACAGAACTGTCATAACAACTTTTGAAAATGTTCTTAATGTTATACATTCGGGTGGCCCTGAGGTACAACAAATGCTTTGGAAGACTCCAAATTACCTATCACAGGTCTCATTCTGACGCATGGTGAAACAGGTTCTTGCTGCAATGCTGGCAGTAGCAAAAGACACACAAAAACTGAAGCCTCGTAGAAGTATCTCTTATCTGAAGCTCCCCAAAGCAAAGAGCTCCATTTATGGCACAAGGGTGTTGATATTCACATCAGAGATTGCCTTAGGAAAGGCAATATTCGGCAAAGAATAAATATGCTGGCTGAATGCAAATCATGTATTCTTGTAATGTGCAACCAAAAACCAAGGGTCGTCATGTCTCGAAGAAACTGTAAAATACAAGTCAGTGGAATTGCAGGGAAGTCACAGGAGCAAAATAGCCACCTTTGTTTGATTTTTGCTCTAATTACAGAGAACAAGCTAGACTGAGAGCAAGAGGGTACTGTGTGACAGAAGGCACGGGGGTGTAAGGACACGAGCATTAATTATTCCATCTGTGTTATTCTTACAGCACAGAATGAATCTTATCTGCAAAGCTCATTTTATGTATTTAATCCCACTTAACCATTGCCTCAGAATAAAATCAGGCCCGCTCCATCAAATATGCTTCAGGCATTTTATTTGACACCCTCTTTGAATAAATACTGGTTATTTCAAATTCTTGCTCATCAATCCCAGTATCAAGTTCATAAGAAAGTTATGCACATGCTGTGGCGGGCAGGGTTAATAGTACCGTGTTGACCTCAAATCACGAGGCAATGTGTGGTAGAGACAAAGTTCAAAACAGTATTTCAAAATACAGTCGAGTTGGAGAAGAACTGAATCAAAAAGTGAGTTCTAGAGCGCAATTTAGAAAGATATACAATATAGAAATAGTGCAAATGCAGAAAATCTCATTTTAATGCATAGTCATTGCCATGAAGGCTCTCGGTAACAGGAAGAAATCAGCATACTAGGCAAATTATAGGCTAACTGCCAGATTCATCAAAGACCCGTTTTGCGAGTCTTTAATAGCGATTCATAAGGAATCGCTATTACAGACTCGCAAAACGGGATTCATGTAGGAATTGCAAAATAAAATGCGATTCCTACACATTCCTTATTTGCGATTAGCAAATTGCTAATCCCAATAAGGAATAACTCCCCATTCATTCCTATGGGCCTAAATAAGGATGCGATTTCAAGGGTGCTAGGGGTGTCCAAAGGACACCCTGTAGCACCCCTGAAATGTAATCTACATTGGTGTTGCGCACACACATGTCCAAAGGACATGTGTGTGTGCAACATGCAACTTAGAAAAATGCATTTAAAAGCATTTTTCTAAGTTTTCGCTATTTACCACGAGGTTTGACCTCGCGGTAAATAGTGGCCCGAAATTGCGAATTCGCAATTTATAAAAGGTTAATGAATTGCATTTAAGGAATCTCAAATAGAGATTCCTTAAATGTAATTCCACGCATTTTAGCGAAATCGCATTTACCGATTTTTGCATTTGGGATGATGAATCCCAAATGCAAAAATTGCGCTTGCAAAGGGCCAGATTCTCAGAATCTGGCCCTTTGCGAGCGCAATTAAGCTTCATGAATCTGGCTGTAAATCTCAAATGGGCAGCAAAATCAGAAAGAAATCAAGCAGCATCTCTGGTAGAAGCTGAAGTGTCTCCCGAATGTTCCGGCTCAATCTCAAATTGAAGGGTTTATGCAGTCATTTCCGCTATAAGAAACCATTGGAACTGAAGTCACCATGGTTTGAGCAAAGAATTGCCTTTTAACTAATCAAATTACAGACATATAATACTTCATATAACCATACCGCCTTAGCAATAACCTACTACAGAATATTGATTCAGCCCCTCGGACCCAATGTCATCTGGAGGTATCAGAACAAAGTAGTTAAATAAACAACAGTGAAACATTGTGAAAAGATTGTAATACCTTATGCAAATGGAAGGCCCTTGAGAAACTGTTACCGTAGACCATCTAGAAAGTTTTCTTTGAGAGCACTGCAATTCAGAAATAAAAACTACACGTGACTGCACATGTCAAGCAGAAATATAAACCTAGAATAAACCGAATGTTGTGATATCCATTTTGGACAAGATGGAGTTGAGGCCTAGTTAGCGTAAGTCAGAAAAACATACTTTAACATGCCATAGCAAGTTTGTTTACATTGGATTTGGCCATACACATGTGAATTCAAGTGTAGATTAATCACTCTGCACACTATTAATAATACATATTTATCTCTGGGAAAGAACCAGGAAAAGAACAGTGGCACCGTAGGGCTGCCATGGGTCCTAAATCAAACTGTGGAAAATTAGCCCTTTCACTAGTTGGTAGGTTAAATGCTATCACAATTGGAGTGCAATAGAGTCCACAGACACCGGGGCCCTGGCCACTTCACCTGCTAGACTGATGAAGCTACCTAAAGCCCTTGAAATGGATTCAAGTTTTTGAAGCTATGGAGCTGGCCATCAAGAGTAAAAAATACAGCCAACAAAACAATTTTGTTACAAGAATTTGTGAAGCACATTTATTCAGAGCTAGCCTTATATTGCAACTGTGCTAATATTTGTACAAACACTGCCTCCTATAACTCCCTCAACCATGATCCTGTAGTAATAGATTTAATATTTCTACAATGCTCCTCCTGTATTTTTTATGTTCATGCCTCATTTAACATATTTATGATGATGATACACACATCCATTTAAAATTGAAAGGTCATACCTCTTCTCTAGTCTCATTTTGCCTTCACCAAGTCATGGCAACAAAAGAGCCTTTGTCTTAACTGCCTGAAACCTTGAGGGCAACCTAATGGATTTTGTGAATTATTTTTCTTGATTATGTCTGGCCAGTGTTGCAACTGCAGTGTCTCAGCCATCTGGGCATCCAAGCTCTGTGGTACATTGTATGGTTCTGTGGGATCCCAGGATCATAAAATACACACAAGAAGTCTCCAGCAGCAAACAGCGAGTCTCACTCACCTGGGGCTGCCTTATCTCGGGCAGAAGAAGACCAAATCTGAATTGTGGGTCAGCATCCAGACCAAAACATCCTTGGGCTTGGGGCCTTGCGTCACTTTTACACCGCTGGTGCGTCATTTTTTTTCTCCATAAATATACATAAGTACAGACGGAAATGTTAAAAAAAAAAATACTGTGGAGCCCTAGTTATGTTTTACCAAACTTATATAGTGCAAATTCACCAAAAGGTTTCTTGGCGCTGGGGTAAAGAAAGGCAACATCTGATCAAGGTTATTGGCAGTATGCTTGTGTGAATAACCATAATAAATGATGCACCTATCCAACCCATTGATTGTGACTCAATAAAAAAGATCAACGACAGTGCTCGGTGTGCCTCTTGGTTTAATCTGGAGGAGTCATTGCTTTAAATAAATGGTAGCCAGTTTCACTGATGGCAAGTGCATTAATGCCAAAAGAACTGAAGAAAACACTCCTACCTTACAGTAACATAGGTGGACCTCACCTGACATCGGAAGAGTGGCCAGTGCATTACTCTGCACCTTCAAAGGATGTCCAAACATGATTTCCTAACAAGATCTCACCATGAACTTTGTAAAAAGTATGTGGTTAAATTTGCTACAAATATTCGTTGACCCCAAACGAACCAAGGTAGCCTTCACGTTCTGCGAATTTCATAAAAGGGGAAAAAATAAGCAACTAGTTTCAAGGTGGGACCTGCACTTCTCTCTCACTTCTTAGAGACACGTCTCTGCAGGGTCATGCATTTACATGCTCAATTAATTTTCTTTCATTCTGCCCTTCCTGGACTGGGAGCACGAAAGCCATTTTGAAATTCATCTGTAACAAAAGTGACTGAAAATCAATCATCACAAATTAGAGCAAGAGTTCACCCAGGAAATGGATTAAGGCAGCTGCTGAAGTAGATAGCTCAACAGTGTCGCATGTTCTTACAATTCCATTTCTTGCCATTTAATCATGGCCCGGGAATTGAATTCACCAGACTCCACGCTTTATTCTTGTATTCCCCTGTAAGAAAATCCTGCCTAATCCTTGCGAATTGGCCAAAAAGTGCCGGACTCCCAGTTCCTCCTTAACTGGAAATCTTCACTCACCCATCCCTTCTAAAGTAATTTACACAGTCTCTAATTCAATCAAATCCAATAAACAGTTCAATTTCGACCCCTAGCCATTGTCCTTGTACAATGTTTGGCTGTTCTTTTTCGTTTTTTAATAAATATGTATTGTATTCAACAAGACTCAAAATAAAAATGTCATAACAAATCTTAATCAAGAGTAAAACATCCATGAAACAACTGACAATGATATTGTATATCAATTAACCACTAAGCAATTTAGCAGTCTTACAATTAACATGTGTAAATAAGGAGATATTTCATTAAAATGTTATTTATTTTATTTCATTTATAGATTTCTTATAACACACTCATGCAATGGAAGGCCACTACGGTGTGCAGTGAGTGTACGGGTATGGGAAGGATAAGGGTGAATGCAGTCCCAATGATTTACATTCACGTGCAAACAACTGATCGGAGAATTGGGAGGTTAGTTGTAGATCTGACACAGGGCACATTGCGAAGGCGCATGTAGAGGCATTGTTGGAGGAAAGACCTACCCTCAGACAATTTAATTCTGGATTGGAGCAGT
Source organism: Lissotriton vulgaris (assembly GCF_964263255.1). Lineage (NCBI taxonomy): Eukaryota > Metazoa > Chordata > Amphibia > Caudata > Salamandridae > Lissotriton > Lissotriton vulgaris. Next base: position 1,184,149,330 of record NC_141695.1, on the reverse strand, counting down.
ATGATCCCTGTTTTGATGGACAGCTAGTGAAGTGCTAGGTAAAGCGATCGGAAGTCTTGATGCCAATAGTGAGTTGAACAGCAATGTTTTGTACTTTTCAAAGTTTGGTTCAATGCTTTATTGGGGAGACCCACTATAATGGATTGTACATGGAAGTGTGAGAGAGCTTCTACAATTATTAGGGCGATTTGATCTTGAGGTCATAGTAGCAGGATATTCCAGCAAGGCGGTGGAGGTGAAAAATAAGGTTTTTGGTTACAATGTTAACCTGGGCATTAAAGACGATTCCAAAGTTACTGAATGCATTAGAAGGGGTGCTTAAGGGTGCAATGAGCAGGATGTCCTATTGGTGGCGTTTGATGATAGCCAGTTGTTTGTCATTTATTCTTGTATGTGTTGGAGGCAGGCATATACTTCTATATTCTGTGGTGGCAACCATTGTGGCTACTGAGGATTGCTGCAAGGGAGTCATGAAGAGAGCGGCTAGAGTGCTGGCCCAGCTTGACACCTGACATAAAATCATAACAATGAAGATGACAGCTACAGTTACATCAATAAATAATTGCAAATTGAGCATCACATAAACATAGCTGAGTGAATTAAGTATAATTTTGCATAGATTCTTGGATATGCAAAACAACAATAATAGAAAAATTAACATAAAAGAAAATCTTGACTGTAATAGCAGCTGGGCTTGCACTCTACTAATCCCTGATTCGAGGCAATATGATAGAATAGCAGAAAAGGTCTCGATATGTCTTTTTTCCTCCTGGTAAAGAGGGCATGCGATCTGCGGCATGAAGCAACCAACACTTGTGATGCCACGGTTATTTCATAAGAACATTTTGGGAATCTTCCATGTGTGGTACATGTAATAAGATTATGCGAATGTCTGACAAAATATCGATAACACAAATATCGATATACAAAAATATCGGGACAAAAATATCGAAGTCAAAAATATAGGAATCCTATCCCTAACAAGGTAAGTACAAATATATCGAAAATAAAATATAGAATGACAAAAATATCGTTTTTTGTAAAATATCTTTTTTTTAAATATAATAAAAATGTAATATTAACAAAATAATACTTATAAATGTAATAAACATATTTAAAAATGTACTATAATATTTAAAATTAATACATAATGTAATACAAATTAATATTAATAAATATATAATACATAATATATTTTTCAATAATAATAACTCTAAATTAATTATTGTCATAACTTAAAAACAAATAAAAATGTAATACATTACTAATACATTTATTTACATAAAATATTCACATAAATAACAATTAAGAACAACATAATAGTAATAAAAAAGCTAAATACATTTTAGATAGCGTATCAGTAAAAATTACTATTCCCACTCCAGAGAGTGCGACAGTAGGGAAAGTGTTGGATAGTGTAGCGGTAACAATTACTATTCCCACTCCAGAGAGTGCAACAGTAGGGAAAGTGTTGGATAGCGTAGGGTTAAAAATTACTATTCCAACTCCAGAGAGTGCAACAGTAGGGAAAGTGTTGGATAGCGTAGGGGTAACAATTACTATTCCAACTCCAGAGAGTGCAACAGTAGGGAAAGTTTTGGATAGCGTAGGGGTAAAAATTACTATTCCCACTCCAGAGAGTGCAACAGTAGGGAAAGTGTTGGATAGCGTCGGGTTACAATTACTATTCCAACTCCAGAGAGTGCAACAGTAGGGAAAGTGTTGGATAGCGTAGGATTAAAAATTACTATTCCAACTCCAGAGAGTGCAACAGTAGGGAAAGTGTTGGATAGCGTAGGGTTAAAAATCACTATTCCAACTTCAGAGAGTGCAACAGTAGGGAAAGTGTTGGATAGCGTAGGGGTAACAATTACTATTCCAACTCCAGAGAGTGCAACAGTAGGGAAAGTGTTGGATAGCGTAGGGGTAAAAACTACTATTTCCACTCCAGAGAGTGCAACAGTAGGGAAAGTGTTTGATAGCGTAGGATTAAAAATTACTATTCCAACTCCAGAGAGTGCAACAGTAGGGTAAGTGTTGGATAGCGTTGGGGTAACAATTACTATTCCAATTCCAGAGAGTGCAACAGTAGGGAAAGTGTTGGATACCGTAGGGGTAACAAATACTATTCCCACTCCAGAGAGTGCAACAGTAGGGAAAGTGTTGGATAGCGTAGGGATAACAATTAATATTCCAACTCCAGAGAGTGCAACAGTAGGGAAAGTGTTGGATAGCGTAGGGGTAAAAATTACTATTCCCACTCCAGAGAGTGCAACAGTAGGGAAAGTGTTGGATAGCATAGGGGTAACAATTACTATTCCAACTCCAGAGAGTGCAACAGTAGGGAAAGTGTTGGATAGCGTAGGGGAATAAATTACATACTTATAAATTACATGTATCAATTAATTAATTATTTAAAATTAATTACCAATTAATTAAATTTATTTACCAAATAATAAAAATAAATGTATGCTTCCTACTAATTAATAATTAATTCTACATAATGAAATTAGTTCCCACCCTATTCCCCTATAAACCCATAACGCGCTACAGAACATATTTATCAATTAATTAAAAATAATTACCAAAATAATTAAATATAATTACCAATTATTTTTAATTAATGTATGATTCCTACTAATTAATAATTATTTAAACATTATTACATTACTTCCCACCCTATTCCCCTATAAAACCATAACCCGCTACAGAACATATTTATCAATTAATCAATTAATTAAAATTATTTACAAATAATTCTCAATTAATTAATTAATAATTCCTACTAATTAATAATTAATTTAACATAATTAAATTACGTCCCACCCTATTCCCCTATAAACCCATAACCCGCTACAGAACATATTTATCAATTAATCAATTAATTAACATTAATTAAAAATTAATTCTCAATTAAATAATAATTACTACTAATTAATAATTAATTTAACATAATTAAATTACTTCCCACCCTATTCCCCTATAAACCCACAACCCGCTACAGTACTAAAAGACAATATTTAATTAGATTACATTAAAAATAAATAATAAAACATAATAAATACAATATAATATACACAGAATTTATTTAAAAATCGATATTAGTAACATCGAAATTATTTATTTCGATATTATTGACATCGATATTTAAAACTTCGATATTACTAATATCGATATTAAGACTGTCGATAATACTTACCTTCTATATTATGTCCCATCGATATTTAAACTTCGATATAATTGTATATCGAAATTTAAAACTCGATATTTTGTCTGTGTACCAGATTATGCTATACCTGCTTGGAGATACTTGTACTGGAGGAAAAACATGCATCTAGAGATATTTATACAGTGGGGGCTGCTCCCGTGAAAGAGACAGCATTTGTTTTTTTTTGCCACAATCTTTTGGACAGTTTATGTCTAGATGAAGTGGGATAAGATGACTGATTTTACAAGCTGAGCCATCTTTAACATCCCCAGATTGACACTCATCTCGGAATGCTGATAGGTCAGATGTCTAATTGAAGAACAGGTGCATTATGCAAAAAGCTGATCCCACCACCCACATGACCTCCCACAAAAGCCATGCTATAACCTAGGTCCTTGCCACTCATGGAGGGTTTAATTACCATCCGTAAATTCCATTTAGCAACATGTTAGCACATATAAAACAGGAGCGTCTAGTATCTGAAAATGTATTATCCTTGATAGTAAAGTACTATGTCATAGTAACCATCATCAGTGTCTTACACAATGTTTCCATCTTTAACAATATCAAAACATGATAAGGTATATAGAAACCATCTTGATATATCTTTGCTCTAAAATGGCTTCTAGCCACACGAGGGCTGTCAGTGAATATGAGAGGCTTCTTGATGTTGCTAGCGGGCAGGGATTTTAGCGTAGATGAGTCAGGAGCCCATTCGGAGGTTCTTTATACCACAGCCTCCTAGCTCCATCCAGGCTCCATTATGGTTCTAAATATATGTAGCTGCCATGAGTCCACTCAGCCCATGCATACACAGTCATGACAAGATAGTGATGGAGCTGTAATTTCTTCTGGTAGTTGCTCAATGCAAAACCTTCATGCTACCTCTAATTTACCGCTCAAAAGGTGTTGGGCCCTTCACACCATGTATTACCTTCAGGAGACTTTTAATAATCATGAACAGTCAAAAATGCAATTATTATTTTAAGCCAATAAAGAGAGTTGTTGAGTATTTAAAGGGTTTTATTTTCTAGTCAAAAGTTAATTTTTCTCTGACCCTTTATTCATTAAAAAATATCAATCAGGTTACAGAATTTGGAAAACAGGAAAAATAGCATTAATACAGAACATATTACAGTCTGCATATAAGCATTACCTATAGGAATGTGGCGCAAAATGTCATTCAAAACTCTTAAAGAGTTTCTAAGAAAAATATAGTCTTGCAAAGCTAATCAATAATTAAATGGTTGGCAAAAATCTCCCATTAAGAGAAATAAATGCATAAGACAAATAACTCTTTTCAGACCTAATTAATTAGTCAAAGCATAAACTTAAAGTTTAGCATCTAAATCTAAAAAGCCTTCTATCTGTTGCTGTTCTTCTGCATCTGTCTGTGTCTAAAGAGCAAGCAGAGAGCAAGACAGCCCGCCCTTCACCAGACCTCAAAGGGCCTGCAGTGCCAAGATATGACGTGGAAGCAAGAAACCTCCCCCTGACTCTCCTCGGACGCCCTTGCACCCGTGACGATCTCGTACCTAACCATAAGATGTCTGGCCTAATCTGTTCCTTCTCTCAAGAGCTCACACACCCCCCTAATGAGCCTCGAAGCCAGCTGAGCTGAGAAAGCCAGCGCCTCCTCCGGAGAGGTCAGAATTTATACACAAAATTATGGCAGACTACACAAAATGTTTCAACTTCAGGAAAACCTGTATGTGATTGGTCAGTCATGATGGCATGAGTTCTCACAACCCTGACTCATTCTAAAAAACCTGACTTTACCAGTTTTAACAAAAGAAGCATACATGAATAATACATTTATAAACATTTGCAACATTTACTAGGAAAAATGTTTCTATAGTTTTCCATCCTTCCTGTCACAGTGCAGTCAGATGGATACTTTTAACTAACTGATACATTGGCACAGTCACAAGAATGTACAGTTCAAGCTGTCCTTGACTCCTTTCGCAGTTTGAGTCAAGCTGCCACAGTCTGCGCATGCTCCCTTCTCATTAAATTGCAAGCCATAGCCTTGATGGATTCACAGGCAGCCATGTTTTGTGTAGGCCCCAAAAATAAAACAAACAAAAAGATAACATTAATTTTATGTAAATCAGCCCATTATGTTTCCCAACTCTATACTAATACCCCTTATAAATGTTTATCTAGCCAAGCTACTAGTGTAAAGCAGCTTTTCTATTATTTATGACAACATGCAAAATAAATGTGCAATGTACAACAAAGAAAAAGAGGTGTTATTAACTGAAAATATTTATCAAAATATGCAACAAGTCAAAGTCTCTTAAGACAGAAATAGTACATTTAGACTGCAAGAGAGAAACACATTCTGTTAATCTTCAAAGCTAAAAAGGTCACTTTTCTCTACATTGCAAAAACACATGTTAATTCTGCAAAAGAATTACAGATTGAATAGGCCTCACGTTCATGTTTTTCATGTGCTATGTTTTTAACTTGCACCAAAAGGTGCGTGGCAATTTAAATGCAGTCTGTCTGAAGCACAAAAAAATAAAACAATGCCTGACTGCAGATGAAATCTGCTTCATCAATCCACCCTTCTGATGATTCAAATCATAATAAAATTATTTTTAATTCATCACACATATTTCATTTTCAAAAGTGACTTTTTTTTCTTTTAAATTGCAAAAGCTGAGCATATAACAATGTTACTTCTATTTCTAAGGCAAACACAAGTTTATCTGTAATCAGATCATATATAGCCAAGCTCAATTGTTTTAGTGCAGAGTTCTGTAAGTAGCTTCTTGGAACAGATAGTCTTCTTTAAAATAAGTAACTAAAATAATAAAAAAGGAATTCAACAGGACAGTTTCAGCATTTCTTTGCTCTTTGTCATCAGCTTGCCTTCAGAATGGCTCATACAGTGTGGCATTCTCTACATTTTCAATGCAAATTAGACTACTTAGGTGCTGAGAAACTCTGACAGAGCACCATCAATATCTTGCACTTTTTCAACCAATGCCTTTCACTCTTATTTTCACTTTGATCAGATTCAGATGTTTCACCACAGCATCTCTCAGATCAAAGCCGTTGCACCATCCATTATGCAGATCTTGTGTAGCAGCTGCAATCTGGTGAGAAACTGCACACTGTACATCAACCAGACCTACACAGCAATGGCTGGTGTTCTCATCAGTGTTTTCCACAAGTGCATTTGCATATGTATTTTCAAGCCACTTTGGTGTTGCTGAAACACAGTCTTTTGCAAAAGGTAACTCAGTGCTGCCATTGTGTAGCTTTATTATGCTTGACACTTCAGGCAGAGAACTACAATCCATTCCTTGTCCATTGTGTTGTTCTGCACTCTTTATCTTTGAGACCACATTATGATCTGATTTCAGAGAAACTGGCAATCTATACCTGGGCATCAGTCTTTGCAATAACACTTTTGCCACGTTGCAGTTTTCACGTTTCCCAAAAACAGTTCTGATACAACCCTGTTGTGCTGCTTCAAAAACATTTTCTTGAGCCTTTTTTTAATTCACCTGTGAAGATTCCATAGAATGTACATGCTAACAGAACACAAATTTGTGCAACTGAATTAGCATTTCTCTCTCCCATGACAACAGTGACTCCCAATTGAGCAGATATACTGCAGGTAAGGGTAAGGGCAATCAATTTCGAATTTTGGGCTGAGGTATCTACCAAAAGCCATGAAGCTTTGACAACATAATGTATAAGGAGCACAGCATGTGCTGCTTTTAATGTGTCACCTTTCAAACATGGGCCATCTACAAAATGGACATTGTTGGGCTGACTCAGACATTCATCATTAAAGTCTGATTTTGGCTTTATGCATATTTTCATGATATTTAGACACTCATATTCAGTTTCATCATAATCCAATTCATTTGCTGACATTTCTGTGAAGTTAGGGGCAAAGGTCATTGGGCAATACATCTCAGACCTTTGAAAACATTCATCTTTTTGAATAGGCAATGAGAGAGTGCAGCCCTCCCTCTCACTGCAAATTGGTATATTTTCTTTTAAATAAACTTTCATTCCTAGTGCTGGGGCGCAACACTCTTTCTCTTTCAACTCTAGGAATGCTTTTGTGCAATTTTTGTCCAATGGAAGCGGATCAGACACATCCTCATGTGTCAGCCTCAGTAAAGGCTTAGCCACTAGGGAAAGGTTTAGTAACCACTCTCTACAGCAGCTAACCATTCCCAAGAATTTCCTGACTTCTTTCTGAATTTGAGGTGGATTTTTCTTGGGAATTATTTCCACCCTCTCTGATGACACCTTTCTACCTCCCTTTCCAATTTTGTGTCCCAGGTATTCATCTTCTTTTTGACAGTACTCCTGACTATTCTCATGCACTGGCACTGTTACATGGACTTTACAAAAAACAATAAAAGTAAGCCATTCTTCAGCACACGGAATGTGAAAAAATATATTGACTGGATTCGGTACCACAGGACAACATGGAAAAATTATGCTTTTAATCTCCTGGACTATTCTGTTCTTTTCATTTATTTTCTGTGAGCCTGTGATCAGAAAGTTAAACAAACTTCCAATCAATTCCATCAAAAGTCCTTTTATTGGTAAAATTTCTGCAACTGATGGTGTTCCTGAATACATGTCATTTAGTTCTAATTTTATTAAGACATGTTCTGCACATTTTATTAATCTGGCATCCTTCTCTGTGAACTCTCTTATTTCTGTGTTTATTATTTTTTCAAAAGCAGAAGGTAATTTTTCAACTGTCTTTCCTGAAAATAATGCTACAGCTGTTTCTTGTTGGGCCATTTTAAAATGTACATCCTCATCAGGAAAATGAACATTATCTGATATATAGTAATCTGTGCTGTTTAATTTGCAAAATAATTGTTTTCCTGCTAGGCCTGAGTCACAGACAACAGTTTTGTAATTTTCCTCAAATGGGCCTAATTTTGGTGCAAATTGTCCTAAAACTGGGTTTGTAATTTCTTTGTTTAAAACTCCTGAATTTAAATCTGGACTTTCCACTGCCTTCACAATGGACTTGGTAAATTCAGAATTGTGAGTGTTAAAACTCTCATTTGCAAACACAGTAACCTGTTGGACTGAGTTCTGATTTTGTCTCTGGAAATAATTCACTCTTGCTCTGGACAACTTATTTAAATTAATGTTAGCCTTTTCCATATTTTGTGGGACCATCTTTGCTTGGAAAATTCCTGCCATAGGTACCTGTTTGCGTAGATGTGTCAGGAGCCCCTTTGGAGGTTCTTTATACCACAGCCTCCTAGCTCAATCCAGGCTCCACTATGGTTTTAAATATATGTAGCTGCCATGAGTCCACTCAGCCCATGCATAAACAGTCATGACAAGATAGTACATCATGTATTTTCCTTACTCACAGGACAACACTGGCCCCTCACATCTCTTCATCCTACGCATACAGATGCAACGCTCATTCAGAAACATTATGACAAGCTGTCACTGCTTCTCTTTTTCATAAGTAACCACACATGTTACCATCTATACTAGTCTAAGGCACACGTTCATGCACATAGATGTGCATCCCTTCACTCCGCCATGTCAAACGCATATTCATGCATACATTTGCACCCAGCTCTGCCGCTTCATAACGACAGTGAGCACAAAATGATAACAGCCCGCATACACACAGAATCAAAATACTGACAAGACAAAACATTTAAACATCAATTCTGTCCAGTACTTCCATTCTTACTATAAAGCAAGTCAGCACAATGGAGTGACATTATAAAAGGTACCAGGGTAAGAAAGCGCCTATACACTACACTCTACTGTTGTGCCCTCTGATCCGCAAACACAGGCTTGTCAGATCCTCCCATGAAAACGCATTGATGTCTGATGTCAGTACACCGATGCTGAAACATCCACATATAAAACAAGGCAAAGACCTATGTACTCTGCTTCCAGTATCCCACATCTGTCAATTTCTCCCATTTGATGAACATGTGGCTGGTCAACAACTGTTAACACAGGCTTAGCTGCGCACAACTAAACTGAAATTTATCGATCAAACTTGTTTTATACTTTTTTGTACATATTATTTATTCACAATTATCTTGACATCAAATCAAACTTTTTTCAACAAAACATTCTATGTTGATTTGTGTACATATGAATCTTCCATTTGTTCAACAATATAAAGCATTATATACAAACAAGAAAACATTAAATTCTCTTTAGTGTGTTGTAGTTCGCCCAATGCATTTCGGGACTAAAGTAGGGTCCCTTCGTCAGGGGCAATGCTGAAAAATAACATATACAGGCGCATAAGTTTGGTTACAAAAGTTACAGGATCACAAGATTCAAAAAAAATTTCATCAAACACCTCCACCAGAAAATATATAAATAACACCCTAAGTGCAAAGACCGTGAAACAACCAAAACCACTTAGAACCATCTAAGTTCCACTCACATATACACACGATGAATAATTCTTCTCTCTCTTCTAGACTCCTCTAGGAAGAAAACTCCTACAAAAAGTGAGGCATAGAAAATCAAACTAACAACCACACATTAAACAGAAAAGGCGCTACAGTGTCTTTAAACAACTCAGGTGCATACCTTTTATAATTACAGGTGTAAGCTGCACTTAGACAATCTCCCGCTCAAACGCGCTTCTATTTCAGGTGCCTATTCAAAAAACGGAACACTGTAATGTTGCCCATATGCGTAACCGACCAAGGTTTACAAAATACTCGCATCTTTCCATTGCCCGCGCTTACCGTTTCCTAAAGGACGTGACTCAAAAACAAATCCACAAGGTGTTCCTCAACCGAATGAAGTAACCCGCGTTTGTCTAAAGTGACAACATTTCCTGGTTTAACTAGTATATCGGCTCATCCTATTGGACAATACTGATCACGTGCCTACCAATCAAGACCGATGTGACTACCGTTGGCGTCTACGTCACTAGTTGCTACGGACAACACATCTCTGTGTATGCTTCATTTTAGTAAACGTCAGTAAATTAAAAGGCGCAATCGAAAACCAACACTCTGGGTCTGTACACTACAACATACCGACATCACTATCAGGCCAACTCCGCGTTTCACTCAAAATGAAAAAACGTTCGGCGCGTGTCCACCCCGCCCTACAAACACCTCGACTGCCAGCCAATGTCAACAACACCATGTGTTCAAACCAGCCTCAAAACTTTAATCAACACATCACAAGAACAACAGACAAAATCCAACACTAGGTCCACACTAGTCTGGTACACCAAGCGTTCGCCAGAATCAAAACACTCGGCAACTCTCCCACATAGGTGCACAAATGCAAGAGTGAAAATAAAACAAAAACAAATACAAAAATAAACCAAGAGTAATCAAAAAAAGAAACAGCAATCATACACATTTTTAAAAAAAATTGCAACCTTGTGATAAACAACATCCAGTTATTTGCTTTCTAAACAACAAATTCAAATATTACGGTTACTGACACATTTAAGGTAATATTTACAAGTAGCTACTCAATTCAATACGGTCATTCAATCCCCCTGGGGTCAGGGTACCAAGCATTTTTATCCAAAATGATTCTCTCTGTAGTAATTTTTTATTCTTGTCAATTCCCTCTGTTAGTAGCACTGTTTCTAGAATAGTAAACCTCAGCTGAGCTATGGAGTGATTTTTCTCAAGCCAATGTGTGGCTAAAGGTGATGTCATGGATTTATTTCGTATTCTGCTTTTATGTTCTGAAATACGAATTTTGAGTTTTCGCTCAGTTTTGCCCACATATAGAAGTCCGCAGGGACATTTGATTGTATATATAACTTGATTGTTGTGACAGTCTCCTTCAAACTTTAGTTGAATAGTTCTCCCAGAGTGAGGGTGGGTGATTACATTCCCTACGATTACATTATTACAATGTACACAGTTTGCACATCTCCTCATTCCTTTATACTCCTTCTTTTTTGGGATCTCTGAATGTTTCAGCAGTTCTTTCAAGTTTTTTGAACGGGTGTAAGCAAAGAGGGGTTTATCCTTGAAACTTGTATGAAAGTCACTTTCTTGCTGTAGAAGCTCCCATCTTTGATGAATGATATTCTTGATTTTTTGTGAATTTACTGAATATTTTGAGACAAAAACATTGCGTCTCTGAACTTCTTTTTGAGTTTTCAAAAGTAGGTCAGTGCGGTTTTTCTCAATAGCTTTACTTTGCGCTGTATTTAATATCTCCATTGGGTAGCCTCTCTTCTTGTAGTTTTCCTTATATTCGTTGATAAAATCCAGGCATTCATCTTGTTTAGTCACTATTCTCTTGATTCTCAGGAATTGAGAGTATGGAAGGTTTTCCAGCAAATTCTGGGGATGAAAACTTTGAAAATGCAATATGCTGTTCTTGTCAGTAGGTTTGCGATACAAAGAAGTATTGATATTTACTCCATCCAGTTCTACCATCACATCCAAATACGCAATCTTTGATCTACTGACAGTGTGTGTAACTTGAATACGAGGATTCCTTGAATTCAATATCTCTATGTTTTGATTTAGTTGAGATTCTGTGCCAGACCATATTACAAAAATGTCGTCAATGAAGCGACAAAAAAATTCAAGATTTTCTGTCCATTCTTTGTGTGCAAAAACATACTCATGCTCGAATTTCGCCATGTAGGTGTTGGCAAATACTGGAGCCCCAGTAAAGCCCATTGATGTTCCGTTCAGTTGCATGTAGAATCTTTCTGACCACTGAAAATAACTGTTTTTTAAACAGAACTGTGTTAACTCAAGCAAAAATACTGGGTTGATTTCCATTTCTGGATGTTGTAACAACATCCATTCTTCAGCTTCAAGCCCATCGGTATGTCCAATCGAAGTGTACAAAGACACAACATCTATGGTACACAAAGTGTATTCCCTTCCTGCTTTCAGTTTTACTGATGCCAGCTTCAATAAAAAATCGGTTGTATCTTGTATATATGTATGCCATTTCTGGATAAATGGTTGCAAAAAATAGTCAATTATTTGCCCAGCCGGTTCAAAGATAGAATTGCAACCCGCCACAATAGGTCGAAAGGGTGGGTTTTCCAGAGATTTATGCACTTTAGGCAACATATAAATTTTTGGTCTACTCAGATTTTGTATCATAGGGAATTTTGCCATGTTAGGTGTAATCCAATCTTCATCTATGGCTTTATCTATCAAAGATTACAGTATATTTTTTATTTCAATTGCCGTTCTCGCTGTAACAATAAATAAGTATTGGTGTCATTCACGTGTTCTTCCACTTTTCTTTGATAAAACTCAGTATCCATTAGTACTAGTGCTCCCCCTTTATCAGCTTTCTGAAATGTTAACTCTGTTTTTTTCGATAATTGAACCAGTATGCTTTTTTCCAATCTGTTCAAATTATTAGGTGTTTTCCTGTTGTATCTGTAATTCACTTTCTTTAAATCCTTGGTTACCAGAGTTACGAAAAGATCCAGCGTTTTATGGGAAGTAGGCGCTTCAAATGTGCTTTTAGGTCGAAAAATCTCTACCTTCTTTTCTCCTTGATTGTCATCTTTTGGTACAACATTATCAAAAAAAATCCTCAGTCTCAAATTTCTCATAAACTTATAGAAAGCTATTTCATCTTCAAATTTAGATCCAGTGTTAGTGGGGACGAATGTTATGCCTTTATTTAGAATTCTCTCTTCATGACTAGTCAAAGGGTGCTTAGAGATATTTATGACAAGGGTTTCCCCTGGCTCCGTAATCCTTTTTTCTGTTGTTTCTCTTTCTCTTTTTCTTTGTCCTCTCCTTGTTTTTTTGTTGGTTCTTGTTCTGGTGGACGATCTATTTTCACAACCTCGGTTCAAAAAGACACCTGTGGTCCTGAGGTACTTGCTTCCTCTGTTTGGGTTGTGCTCGGTGAATGAGTTGTTCTTATAGGTGCTTGAGATGAGTCAATATCTTTATCTGTAGCTAAACTTTCCTCAGAAGAGGTTGTTGTTGGTCGTCGAGTGAAGCGTCTCTGGGCATACACCTCTGCCCAGGTGTATGCCTCGTTCCACTTATAATCTATTGTGTCTCGTTTAAACTTTCTTAATTTAGTCTCCTGTAATTCTTTGCCATATTCGTCCAGTTTAATGTTGAGGTCACGCAGAAAACTACCAAGTTCATCTTCAGTCATTCGTTCAGCCAGATCAGATCGTATACTGGAAATTTCAGTTTTAAGTTCATCAATGGTTTTCGCTAATTCTTCAATAATAAGAAGGATTAAGTCCAATGAACATTTATTCAATATTTGGTACCATTTCTCCATGAATTTTGGATTATTTTTTAAGCGATAGAGCATGGGTTTGATTGATAATCTGAGCCCCCTCGGGATTCGTTTGACCTTATGGTATTGAACCAATGTGGATGCATGTAGTCTCTGGTTCAATTCACGTTTAGATGCAAATTCCAATTGTTTCAATTGATGTCCTATAGATGCACTATGCGCCTGTAAATTGGTGACTTCACTGATTAAACCATATACTTCAGCAGCTTGTTCCGATGTATAGCCTCTTGTTGTTGCTCTGTTTTCTGCTAATGAAGCTATTGATTCAAAAGACATGTTGAATTTATTCTAACGTGGGTGCTCAAGAGCAAAAGTGGGTAACGTTTTGAAATCTAAACTGTTGTGTTCTGAGCACTCCTCAGTATCCAAGTTTTATAAACCTTAACCTAGTTTTTTTGATCTGTGTGCTGCAACTAATGGAGTATACCCTAATACTCTACAACATAACATGAACATGTGGCTGGTCAACAACTGTTAACACAGGCTTAGCTGCGCACAACTAAACTGAAATTTATCGATCAAACTTGTTTTATACTTTTTTGTACATATTATTTATTCACAATTATCTTGACATCAAATCAAACTTTTTTCAACAAAACATTCTATGTTGATTTGTGTACATATGAATCTTCCATTTGTTCAACAATATAAAGCATTATATACAAACAAGAAAACATTAAATTCTCTTTAGTGTGTTGTAGTTCGCCCAATGCATTTCGGGACTAAAGTAGGGTCCCTTCGTCAGGGGCAATGCTGAAAAATAACATATACAGGCGCATAAGTTTGGTTATAAAAGTTACAGGATCACAAGATTAAAATTTTTTTTTTTATCAAACACCTCCACCAGAAAATATATAAATAACACCCTAAGTGCAAAGACCGTGAAACAACCAAAACCACTTAGAACCATCTAAGTTCCACTCACATATACACACGATGAATAATTCTTCTCTCTCTTCTAGACTCCTCTAGGAAGAAAACTCCTACAAAAAGTGAGGCATAGAAAATCAAACTAACAACAACACATTAAACAGAAAAGGCGCTACAGTGTCTTTAGAATCAAACAATTTTATTCAGCAGGCACGTAGCAGTGAACACAGCTGAGCTGCCTACATCCACAGGCCGGCAGAGCAGAGTCAAATTGCACAGAACACAGTAACACAGCCATAGGGTCTACAACCCGGAGGGCGACCCGGCGAAGGTGGGCTAACAGCCAGGCGGTGAGTTCATGTAGGGAGGCGAGGCTGCTTTTTGTCAAAACCAGAAAAGAAAACAACCCGAAGGAAACCGAACCCTCCCGCCCCCCCAGTACCCAACCAACTCTAACTCCCCCCCCCCATCCCCTCCCACCCTCTCCGCATCAGCATAGTTCAGAAAACCCTCCGAATCCCAGGGTCAGAGTCCCCGTTGCTGTCCTAAGACGACCTAGCAGCCATCATGCCATCATGCCACAGCCCCGGGCGGCTCCAAGGGAATAAGTTGTAAAATCTGGAGGAACTTGGGGCACGTGACCTCCCGCAAGTCCCGGGACAACAGGTGTATGAAGGGTGCCCAAAGTTTAGCATATGTGTCCCCTTTACCATCCACACACAGGGAAAGCCTCTCCATCCCCAGAAGCAGCCATAAGCGCCTAATCCAGTCCCTGGGGTCAGGGGCGTCCAGTGAGCGCCACTTCGAAAGGATCACCAGGCGCGCCGCCAGAAGCGCCAGCGCAATCTGTCTACCTCGAGGGGAGCGCAAGGGAAACGCCTTAGGGTGAGGGAGGCCCAGTAGTACATATTCCGGAGCCCTGGGAAAGACGATACCGAAAGCATTGTCTATGTCATCTAAAACTGCTTGCCAGTAGCGCACCAGCTTGGGACAGTGCCAGAGCAAATGGGAAAGAGTGCCTGTAGCGCCGCAGCCCCTCCAGCAAAGCTTCGAGCACTTGGGGTCCCACCCATGGAGCCTCGCCGGTGTGTGGTACCAATAAGTTACGATTTTGAAGGCCGCTTCCGCTCCCGCCACGTTCGCCGCTGTGTGGTGCGCGCGATAGAAAATTTTACCCCATTCCTTACTCGTTAGGGGGCGGCCCAACTCCGTCTCCCAACGAACCTGTGCCTTGGAGCGCTGCGGGTGGTGGCGTTTCATAATGAAGGCGTACAGCTCGGAGATAAGCTTGCGATCGTCTTTCTTGAAGGCCACCCAGCGTTCCAGAGGTGTCATTGGACGAGACATGTCCGCGATGGTGTCAGGAAGCGTCACCCAATGCGCCACCTGCGAGTAGTGGAAGGCGTCAGCCACGGTCAGCTCAAAGTACTCCCGGCGCAGCGTGGTGAACGGTATCAGCCCCTCCGGCTGAAAGAGGTGACCCACTCTCTTACAGCCCAGTTCCCTCCAACGCTGGAAGACCGGCGAGTCGCACCCGGGGGGGAAGTCCGGGTTGTCAACGATAGGCGTCAGTGGGGATGGAAAAGTGGTCCAGCCACGCCTGAGAGCTAGACGATCCCACACCGCCAGGGTCGGGGAGGTCACCGGGGAGGAGTAAAGGCCCCAGGATCTGTGTTTGCGTGGGAGCCATAGCTCGCGCCAGATGTTGCGCCCGGCCACAGTCTGGTCCATGAAGAGCCAGTGCTTGCTGGACAGCGGCCTATTCCATTCCAGAATGAAACGTAGGCACGCTGCCTGGTAGTACGCCTCCACGCACGGGAAGTTAAGGCCGCCGTCATCGCGCGGCGCCATGAGGCGGTCAATAGCGATGCGAGGGCGCTTATGGTTCCACAAAAAGGTGGTCAGCAACCGCTGGAGCTTTCGTAGAGTTCCCGTGGGGGGGCGCAGAGGCAGCATCTGGAAGAGATAGAGGATGCGGGGAAGGATCGTCATTTTGATCGCCGCGAGGCGGCCAAACCAGGCCAGCTGCAGCCGGGACCAGTCCGAGACAGACTTAGCCGTTTGGTCAATGAGGAGCCTGTAGTTGAGAGCAACCGTTTGCGCGAGCGTGGGTGCCAGCTGGATCCCGAGGTACGGGATGGCCGAGTGGACCCATTGGAACGCGAAATCGGCATCGAGGTCCCGGACCTCCTCTTCCGGCACCGAGAGGTTCAGGATTTGGGACTTCGAGAAATTGACCTTGAAGCCGGCCACCAGGCCGAAGTCTTCTAGCTCCCGGGAGAGATGTCTCAGTGAGGAGCGCGGGTGCGTGAGGGATAGGATGACATCATCCGCATAGAGGCTCACCTTGTGCTCCTCTGCCCCAAAGCGCACCCCCTGTACGTCCGCATTGTCCCGGAGGCGTTGCGCAAAAGGCTCCATATAGAGCGCGAATAACAGGGGCGAGAGAGGGCACCCCTGCCTCGTCCCCCGGGTGATCGGAAAGCAATCAGACCGACAGCCATTCACTCGAACAGCGGCTTGGGGGGAAGCGTAAAGGCAGCGGACCCAGCTAACAAACGAGTCCCCCAGCCCGAACTTACGCAGGACCGCAAACATGTACGACCAGTCAACACGGTCGAAAGCCTTCTCGGCGTCGATGGAGAGGAAGCATGCCTGCGTACGCGACCGGCGAACCAGATCCATCAGATGCAGGAGGCGTTTGGTGTTCTCCCCGCCCTGACGCGTCGGCACAAAGCCCACCTGGTCGGGTTCAATGATACCGTCCATAAACGGGCTGAGGCGAGCGGCCAGGATGCCCGAAAATAACTTCATGTCTATATTCAGAAGCGAAATGGGGCGGTAGGAGCCACACTCCTGGGGGTCCTTGCCTGCCTTATGAATAACAGTGACCACGGCCTCGGCCATGGACGGCGTCACGTTCCCGGACTCCCGGAAGGAGTTGAAGAGACGCGTCAGGAAGGGGGCCAGCGCGGGACAAAACTTCTTGTAGAAGGCGGCCGTAAAGCCGTCAGGGCCAGGCGATTTCGCCACCTTCAGGCGCGCAATCGCTGAGATGACCTCCTCAATGCGTATCTCGGCGTCTAGCGACGCAGCCGAGGTCTGCGACAGGGGAGTGATGTCACAAGACTCCAAGTATGCTTGTACTTTGTCTGGGTCCGGGGGGTCAGCAGAGTAGAGAGCTTGGTAGAAGCGCTGGAAGCTGTTCGCCACTTGTGCGTCAGCCACCTGTACCTCCCCATGTTCGTCCTTGACGGAGGACACCATCAATTGTTGCGTTTGCGCCCTCAGACGGTGCGCAAGCATCTTACCCCCTTTGTCGCCACTAAGATAAAAATTTATGCCGCAGACGGAGGAGCGCGTATTCAGCCCTGTCCAGGTCAAGGTGTTTCAGCATGCGCCGTTTCGTCTCCAGTTCCCTCCAGACCCTTTGCGCCCCGGTCCGTTTATGTATCGCTTCCAGCCCGTGGACGTCCCTCTCGAGCTCCTCGCGCTTCTCTTTGCGCGCCTTCGCCAACGAGGCCGAAATCGCGATGCATTCCCCCCGCACCACCAGTTTAAGCGCTTCCCAAACCGAGCTAAGCGACATCCCGTCGGTCTCGTTGGTGTCAAAGTAATGCTTGATCGTGTCCTGCAAACGATCCACCACCGAGGCGGCGTTAAGCAGAGAGTCGCGCAGCCGCCAGCTCCCGCGCGCCCGCGTCCCGGACCCTCCCGACAGCATAACCGAGATAAGCGCATGGTCAGAGAGGGAGCGCGGCGCTATCTCCGCAGAAGAGAGCCGGGAAAGCAGGGAAGAAGAGGCAAGGAAGTGATCCAGGCGCGCATAGGACTTGTGCGCAGCAGAGTAATAGGTGAAATCGCGCTCAGCTGGGTGCAAATGCCGCCACACATCATGGAGCCCCCCTTCTTGCAACCAAAGCAGACCCCCTTTGGAAAGCGCGCCAGACGCGTGAGAGCGCGCCTCAGACCTATCAAGCGCCGGATCCATCACCACATTCAAATCACCACCTACCAGGATCCCGGGATCAGGAGAAGCCAACACATCCGCGAGCGCTGAGGTCAAAAAGGCCTCCTGTTGCACATTTGGGGCATAGATGGAGCCTACCGTGAGTTGGGAGTCCCCCCATTGGATCCTAACCGCCAGAAAGCGCCCTCTAATGTCAACCACCTGGGATAGCACTTTACAATGGGCTTTCGCATTGATCAATATCGCCACCCCCTGTCTCTTTGTGCCACAGGAGGACCATATCTGGGTGGGGAAGCGCCTGTCCTTCATCCGCCTCGTGTCTTTGGCGAGTAGGTGCGTCTCTTGCAGGAGACAGATGTCGCCACCCGACCCCTCCAGCAGGGAGAGGATCGCCGCCCTCTTGACAGGGCTATTGAGACCTCTCACATTCAGGCTAACAACCTTCAAATCCCTCCCCATCTAGCAAGCAAAAGGAGCACTCTGCTGAGAGAAACTAGCGGCTGATGCGGAGAACCCTCCCTCCCCCTCCCTCCCCTCCCCTGACCCACAACCCCCCCAAAACCTTCCAAGTCAAACCCCCCAAAACATACCCACCCCAACAACAACAAACCCCGACATGGACCCCAGGAGCGAACTACCAAGAGGGAACAAGAGTCTGTCAGTGAAGTCCCAAGGGCTGGGGGCATGGACTTACTCCCACCAGCCACCCAGATCCTGATACAGGACAATATACACGGGGAACGTGTCAGTACATTACCCATCAGTGTCCAGTAGGTCGGTCCCTCCACTGCCAGCCAGCCAAGATGCACAGGGGAAGAAGTTCAGCCAAACCATTCAGGGCCCCTCAGGCGAGACCGTCACCTTCGACACCGAGGCCACTGCGGCGTCACGCTCCTGCAGGCTGACGGACAAGTCCGGGCCCACTGGCTTGGACGACCTGCCCACGGTGTGCCATTCCTCGGAGCGGCGGCGAGACCTCGAGGTAGGCGATGGATGCTCAGCGGCCGGGTCGGCCTGCTCCATGCCCAACAGGTCACGGGCCACCTCCACTGAGCGCACCTGAATCAGCTTCCCCTTCCATCGGAAGACTAGCCTGAAGGGGTGCCCCCAGGAGTAGGGGACACCCTGTTCCTTCAGAAAAGCTGTGACCTCCCGGAAGCCCCGTCGCTTGGCCAGGGTGGTGGCCGCCAAGTCCTGGTAGAGCACAGGGCGATGGCCACGAAACAGAAGGGGGTCATGCTCACGGGCTTTCTTCAGGATCTTCTCTTTGAGTTGGAAGTTGTGGACGCACACCAGGATGTCCGGGGGGGGTGCGTTGGAGCCACGAGGCAAGCCGACTCTATGGGCCCTGTCCAGCTGGATCTCGCCGAGCTCCTCGTCCTGTAAGATGTGGCGGAACAAGCCGTCGATGTACTCGCGCAGGTCCGGCCCCTCACCTTTCCAAGGGACCGCACGAATACGAATGTTATTGCGCCTGGATCTGTTCTCCAGATCCTCCGTGTGTGATTGCAGGTCGAGGAATTGAGTGTTAAGGCGGAGGATCTCCTGCTGGAGCCCATGGATGTCCCCCGCCGTGTCCACGTCGTGCTCCTCGAGGGTCGCTACCCCCTCCCCGATGGCGTCGACGTCTCGGCGTACTTCCCGGAGGTCCGAGGCCAGCTGCGTCCGGAGTTCCTGTATGTCCTCCTTGATGGCCGCAAAGAGGTCACGCATAAAGGCCTTGGTGGCCGGCGCCTCGCCCTCCTCTGGCGCCGCCGCTTTGTCAGGGGCCGTCGACGACCGCAGCGGAGAGCTTTTCAGCGAGGCCTCCTTCAGGGCTTTCTCCCTCTCCTTGTCCTTCTTGGTTCTGTTGGCCGTCATGGTGGCGGCGGACCCCCAGATGCCAAAAGCGCGCCTCCGTGCAGTCGCCGGGCGTGTAGCAGGGTCCGCAGGCGTAGTGCGCCCGGGCAACCGCGCTGTCCAGGGGCTAGCGAGCGTCAAATCCGTTGTCCACGGTAGGGGCTCACCACCCGGAGGCCCTGACCAGGCCGATGGCGCCGGGGGTGAGGGTGGGACTACCGCCCCCACGTGCTGTGTGTGCGCCTTTTCCACCACCGGCCCAGGCAGGAGGGGGGAGGGGATGCCGAATGGCGCCCCGCAGGTCTCTTCTCCCCGGGCAGGGCCCAGGCACACGAGTGTCTCCACAGAGCTAGCACTGTTCCATCAGGTGCAGCACGGTGCACCACGCTGGGTATCCCCGCCAGGCGACACCACCGCCGGCCCAGGCGGGAGGGGGGGGGATGCTGGTCGGTGTCACGCAGGCCTCTCCTCACCGGCCAGGCCCCAGGCACATCAATGCCTGCTTAGTGCCGCTGCTGTCTCGCCGGGTCCAGCGCTGTGCCCCCTGCTGGGTGTCCTCTTCGGGTGCTCCCCACCGCTGGTCTAGGCGGGAGGGGGGAGGGGATGCTGGACGGCGCCACGTGGGCCTCTCCGCAACGGCCAGGACCCAGGCACGCCAATGACCTCTGAATGCTGCTACGGTCCGGGTCCAGCGCTGTGCCCTCTGCTGGGAGCCTCCTTCGATTGCCTTCCCCCGCTGTCCTAGGCGGGAGGGGGGAGGGGATGCAAGCCGGTGCCACGCAGGCCTTCTCACTCTGGCCGCTCTCACCTCGTCGGGTCCGCCCCACCAGCTGCAGCGCGGAGCATCTCGGCGGGTGTCACCAGTGGCCTCCGGCGAACCTCCGTTGCGATGGGACGCCACAGCAATGGCGGCCCGCGCGATGTGGTACTAGTGCAGGCCGCCGAGCCGGGACCCACAGTGGGCAGCGCGCCGGCCGCGCGCACCACGGTCGCTAGGCGCCGCGCCGGCTCCACCGCCACCCAGCGCCGCGTCCGCCTCTCCGGGGCTGGAGCGCCAGGAACCGCACCCGCGGCTACCGGACCGTCACTGAGGCTGCCGGTGACACTTTGGAGACGGCAGCGAGGTCCCCTGCAGGGCTAGTTCAACGCTTTGCAGAAGCGGCAGCGGAGGGACCGAGAAAGACGTCCTACGCTGCCGCCATCTTGGCCACCCCTACAGTGTCTTTAAACAACTCAGGTGCATACCTTTTATAATTACAGGTGTAAGCTGCACGTAGACAATCTCCCGCTCAAACGCGCTTCTATTTCAGGTGCCTATTCAAAAAACGGAACACTGTAATGTTGCCCATATGCGTAACCGACCAAGGTTTACAAAATACTCGCATCTTTCCATTGCCCGCTCTTACCGTTTCCTAAAGGACGTGACTCGAAAACAGATCCACAAGGTGTTCCTCAACCGAATGAAGTAACCCGCGTTTGTCTAAAGTGACAACATTTCCTGGTTTAACTAGTATATCGGCTCTTCCTATTGGACAATACTGATCACGTGCCTACCAATCAAGACCGATGTGACTACCGTTGGCGTCTACGTCACTAGTTGCTACGGACAACACATCTCTGTGTATGATTCATTTTAGTAAACGTCAGTAAATTAAAAGGCGCAATCGAAAACCAACACTCTGGGTCTGTACACTACAACATACCGACATCACTATCAGGCCAACTCCGCGTTTCACTCAAAATGAAAAAACGTTCGGCGCGTGTCCACCCCGCCCTACAAACACCTCGACTGCCAGCCAATGTCAACAACACCATGTGTTCAAACCAGCCTCAAAACTTTAATCGACACATCACAAGAACAACAGACAAAATCCAACACTAGGTCCACACTAGTCTGGTACACCAAGCGTTCGCCAGAATCAAAACACTCGGCAACTCTCCCACATAGGTGCACAAATGAAAGAGTGAAAATAAAACAAAAACAAATACAAAAATAAACCAAGAGTAATCAAAAAAAGAAACAGCAATCATACACATTTTTTAAAAAAATTGCAACCTTGTGATAAACAACATCCAGTTATTTGCTTTCTAAACAACAAATTCAAATATTACGGTTACTGACACATTTAAGGTAATATTTACAAGTAGCTACTCAATTCAATACGGTCATTCAATCCCCCTGGGGTCAGGGTACCAAGCATTTTTATCCAAAAGGATTCTCTCTGTAGTAATTTTTTATTCTTGTCAATTCCCTCTGTTAGTAGCACTGTTTCTAGAATAGTAAACCTCAGCTGAGCTATGGAGTGATTTTTCTCAAGCCAATGTGTGGCTAAAGGTGATGTCATGGATTTATTTCGTATTCTGCTTTTATGTTCTGAAATACGAATTTTGAGTTTTCGCTCAGTTTTGCCCACATATAGAAGTCCGCAGGGACATTTGATTGTATATATAACTTGATTGTTGTTACAGTCTCCTTCAAACTTTAGTTGAATAGTTCTCCCAGAGTGAGGGTGGGTGATTACATTCCCTACGATTACATTATTACAATGTACACAGTTTGCACATCTCCTCATTCCTTTATACTCCTTCTTTTTTGGGATCTCTGAATGTTTCAGCAGTTCTTTCAAGTTTTTTGAATGGGTGTAAGCAAAGAGGGGTTTATCCTTGAAACTTGTATGAAAGTCACTTTCTTGCTGTAGAAGCTCCCATCTTTGATGAATGATATTCTTGATTTTTTGTGAATTTACTGAATATTTTGAGACAAAAACATTGCGTCTCTGAACTTCTTTTTGAGTTTTCAAAAGTAGGTCAGTGCGGTTTTTGTCGCTTCATTGACGACATTTTTGTAATATGGTCTGGCACAGAATCTCAACTAAATCAAAACATAGAAATATTGAATTCAAGGAATCCTCGTATTCAAGTTACACACACTGTCAGTAGATCAAAGATTGCGTATTTGGATGTGATGGTAGAACTGGATGGAGTAAATATCAATACTTCTTTGTATCGCAAACCTACTGACAAGAACAGCATATTGCATTTTCAAAGTTTTCATCCCCAGAATTTGCTGAAAAACCTTCCATACTCTCAATTCCTGAGAATCAAGAGAATAGTGACTAAACAAGATGAATGCCTGGATTTTATCAACGAATATAAGGAAAACTACAAGAAGAGAGGCTACCCAATGGAGATATTAAATACAGCGCAAAGTAAAGCTATTGAGAAAAACCGCACTGACCTACTTTTGAAAACTCAAAAAGAAGTTCAGAGACGCAATGTTTTTGTCTCAAAATATTCAGTAAATTCACAAAAAATCAAAAATATCATTCATCAAAGATGGGAGCTTCTACAGCAAGAAAGTGACTTTCATACAAGTTTCAAGGATAAACCCCTCTTTGCTTACACCCGTTCAAAAAACTTGAAAGAACTGCTGAAACATTCAGAGATCCCAAAAAAGAAGGAGTATAAAGGAATGAGGAGATGTGCAAACTGTGTACATTGTAATAATGTAATCGTAGGGAATGTAATCACCCACCCTCACTCTGGGAGAACTATTCAACTAAAGTTTGAAGGAGACTGTAACAACAATCAAGTTATATATACAATCAAATGTCCCTGCGGACTTCTATATGTGGGCAAAACTGAGCGAAAACTCAAAATTCGTATTTCAGAATATAAAAGCAGAATACGAAATAAATCCATGACATCACCTTTAGCCACACATTGGCTTGAGAAAAATCACTCCATAGCTCAGCTGAGGTTTACTATTCTAGAAACAGTGCTACTAACAGAGGGAATTGACAAGAATAAAAAATTACTACAGAGAGAATCCTTTTGGATAAAAATGCTTGGTACCCTGACCCCAGGGGGATTGAATGACCGTATTGACTTGAGTAGCTACTTGTAAATATTACCTTAAATGTGTCAGTAACCGTAATATTTGAATTTGTTGTTTAGAAAGCAAATAACTGGATGTTGTTTATCACAAGGTTGCAATTTTTTTTAAAAATGTGTATGATTGCTGTTTCTTTTTTTGATTACTCTTGGTTTATTTTTGTATTTGTTTTTGTTTTATTTTCACTCTTTCATTTGTGCACCTATGTGGGAGAGTTGCCGAGTGTTTTGATTCTGGCGAACGCTTGGTGTACCAGACTAGTGTGGACCTAGTGTTGGATTTTGTCTGTTGTTCTTGTGATGTGTCGATCAAAGTTTTGAGGCTGGTTTGAACACATGGTGTTGTTGACATTGGCTGGCAGTCGAGGTGTTTGTAGGGCGGGGTGGACACGCGCCGAACGTTTTTTCATTTTGAGTGAAACGCGGAGTTGGCCTGATAGTGATGTCGGTATGTTGTAGTGTACAGACCCAGAGTGTTGGTTTTCGATTGCGCCTTTTAATTTACTGACGTTTACTAAAATGAAGCATACACAGAGATGTGTTGTCCGTAGCAACTAGTGACGTAGACGCCAACGGTAGTCACATCGGTCTTGATTGGTAGGCACGTGATCAGTATTGTCCAATAGGAAGAGCCGATATACTAGTTAAACCAGGAAATGTTGTCACTTTAGACAAACGCGGGTTACTTCATTCGGTTGAGGAACACCTTGTGGATCTGTTTTCGAGTCACGTCCTTTAGGAAACGGTAAGAGCGGGCAATGGAAAGATGCGAGTATTTTGTAAACCTTGGTCGGTTACGCATATGGGCAACATTACAGTGTTCCGTTTTTTGAATAGGCACCTGAAATAGAAGCGCGTTTGAGCGGGAGATTGTCTACGTGCAGCTTACACCTGTAATTATAAAAGGTATGCACCTGAGTTGTTTAAAGACACTGTAGCGCCTTTTCTGTTTAATGTGTGGTTGTTAGTTTGATTTTCTATGCCTCACTTTTTGTAGGAGTTTTCTTCCTAGAGGAGTCTAGAAGAGAGAGAAGAATTATTCATCGTGTGTATATGTGAGTGGAACTTAGATGGTTCTAAGTGGTTTTGGTTGTTTCACGGTCTTTGCACTTAGGGTGTTATTTATATATTTTCTGGTGGAGGTGTTTGATGAAATTTTTTTTTTTGAATCTTGTGATCCTGTAACTTTTATAACCAAACTTATGCGCCTGTATATGTTATTTTTCAGCATTTCCCCTGACGAAGGGACCCTACTTTAGTCCCGAAATGCATTGGGCGAACTACAACACACTAAAGAGAATTTAATGTTTTCTTGTTTGTATATAATGCTTTATATTGTTGAACAAATGGAAGATTCATATGTACACAAATCAACATAGAATGTTTTGTTGAAAAAAGTTTGATTTGATGTCAAGATAATTGTGAATAAATAATATGTACAAAAAAGTATAAAACAAGTTTGATCGATAAATTTCAGTTTAGTTGTGCGCAGCTAAGCCTGTGTTAACAGTTGTTGACCAGCCACATGTTCATGTTATGTTCTAGAGTATTAGGGTATACTCCATTAGTTGCAGCACACAGATCAAAAAAAACTAGGTTAAGGTTTATAAAACTTGGATACTGAGGAGTGCTCAGAACACAACAGTTTACATTTCTCCCATTTGTACATATTGAGCTCTGGTCTCAGGGCACATGTAGGTTAAACACACAGACAAGTCATTGTCAACCACCAATGCCAGTGCCACAAACTTGTTGAATCTTCCTATTTACATCATGATGAATTTTACAAGAGCTCATAAAGGTGGGACAAAACCACAGACATGAATATTATGAGATTCCTAACAAAACACCGCTTGCAAACTCTTCTGGATACTACACTTGCCCAAACATCCTCTATGGAGAGAGTAGTGCTCTTCCTCAAGTCCTAAGAGTAACATGCCCCTGTATTAGGGGGGAACCTATAGACTTACCATTACAAACTCTTAATATATCTTTATTTTTCCTGGATTGCACTAACTAATCAGATACGTAGAACTTTGGCGGAAAAATGGCAAAAATCTTGGTCGCTTTTCTAGCTCGGCGTGGAAGTCACCGTGCTAATCAAATGCCGCATAACTGCTTGCAAAACAGACAGTTGAGGTGTGAGTGAAGGTGGTGCATCTTATAATGGGGCTGCTCTCAACCTAAAACTTGTGTAAGGCCCAGGGCTTCTTACTTCTTTTTGTGCATATTTTATGCAGCAGTCCAAGTCATGTGTGTGACGATATACCACCCACCAATCTCTAAATCAGATCCTTCACGTGTAAATGATGGCCCGGAGAGAAAAAATACATTGCACACTTAGATCCTATTAGCAAATTGCCCAAGAAGTATCCTTAAGTGATGGTGTATTATATAGAGGGGACAAACTAATACCACCAATTATTCTAAGAAGTCACATAATTGAAATTGCACACGAAGTACATCCTGGTAGTTCACTCACCAAAAGCAAAGTTCGAAATATGTTCTGTTGGCCTTCTTTGAAAAAAGAAATTGATATTAAAATAAAAAGTTGCACCGTGTGTATGAACACTCATATTTATTATTATATGTAAAATGATGGGATAACAACATTTATAGAGATTTCCTTTAAAGCATAAATATAAAATTTTGGATATTAGAAACAGTCCTTTTAAAGTGGTAAATAAAGTAGATAAACGTGAAGGCGAAAATTGCTTCTACGGTATTGTAAACTGAGTCTGAAAATTGCAAACATTCAGCTGACAGCATAAACGATCATTCCAAGTGAGTCTTAGTGAAGCAGATAAGCTAAAAGCATCACTGAAGGTAACAAGGCATTAACATATAACCAGTGTTTGAGGAGGCGCTGTAGGCATCGAACATAAACATGCAGTTTCTTAGGCATTATCCAGGTTCATTTAGATGAGCTGATTTGATTGCCTATAAGCTGACATGTAGTGTCAGTGTACGTCGAACCTTGAAGGCCTGATATTACTGTGGGCGTGTCACATGGGAAAAGTAATTGGACTTACTTTCCAATTTGCTGACAGGCAGTGTGTCAGTGTAGTGTTCGTGCAAATGAGACACTTAACTTCAACCAGTCAGTCAGGGTTCACTTCCTGCAAATCAACCAGGCTGACAGACCACGTTATCGTATCTTGCGAGGTAATACCAACCTTCTTAACAAGCATTGGGAAATGCAATAGGTTTCACCCATGTGGTTATTAATAATACTTTTTTGGGACAATTTTAGCTTGGTGAGCAGTTGAGCAATTTTGCATTATAAGTGAAACAAACTCTGTAAAAGTATGTTTTGGGGCATGACCTCACAAATTGTGAGTGTATGCCTAACAAGCATAACTGGACAACATTCTGCATTCTTTAATGACTATCATGGAAAAAACATTAGCTGAGAGTTCGAAGCTTACCCCGCGTTGTCTACCACAACTTCTAATGTGCTGCAGGTCCTGCTAACAGGGGGAATTTGCAGAGGATACAAAAATGGTGGAAGAGAATTAAGATTTGCAGAGTAGAGTGTCAAAGTGCAGTGGTGTAGAGTAGAGTGTAGTACCAGAGTACAGTTGTGTAGAGTGCATTGGCGTAGAGTGCTGTGGTTAACAGTAGAGTGGCGTACAGTACAGTGGTGTAGAGTTGATTGTTTCAAAGTGAAGTGAAGTGAAGGGGTGTAAAGAGGAGTAGTGGAGGGTGGAGTGCAGTTGCATGGAGTGGCATAGAGTGTAATGGCACCGAGTGAGGTGGTGTAGAGTGAAGTGGCATAGAGTGCAGTGCAGTCAGAAGGTGGAATACATTTCTATGTAGTAGGCACAGTATCTGTAAGAGCTAACTGGTCTTTTCTGACAACACCCAGAGGTGTTGGACACACAGATCATGCACTCTATAAGTATTTCGCAAGTTGTTTACTAGACTTGAGCTACATTTACACCTCACAGTAGGTACAAGTGGGGGCGGACTTTGTTGTAAAGTCTGTTTTCATTTACACTTTTGTTAAGGTTATAAAAGGACGGGAAGGGAGAGTTCAGGAGTGAGTCCTGGCTCCATCCTCTGCATTTTTACTGATTGTTTATTGGTGATTGATAAAACACTATAATTAATACAATCTATTCTAAGCACTGTTTGTGCAAAGCTTCCCTTGGAGCCATGTAAACTCAAGGGTGACTGGGTGGAGACAAGCACAAGTGGCGAAGTATTTCTGGATGACTCCTTACAATAAATAGAGAGGCATAGCCAAAGCAACACAGAGATTCTGTTATCCTCAGGTGCATAATTACATTCCGATTCCAAGATGTATGGTGCTGGGGGTCATGGAACTCCCAGGGCCTGAATCAGTGATTCATGTTGGAAATTTCATCTGTGAATAATTACAATATCGATCTGAATGTGACAAATTTGCTGGTCCTTAAACTATCAGGCTCTTCACCACACCTGTCGCCGTCCCAAACTTGAGCCGATTTCTGCACAAAAATGCTGCTACCTTCAGCGGGAGAATGTTGTAATTTGCAACAATTGCGGCAGACACTGGATGTAAATTTGCACCTAGAGCTGTATTAAAGTACTCTGGGGGCACAAAGGACATGTGCGCCTACTTTCTCCTGTGATAAAGATCATGCTGGCTCACATGTGGTGCTGGCGCCCTCTCAGGCACATTCCTTTGCTTTCAAGAAGGTGTGACCCGGTACAAAGGAGTGAAAAGTTGGCCAGTGAACCCTTCCTCTATTACAGACACGGTCCAAATAACAGTGTATGTGCTATTTCTCATCAAGTCCCGCCTTGAGTGATCGTAACCAGTTCCCCTCCTTTTTGCGGGCTATTCCAAGTGATGATTTCCAATCCCATGGGCTGGCACAGTTACTGATGCACTTCGGCTAGGCTTTAGTAGGCCTTTTAATTGAAGACAATGGATATGGGCAACAAGGAGTTCAGAAATTAAGGGTATTAAACGCAAGGCCACACACACCCTGGAGAGCATCCTCCCTCACAGTCTGCCACCACATGAATCATCACTAACAAACAATCACTCATTGGTGCAATGGTTTCCTGTTCCAACCCAAGCACGATAGTAGGTACACTATCTCCTCTTTGATGCAAGCAACATATTCGAGTTTGGCAGTCTTGTAAATCAAATGCGGCAGCCCTCTTAGGTGATGAAAAAAACTGAAGGATCATAGGAGCGTACTGTAAAGGTTAATTTTGTAAAGGACAAACGCCCCCAGGAAAAAATGTCACCCACCATTCAGGCCCTAAACATTGCAAATCAACTCAAGCAAGTTCCCAAATTACTGTTGAACACCCTCCCTCACTGTCTGTCACAACACAAATCAACACTAATCACTAATCACTCACTTATCGTTTCAATTGTAGTTACCTCTTCCAATCCAAGCACGAGTTGTTTAGATAGTGGGTACACAATTGCATTTTTGATGCAGGCAACACATTGGAATTTGGTATTGACACGCTTGTTAATCAAGATCTTCTGAGGCAGCCCTGCTAAGTGATACAAAAAAGGATAGGCCTCCGAGGGAGGCAGACATAGTCTCCAATGTCATGAAGGAATTGTGGAGGCTTTTTCACTGCACACCGTTTCAATTGCAATCCGGAAACATATGTGACAATAAAATGGTGGGCAGCAGAAACATAATGCTCTACTAGCTATCTTTTTTTTGCAAAGAAAGAAGTGCAACAAGAAATAATTTAAAAAGTTCTATGGTTGCACTGGCTTACTAGTCCGGGAAGTAGAGTTCATATACAAACTCAGGTGGCTCAATCAAAAATTGGTCAGCTAACACACTTGATTCTGAACAACCATCCTCCTCCTCCTCATGTGCTGTTTCAGGAATGTGTAATTGTGTGGCATGAAATGCTAGTTCCTTTTTATCACAGTCAATCTCTCCATATTTTGAGGCAAGAGACTGGTACTTCTCACTGTAACAACTGCACCAACTGCACTGAACACATGCTCCACAGACACACTGGCTACAGGACAAGCCAGGTACTTTATTGCCAGCCTGCTGAGCTCTGGCCATTGGCGCATCTTCCCCTACAATAAATCAATGGATTTTGATCCACATTTACCTTTTTTGGATCATCCAGATACTCCTGGAGCATCCTGTGGATAATCATTGGTGTTGTCACTTGCTCAATCAGTTCTGTCATCATCTGCACTGGACTTAAGCCCTCCCAATTGAAACCAATATTATGCAGAGGTTTGGTCCGGTCCTTCTGTTGCTGTGGTTGCTGGTGTTCTGGTTAATGGTGTTGTTGGCTGCTGTGAGACAAGTCGGTCCTCTCTGGATATTGAAGGCACCGAAATGGCAATGGTGGTCATGACGGACATCATCAGGTGTCCTCTGGTATGCCTTCAATGCTTGTGTTCTTAGACCTATCCATAACATTTGATACTGTGTCCCATGTTAAGCCACTCCAAAGACTTCAAGATGTCGAGATGTCGGGATTGAAAGACCTGCCCTGGCCTAGGTCCAGGACTTCCTGAAAGATAGAATACAGTGCTTATCTCTGGGAGCCTTCAAAGCCAAGCCCAAGAGGTTGGTTATTAAAGGGGTCCCTCAGGGGTCATGTGTGAGCCTCACATTCTTTAACATGTATGTGGCTCACCTTGCAAAGGTTATCAGAGCATATGAGTTTGAGATCCTGTCATATGCAGATGATACTCCGCTGGTCTTGTCATTTGACAATGATTTTGACAAAGTGAAGGTTCGCTTCTCGGAGGGAATGAAGGCGATTGTTAAGTGGATGTAAGATAATTTCCTACAGCTGAACCCAGGGAATACAAACATTACTCTGTTTGGGAAAGCACAAACTATGTGGACCTCAGATTGGTGGCCACCAGAGTAAAGCAAGGCCCTTGTCCCTAGCAAGGTAGTAAATAACCTAGGAATCAAGTTAGATCAAGAACTTAACATGAAAGACCAAGTCCAATGTACAACAGGTACTTGTTTGTACAGGCTGCACCTATTTAAGAAAGTGTTTCCATTTCTTCCCTTATTTGCTAGGAGGACCTTGGTACAGGCTCTTGTCATGAGTAGGCTGGATTACAGCAATGTGCTACTGGGCTCTGCCAATGAGTATTTATTGTCGAAAACACAGGTGGTGAAAAGCACAGTAGTGCAGTTGATTTGTAATCAACCACCTAGATCAGCTTCAGCTCCCCTCCTTAAATCCCTTCACTGGCTGCCAGCAAAGACCAGGATAATATTCCAAATGTGCTGCCTAACC
Source organism: Lissotriton vulgaris (assembly GCF_964263255.1). Taxonomy (NCBI): domain Eukaryota; kingdom Metazoa; phylum Chordata; class Amphibia; order Caudata; family Salamandridae; genus Lissotriton; species Lissotriton vulgaris. The sequence goes on along the minus strand of NC_141695.1, from coordinate 1,184,118,023 downwards.
CACAAAGCCCGGCTGAGCAAGGGTCCAGAATATCTTTGTCAGAGGCTCAAGTGATATTACTCTGCTAGGAACTTGCATTCCAGTGAGAAGGAACTTCTGTCCGTCCCCCGCATTCGACAATCTAGATGGGGTGGAAGATCTTTTTCTTATCTGGATCCTACCCTTTGGAACCAACAGCCATTTCATTTCAGAAACTTTCTTGACTATAATAAATTTAAGAAAGCACTATAAACAGTTCTGCTTTCACTCAGATTCAACCTGTTGTGCTGACTGCGCACCGAAATACTCCTGAGGGGGGATTTGTGTGCTCAAATAAACTCATTCATTCATTCATGGCAGCACCCCAGAACTGCGGGGTGAAATTCTAAGTTCCAATGTTTTTTCTTCCAGCTGGCTCAACAATCCACCTCTTGTGTTTTGAAACATCCCTTTCAGAAAAAGGAATGAGAGTGGACAGATTTTTTTCGTACTGAGGATCAAAAGTGTGGCACAGATTTACTCTTTGGACAAGATGATGTTCGCTGGCAGCCTTGCAGTGATGCCAATTGAAAGAGTAAGCTCTCAACCAAGGCATTCACTTCTGTGTTTGCACTCAAACCTACAGGGGCAAACCTTTCAGACACCTTCTTTAGCTGGTCCTGTAGCAAACACAACAATAAGAGAGATTGGCCCTTTACACTGTCCTCCTTGCTAATGTCCTGTGTGAAAACCTCAAAAGGGAGTAGCAACTGTGTCAGGCATTTAACCATGCCCCATTTCTCCACATCCACGGTCATAGCTTTCCCAACTGCATCCCATCCTCTTTGATTGACATAATCATTGATCTGTTTGTACTGCTCAAAAAGACATTGCAATATGTAATAGGTTGAGTTCAAAGATGTTGGCACCTCTTGTATCAGAGATCGATTAGCACACTGAATAATCTCTAACTGCTTCCGAGCTTTCAAAGAATGACTGAAAAGAGTGCAGATTCTTCTGCAGCTGGTCAGTATTTTGCTGACTATGTCTTCTTTTTTTAGAAGGTCTTGCACTACCAGGTTGATACAGTGGGCCAAACATGGGCTCCTGGAACACTCACTGTCTACCATGGCCCTAACTATGTTACTGTCATTGTCCATGGCAACAAATCCAATTCTGAGTCCTTTAGGTCACAGCCATTCAGATACCTTGCTGTCAAATTCATCCAAGATGTTTACAGCTGTATGTGATTTCTCTATGGCAAACATGGTCACTGTTGCATGCAGCCGAAGGCTACTAAAACTTTCTTCAGGGCCAAAACACGTAGATATCTTTTGCTTTAGCCCTGCAAAAGAGATTTAGTGTGTAGCAATGCATATGTATTCAGTGACCTGACAACTGGTGCACATGTCTGTCATCAGGTGGGTAGGGTCAACAACACTTTGTTGCAAAGCTTGTCCAACCAATTGCAGCACATCGTGAAGCAGTGCTGGACGAGCAACTCAAAATAGGTCCGACATGGAACCTTTCATTTCGGGCAGATGGCGCCACAAATTCTAAGAATTCCTCTCCTTCCATAAAGCAAAAATGGAGGAGGTCCAGAGCTAACATTTTTGCCAGCTTCCCATTGTACAAACGTGCTAGTCGTTGCCTCTCCTGCCTCAACATGCCTATAATAGCAGCCTGGATTTTCTTCTTTTCTAGGGCCTCTGACACTGGTGACTTTCAAGAAGTATGTGGTGGTAGCCTCAATATGCATCATGGTGGGGCAGTCACTGTATGCTGTGGTGTCTCCATCTCACTCTGAGTCTTCTTGTGCTTCTGTGAAGTCACTGAGGTAGGTGGTTCTGCTGGCACACTGCTGTGACAGGGTTGCTTTGCATGAGAATGTTAACTTCTTCTTTCTCATCATCATCTCCTACCGTGAATGGACTTGCAGCTGACATTCCCGGCTCTCCTCACCATCACCACCACTACGTTCAGCAGTTATTTAAAGGTGCTCCTCCTACTCGATTGCATGGTGTTTTTTCATATGGGTCGTTTGGCAAAAGGTGCATACTGCGATGTGCTCCCCTTCTTTGCTGAATGTAAACAGTCTCAAACTGGGAAGAAGTCATTTTTTACTATGCCACTGCCAATGCCTTAAGAAGAACAGGAGGCATGTGGGTGTGTCATCAATTGCCTCTCTGCAATTATTACTTCTACTGAGGTAGGGGTTGGTGCAGGTCTCAGCTGGAGCTTTGCAAATGATTGATTGATTGATTATAATGCTTATATAGCGCATACTATCACCCTACGGGTATCCTGGCTCTTCAGACTAGGAAGAATGGACCAGAATGGAATAGGTCAGAACAGAAAGACAGGGAAAGAAGGGGTTAAACCGTAGGAAAGAGCCAGGTTTTTAGACTCCTACGAAACTCTATCAGAGAATCAGTTTGTCTGAGGTTCAGGGGTAATTCGTTCCACAGGCGGGCACCAGCCACATTAAATGCCCTCCCTCCCGACTTGGAGCGTTTGTACCTGGAGACCGTCAATAGACTGGCACTAGAGGAGCGGAGCTGTCTCTTAGGCGCGTACCATGTAAACTTTTTGTGCAGTGGGACTAGACCCAGCTCATGCACCGCTCTGAATACCAGGCAGAGACTTAAAGTGGACCCTTTAAAATATGGAAGCTAGCAGGCTACCTGTGCCACATACCTCTGAGCAGGTAGAATAGCAATGTTAAACTCATCTATGTCACCTTCCACAATGACTAGCTCATTGTCATCATCTTCCTCCTCATGCCCTTCTTTATTTCTAAGGCTTTTAAGGAACATTTATTTACCTTGCCTCACCTGGAATTTCTTGGACTCTGCCGGGGTCCACTCCAAGTCCGTAACACCATCATCAGACGTGGTGCTTGGAGAAGATGGTGGAGTAGTAGCCTTTCCTTGTTGGAGATCTGGGAGCCAATGATTCTACAAGAGGAGGTTCTTGGTTGGCAGGAAGATCGACCTCCTCTACTGCTCCATCTTCTGGAAAATCTACTATTACTAGCTGCAGCTGCTATCCGCTTGCTCTGTTTTCTGAAACGAATGGGTACTACTTTGCGAAAGGGACAAATCCAATTCAACATCACTGCTGTTGGTGTCACCATGATTGCAGGGGCTGCCTCACTGACAGATATGGTCCTGGACTTAGGTTGAGGTGTTGCGTAGTTCCTAAGAGTCCCCCAGGACCTACACGTTTTGGATGACCTAAACTCAGTGCTGCGTGTCCCAACCGCTCTCGGACACCCCCACAGGATATGTCACCCGTTAGACCAGCTAGCTCTACAGTTCCACTACCACCCCCTGTATTCTACTGTGGTGTAGGTAGTTTCTGGCAACCACTGAACCAGACAACCTTGATTCCACAGGGATCGTGGAAAATAGTACAGTACTTTTCACTCAGAAACTCGTGCTTGCTTTCTCTCAGGAAACACATAGGATGGCGATTAGGACATATCAATAAGTATTTATTGGTCCAGCGACAGTCTTGTGTAAAACATATGTGCTGCGACAATCAGGAGACAGACCCATAAGAAAGAGATTGCTACTACCAATATAGTCAATTGGAGATACATTTCCACCATAGTGCTAATAAGATGAACATAAGCAGTTCAGATAAAAACAATAGCACTTGCATATTCCTAAAATGTGCACCCTAAGTAACTTGCCTAAATATACCTAGCCTAGATCTGTATGTGAAGCATGTATATGTGTATGTAGTTTAGCCAAGAAACTCCTAGGGAAGAACAAGCCCCCTCACCTGATGGTTGGGAATGAAGGACCCTATCTCTGCTTCGAGGATGACAACACGCAAGAGATGTCAGACCACTACGTGTTGAATATTCAGCATGCAGGACCCCGTCTCAGCTATGAAGGAATTCCCCTATAATTTGTAGGGGGGAGTGAGGGTCTTTTATACTAAAGTGGTCACTCCAGGGTTTTTTCTAGAATCGATATATTTTTAAAACAATCATGTATGTTTTGAAAACAATCATATATGTTTTAAAACAATCACCAATGTTTTTTTTAGACAAGTGTGATCATGCACAGCTGGCTGTTTGGCAAGAATGAAAAAAGTGGTGACCCTTATACAGAATAATTTTGCTGTGCCAGAGGACATGTTTATGTACGTCAGGTACAGGAATTAAGATAGAGTACTGAGAGCCTGGTGTTGAAGAGACAGGCGCAAGCTACTAGGTAAAAGGTCTCCTGTTTCGAATCACTATTGTTGCATGGATGGGCCAATGTATGTAAAATGGGGAATACTGGACAGGACCAACCTAAAGGACATGACAGGGTTGGTGTTATTGATGTATGAGTGCTGTTCCCAGCTTGCTCCCTGGAGGCCAGTAATGCAGGCACACAACATTGTCAAAAAAAGGTTTTAGCCAACACGTCACTGGTGGAAAGCTAATTCTTCTCACTGACCACTTTCTTTTGAGCTGCTTTCTTTGGGGCGATCCTAAACCTCTCAGTTGGCAGTAGCACTAAGCTGCATAAGTGGAAGAGATTGGAGGACTGACGTGTGACATCACTGTACAGGACTTCTGATTCACAATACTGTGGATGATGTCTTTTTTCTTATGCACTTAAATGCAAACAAGCAAAAAATTAAATTGTTTTTGTGAAATGTGACATTGGTGCAGTTTAAATTAGTACAGACAAAAACAATATTAGTGTGGTTGGTTACTTAGGTAAAAAATCATAACCACTTTAAGGTCAAACCGCTGCACCTTACCATAACATTTAATTCCCCATCAGGGTGGCACTCACAATAGACAAATAGAGCTCTTTCCTGTAAATCCATAAAGGCGACACCTGTGGCACTCAGGGAACTGCATGGGTAAATGGAATAATAATCTTCTTAAAAATGCAAGTACGTTTATGCGTGTATGGCAGGCAATGTGGTCCAGAGAGAAATGGATAATCATAAAAAAAATGGATGATGCTGATGTGTCTACAGTGCACCGCAGCAAAGGTGCCCAGGAGGAAATGGAATTATACCTAAAAAAAACTGAATGCTATTGCACAGCTATGCACCTATGGTGGATGGATGGATGGATGGATTGATGGATGGATGCATGGGTGTGTGGATAAATGGATTAAACTAAGCAAAATAAAGAAACATCTAAAAATGATAACTTAAAAAAAAACATTATTAAAAAGTTACTTTTTTTCTAAAAAGATCATAAAATTAAAAACGTTTGAAAGAAATAATTTTTTTTTTAAAAACTTACAAATTATTCAATATTGTTTAAAATAAAGAACTGAAAAAATAAAAAAATAAAAAAAACTGATTAAAAAGATAAAAGTAAAAATGTAAATTAAAAAACATCAATAAGTGCAAAGGTTGTATGGGAGGGTGAGAAAAAACCTATGATGCGGCAAAGAGGTGCAAAATAACAAAAATGCAAAAAAATGCATGTAATATATTAGCACTGTTCATCAAAATTATATTCTTAATATACATACTACGATGATCCTCAAGCATATTATTAAACTGATATCACATCCATCCATGCAAGCCTATGTCAAAGGCACACTGACTAGATGCACAAAATGGCTGCCAGCCTATGCCACATGGTCAAACAACAACACTGAGGAAGGAGGCATGGGGAACAGAAAATGCATGTACGACTATGGCAAAAGCACCCTGGCTGGAATAACAAAATGGCTGCCAGCCAGTGCCACATGGTCTAACAACAACACTGAGCAAGGAGTCATGGGGGTAAAGAACTCTTTCAATCCTATGGCAAAAGCACACCGGCTGGATGCACAAAACGGCTGCCAGCCTGTTCCATATGGTCAAACAACAACACCTAACAAGGAGGCATGGGGAGCAAAGAACGCATGTAGCCTATGGCAAAAGCATACCAGCTAGATGCACAAAATGGCTGCCAGCTAGTGTCACATGGTCAAACATCAACACTGCACAAGGAGGCATCGGGAGCAAAGAACGGATGCAAGGCTATGGCAAAAGCACACAGGCTGGATGCACAAATGGTTGCCAGCCAGTGCCATGCGGTCAAAAAACAACACTGAGCAAGGAGGCATGGGGAGAAAAGAACACATGCAAGCCTAAGGGAAAATCACACTCGCTGGATGCACAAATGGCTGCCAGCCAGTGCCACATGGTCAAACAACAACACTGAGCAAGGAGGCATGGGAACAAAGAACAAGTGTAAGCCTATGGCAAAGGCACACTGGTTGTATGCACAAAAGGCAGACAGCCACATGGCCAAACAACAGCAGCAAGCATAGAGAAAAGGGGAACAAAGAGAACACATTCAGACCTATGGATACCGACTCCACAAAATGGCCTCGGCAAAATGGCATGGAGAACAAAGACAAATCAATGGTGGCCTATGGCATACATACACTGGAAAGACCAAGAAGGCATGGTAACACTCAAGAAAACACTACCGCTAATTCAGTTATGCCAGAAAGAAAATTAACAGAGCTATAAAAAATGTACAACAAAACACATCCTCCCAAGGCATCAAATAATACCCCACAAACACACTTTTTGCACACAAAAAAAGTAAAATACTAAAAAAACACCACATTTGTAATTTAATCCAATGCCATCCCAGCCCAAAATGATGTTTTAAAACAACATATACCACAGAAGCAGTTGCTTCATGCACCCATGACTAGCACTGGCCTGGGCCTACTGTATGGACCCTTGGCAGACTAGCTAATTCACAATAACAAACTGAGATGTGGGGAAAAATACATGCATTGCACATTTATCAAGATGATTACATAATTTTATCATCGATCAATAGACTAAATTCATACATAATTTTATTCAATTATGTCTGGTTGTATTCATCAATTCTATACAAATATACATGTTGCTGTATAGTGTTACATGCTAAAACAATACACTTAACAATAAACAAAGACTATACAACAATTCATCAAACACAACACACAAAAGTATACATAAATGTTAAATGATCCTTAAAAGGACTCCTCTTCCTTCCTTAAATATACAGTAGAGGTTGTGCTCTAAGTTTTACGCACAATCACATTCATAGATAGTCTCTTACGATAGTACACGTATTGGAAGAATAGTTGTTCTCTTTAGTTTCTTAATGATGTGTACTCAATGTTGAATACATAGCTGTTATATTTGTGGAGACTTCTTAAAGGGAATTTTGATGCCTTTTGGCCAATTAAGACCTCTTCAGGACCAATGACAGAATGAGTGCCTATACTAAAATATACTTAGTTTATAAAACACTATACACAGATTCGGAGGCCGAATCAAATAATTCTCAGCCTCAGGTGTCAAACAATACCAATAAGAGCGGCCCCCTTAGGTGAGTAGTGGGGTATTAGTGGTTCCTCAGTGTTGTCCATGCATCTCACGTGTGAAATTATATAATAAAGTTAAGGTGCAAGTCGTATTAGAAAGCGCCTCCCAGTTTTGCCCCTAAGATAGCAAATATGGTTATGTCCTAGAGTTCCATGGGTGGCTTAACAGTAGAACACCTGACTTAAGAATATGTGGATTGCCGGTGGCTGTAACACATAATATCTTTACCTCACGTGCGTTTTATGAGCCAGGTTTTTGTTTAATTTTTTTACTTGATGAAGGTCTGGCCACTAGACTTATTCCTTTATGGACAAGTCCACCTCTGGGTGTCTTTTACTTTCTTTCTGTCCTGCAACGCCTGGGAGGCGGTTTCTAATTCGACTTGCACCCTACCTTTTTTATATAATTTCACACCTGAAATGCATGGACGACACTGAGGAAGCACTAATACCCCACTACTCACCTAAGTGGGTCGCACTTATTGGTATTGTTTGACACCTGAGGCTGAGAATTGTTTGGTTCAGCCTCCAAAGGTGTATATAGTGTTTTATAAGCAAAGTATATTTTCGACCAGGCACTCCTTCTTTAATTGGTCCTGAAGAGGGCTTAATTATTTGGCCGAAATGTGTTGACATTCCGTTTAAGAAGTCTCCAGTCCACAAATATAACACCTATGTATTCAATCTTGAGTATACATCATTAAGAAACTGAACAGAACAACTATAGTACCAATACGTGTACTATTATAAGAGACCATCTTTGATTGTGATTGTGCCTAAAACTTAGAGCAAAGCCTATACTGTATATTTACGGAAGGAAGAGAAGTACTTTTAAGAATCATTCAACATTTATGTATACTTTTGTGTGTTGTGTTTGATGAATTGTTGTATAGTCTTTGTTTATTGTTTAGTTTGAATGTTTTAGCATGTGACACTATACAGCAACATGCATTTTTGTATAGAAGAATTGATGAATACAACCAGGCATGATTAAATAAAATAATTTATTAATTTAATCTATTGATCGATGATTAATTTATGTAATCATCCTGATGAATTTGCAGTGCATGTATTTTTACCCACATCTCAGTTTGTTATTGTGAAGTACCTTGGATATAGCCCTTGGGATGTGAGGTAACTAGGGCTTACCCCTAACTCTTTTTTGCTACACCCTTGGCAGACTAGGCCACATAGTAAAATAAATACATTTAGCAAATTTAACAAACATGGAAAAAATGTACTGAATTGAGCAACATTGTTCCTTCACAACAGAAGAATTAAATGCACAAATTTAACTGGGACCCTACTGAAAAAATGCAGGCCACCCACCACAATAACTTTGAAGAATCAAAAGAAAGTACAAACAAATACTGGTGCATGCCCTCTATCAAACAAACAATATCCTTATACAAGAGTTTTGAGCGTACTTGTGAAGTCTAAACTACAAAGTCCTTAATTCCAATGTCATATATGCAGTAAATAAGGAGAGTGATCCTTCCAGCTCAAAATCCAAATGAAATGTGACCAGAAGATGGAAACAGCACTGGGAGGAGCCTGCTGGACAGGAACAGAAAGCTGGAGTCTCTGGGGAACTTTCTTCTTGTTGGAAGAAAAAAGTTTTAAAAAAGGCTTCTCGCACAAAAAAAATAACTCCAACAGAAGAAAATCTGCTTGAAAAACATTTTTAACTGCTTTTCGAGCAAAAAGCTACGCAAGATGGATGCCTTCACAACTGCAATCGGCACAACATTGGCGCAGTCACAGCCAGAAGCCATATTATGACCGCAAAGTCTCGCGGGAGCTCGCTAGTGGTGCGAGCAAGAGCAAAGGCTTGAGTGCCATCACTAGTGGCACAAGAGTATTTTGGTGCTAGTGAATGAGTGCCAAAACATATCTCGAGCACACAAACGGTAAAAAAAAACTCTGCTTCGCACACAGAAGGTGGAATCCAGGAACTTCCCACTTCTTTGTGGAGTGCCCAAATTTTGCAAATTCCATGAGCGGAGCAGAGTTTACTGCCCGGGCCTAAATAAGACATCTTTGGGGAAACCCACAGGGGTAAAGATCCCTATTAGTGTCATGGCCAGGATGGGTACAGTAACTGTCCTCAGGGGGATAGCTTAGGGGTACAGGTTGGCATGGTCCACCAAGACCAGCATTAATCTTTTGCTCATGACTGTCTTTGGGTCCAGAAACCCAATGATGTTGATGCCCACCTTCTCAAAGGGAGTGCTAAAGAGAGGTGATGGTTGCAGGGGAGCCTGTCCCCCCACCTGTCTTGTCACTTGCCTGGCAGGTAGTACAAGACCTACAGTATGCCTCTGAGGCCTTCCTCATTTGAGACCAATAAAAGTGGTTGACAAGCCTGTCAAAGGTCATGGTTTGCCCCAAATGAACTGCCAATGGCACAACATGAGCCAAACCCAGTAGGAAGGTCTTGTAGCAATGGGAGACCACAAATATATCATCAGGTCCTATGGTTTCTCAACAATGTCCAACACAGATGACTGATTAACGGGCCGAACCACTCTGGGAGGCGGCGCGTCCCACAGGCATGTTTCCCTAATATTAGCGCATACATAGCCAACGCTGATCCCTTCGCGCCTGCGCAGATAAGACCATGCCACACCTAACACGGGTGTTGCCCCTTTTCCCCCGTACCAACGGCGGCACATTTTTGTTGCTACATGTACCTTAATGCAATCGCGCTATCATGCTGAGCATATGCAAAAGACTAGAGTACAAATCACCTGCATTTTAATCACGCATTCATACTGAGCATGTGCGAGAAACTAGTGAGCAAATCATGAGCATGAGCAACAACATAGCAATCGCGCTGATATACTGAGCATGCACGAGAGACTAGTGTGCAAACCATGAGCATGAGCAGCAACAACACAAAGGGATAGTCTTTCCACCCTTACTATTCCCACAGGTGCTCATCATTACCTCGTTAACCATAGTATAAAAAGCCCACACGCCGACAGGCTCATTCTACCGGAGGACGACGGCGGGACAACAGGTACAAGGCAGGCACTGACCAGAAAGACTGTGAGTATGACAAACCTGACAAGCCTCCAAACAACAAACTGGGTAAGCGCTTCTTTCCTCACAGGTCCCTAACCCCTACAGCCTATCTCTTTTTCTCCCATAGGATCATCCCCATACCGCTTCCCTCCAGGAAGCCTTGGCTAATAACCCAAAGTGTAAGAACAATTTTCTTGCGCTCTGCCACACTAAGTCAACTCCTTTCAGTGTGATTTCCGTGTTTTAGCCACACCACGCTCCTAATTAGTCGCGTATTTTCACTCTGATGGCACCACCAGTACCATCACACCTAGCCGACTATAGTCCTCTCACCTTGCACTATAGATCCGGCCACCTAAGCATTGTTGACCATATGTCTAAATTGACTACTGACTCTCTCTGTAAATGTTTTGTCCTTGTTCTTAATGTTTGTTTGTACAGGTATGGATGAGAAGGGAATCCCCCTCTCACATACAGAAAAACGCCTTAGTGAGTGTATCACATAGTCTGTACCACAACACTAAGTCTGTTTTAACACACCACACCTTTTTAGAAAACGGTCCTGAGGAAAGCCAGAATACTCTAAGGCACTGGCTGAAACATGTCGACCATCTGAAGGACGCAGGGGGCAGTAACTCGCCACCCTCACGCGTCCTGTAGCCTTACTTTTAACCGCTGGTGACAGCCCAGTTATTAAAATGTAATTTACCCTTGGGTACTGGGACCACCACCAAGCCGTTTTAAATCACAACTCACCCAACCTCACTGCACTCTCAGCAATATACCAGCTCCGCTGTAATCAGGCGTCGTAGCACACCCGGGACATACTAGATGTCACTGGGTGGGCCCGATGATGAAGCATGCCACCAACTAGGTTGGTGGGTGAGGGCTTCATGAATACACCAACAAGGTGCCCGTGACAGAACTAATTTGAGTACTGTAACACTTTGGTCAACTTAAGCTAGTCCTTTTTGTTTAATCACATATAAACCCTCGGGGACTCGGACAAGCTAACTAGTCCTCTCTATCCCTCTTGTTACACAAATCATGTTGCCAGCCTCTAATAATGATAACCACCCTGATCTCCAATTCCATAACGGTATGAGAGCCATTGGCAGCTGTATGGGCAAACATTGCCTCAAACAGAGGTTATCCTTTTTGGCAACAACCCAAAATTCTGGAATCCTACTTGTTGGCCCACAGAAATAGTAGCACTCCCCTCCCCAGTCCAAAAGCAAAGAACTTGAGAGTTTTGATTGACAATAAACTAAAAGTTAGTAAACACGTCAATGCAGTCATCCCCTCATGTTTTAACACTTTCTCAGAATTATCCCAAGGAAAAACCTTTTTTACAACCCAACTTAAGGAAAACAGTGGTCACCCTACTAATACTATCCAAACTTGATTATTGCAATGGACTATACCTTAATCTCCGAAAGCAATAGTTGAAAAGACTGCAATGTGCAAAGAATGTGACTGCTAGACTCCTACTTAAATTCCCAAACTTTTAGCCAGTCTCTCAAGCCATGAAATGACTTTACTGGTTACCAGTAGGGAAACGTGTCAAATTAAAAACTCTCTGTTTTACCTATAAAGCTGTTCACAACTCAGGCCTGGATCGCCTCAAACAGTCTCTAACCTGGTATGAACCCAGAAGAAACTTATGCTCAAAAGGGTCTCTACAGGTCAACGGCCCCAGATTTAAAAGTCAGAAATGGGGCGGTAGTTGTTTTGCTTCATAAGCCTTCACCCTCTAGGGCCAGTAGGGTGTTCCTCTCCTCACTAGGAATATGCCTCCACAGACTGGCTCCCCTAAAACTCCTCAGGTACCTTGTGTGTCTGCAGAGAAATATCATTGGCCTCAAACGATCTGTCTATGTTGCCTCCCACCACAAAATCAGACACCAAATTCTTGGGAATGTGAACCACCATTTGAAAGGACACAGGAGAAATGCTGACACCATCTTGGCTGAACTCAGCGCTCCTGGCTTTGATGTTCAACTCTCTAAAGTTCAGTTCCTGAGCCAACATAATTATGCGCAGGCAGGCTTAACCTAAGGGACAATGTGTAAAGTATTTGTGCAACACTTAAAACAGAAAAACTGTAAAAGTACCAAGCAATAATAGTCCATACCATGGTAAAACAACAACCAATAAGTAGAACCAGAGTTATGCCTTTTTAAAGATTGCTTTGAATTATAGTGCTTAAAAGTCAATAGCGCTAAGGGGTTACTTGAGGTCACGCTGGACTGGGTCAAATCCGAAAAGTCAAGCCAACTTCGATGGAGTGTGGGTCAGACACAGAAGCCATTCAAGCCTGCTGAAATCAGTACCTTTCTGGAAGATGGGTCAATGACGAGGAGCAACTGCGTTGGTCTCAAATCATGCAGTCGGGTCCCTCATCGTTGTTGAACCCCTTTATGATGAAGGCACTGTGTCGTTGATGAGCCTTGTAGTCAGATCCCACATCCTCGTCGAACCCGTTATGATGAAGACACTGCGCTGTTGTCGAGCTGCACAGTAGGATCGTGCGTCATTGTCAAACCCCTTACGAGGAAGGTGCTGCATCATTGTGGAGCCTGCTGTTGATGCTGTGGAGTCTCTGAAGTGCTATTTTGTTGACATAGAAGGCAAATGTGTCAGTTCAGGCACTGTGTGGATTTTGGCAGAAAACAGTTGGAGAACCTCTCTTGAAGGCCCAAGACTCGATTGGCAACTCTTGGCAGGGCAGGACTCTCAGTTCATATAGTCCAGCAGCTGAAGTAAAGTTAGGTGAAGTGCTTGATGTTCCTGAGACTTCAGAACAGGAGGCAAGCCAGCAAGCCCTTGGAGTCACTTGGTCTGGGGATGTGGAGAGCCAGGTCCAGTCCTTCTCAGCACCAGGTAAGGGGTCAGCAGGCAGCAAGGTAGGCACAGCAGGGCAGGACTCCAGCAAATCCAGCAGAGTCCAGCAAGTGCCAATCCTTTCAGCAGCACAGCAGTCCTCATTCCTGGCAGAGTGTCCTCAGGTCCAGAATGTACATAGTTGGTGGTGTCAGGGTTCCAGTACTTATACCACGTTGTGACTTTGAAGTGGGGGAGACTTCAAAGAGGCCTTTGTAGTACACACAATCCCTACCTTTCCTGCCCAGACTCCAGAATCACTATAGGGGGTATGCAGCTTTTTGTGTGGGGACCGGCATGGCCCTATTCAGATGCAAGTGCCAACTTCTACCTCCCACATAGCCCAGGAAGGGATGTATGACATTACAACGCATGCTTTTACCACGCATGCCTTTACAACGCGGTTTTTACAACAAAAACCTTTACAACGCATAGCGCTTTGGGGTGCTGGATAGTGAATAGTTTAATTTACTATTCCAACTCCAGTCCCCCGTGGACACTAGGGAAGGTGTTGGAAAGAAAATTAAACGTATTCCCTATCCTAGAGCGCCCCCCAGCGCAATGCGTTGGAATGGTTTGCGTTGTAAAGTTGCGTGGTAAAGGCACTGCGTGGTAAAAGTTGCGTTGTAAAGGATGTTTCCCCCAGGAAGACCCATTACAGCACTCATTGCATGTTCTATGATATCAGTGATTAAATCCTTTAAATATTTGAAATGACATCTTTTAGGACAAATTGTGCATGGCGGGGTTAATTCTACCATTTGAGCCTTCAACCTATAAGACACGTGTAACCTAAGGGAAATGTCTACTGTCCGAAGACTGAATCAGTATCATCGGTGTAACATGAATCATGATGGATAGTCCTGCTTCAACCTTAGCGGTCAATGTTCCCTGAATGATAGCATTGCTGCCTGAGGCTTGAGTCTGTAAAATCTGCTTAACCTGGTAGGTAAACCTGTAGTCAGAGGCCTGAGTCTCTAAGAGATGTTTAACCTTATGAATACTTCTAATGTGTGCATCATGAGACTAAAAGGTTTCTTAAACAAAGGGCCAAATCTGCTGCACAAAGCTCTACCTGTAACATCTGTTTACCTTAAGGGAATGCACAGTGGGCTGAAGTCAAAGGGCCTGATTATCAGTTTGACTGTCCATCGGACTACTGAACCCATGGAGGTGGTCACTGGACCTCAAGATTTGCGGTCAATCTGCCGTATTACAAATACAGTGGTTGGACTGCCACAGGACCGCCACTACCGTCGGGAATCATGGAACCTCAGAGGCCAGAGGCCTTAATATGCTGGCTGTGTCACTGCAGCACTGTCAAGCATATTAGGAGTTTCTTCACTGCCACAGTTGTCAAGGCGGTAAGGCCGCCATGAAAACTGTGGCAGTGAGGAAACAGTAGGGCCCACCGTTGCCTCAGGGCAAAAGGGTGCCTGCATGGGGCACATGTTGTGCCCCCCTATGTGCATCTACCCCTTTCCTGCACTGCATGGACTTTACAGTCCATGCCATGCAGGAACTGGGTTTAGCATTCCCATTGCTGTAACTTTTGAATGTGCACCACTGTGGGAACCCCAAAGGACCGACCATCAGCCCACAAGATAACTCGTAATCTGGCCGTGGCATGTGGTCGAGTTTGGCTGTCTTGGAGCTTGGCGCTTGTGTTTTTTGTGTGCTATGGAATCCCCAGTTATTTGTTTTAGTGTTGCCTCTATCTGTAAAGCAATTCATATCAGGAAGAGGCAGTGCTAGATCTTTTTTATGTTTATTTCCCATGATAGGGAAAGCATGTCTTGGTCCTCCGGAATGTTTGAATTATTCAGGGTCGAGAGGGTTTGATTTTTATCCTCTTGCTATTTTTAGCTGTGCAATATTTTTGCTACTTTTTGGCTTATATTGATAGTGCTGAAATAAAGATTCTTTGACTTGACTTGATAGTGGAACCCAGGGTATAGTCTGGCTGATTCCCTAGTACACCATGACGTCCCCATGGTTGGTTTATGGGTGTCAACTAAGATACACTTTATACCTATTGCTTTGTCATTTTATTATTCTTGCACTTGTAACTTTTACTTGAGTAATGACACTTTCTGTGATAACTTCAAGGCCAAAAGTCAACTCCTGTCATGCCAAGGGGAATAGGCCATGTGATGACGTCACTTCCACCAACCCTGCCATTTAGGTGAAAGGAATTCCAGGCCTGTAGAGCTGCTTTTCCAGGCCAATTTGTGTGGATGAGACAGTGAAACCAATTTCTATGATTACTGGAGTGTATAGGAAATGGTATGAGCGTGAGCGGCGTGTGTGTGTGCTTGTGCATGTCTGGATGGGGAGCGGATGTGCAGGGTACGTGTATCATAATCTACAGCAAAGCAGACTGACTGAAAATCCATCATCTCAACTGGCGGTAACAGGTCACAGGGGAAACGCATTCAAGCGGCTGATAAAAGTACGAATGACAACACTGCCCTACATTCTGCCTAATTCAATTGTCTCCGGGGCACGGAGGTCCAAAAATGAATTCATCTGTATGAAATAGCAATGCCGAGAGAAGTGCTTTGTCCAGGCTCGTCCTGGGGAACACATCGTCCGTACCCTACATTCCGTTTTTAGCTTACTGAAAGAAGACTTTTCGCACGCTGGAGATGCTCAGAGGCCTAATGACAGAAAATGTAAATGGGGATCTTTTACAGTCAATCGTTAAAACCAAAAGCTACAAAATGAAAGCACTCGGATCGAGTTTCTGGTGCCTAGCTTGCTGAAAACAAGCATTTGCAATGCAATAGGTCTCGCATTAGGAAAGTTTGAACTATTTGTAGTGTAAATGACTCATTTTTTATTTATGTGTTGTTTTTGAAAATAGCGAAATTAATAGCTTTGTCATTTACAATGCCAATAGTTTTAACTTTCGCAAATGTGACACCTATAGCATTTGTAATGCAATATGTGTTGTATTTACGTGACTTAGATGTATTGATATTGCAAATAACAATGGCTTTTATTTTTTTTAAATAATTAATACTTAAATAAAAGCTATTGTAATTTATAATGGCAATAGCTTAAACTTTTGTAAATAACTTTTGTGAAGATTATGTTCAGTGTATTTTATTGTGACGAAAATACAAGAACAGAAGTGAAATATTAACATCTTTTTGTGACATTTGTAATAAAGCTTAAAACTTTGAGAGAACATATTTGAACCAGTTGTTGTTGAATGGTTGCACAGATTGATGCTGTGGTGGCGCTGAGTGATGTTGTGGTGGCGACGAGTGATGCTGGGACGTTCAGTGATGCTGTGGTAGCGCATAGTGATGTTGTGGTGCCCCTGAGTGATGCTGTGGTGATGCGGTAGATAGATAGAGTGAGTGCGGTAGATAGATAGAGTGAGGGCGATAGATAGATAGAGGGAGGGCGATAGATAGATAGAGGGAGGGCGATAGATAGATAGATAGAGTGAGGGCGATAGATAGATAGATAGATAGATAGATAGAGTGAGGGCGATAGATAGGTAGATAGAGTGAGGGCGATAGATAGATAGAGTGAGGATGATAGATAGAGTGAGTGAGTGAGTGAGGGCAAAAGATAGATAGACAGATAGAGTGAGGGCGATCGATAGATAGAGTGAGGGTGACAGAGTGAGGGCGACAGATAGATAGAGTGAGGGCGACAGATAGAGTGAGGGCGACAGATAGATAGAGTGAGGGCGACAGATAGATAGAGTGAGGGCGACAGATAGATAGAGTGAGGTGGCCTCGTGGTGGACGTGGTGGTGGTGGTGTATGTGGTGGAGGTGGTGGTGGATGTGGTGGTGGTGGTGGTGGACGTGGTGGTGGATGTGGTGGTGGACGTGGTGGGGGTGGACATGGTGGAGGTGGACGTGGTGGGGGGAGGTGGGTGTGGTGGTGGTGGTGGACGTGGTGGTGGTGGTGGTGGAGGACGTGGTGGTGGTGGACATGGTGGTGGTGGACGTAGTGGTGGTGGACATAGTGGTGGTGGACGTGGTGGTGGTTGTGGAGGTGGTGGCGGAGGCGGAGGTGGTGGTGGATGTGGTGGTGTTGGACATGGTGGTGGTGGTGGTGGACGCTGTGCAAGTGGATGCAGTGGTGGTGGATGAGGTGGTGGTGGATGTGGTGGTGGTGGATGTGGTGGACAAGAAGGTGGACGTGGTGGAGGTGAACATGGTGGTGGTGGATGTGGTGGTGGTGGACGTGGTGGTGGTGGACGTGATGGTGGATGTGGTGGTGGTGGATGTGGACTTTGTGGTGGACGTGGTGGTGGAGGTAGACATGGTGGTGGTGGCCTCGTGGAGGACGTGGTGGTGGCTGTGGTGGTGGTGGACATGGTGTTGGTGGTGGACATGGTGGTGGTGGTGGTGGATGTGGAGGAAATGGTGGTGGAGGTTGTGAACGTGGTGGAGGTGGGTGTTGACGTGGTGGTGGTGGACATGGTGTTGGTGGACGTAGTGGTGGTGGATGTGGTGGTGGTGGATGTGGTGGGTGAGGTGGTGGTGGGTGTGGTGGTGGTGGACATGGTGGTGCTGGACATGGTGGTGATGGACGTGGTGGTGATGGTGGATGTTGTGGTGGTGGTGGTGGGTGTGGTAGCATGGAGGGCTGAATACGAGTGAGTGAAAAAAAGGAGACAGACAAGGGAGAGAGAAGCGAAGCGGGAAATAGAGAGAGAGAGAGCGGCGGATAGGGAAGTTATGGAAAGCAGGGGGGTGGCGGAGAGGGCAGGCGGAGAAGACAAGATGAAGAGGGGGTGGATACAGTAAATGCGAGAGAGTCAAGATAAGAGGAAAGTGGACAGGGTGGGGAGAGGTGGCACGGTCGTGGAAGCGAGCCAGCAAAGCAGAGGGGGGACGAGAGAAGAAAGGTGTATAAGAGAGGGGGCTAGTCAGAAACTAGGGACAGAGATCTGTTCGGCTATATCAGTCCTAAGCTATGTCATCTGAATTCTCAACCTCGCCCCCCACCTTTGAACTCTCTTTCATTTCTCAGATGTCAAAGAGACACACGGTTCTTTTTTAGAGCAACTTCAAAAATACACCAAGCCTTGGCCCCCTTTGTCAGGTTAATTGAAAGTAAAGCGCCAAGACTGCACAGTCGAAATAGTCGTGCTGCAGTGGTGACGTGTCCTGGTGAACTGAGCCTGTGCCCCATTTGACTGAAATGTGTGATTCTGGGCAAGCTACTTCTTTTAAGTAACCACATCTGTCTATATTTGCACACGCCTAGAAGATGTTTAGGGAACTTCGCTGAATTTTCTCTAATTACCAGGCTTTGTTCTAGTCTTTCTCTGACAGAGCAACAGGCTCAGAGAGGCATCCAATTGCCAAACTGTGCACCGAAAAAAACGAAAAACCCTATATGGATCACTTGTTCGCTACTTGGATAAACTGTGTAATCCTGGTCAAATCCATTTAGCTCTATGTCCCTCGATTCCATTATCTGACAACAACATGTACAATGGGAAAAAGCGCAAATCAGCCAGATTTAAATACTATGAAACAAAGTTGTTTGAACGTTACTGCTGTTTTATTTTGTGATTGAAAGTCGAAAGCTTACGTGGGGGTGGGGGTTAAACAATTCATGCACTAAAGAGCGAAGATAAACGAGAGAGAGAGAGTAGGTGGCATATTTGATGCTACAAATAGGGAATAAGGCAAGTACTGAAAAAGCACAATAGGGGGCAAACTTTTTCCTGGTTTGTACAGGGAAAAAAAATCTGCATACATTTTGTGGGCCGTGCAGCTGAATTCCTTTGGTGTGTGCAAGACGAGGACAGAAAACGCTTCAACAAGGAAAAAGTTAGCACTTGTATAACCAGCAGTCGCTAAATCAAGCAGCGCGCCCTGCACTGGTACAACAAATAAAGTGATGCTTAAAGCGCGTGCCCTCGAGCTCCGAAGAGTTTACTGCAAAGCCGGGGCTGCAGGGGTGTCTCGCCGCTCTCCCTCTCACGGCCCCCGGGCACATAGTTTTCAGAGCACTTTGCTGAGGTAAAGCTGCCTCTTTAGAAGCTCGAGCCACCGCACACAGTGCGCTCTTTTACTGTTTTCTTACAAGAGGCACAAGATGCAATGCCATTGGTGAAAATAAGATATACAGCCATCTGAGCCTAGCAGGCACGGTGTTACCCCAAAACAGAAATCCTGCTCACACGGAAGGCAGGGAAGGGGCAACGTTACCAAAGAGGGGTCAGGGGAGTGAAGTGAGGGCCGTGGGAGGACGCATAGGCTGGGGTGGTGGACGGGAGTGAGAGTGAGTGGGGGCGAAGCTTCGGCACCATGCAAGGGAGGGAGGGGGCGCTCACGTCCGAAAGGGCTGAGGACATATTTGAAGGTTGGGGAGAGCAGGGCGCACACCCAGAAGGGGTGAGGCGGCAAAGGAATACGGGACATGGAGGAGTGTGGGTCACAGATCTTTAAATGGTGGGCGAATAGGAAGAGAGAAGAAGCCATCGTAAAGATGGATGGGGAAATGGGAACAGGGGGGTAAATATTCTAAAGGGGGAGATGGTAAGGGACAAAGGACATAGTGTGGAGAAGGGGCAGTGTGCGTTACATTTGGTAATTACATACTGCTTACTACTCCAGATGAGGAGGTCAGTTCAGCTAATAACGCTAGGCAACGGGAAAACAAAGCACACGTCGCCCAGGAGGGACAGGTCTGCGCCATTTAATGTGGTGCCGGAAGAGAGCTCAGGTCGGAGCAGGGGGGCTGGCTGGCAACCCTAGCTCCGAGTTCAGTTTCCTTGGCTTTTCCCGAGCACCTAGGGCTGAAAAGCCCCTGCGGGCTCTTCGCTCACTGCAACACGCAGTCTCCGAAGGCAGAGGGCAGCTCGGGTTTCAAGCTGCCTTTGAAGAACTTCACACCAGGCAGCTGAAATATGTGCCGATTACGTGCATGGGTGCTATTTTAAATCAGGTAGCGCTAGGAGGGGGGCTCGGCTACCATGCCAGCATTACGACACAGAAGCAGATGGTGCTGTTTCGCACAAGATGAGTGGCAGGGAGTGGCTGAGGAGAGCAAAGGAATGGTGGGAGGGAATTCAGATCCTGCTTAAAAAGCCTTTGATGCAGCAGGGGGTGGAGAGTAGGGGGCGGAGTGGGAAGAGCTGCTGGCGTGGGAGGGTGATTGATGGGCCGGGGGGAAGCAGATCCCTTTGAAGCTGCTGCCTGCTTGTGGGGGAGAAATGCTGTTGGCAGAGGGAAGGCTCGGGCAAGCTCATGCATGAGGAGCTTGTCACGTGATTCTTTTCTCATGAACTGTTTAAAATCCGCCTGTTAAGAATCTTTGGGATTGACAGTAATAGGTTCGAGTAAACTCGACCTAAAAATCAAGGAGCGTAGTAGGGCTTGGGACTATAAAAGGCAGAAATGGCCGACTGAATGGATTTATGTTCAATAGAGATTGAGCACAGAGGGGTGTTGAGAAAAGAGAGGAGAAAAGAAGGGAGTGGTAAGTGCCTGTTACAAAGGAGTAGAAAGTACCAGTAGCGGCTCCTGAGAGAGTGCTGCCGGGCAGTGATGCAGGGGGGTGGAAGGACAGAGTGGGGGGGTAGTAAACTCCGGATTATGGCCTAACGGAGGTAAGTATACAAATAAATAAATAAAACAAATTTCCTTGCGCGCGCTGCATTACATTGTACCTACCTCCACTCCTACCATCCTTAAACTGCTTTACACAACCATACCTAACCTATCATACCTTCCATGCCTAACCTACAATAGCTACTGTACCTAATATAAAATATCATACCTATCATATATATTTACCATACCTAAGAAACATATATATCAAACCTACTTACATATCTATTTACCTAACATACCTTTCATACCACACCTAAAATATATAAAATACCATAATTAACATAACTACCATATAAACCTACATACCATACCTATCTACCAGGCCTAATCTATTTTAACTATCACACCTACCTGTCATACTTAACCTGTTGTACCTAACACATCCACCCATACCTAAAATACTTACCTACTGTACCAGACAAACCTATATACTATACCTAATTACCTATCATATCTATCCGCCTACTTTTGGTACCTGTTGCAACTTGTACCTTGTATAGTTAAAAGGAGATGCAACAATACCGCTTGATGGAGGCGGACCGAGACTGTGAGAGGCATGCAGTGCAGCTTATGCAGGGAATTTGTCTGGTTCCTTGGGATACTGAAGATCAGAACCCCAACACACAATTCATGCATTCTAAATGTCAGTTCCCTTGTATCAATGCTTTACTGTGCCATTCTGGTGTAGGTATGCTGAGCAAAATCTTAACATAGAAATCAAAGAAATATATCTATCTATCTACCTACTGTACAACTACATATCATATCTAACATATCATATTTAACATATCATACCTACTTGCCAGAGCTTCCTTACATACATACCTTGAGAGCTACGCTACTTTACCTACTATAACTTACCTACCGTAGGTGCCATACATAACCTGACCATAACTAACATACTATACCTTTCATACTTGCCCCCATACCTTGCCTATAATACGTAACCTATTTACCACACCTAACAAAACACACCTACCCCATCACATCTTTCTGCCACAGCTAACACACCTGGTTACCTACTTGTGTATCTTATCTACTTAATTACTTTACCTACCTACCATACCCCTGTACCATATTTAACCTACTTTACTTACCGTCACTATCTACCAGACTTAAGCTATCTAGGCTACCTCTCTTACCTCACCTAACAAGCTACTGTACTTACCAAACCTATATAACATACCGACTTACCTGATATCTCTACTTACTAGAATATGCCTAACCACTATACCTAACATATCACATATACCAATGTACCTTACATATCTATACTAACTACCATACCTATGTGCCTACAATACCTTATCTATTGTAACGTAGCTACCATACCTAGTCTACCATGTCTAATCTATTGTATTGTAATTAAACCTCCTGCCATCTCCAGGATTCTGGACCTAGGAGGGCCATGATGGAACATGAGTGGGCCTCGGATGTACAGGTGAGAGGCCAAAACAGACAACATTATTTTTAGGGAGGTCAGGGGCTTCATTTACAACTTTTTGGCG
The DNA here is from genome assembly GCF_964263255.1 of Lissotriton vulgaris. Classification (NCBI taxonomy): domain Eukaryota; kingdom Metazoa; phylum Chordata; class Amphibia; order Caudata; family Salamandridae; genus Lissotriton; species Lissotriton vulgaris. The sequence goes on along the minus strand of NC_141695.1, from coordinate 1,184,095,695 downwards.
CAGTGCAAAGCCACAAGGCTCCTTGGTGTGCTACCCTGCATCAAAAGGAAAGGGAAGGACTGCTCTGTGTTAATGAAATATGGCACATTCCTGTCCTTCTGCCTGTGCTGGAGCCCAAATTAGTGTCTAGCATCAATGCAGGTACCCTTGCACCATGGTGCAAGGGTGTCTACTTTGATGGAATAATTGCTTTTGTGCAGGAAGAGACACCTTCTTGCACAAAAACAATCAGTGGAGACATGTTCCTCTTTCTATGTGTGCTGCAGAATGCAGCACACATAGAAAGAGCAAACAACGAGGAGAAATACAGTTATTTCTCCTTGTTACTCCTCCCCTGGGAAGGCGCACCGGTTTGAAGCATTCTCAGGTTTACAGATCCTTGTAAATCTGGAAATGTGTCAAAAGCCATGGGAAAATCCACCACGATGCCCAATCAACACCTCTTTGATGCAGAGTAAAGCAACGTATCGCTTTGCGCTACCTTGCCTTACTCCGTATCTCAGAGGCCATGCAAAGCCACGCAGATTGGCTTGCATCACCTCATAGATATGACCGAGAGGCCTGCACTACCAGAACATCATAAAAATTGACGCTCCAGCGACGCAGGCATCTTGTAAATGGGGCCCATGGTGTTTTAGGCACTGACAACTCTCCAACATCTGTCCAATTTTTTACATTTATTTATTTATTTTATTTTAACATTTTATATAGCGCGAACATGACCCACGGGGGTATCAGAGCACTTAACAATATGCAGTTGCTGAGCATTAGATGGTTGAGGTAGTATACAAAGAGTCGGCATTCTCCATTCAGTAGAAAATAGGTAGATAGGAGTATATGTGTGGCATATGAGACTAGTAGTTATTAAGGAATGATCCACAAGGGAATCAGTGCGCTTTACAATACACAGGTTAGTACAAATTAGGAGGTTTAGGTAGTATCATGGAGTTAAAGTCTTAGGATGTGAATTTGTTCATTAGGAGCAGTTTTACTTGTTTTTCGTGCAAATTTGTGGATTTTTATATTTTTGCGTGTTCGCGGGTATTCGCGGGGCTCTTTGCGTGTTCGCGGGGGTTTTTTTTTTTTGCCTGGTTAATCACTGCCACCCTCTCATTTTTTATGCCCTTCTGCCCTCTGTACCACTCGTTTCTGTGCCCTTCTGCCCTCTGCCCCACTCATTTTTTGTCCCCTTCTGCCCTCTGTCCCACTTTTGTGCTCTCCTGTCCTCAGCCCCACTTAGAATGGCGCCGGCAAGCTGCCAGCACCATTCTAAAATAGCTACAAAGAGCTTCAACAGGAAGCACTAATAGATAAAGTAAAGCAGGTGCACGAGTTGAAGGTCAAATTAAGTTACACAATCATTAATCACCCCAATTTGAGCTTCAACTCGAGCACCTGCTTTACTTTATCTATTAGAGCTTCTTGTTGAAGCTGACTTTTGTAACTATTTTAGAATGGCTCTGGCAGCTTGCCGGCGCCAGTCTAAAAGAGTTACAAAATCCAGCTTGAACTTTTGACCCAATCCGTTCCGCTCGCGGATTTTGCGGGAAATTTGCGAATCTCGCGGATTGCGAATTTACCGAAAATCCACGAGCGGAACGGATTTTCCGCCCATGCTTATTAATGAACTTGCACTATGCAATAGTCTGCATACTCTGTGCTAAGTAGCTGGGGGTATTGCTATGCAGGGCTTTGTGAGTCATTCAAGCGATCTTTAGGTGTATTCTTGCCTCGTAGGGTAGCCAATCCAAAGCTTTCAAGGTTGGAGAAATGTGGTGAGTTCTTTTAGTTCCTGAGACCAGTCTGACTGCAGTGTTAAGCGAAGCCCTCGGTGGGGCAAGCTTGTATTTGGGAAGACCACATAGAGTGGTGCTTACATAGTCCAATCTTGGTAGCACTAGGGCTTGAACCACCATTTTTAAGTCGTTCTGTGGGAGGAAGGGCTTAAGTTTCCTTAGTATGCTCATTTGACGGTTAGCCCCCTTGGTGGCAATATTGATTTGTGCCTGCATGCTCAAGTGTTTGTCTATGGTGACTCCCAAGGATTTCGCGGAGTCAATGATGTGGGGAGCACAGTCAAAGGAAGTAAGATGCTTCAGCGATCAGTCTATCTTAGGTGTGTGATTGGGAGAGGAGATAAGAAGAAATTTATTTTTTTGGGTGTTAAGCATGAGGTGGTTGCCAGTGAGCCAACTTTGAGTATTCTGTAGAATAGCGTTGAGGGAGATGAAGTCTTCTGGTTGGGAGATTTTCATATACAGTTGAGTGTCACCACATATAGGTGATATAGAATGTTCGCAGAGTTCAGTGCATTTGCCAGGGGTTCCATGAGTAAATTGAAAAGGATGGGTGAGAGTGCTGACCCCTGTGGAACCCCTATGGTGACCATGGAGGGTTGAGAGAGTGAATGCTTCGTCTGAATTCTTTGTGTTCTGTTATTTAGGAAGGAGGTGAACCACTGTAGCACTGGGCCAGTTAGGCCCATCCTTCGTGCTAGTAAGGACAGTAGGTTGTCATGCTTAACCCTATTGAAAGCGGAGGATAAGTCAAGAAGTATCAATCGGCATGATTAGTTGTGGCCAAACATTTTTAGGATGTCGTCCATTATGTGGGGGAGTGCAGATTTAGTGCTGTGACCCTGCTGGAAGCCGACTTAGTGTTTGTCTAGGAGGTTGTAATTCTCGATGTGATTGCATAGTTGTATTTGAACACATTTTTCCAGCAATTTCGCCAAAGTGGGGATGTTGGATTTAGGGCGGTAGTGGTTGGGATCAGTGGGAAGGGAGTCGGATTTATTTATTATAGGTGTGACCTGCCCCATTTTAAGACAGTCCGGAATGGACCCTTGTCTCAGGAAGGCGTTTACGATCTTCGCCCATAGGGGAAGAATAGAGGTTTTTATAATTTTGAATAGAGAAGGAGGTAAGGCGTCCGAGAAGTGATTTGAGGGGGTTTATCATTAGAAGTGAGTTATAGATTTCTTGTTCAGGGATGGGAAAAAAAGGTGTGCCACAAAGCATTGTTTTTTGGGATTTCCGTCGGAGTATTAAAATGGACCTTGATCTGAGAGTGAGATTTAGCATCAAGGGCCATAGTTTGTGGGAGGGCCGTATTAGATTGGATGTTGAGTTCAATGGATTTTTTTTTCTAGGAAGAAGTTGGCCAGCTCATTGCAGTTAGGTGTAGTCGAGCCGCTTGGTTCCAGGAAGTTTGGCTTGTTGTGTGCTTGTTGTTTGACGATATTGAATCGTTTTTTGGGACGGTTGATGGCTTGGTTCAGCTGGGATTTGAGAAAGTCTGCTTTACCCTTTATGATCTTCCTATTGTATGAATTCCTCAGCACTCTGAGATGATATAGGTGCTCAATGGAGGGTGTTGATTTCCATAGTAGCTCCGATGCTCTTAGCTTGCTCCGATCCGAATTGAAGTTCTCATTGATCCATGGTTTGGAGAGTTTGGAGGAAATGTTTTTTTGTTGGAAGGGCGCTGCGGAGTCAAGAATCTGAAGCATCGTGGAACTGTAAAAGACTGTGAGATCATGGACGTCGGCAATGTCTGTCGAGGGGATCAGGGCAGAGTTGCATCGGTTTACCAGGTCAATGGGGTTGATATTTTGTAAATTCCTTTTCCATTGTTTTGTTTTTGTGGGTTGACCCCTGTTTGGAATTACCACAATATTGATGAAGAAGAGAATGCTACAATGGCCTTTCCAGTCACATGGGGTGATGGATTCTAATGATACCATGATAATTTTAACTATGATGAGGTCCAGTGTCTCTCCCTTGTTGTGGGATGGACTGTCACAGAGTTGGGACAGATCCTGATTTGCCAGAAAAGATTTAAGAAAGCTTACACCATGATCGCTTGAGTTGTTCCACTAGAGATTGAAGTCGCCCAGAAAAATTGGTGGCACTTGTGAGTTGTCATTGGATGTAATGACTTTCATTAGCTCATCGATGAACGTCAAATTATCACCCGGGTGGTGGTAAATTATGTGAAGTTTGCAGGCGAGGCGCTTGTCATCAGAGATGTTGATACAGAGATATTCGCATGAGGATAAAGAGATCGAGTCTGCTTGATTGACTGCAATTGTGTTTCGATAAATAGAGGCTAGCCTGCTACGGGGTTGCATGTTTCTGTCTAGGCGGATTAGGTCGTGACTAGGAGGTACCAGTAGGCCCAGGATGGGAGAAGAGGAACTATTTAGCCATGTTTTGGTAAGGATGATAATATCAAGATCATTTGCGAGGCTGAGGTCGTAAATTTCAGGGGCATGTTTGCCAGCAGATCTGCAATTTATGAGTGCACATTTGGAGAAGTGTGGCTCAATGGTTAGAGCGGCAGACCCTGATGCAGAGGTCTGGCCCGGACCAGGGTTCAATTCCTGCCTCAGTGGGACTTGGGCTCAATTTGCCCGGACCTGATTATTCTCGCCTCAGTGCCTATTCTAATCATGGGTCCCACTCTGCAACTCTGGGCAAAAGCTTGCTTAATCTCCACAACGGCCCCAACAGCGCTAGGACGCCTGGTGTCACCTTGGGGGTGCCCAGGAGTGGGCACTTCAAAGGGAAAGGCCAGGAAGGGTTCCACAGCGGTATGTGTACAGCGCCTTGAGACCTCTTCGGGGGTGATACGTGCGCTATATTGCACTACATTTACATTTACACATTTCAGCTTGCTAGTCGAATGGGGGAAGTAATCTGCACTAAGTTGATATTTGTGAGGTTTTCTCTCTTAATGGATCTGTGGTTGTGAGTGGGTTCTCTGAAGGGGTTAGTTTTAATGGATTGGATAGTGCCACAATGAGACTCACTGTTGCCTGTCGGGCTGGCGTAAGAAATGCAGAGGTCATCTATGTCATTGTCAGATAGTACAGCAGTTGCCCTCCTAGGATGAGATGGGTCATTGGGGGAAGGAATCTTTTACTGTCTGGTGTTCTCGAGGTGTTTGTTCTTGGTGATATATATGCTAGTTTGGTGGCTGATTCAGTCCACAGTGGCACTAGTAGCTCTGTGTGTGTTTAGGAGTTCTTTGGTGATGGTTGATAGATTTTGTATTTCAGCCTTGAGATTCGATAGGCCGCTGGCTAGCTCATGAATCGTGCGATCCAATCAGAATTCAGATAAATAGATGTGTGTGTAGGTGTGAGTTCTATTATAGCGGAAGGGTAACTCGTTATCTGGTTGCCTGGGGATAACGTTATTAGGGATTTAGGGGGTTAGTTGAGCATAAGTGTTTGTTGTAAGGACCGAATCAGTGTGTGGGAAGGCATTGGGATGTGACCGCATGATAGGGGCTGACGCATGTGACCTGGGTATGGTCAATGAGTGGTGAGATGTAAGAGCAGAGTGAGTATCGGGGTGATGGGAGCCGATCAGGTGACGGGGTAGGCGGTAGGTCATGGTGAAAAGCTAGGTCTAACGCTTATGAACTATGCTGATGACACCCAAATCATTTTTTCCCTGTCTGATTCTTGTCCCCACTGCCCGTCGTCACTCAAGGAAGGACTATTAAAAATACTGAACTGGATGACTGCAAACCAGTTAAAACTGAACGGCGACAAGACGGAAATACTGATTTGGGGAAAAGACAAAGCTCTCTGGAACCCCGCGCATTGGCCTGACCAGATGGGCACCTTTCCTACCCCGGTGTCCCATGCTCGAAATCTGGGCTTTGTACTGGACAATGCCTTATCCATGGACAAGCAGGCCAGTAAAGTTACTGGCTTGTGCCTCACCATAGCTAAATGGTTGAGGAAAATCCTGTGGATGTTGCCTATGTCAACACAAAAGACCGTAGTCAATGCCCTTATCACATCAAGGCTTGACTACGGCAACATCCTATATTTGGGCGCAAATAAATCTATCATTGGACGACTGCAAGTAGCGCAAAACGCTGCGGTCAGACTCCTATGTAAGATTCCTAAGAACACTGGAGTCTCGAACCATCGTCGGGATCTTCATTGGCTCAGGATAGAGAGCAGAGTTCGCTTCAAGGCCTTGAACTACATGTTCAAAATAAAAACAGGAGTAGCACCAAAATACCTCCAATCCCTTGCCTGCCTCTACACGCCAAAGAGAAACCTCCGGTCTCAGACAGCAGCTTGCTTCTGTATACCAAGGTTCAAACGTGCAAAATCAGGGGGCAGATCTTTTGCCTATCTTGGACCCTCCCTGTGGAACATGCTTCCCCCAGGCATCCGGAAGGAAGAAAACTACTGTAGATTCAGAAAGCGTGTAAAGACCTGGCTGTATGAACAATAACCACCCAAACAGTTCCTCCTTTCTGTCCTTATTTCTAGCTTTGTCTAGGCGCCGGGAAACCCTTCTTGGGTAGCTGTTGCGCCCTATAAATTGATAAAATAAATAAATAATAAATGGGGAACTATGCATTCAGCTAAGGTGGAGAGGGGGAGAGAGGGATGTCGTGGGTAGAGAACAGGTTGGTGAATTCTCCCGTAGACACCAGGGATATCGATGGTGTGTCTGCAGTGTGGTGGCATGTAGTTAAGAGAAAGCCTGTCTCTCCTGAGCCAAGGGATCCCGGTGTGGTTGAGATCTATGCGATGGAGGGGTAGAGTTAATTGGGGGTATGGAGAGGTTTCGGTTCCATTGAAATTGTTATGGGATTTTGTAGTAGATTTAGGGCGTCATCGAGATAATCGGGGGGTGTAGAGGTGGAGGGTGTGATTTTCTTGAACTTCACGGCTTTCTTGAGAGTAGGGAAGATCTTGTCTATGGTAGCGAGATTGGAATTAGAAGCTTGTATAAGGATATTACCATACATGTTTTACAAATGTTATATTTGATTGACAGGATCATTACCCTTGTACAATTTGTATGAGTAATGCCCACAGGGCAGGGTGCGCACTACGTCTTATTCACTGACTGCAGCTGAGGGTTGTGCTCAATGGGCTCAAGGTACTGGCCCTGTTTTCTGATCATATCTTGTGCCCAGTGCCGGCTAGGCATAGACCTATCCAGGGCCTCATTTACAAGGCCACTGCGCTTCTATTGCATCACATTTTTTGATGCACCGGCGGCGCACTGTGCCTGCTCATACATACAAGACCATATAAAATCACCCGCATGACTTTTCATTGCCTTGAAAATATGGGCCCCTTTCAAGCATTACTCTGTGTAAAAAGGGGCATTCCATAGGTGTTGCTGTACGTTTTAGCATGCAACATCCATGGAACCTGATACATTCCCAGATTTAAAAAGTTTTATCTAACTGGGAAAGCTTCAGATCATATGCCTCCACTAGGGAGATGTAGGAGTGGCGCAACAAGGAGAAATACTTTTATTTCTCCTCATTTTTCCCTCTTCCTATGGCATAAGGCCTTTTGTGGCAGCCAATTGTGCATGGCAGCCAAATGTGCATGGTAGCCAATTATGCGCCAGTGCAGAGAAAAGCACACGGCTGCGTTGTATTGTTGTTAATATGACGCATCCCTGTGCTTTTAAAATGATACCGCTCAGCGCAGCAAAATTGTATGCGGCACCGCGCTGCATCATTATTTTGCAAATGAGGCCCCCAGTGATTACTGTAGTGGATGCGTTGTAAATTGTTGCCTGCTTTGACATCATAGCTGATTTTACATGATGAAAATAATGTTTGGGTGTGTTTAGAAGCATAATGTCCTTTCAGCATGGTTTCGTAAACCTTATTCCACAATAGGGATGCAATGTCGATGAATTATTTATTTCCTTAATTTGTGAAAATTACACTATCCCTGTGAATTATGCCGTTCCGTCAACAAGAAGGCTACAACAGTACAATATAGTAGTGTTTCAATACGTATTTTCCTGTTTCATTAAATCTTCATTTTAAAGATACAAACAAGATAAGATGTTATCGACTTCTAGTCCATTACCATACCACACTGTCTCATGGTTGTTTATTATGTCAAAAGAACCCACACATTGCCTTTTTTGAACTAGAGGTGTGCAAATAAACAGAAGTATGCATGCGCGCATTTTCCTGCAGGAAATTGTATTCCGCACTGCCACACAGGGCGAGTTTCCTCAGGGAAGCAAAATAGCCACGGTCTTACGAGTTGCTTACTACTTTCTTCCAGATGCCAGAAGTCATGACCTGGGATATCCAGGTTCTGTGGGAAAGGAAGATCCAAAAAGAAGTGGCTAGAGTGCATAATGTATCTAACTCTATCTGGCAGTGGAAAGTGTCTTTGTTGCTGCACAGTTCCCCCTATTTGTCCAATTAATGTTTTTTCTTTAAAAAAAAAAAAAGCTTTGCAAGCTGGGAAGCATTAAAAATGTGCAATGCGTCACAACTTTGCAAAGCACTACACACAGAAATATAGTACTCAGTTGGCCATTGGTTATCCCATATACATAAAGACATGAAGGTTTTATAGAGGTGCCACTGTAGTTGCGATCTTCGCAATTTCCGAGGAGAATTTCAGAGTTTTTTTTTATTTGCTATACAATTTAAATCTTTGACAAATTGCTTTGCTCTGGGGATGTATATTTGGCAACACATACATTTGGTGGCCAAGGATTTCATAATTTAAAAGATGGCAACAAGTACCACCACATGCACAACTGAGAGACAGACATTTGTTTCCATTGGTAACTGAGGGAAATAGGTGTTGCTGAAACGTAGGTGACGTGCACAATAGTACATTCATTCATAGTTCATAGCAATGGTTTGAAAGTTCCATTGTGGCTGCTGATGGGCACAATTGTTAGTTTCGGGGCAGGTGAATGAATGCCATGGAGATACACACACGCAGAGGCGCAGCCCTTCAGCATCAGTGATCCCTATCGCCAGGCTTTGAGGCAAATGACTGATCAGGTATTTACACTGAGATGGCCTGTCCATCCCAGGCCCACAGCCTGGATATCCTGATTGCATGACAGGTAGAGTTTGTGGTTGCATGTGACCACTGCTACTGGCACTGTGACTGCTTTCAGCCTACTGCAACCACTCTGAGAGACTGTGGATGCGCACTAAAGAAGGCGGGTGTGATCCAGTGAAAAAGCTATGATCGGGCAACCGCAGCAGAGGCTTGCCCCCATTTGTACTGACTTCTTCACATAGTGATCACAGTAAACGAGGTTTAGCGGCCTACAACTTCTTGATACTTTTGATAAGCACATACTGTCCTATCATTGAGTCGCTCCAATAGTGGGGAACCCAGAGACGTAAGAGAATTCAAGGACAGAACCTTGAGTCACAACCGAATCACTTAAAGCGCTACATGTTCATTTCCTCTAGTTGTTATCATGCACTATATTTTTTAGGATGTTTATTTGTTTGGTATTATGTTGTAAGCAAAATAAAGTGCTTCGTCTTATTCATGATATGACACCAACTTGATAAACACTTTATTATGAGTTGCTTAGTTAGATTCTTATTTCTGAGTCTATATCCCCATGCCACCACCTCCCTAAGAAAGCCTTGATCTGCTCACCTCTCTACCTTGAGAGTCAAATTCTAAAGGGGTGCTCAGTTTTTGGATCTCCGAGTAGGTCAGTCTCAGGACCTTCGAGTCAACAACCCAAAGTTTATTGGGGATGCAGATTCATCGTGCACCCTAATGGCAATACATATTTTCTCCACATTTAAAATTCTGGAAGTCTTCTGTAATGTGACCTTGTCGTGCCACCACAGATGTGTGTTAATCTTATTGTAATGTAGATATGATATACTTTCTCGAGTGAGGTGGTGTGCCTGCAGAGCTAGCAGTTTACAGGAAACTTTGCTCACTACCCTTTCGACCTAATTTACAACTGTGAACGGGAATGTAATGTAATGTAATGTATGTATACTTGTAAAGCGCACTGTTACCTCGTTACGTGGCGTCCTGGCGCTGTATACCGCTGGGGAACCCGTCTTGGCTTTCCCTGTGAGAGGGCACCCCCAAGGTGAAGCCAGGCATCCCCGGCGCTGCTGGGGCCGTTGTGGAGATTAAACAAGCTATTGCCCAGAGTTGCAGAGTGGGACCCATGGTTAGCGTAGGCACCTAGGCGAGAATTATCGAGTCCGCGGACATTGACCCAAGACCCTGCCGCGTCGGGAATTGAACCCTGGTCCCGGGCCAACTTCTGCTTCAGGGTCTGCCGCTTCTAACCAGTGAGCCACACTTCTCCACTATCTCCGGAATGCCCATAAAAGTGACTGCTCTTCTCCAGCTGAATGAGCTCTGCAGCTGGATTAGCTGGTTGGAATACACAAACCTTTCAAACACGTCAACGACCTCCAGGTTGCCCTGTAAGAAGCCTGAAGAATGCTGTTGGTGATACTTATCAGGAATTTGAACTTCAAACACTGCTCCTTTCTACATTACCCTAAAAAGAAATCAGCTCTACGATTAGAGTATTGTATTTCTTGATGAGGTACCAAGAGGATTTGGTAAGAACTCCAAAATATGTACCTCTAGCTAGAACCATGCTTTTACAGTGGCAGCAGGGATCCTTAAGAAATCAGTGGTCATGAACAGGTAGTACCAAGGTACTGCTCTGGTTTTTCAGTGGCACTTAATCCTGTTTTTTTAGATGCATGGTCATTAAGTGACTATAATTCCAACATTGAACCAGCAATAATCATAGCATGTGTCTCTCTACTCTCTATTCCGTATTCCGTAATGCATCTATTTGGTAGTGAGTTAAGTGCGAGAACCTCAGTGACACCAGGAAAACATGACTTTAAAATAAAGAAATCAAAGTAATGTCAAGACAGGAGATGCCTTTTTTCTGCAATATTTAGCTTATATTCCAAAAGCATTGTTGTGCTATCCATGAAGCTGAAAATCTGTAGAATAAAATTGACCTACAGTATAACACTTGGGCACTCCATTCCAGGTCTGCGCAGACCGCAGGGTTCAAGAGTCTTCCCAAAAGACTATAGGAGGCAGGAATATCCTACAATGTATCATTGGCTCTTGCATTGCTACGGCAGGAGTAGCCTAGATTTTTGCAAAAGCTGTTTGGGATCACATCTCTTTAGTGGTAAGGTCTGAAGATTCCTGACATTGTTTACAGGCTCTGATTATGAGAGGCCTCTAATTTTACTGAGAATCATAACAGCTGGTATATGCTCAATTGGACAAGAATAATGTGGATCTGTCTAGTTTCACCCAGAGATTTTGACTGCTAAACTTGCAGGATGAAGGAGGAGCCACAATGGAAATCAGACATGGAATTACCAATTCCCCTGTTAGTTTCTCATTTCTAATGGTAGACTCAGTGCCCTACTTGTAATCCCTTAATAACACAATCACCCACAGCCTCAAACTGACCAATGCACCTGGCAATGTCATCCAATCCCTATTAATCCAAGAGCTTGCGCATAGAGGGCCAAGTGTAAGTTGTGGCGTTTTCTTATTCCTTTTCTCTGTCCAAAAGTTTTGATTTGCTTAGAATGCATAAAGGGACTGCACTGTAGTGCCTTTACATCTCAGTTCCTTAATTCTAGTTAGCTCTTTGTTGGATGCACCTGAATACACCTCCATGAAGCTCAGGTAATTACATGAAAGACAGAAACCCCCTTGCATATGCAGTCATCTTTAAGTAGCATTCCATACATAGGCAGTCAGCAAGAATGATCAGTGAGTGCAACACTCTCTCCTGACATCTGCTGAGGTCTGCATAGCACACATTTGCATCCTAGCAAGACCAGCTTGTCTGTCTGTCCTTCTGAGGTGAGTAGATGAAGTACCAATAAACATGGTAGAAGTAATTCCACTTCATAGAGATGAAAGGAGGTAACAAGTGCCATATGAGTCAGGACCGGCTCTAGGGTGGTGTGATCGGTGCCACCACATCGGGCACTGACTTGGGAGGGGGGGTGCCCTGTTTTCAAGTACAATATGGTTTTAAAAAAACCTGCTGCCACTTCCTTGCCTCCCACAATTTTCAGGCAACCATAAAAATGTCAGACTAACTCTGATGATTGATGGACCTGCTGCAGAGGGATTGGAGTTTTGTCTAGTAGAAGTTTTGACTGATCATAAAATAGCACAGGAGGTTAAACTGCCTGTTGCAAAGCATGTGTAGCATGCAGATCAGAAAGTGTATACAATGTAAATAGGTCAGTGCATTACTGCTTCTGTCAGAGAACTCCTTTTGTTACTTGCAGTTTATAGTTTCAATCCTAATATAGAACAGTGAGCTATTAACTATTATCAAAGAGTAGCATGCAACTGTAAGGTATAGATTCGAGTGTTATGATTTTTCCCCACAGTTTTTCACTATCCTAATGTTGCAAAAAGGGTTCACTTGGGTACAATCAATTCATTTTAGTAAAGCCCACTTCCAGCCATGGTGTTATGTTTTAAATTCTGAGTTTGTGTTTCTCCAGACCAAGCACTCTTGAACTATGCTGTCTACAAGTAGGGATGTCTTGTGACTCCTACACCCTGTAGTGCTCTATCCGGGTAAACAGACAAAATATCGACTACAAAATATCGAATGGACATAATATCGAGTACAAAATATAGGCTGGACAGAATATCGAATGGACAGAATATAGACATCAAAAATATAGTTTTGAAGGTAAGTAATGTAATATCGAAATTTAAAATATAGATAGTCAAAATATCGAAGTACATAATATAGGTTAATAAAAATATCGAACATTTAATAATATCGAATTTTTTATAGTGTATTTTATGTGTTACAAGTGTTTATTTATGTTATAATGTAATTTAATTAATGAATTTAATGTTATTTAAATTTTGCGTAATTTAATTCTGTAGCGGGTTGTGGGTTTATAGGGGAATAGGGTGGGAAGTAATTTACCTATAATTAATTAAATATGTAAATTTATTTATAGGTATTTGTTTATAATCAATTGTTAATTCATTTTTATTTTGTAATAATTACATTTTAATTGCCAATTAATTTTATTTAATTGATTAATTGATAATTATGTTAATTTAATTAATTTAATTTTTGTAGCGGGTTGTGGGTTTATAGGGGAATAGGGTGGGAAGTAATTTAATTATAATTAATTAAATATGTAAATTTATTTATTGGTATTTGTTTCTAATTAATTGTTAATAAATTTTTATTTTGTAATTAATTACATTTTAATTGCCAATTAATTTTATTTAATTGATTAATTGATAATTATGTTAATTTAATTATTTTAATTTTTGTAGCGGGTTGTGGGTTTATAGGGGGTAGGGTGGGAAGGAATTTAATTATAATTAAATAAATATGTAAATTTATTTATTGGTATTTGTTTATAATTAATCTTAATTAATTTTTATTTTGTAATTAATTACATTTTAATTGACAATTAATTTTATTTAATTGATTAATTAATAATTATGTTAATTTAACTAATTTATTTTATGTAGTGGGTTGTGGGTTTATAGGGGAATAGGGTGGGAAGTAATTTAATTATAACTAATTACATATGTTAATTTTTTGGGGTATTTATTAGATTTTAATTGTTAAGTAAGTTTTTAATTACAAATTAAATAATTGTTAATTTGTAATTAATTAGTATTACTAGATAACTAATTGTAATGATTAAATTAAATTAGTATTTGGAATTAATTAATTTTTATATTATATTAAAGTGGTAATTACTTTTAAATAATGTTTTTATAGATATTAATATATATATTTTTTAAATAATATATGAAGTATCTACTTTTCCTACTGTTGCACTCTTTGGAGTGCGAATAGTAATTTTTACCCCTACGCTATCCAACGCTTTCCCTAATGTTGCACTCTTTGGAGTGGGAATAGTAATTTTTACCCCTACGCTATCCAACGCTTTCCCTACTGTTGCACTCTCTGGAGTGGGAATAGTAATTTTTACCCCTACGCTATCCAACGCTTTCCCTACTGTTGCACTCTCTGGAGTGGGAATAGTAATTTTTACCCCTACGCTATCCAACCCTTTCCCTACTGTTGCACTCTCTGGAGTGGGAAAAGTAATTTTTACTTCTACGCTATCCAACGCCTTACCTACTGTTGCACTTTCTGGAGTGGGAATAGTAATTTTAACCCCTATGCTATCCAACGCTTTCCCTACTGTTGCACTCTCTGGAGTGGGAATAGTAATTTTTACCCCTACGCTATCCAACCCTTTCCCTACTGTTGCACTCTCTGGAGTGGGAATAGTAATTTTTACTCCTACGCTATCCAACCCTTTCCCTACTGGTGCACTCTCTGGAGAGGGAAAAGTAATTTTTACCCCTACGCTATCCAACGCTTTCCCTACTGTTGCACTCTCTGGAGTGGGAATAGTAATTTTTACCTCTACGCTATCCAACGCCTTATCTACTGTTGCACTCTCTGGAGTGGGAATAGTAATTTCACACTTCCGCTATCCTACGGTAATAATATTGGATATTTTTTAATTATATTATGTTACTACATATATATGTTTTAACAAATATGATTGTAAAACATTTTTTTATAATTTTAATTAATTATTTATTTATTATAAGGTGATTTAAGTATTTCTAAGTTTATATTAGTAAATAATTTTTAATATTAATTTAATTTAACATTGTTTTTAATAAAGTCGATATTTTTACAAACTATATTTTAGTAAACGATAGTTTTTTACTCGATATTTTTGTACCTACCTGTTTGTAGATACAAAGTCGATATTCTGTCTGTCGATATTTTGTTGTCGATATTTTTGGTAGTCGATATTATGTCCCTCGATATTATGTCAGTGATCCCTCTGTCGGATGTAACATATACTATACACCTATTTACACACTTATGATTCATTGTCTCTGTGTAATGTGTATGTGATGTAAAGTGCTATGATATCGTACACTTGTATGAGAGGTGCTAAAAAACAAAAGAAATTCATGAGCGAGAGAGTGGTTATGGAGACTTGAGTGACACTGTTGGAGTTGTGGTGGTGAGGGTATCCGTAGAGAAGGAGGTCATTGGGGGGCACCAACAAACATTGTTGTACCAGGTGCCAGCAATGCTAAAGCCGGCCTTGATCTGAGTTATTATTATTGTTGATAAATCCAGCTTAAGATAAACACTTGAAAAAACATTGTACAATGGGTAACTCTTGGCACCTTCTCATGTACTTACTTCTTTAATCAAATCTACAGTATAGTGTGAATTCACTAAACCTAATGTTCCTAAATTTAGGTTGGGGCCAATGTTGACAGACAAGTTGGTGATTCTCATGAATGTTAGGGAAATCACAAAAATGTATCTCAGATTGAGTTAATATTTATATTCTAGTACCCATCACGATTCCTGTTCACCTTGACCAGCAAACAAATGGAATACCACACACGCAAGATGGTAACAACTGCTCAAGAGGAACTAAGACTTTGCTAATCTGTGCCCTTATAAAGCCCACAAAGTGTTTAAAGGGAAAATCCATATGGCATACAGTCAGCAAAATGGAAGGACATAAGTCTTTGCCCACTGGCAGACAAAAGGGTGTCTTTGTTTTAGGAGTCGTGAGCTAGGAAGAGTTTTCTTCACACACCGCGTTCTAGATAGTATAACAAGTTTACAGTTTGATGAAGGAAGGTGAGGAAGTGGTTGTACAATCAGGTGCATGAAAAGCCCATATCTGATATTGTTGAATTTAATTTGAAAGCTAGCCTAGATAGTTCTGTTTTTAATAGTTTTCTGAACTAAGTGTAGTTGGCCTGATATGTCAATGGAAGGTTGAGTGTGTTCAGCAGTTTGGAGCCTTGTACCCTCAGTGATCTGCCTCTGTGTTTCATTCTTTTGAAGAATTGTTGCTGGATCTGGTGGGTGAGTAGACAGTGGTAGTTTCTGGACGAAGGGTAGTTTGGCACTAGTTGTTGCATTTGTTCTGGACCTTTGCCCATGCAGGCAATGTGCACAGAACCTTGATGGTATTAAGAACTGTGGTAAGCAGACTTGCCGGCTAGTGGAACTTAACTATTTCCCAGCACTGAGTCGCTAAAAGCAGCCCACGAATTTAGCTCACATCAGTAATGTGATGGAGTAGTAAACTGCATAGAATTAGGTAACCAGGCAGTTTTAATACTTAGGTCCTCATTAAGAGGGACCCCTTAAATTGCGATCCCAGGAAAACACTTGTTTGTCCATGGATCACAATTACAAGTGTGCTATCTTTATTGCACTCAGCAAATACTGGGTGCGATAAAGTTTGCATCCTCTGTTAAAGGTTGTGTGAGGTTTTAACTTGCCAGAAGTTAAACAGGGAACGGTATCCTGCAAGAATATTGCACATTACTGCACATGCATTACATCGCGTGCTTATACAACGCGGTTGTTACATCGACTGCGTTGTTAGTACGCAATGCATTTACATCGCAAACCATTGCAACGACTTCCAGTAGGGGGCACACTGGACTTAGGAATAGTATTATTTACTATTCCTACTCCAGTTTGCACAACAGTAGGGAAGGTGTTGGAGTTCATTTCTAATACCTCAGCGCCCCCTACTGGAAGTCATTGTAATGGTTTGCGATGAAAATGCATTGCGTACTACCAAAGAGGTCGTTCTAACAACTGTGTTGTAATAGTACTGCGATGTAATGACAGCGTTGTAAATGCTGTTTCCCATCCTGCAAGTACCGGGACAGGCAGATTTTGCTGCTGTTAGCGCAAAATCCCGAATGTTGTGCACCTTATAGAGATCAAAATTAGTACATTTCGAACACATCAGTGCCTATTTTAATCGGGGGCAAATACCCAGGTCACTCGCAGAGTGATGCGATAATGCAACTCCTCAGTACGAAAAACAACCGCAGATGGTAATGTGCACATATATGCGGAACAACTTGCAGCAACGTTTTTACTACAGTTATTCTCAATTTATTTCCCCAAACTCCTAAATCTAAATGCCACACCGCACCTGTCGATTGCAATAACGTTACGACTGCACCTGGACAGTGCCTCTGGACTTGCTGCTGCACTGTAGGTGTTTGGCAACCCTACCCCCTCTCAGCCCCCCTCCCAGTGCTTGCCGTCATCATGCTGTGCAGAATGACTCCAGGACGTGATATATAGTCAATTTTCAGAGCGCGCTGATGTGCTTTTCACACCAGCTCTCCTTGTTTAGATGGAGGGTTTTTTCAAAGACCAAGGCCTTTATTCTGGAATGATCTTTGATGGTCCGTCTGGAGCAGAGCGCAGCGGCTGGTACACCTGTTCTCTTTGTTTCCCGCGCTTCTTTAGCATCCATTCCCACTGTTAAGTCTACAATGTCCTATGCCTTCTAAGAAGCCTTAGATGTGCCTCAGACAAAGGCTTCCTTTGTGCGCCTGCCTAGCCCTATCTCCTGATAATTCGTCCCCTATTGAGACTGGAGAAAAGCTTCAAAGTCACTATGTGTGGGTAGGCGTCTCTGAGCCCAGCAGCGCGCGCTGCCGCGAGGCCCACTTCCTTCTGCTTTAACTCGCATCTGTATTGTTTAGGAGAAAGACGGCAGCGTGCGAACGCGTCACGTCTTGTTATACAACGCAGTTTAGGCGTCAGAAACGGGTGGGGGTGGCATTATGAAAGAGTAATAATATTGATAATGTATCTAGTGGACAAGAGGAAATGCATTCTCTCCTTACAAATAATAGGTTATGCAACTCAAGCTACTTATGTTCTCGATGGTGGAAGGATCGAAGGCTTCCGGTTGCGTGATGCATACGGATTCCGCCAGCCTGCGTGCAACAAACTCCGCTACCGTACTGGCTAAAAGTACGAACGAAAATCTGTAGATTTTGTTACAACTGAATGTAACTGGGCTGTGGTCAGGGTTGGGCTCTGACAGAATAGGCCTACAAACCTAAATAAAATGTGTCCTGTCTGGTTAATCAGATGGCTTCGAACTTTTCTTGCCAGATGTGGGACAGTCCACGTGTTTCGTACTTAACGCAGTCAATGTTTGTGGTATTAGAGAAATCAACAGTAAAAACCGACCATAAAACGAAACAGGCCCACTTACCAACTAGCCGTACCCGGACCGGCCATCAGGCACTGCCAAATTACCCTATAGGCAAGTTTGACCCTGGTTGTCTATCTATTATTGCTTGTTTTGCTGGCAACCCTGGTTGTGATCTCAACCAATTCAGAGGAAACGTATTACGCGGCTACATTTGTGAACACCCGCAAACCGCTTTTCTCACATAGACTATCAAGAAACGAATCAATCACATGCATCATTGAACTGAAAACGTTAGTTCCTTTTGTAAACAACATTACTACAAACATAAATATGATATTGTGCCCAAGACGCAGGGTGCTTTGCCCTCATAGTGTCCCAGAGCAGAACACGACTGGGAAGTGGTTTAAGCAAAATTAGGGGAAATGTAAAAATGGCCGCATTTGTGACCATTCACCCTTTATGGTGCGATCCTAAAATGGAGAGGCCTGAATGACCGTGACACCCCTCTGATTCTGCAAGCTCGCCAATCGAGTAGGCCGTACAATATGTAAGGGATTTTTTCAATCATGTATTTGTGAATACAGACAAAGCTTCTAAGCACTGCACATGAACATTATATTACTGTACAAAATGTGACTTGGATGACAGCATACACAGACTTACAAAACCCAATGTGCAGAGGAAAAGGTACATTTAGTCATATGTAGTGAACAAAAACGCTTTCTATTCCTGTGGGGCGTTATGGGCTTGCTATTGCATAATGTGTGGCATGAATAAGTCTTAAATTGCTCGAAATCCCCCCCTCACCCCGGAAGGCATCCTCTCTTTTACCAACTGAACTGTTCCTGGGGTGAACTGGCAATTAGGCCCGGGCGCTGTTCGCGGAGTTGTGCTACACAGAACTCTGCGAAGTGGCAAAAAAACTCAGCCGCGCTACACGGAGCTCCGCAAGCGACGGAGTTCGATAGAAAAATGCTGTTCGCTGTGATTGCACAGTGCGGATGCTTGTCCGCACTGTGCAATCATCGCAAATGGCACCATACACAGTGCAAGCGGTCCCTTCTTTACCTTTTTTGCCGCTCAAGTAGATTTTTACTTGAGCGGCAACCTTCTCAATGCGAACAAGCAGTGTCTCATTGCGAGCGGTCGCAAGCTTACGCCACCGCTCGCAATGACAAACCTGACCTCCCCGCATTGAGAAATCATGCCAGGATGTTTATTTTCCATGCTCGAGGTCGCCAACTTGATGTTGACGATCGCGAGCGGGGTAAAAAACTCTGTGAGCTCCGCGTAACGTGGATTTTGGGAAACTCCGCAAGCAGAGCCTAGTTCACCGCCCAGGCTTAGCAATTAACCTAATTGGGCAAATGCGGGCAGCCCTAAAAACTTTAGAAGTGTCACATTTCACCTTATTAGCACCATTATAATGTAAAAACGTTTCTAAACTGACTATTGTGCACCACACCATGCCTGCTGCAGTCCCAGGCATCATGTACACAAAAGCTTTCCACTAACAGGCATATCTGCACAGCTGAGGTTTGCAGTTTGAAGAGTAGGCCTGGGAGAAATGTGTATTACGCTGGAGTAATCAGAATAATTTTGTTATTTCGTGTTACTTTTGTGATGATAAATTACCAAAAATTATGTGATCACGCCTGCTCGCACAATTTAGAGTAATTTTGGGGTGAAAATGCCTAGAACAAGAGCACAGAAACAGAGCATGAGCAGCTGCTATCTGCTATTTTTCGCGTACTGTTGCATTTAGTGCTTTTTTCGTAGTTTGAAATGCATCCTCAGGTCCATTTTGGATGCAAGGGTACATTTTGTGATAAGAAACTAGGGCTAAATGCAGGGTTATGCTACTTCCATAATTCAGTGTAATAGCACATCATTTTGCTGTAATTTCGTGTTGTTATTCTGATGCGAATTGCGCGAGTTACGCCCACTCTTAGTGAAAAGACACACTGTTGTATTCCTACGTGATGTCATTTCTGGAACCATTATGTGTCATGTAGAATGCCTGCGTGTCAGCGGACCATTCTGCTGTTGGATCTTGCTGTAACGACTACTCTCTTCTGCTTGTGGATGTTAAGTTGTCATCAACCTTCATTAAATCTACTTGCTTCTTACCTACGTGTTGATTCTTCACTACATAATTTCTGGCGACGACTGGGTAACTACAACTACAAGCAAGAAGGATTTTGACAACGTTCACGTTTTGGTTTACCAAAATTACTGAGACTGCCTTTCTACTTATGAAGCATCGACGCATTTCTTTTCGATTCCTGGAATAACCATCTTTAAAGCTCAAACCGTGAGTTTTCGGTACTTTACTCAACATAGTAAAGATTGTTATTCCTACCGGTGTGCCCATTACCGTTAGACGCTGCATCCTTCAAATTCTGTGGAACTCGCGCTCGCTTTCCTCTGCACCTGCAGCGTCTTGGCAACACCGAAGAATCTCCATTGCAGCGTCTTGGCAACGCTGAAGAATTTCCATTGCAGTGCTTGGAAACGCCGGAGAGTTCCTATTTCAACGCGGAGGTCTGCATGTGTCTATGACGACTCTTCTATTCCGCATCACTGGTGCATCTTGGGTAATACCCTCTCACCTCTTCAAACGCAATGACGTCATACGTCAATAACGTGCCCCATTTTGTTTATTTTCTTCGTGATTTTCAAGGAAGCAGTTTTTCACGAAGTAACTCTCTTTTCCATCATTACTTCGTTATTTTATCTCGTTTTTCAAGCGGATTTATTGTTTGGCGCTCTACTACCAACTATAAGGTACTTAAATCCTTTATTTATTGTTTATTTTTTTTTTTGTTAAATTCAGTTTCTTAAAAAAAAATAATAAGTATGTCCAACATTTCTGCTCCACCTCATTTTTTGCAAACTGCTGGTGAGCCAAACATTGAATGGGATCTATGGCATCCAATGTTTTTAGCTTATGTTGATGTTTTGGAAAAGATGGGTGTTCAGCCAAACGCAAGTTAGCTCTTCTTAGACATTGTCTTGGTGGAGCTGGTATTAAAGAATTTGATAATCTTCCACCAATTGATGATGCGGGAGATATGGATGTTTTTGAAAAAGATTCTACACAGATGAAAATTCATTTTGGGAGGAAAATAAATACTGTTATGGAACGTTTCAAGTTTTATTCCCGCGTCCAGAAACAGGATGAATCTATCGAAGATTATGTTTCTGCCTTACGATCTTTGGCCTGTTCGTGTGCTTTTGAAACTATTTCTTACGAACAAGTCCTCAGAGATCAGATAATGATGCGCACTAAGAGTAAGAAGATTCAAGAAAGACTCTGGTTGGGTACAGAATCTTCTTTGAGCGCCGTTATCAACATTGCGAAAGGCATTGAACAATCTGAACTGTTTGTTTCTGAAATCAGAGGTCAAACACCCAAGCCTCAAGTTCCTGAGACTGAAGTCTCGTTGGTGAAAAGCCAAAACACTTCATTTAATTCGAATAGAGTACCTTCTAGAAAGGACAATGACAAATAAAATTCTGAAAATAAGAATATTGTTGATAATAAGTTTCCTTACAGGAAAAATGTTTATTGTTACAGATGTGGCAGTTCCAACCATCTAGGAAACTACAGGGGATGTCCAGCTTGGGATAGAGTATGTGTCAAATGTAAAAGGAAAGGCCATTTTTCTAATGTTTGCCGCTCTTCCCAAAGGGTTAATTATATTTCTCAGGAAGAGGAAGAAGTTTTACATAGTTTCAATTGCAATTTATCTGTAGATGATTCTGAACAAAAAGAGTTCCCTTCCTACACTATTTTAATTGACAACCAACCTATTCTTTTAATGATGGATTCATGCTCATGGTATTCCATTATTGGTTTAAATCTGTTTAAAAACTTTTGGGGCGACAGAAAATTGTTAACTTCTGACATTTCTCCTGGTGGTTACACTGGGCAGAAAATAAATATGGAAGGTTTTTTTGGGCTGATATTCAGGTTGCGGATAGATATACCAAAGGGAAAGTATATGTCGCCACCAAAGGTGTTGCTATTCTAAGTTGGCCACATCAACGTTTGCTTGGGATTAAGCTTGACCCTAATGCCAATCCTCCAGTTTACTTAGGTGATCCTTGTGTTTTGAGTATATGTGATTTGGGAGATAATACTCTGTTTGTGGAAAGCATAAAAAAAACTTTCCTGACGTTTTTAAAGATACCTTAGGTAAATTCGCTGATTTTAAACACAGGATCATCCTTAATGACAATGCTATTCCAGTCAGGCACAGGGTCAGGAATGTTCCATTAGCCTATCGTGAGAAACTTAAAGATATTCTTGGAGATCTTGTATCAAAACAGATCATTGAACCTATAGAATCCTCCCCTTGGGTTTCTCCCATTGTTTTATCACTCAAAAGTTCTGGCGAGCTCCGTCTCTGTGTGGATCTCAGCAGTTTAAACAAGGAGATTTGGGTTGATAAACATCCCCTCCCTAACATCCACGAATTAATTTCTTCACTCACAGGTGCCACTGTTTTTTCAACGATTGATTTAGCTAGTGCCTACCATCAGGTCGAGCTACATGAGGAATCAAAGAGACTGACGGCTTTCGTGACTCCAGAAGGCATGTTCCAGTACTTGAGAATGCCTTTTGGACTCGCCAGTGCTGCGTCTGTTTTTCAACGCCTGATGAAAGAGGTTCTTTTTGACTGTAAAGGAGCCATTGCGTTCCAAGATGATATCCTGATTTTTGGTGAAGATGTTAAAGAACATGATCACAATTTACATTGTGTGTTGTCAAATGTGCAAAAGAAGGGTCTTACCTTAACATTCAACAAGTGTAAATTTAGACAACCTAAAGTTGAATATCTAGGGCATGAAATTTCTAAAGATGGCATAAAACCTAAACTCAATCATGTTAAGAGTATTACTGATGCTCCCATTCCTTCCTCCAAAGAACAATTGCTGTCCTTCTTAGGACTCGCTGAATTTTATGGTAAATTTGTCAAAGATTACTCTACCATTGTACACCCCTTGCGGTCTTTGTTGAAAAAACAAGCTAAATTTATTTGGGGTAAAGAACAGCAAACTTCTTTTGATTCTTTGAAAAGCAAAATTATCAATGCTCCCTTTCTTAAACCCTTTTCTGTCCATAAAGAGTGCATTGTTTGTGTAGACGCAAGTAATGTAGGCCTTGGCGCCGTTTTGATGCAAAAGGATTGTTTGGGGGAAAATGTTGTGTCTTATGCATCCAGGACTTTACGGGATGCTGAGTTTAATTATTCCACAATAGAGAAAGAGCTTCTCGCTTGTACTTGGGCTACTCAGCATTTTTGTCAATTTCTTTGGGGTACGAAATTTACTTTGAGGACTGATCATAAACCTCTTGTCAACATGTTGTCAGCTGGTGGTGGTAGGACTCTCACTGCTCGCCTTGCACGTCTCGCTGCTAAGTTGCAGGAGTACCGTTGTGAAGTGATGAGTTTGATGTAGCCTTTACTCTATGTGACGTTAATTTAATTGGTGGTAAGGATCTAGAAAACTCCATTATGAAAGTGATTGGTCCAATGCCATGCTTCACGATGAGGTTCTTGGGAAGGTCAAAATCTTCTTGAGTGCCGGTTGGCCTGAAGAGAGGAAATTGAGTGGTGACTTAGCTTCGTTCTTCAAAGTCAAAGATGAATTGACAGTAATTGATGATATGGTTTATAGAGATGATAAAATTGTTCCTCCTTATGATGTTCGAGAATCCATTTGTAATTTAGCTCATGAGGGCCACATGGGTATGTCCACAACTAAAAGGAGGATCCGAGAGTTTTATTGGTGGCCCAGTATGGATGCCATGGTTGACAGGTGGGTTAGGAACTGTTCTCCTTGTTCTTTAAGTGACAAATCTGTGAAGCCCATTTCTACAGGGATTTCTCCTGTTGAGTTTGCTTTTGGACCTTGGAGAAAATTGGGGATTGACATCATAGGTCCTTTTAACTATCAATCAGGGAAAGATATGTTTGCTGTGGTGCTTGTGGACTATTTTTCTAAGTGGCCCGAATTGAAAATTGTAGAAAAGGTTAATTCTGAAATTGTTGTTGATTTTTTAAATGAAGTTTTCTGTAGAGAAGGTTTACTGGAAGAAATCGTTTCCGACAATGGGCCGCAGTTTGTGAGTGAAATCTTTACTGCATTTTTGAAAACTTGTGGTATCCATCATAAAAGAGTTTCGAATTATTCCCCACAATCTAATGGCCAGGTGGAACGCTTTAACAGAGTGATTAAGGAGTCCTGCCAATTAGCCTGGCGGAGTGGTTTGAAGTGGAGAAAAGCCTTACAGGCTACTCTGTTCACTTATCGCATGTCTCCCAATTCTGTTACCGGTTTGTCTCCTTTTGAGATGTTACGTTGTAGAAAGCCAGGCACTAAAATTTTTCCTTGGTGGTTGAAGTCGAGAGACACTGAGTACCTGGAGTTAGACATGAAAAACATTAGAGACCGGGTTGGTAAATATCAAGACAAAATGCTTAAGAGCTCTCCCCAAAGACCAGTCTCCTCTAAAATTTCTGTTGGTGACTATGTGAGGGTGAAATTTGGTGGTATCATTCCTAAAGGTATCTCCAGGTGGTCTTCTCCAGTCAAAGTCACGGAGGTCTTCAGTAAGGCCGTTAGAGTAGAGGGTGGTAAAATTTGGAATTTCAGGCGGATCTCATTTTGCAGGTCTAATATTTTGGATAAAAACAATATTTGTTTGGATGTCAAATCTCCTGAAAGCCTGTCTGTTCCTGATGCTGTTTCAGGTTTTCACGGTTCCCATGAAGTTTTTGATAATTTGCATCCTCCTCATGTACTTGTTCCTCAAGTCTGTTCTAATAATTCTTCTTCACAGGTTGTTTCCTCAGATGCCCATGATGTTTCTCCAAATGAAGATTCTCAGGCGTGCATTTCACAGCCTGTTTGTTTACGCAGTAGTTCTCGTGTAAAACACGTTCCTGCAAAATTTAAAGACTATGTTTGCTCTTAATGTTGTTTTTTTTTCTCTCTTTTATTTTAGGGTTTTATCGTTTTTTTTTGTTTTTTTGTTTTTATTGGGGGGAGGTGTGTTGTATTCCTACGTGATGTCATTTCTGTAACCATTATGTGTCATGTAGAATGCCTGCGTGTCAGCGGACCATTCTGCTGTTGGATCTTGCTGTAACGACTACTCTCTTCTGCTTGTGGATGTTAAGTTGTCATCAACCTTCATTAAATCTACTTGCTTCTTACCTACGTGTTGATTCTTCACTACATACACGAGGGATTGCCCACCCAGGCTACTTTACACATATCAGTCTGCGTCTGGAAAGCAAGAAGACAAAAAATACCCACATCTGCAGAAAAAGCTGCAAATAAAGGTTATGTACACCCAGTTGTAATCTATCTTTGGACTGCTGTAAAACAGTTTATGGTGTTTCCCAGTGAAGGGAATAAGGCTGCCCAAGGTTGGATACAGTGAGAACACCTCGAGGTCTGGCCCTTGTAGAAGACTGGCAAACTGTGATTGTGTCAAGCGGGTAGAATAGTATGGAATATTAAAAGTGCCATAATTTTTAGTTTAAAGGCACAACCAAGACCCTCTGCCTTCAACAATTACATCATACCTAAAAATATGAGTGGAGAATGCTTCATCGCTTCTTTACTATGAAGAGTGACACTAGAGCACGTCATTCCCTCATCACATGTATATGATTATGAGTGTCAGTCTTGCAAATCATGAGTGTGCATATAAATTAAACAATTACCATAAATGTGTCATGCCAGAGCATCTCTCAATTGAGATCTGCCATCTAGAGGCTATATTGTCTGCACATTAAGAACATCACTATATTTTGATATCAGAGTTGATGCAGTTTCTCCTGTGTATGAACGTTTCCTTAAAGTATGACATAAACATGCACATATTGGGATATAGTGGGAGCTGTTTACAAACTGTTTGTAAAGTAGTCTTCCAGATGTACTACTCATGTACTACAGAATGCTTTTCAGTGCTACAAGTGTTCTACAAAACCTACGATTGGAGACCTCAGCTTCTGTCCCTCCTCTATTTTCTGTGCAGAGATCTCTGCTCATGTAGGTAAATGTTTTAGTAAATATGGGAGGGCCAAGGAGGAGATGCGGGAAGACGGACCATACTTACTGCAAAATGGGAATGGTTTATAGAAATTTAAGGAGGGTTTTAGGGAGGGACATGCTAACAAAAAACACCCACCCACAAATGAGTAAGGTCATTGCTATTCGCAAACTACACTTCTAAAGTGCTTACTACATGTACTCCAGCCCAACCTTAGACTGTTGTAAATTGAGCACCACACATGCCCACTCAGGTTCTTCAACACTCCCCTACAGAAAACAATACAGGCATGGAAATAAAATAATATCCCATAGGAACTTTATATCTGTCTCTATCTCTATATCTAGATTGAATATTTATATCCATAGCTACAGTGAAAATTGTATATAGTTATTAAATATTTTATTATTTAAAATGGTAATAAAAACGTAGTTAAAAAATTAAACTTTTAAATATTTTCGCAGACACCCCTTAGATGAGCTGAGTCAACAGCGGTGGACACTCCTTCTCTCACCTGGTGACCAAAAGCCTGGAACGACCTTCCCCTGCACCTTAGGAATGCCGCATCACTCCAGGAATTTGAGAAAAGACTAAATACCTGGCTGTTCAAAAGAACAGAGCATCTCAAAGGAGCTAGCAACTCCTGCGCCTTGAGACCCTCACAGGTGATATGCCACGGTTTATAAATTATGATTGATTAATTAAAAAGTTTAAAATATGTAAATTAATGAAACCCATATTCTTCAAAAAAATGTCTAAATATTAAATAAAAGACACATATTAGACAGGGTGAGTTTCATATATTATTGTTACAAATATTATTTGAAAATTAAATGAATAGTGTAGACTATGAGTTATTTATTGCACATTATATTTTATAGGATAATTTACTTTAGCACTGTATTTGACTAGTTCCAAGTTAGAAATAAATATTTAGAATTCATTTACATGTACATTTTGCATTAAAATATTTTAATATTTTTTAAAGAGTAATATGTATACATTTTCTTTACTTTTACACAGGGAGATCTTCCTCATGGTGGCATCCACCTACATGAGCAAAGTTACTAGTAATAACTTTACACTCATAAATCATCTTGGAAGAGGCTCCACTCATTAATTTGAGAGGGTGAAGACACATAAGTCTTCATTACTTAACGTAAGTTAAACGAGGATGCGATTGACCTCTTATTGCTTGGACTATCTTTTTGCCCCTCCTGCAATATGGATTATGTGCAAACCAGGATTGATATTTTCTACTTTCTGAGGAAATTGAAATTTTGAAAAATGGTTCCATCTTAGGCCCACCTGAACCTCGAATGGCACACCTCCACAGCCTTTGAGTACACTCTGCCTTGATGACATTAAGACACTACATACTTTGGCCACTACTGATGAGAACACCAGTGACCATAAAGATACTTTTCTTAATCTTGACAATTTTAATGTGGAAATGGACCTGGAATACCCTAATTCCTTCAAGCCCAAGTCCACTCTTACGCCATCCATTCATTGTGATGCTGCTAATTCTAAATCTATGAACAAAGTGTTATCAAGGAGCTTAAAAATATGAGATTCAAGACCAGGGGGTTGACTAGAAACAAGCTATCACAGGGCCAACTAGCATCCATGGAAACCCTTCACAGTGACCTCGCTACAGTCATTCATCAGTCAGACAAGGGGGTAATGTCATATTGTCTAAATCTGATTACCTATGAGAAGGGAGAAGACAAGTTAGTGACAATATCTGCGTTGTCCCCTCCAACACCAGAGAAATCACAATCTCCAATCACAAATATTGGGAGATTTCGGGGGAGTGGAGAGATAAAGGCCTCTTAGAGTGGGAAGAATGTCTGTTCCTCAAATGTAACCATCCTAGAATTCTGGTGTTATACCAACTACTGAAACTACACAGAGATCCATCCAAGCCCCCAGGGAGACCCAATGTGTCTGCTATTGAGTCCCTCCTTGAAAACACTTCAAAATACATTGACCACTACTTGAGATCATTTGTTATAGCACTACCAGCATATATAAAGGACACCACACCCTTCTTGAATCTGATCAAAAACATACACTGGGAAAGTAAAGTGACTACCTGCTACTTAACCTTTATGTAAGCAGCCTGTATACAAGAATTAGACACAACTTGGGAATTCAGTCTGTCAGACATTTTCTAAGAGCACGGTGAATCTCATTACTACTCCACACTGAGATGTTGCTGGATATGATCCTATGTTGCCTCACTAACAATTTTGTCATCTTTGAGATGTACAAACATCTTCAGGGGACGGCAATCGGTACCTGTCTCACCCCAGGGGTGCCAATATCTTTATTGGCTGGTGAGAGGAACAGGTGTCCGTGCAACTGGAAGCATTCGAAGATCAGGTGATCATGTGGATCAGGTTTATTGACAACATTTTATTCATCTGGAAAGGAGATGAGAAGTCTGTTTCTGATTTTGTCTCCACTCTTAACACCATTACACATAATATCCAACTCACTGCACAAATCAGTACCACTAACATTCTTTTCTTGGATATTGAGGTAAAGGTCAAAAATGAGAAACTACAAACTGTTACATCGCAAACCCACAGCAGTGCCAGTAGTGCCCACCCTTCCAGCCTGATTTACAGCATGCCCTATGGTGAGCACCTACATGCAAAATGTAACTGCAGCACAGAGGAAGCGTTTGAGGGTGAGAAGGCCACCACGTACAAAAGATTCCAGGAAAGAGGGAGCAACATGGAAGTCATTGAGCAACCTGGTGCCAAGGCTGACCAAGTGTCCAGACAAGGTCTTTACACCCTTGTAGTGTAGCTCCTCCAGACATTCCTGATGCAGTAAGATTCATCACCATAATCTCCAAACAGGCATACCAGCTCAGGAAGATCATCAATAAGAACTGGCATATTCTGAAAACTGATCAAGTATTAGATAAATATCTACATGAAAACCCACAGACCATCTTTCAGGAAGAGTCGTGCACTTAGGGACAGACTGAATCAGAATTTGGTATCACAGGACACCATCAATTAGTATAGAGGGGGTATAAGTGGTTATTTTTGCTGCATGAGATGTAGTGCGTGCAGTAAAAGCCACAACTGGGAAAGCCTGGAAATACCCAAGCGTACTAGAGTGCATCACATCAAAGATAACTTTAATTGCAACACAGATTACTTTGTGTATTGCCTCATTTGCCTATGTACCTTTCACCGAGCAAGGAAACGGATACTTGAGCACAAATGCGCTATAAGTCATAACGACAAACAGTATCCTGTAGCAAGACACTTCAGTTTGACACATTTTCACAATGAAAACGTCTTCTGTTTTGTGGTGATCGATGCCATATCATGCTCGTGATCATCCTCTATGACAGGGAACACAAAGTGAGAATACTTGAATCTAAGTACATTTTGAACTTTGATACAATGACACCTAGGGGTCTGAACTCTAGTGAAGAAATGTCTGTTCACCTGGAATAATGATGCTTATAGATGCGTTTTATGTCCTCTTCTCTTTGCTTATGGAAACTTTCGGGTTTTGAACTGATTTTAATGCTGCAACATATTTAATGAGTTTTTATTTTCCTTTTCTTTACACAGGTACTTGACAGCCACGGCCCGTGGAGGGAGTTGCGGTGGGGCAGACAGGCGGGGCCGGGGAGGGGCAGGGTGGGGGTTGATAAACACCAGAATATGGATGATTGCAGGTAAGTAAACAATTACATGAATAAAACTAATTTCGTTCCGTGCCCTGCTACCTGCAATCATCCATATTCCGGTGTTTATCACCCCCCACCCTGCCCCTCCCCCACCCCGCCTGTCTGCCCCACCGCAACTCCCTCCACGGGCCACGGCTGGTACTTGACCCTTTGTTATGGAGAGTAGCCAGTCAAGTACTGCACCCAATTATGTTTACATTACCACAGTGGGGAGCACAGCACAGTAACAGGCCAGATGGGTGCGACTTAAGCATGGTTACACCACCAGTGTAATAAGATAGTAACCCACTGGGGCATAATTTTATAGAATGTGAGCATGTGGATGCAGCATGTATTCATATGAAAGTGACATGTCTACCTTCACCTTCTTTTCGTAAATTTTTTCGTTTATATTTACCTTTGCTAATGATGTGTACTACATTACCATACAAATGTTTAGCAGGTGCAACCATTATATTACACAGGTGATTGCTTATATGGCACATTAATTTTAAAATCTCTTTCACTTGCACTTCCCCTTTTCTGAGATCGCTTGCTAGTTTATAAGGCCCTCTGCATGTTTTAATCCATTGACACCAAAAGCTACCGGTGCATGCTCAGTATTATTGCCTGTGGCACAACATGCCTTATCGGGACGTCTCCAATAAGCAGAACTCTGTGCATGTGCCACACATATGACACACTGGCATTTATGATGTGGAAACTCAAACTCCCAGAATTCACTATAAGGATTATCTCATCTCACAGCTTAATTTTGTATTACACACTTTATGCCCTTCACAGTTTTCTGTACAAGGTACTGCATTATGTCATTTGTTGGAATCCTGTCGATGAGATAGCATGATTAGCATGCCAGGTTATATGATGCTACAACAGCTTGCATGCTTCCATTTTTGTCTCTATTATGCTAATTGGTTTGTTGTATGTGTCAACCATGATGCTGAGGAAGTAATACATTTTCAATCTTTTTACTTATAACTATGTTTATATTATACAAGTGCAAATATGGCGGCTACTTTGGTATAAAGTTTGTATCCATATCTTAGATGTGTCAATTTTTTGTGTCACTGATACACTGTATGTATTGACCAAGTCAGTTTCTCCTCTCTTACTGTGTGTGGGGATTGTTTGGTTATTTATATATATAAATAAATAAATATATATATAAATATATATATATATATATATATATATATATATATAGATATATATATATATATATATATATATATATATATATATATATATCTATATATTTATATATATATATATATATATATATATATTACCTACTGGCGGTCGCCAGTAGGTATATATAGTTAGGATTTTTTCCCTATGGGATTTCTGAAAATTCTATGCCTAATAACTTTGGCGTTTGTGGACGGAATCGGCTGAAATTTTCAGGAAAATGGCACATTTTGTTTCTGAGCAGCTCCTGGAAATTTGGGGGGGGTCGTCAAGGGGGGGCAGAGAAAAAAGGGGGGTCCCAAAACGCGTTTTTCCCATGTTAATTTCCATAGGGCGGTTGGACTCACTTTTAGCCCGAACGGCTGAAGGGATTTTCACGAAACTTGGCAAAATTGTAGGGACTGTTAGCCCGATGTGCCTTTGCTAGGTCTCAATATATGTGCTTCAGTGGATTTTGAGAAATTAACGTTTAAATCAAGATATATATCTGTAACAGCGCTCCGGGCAGCGATCCGGTTCGCGTACTTTTCGCGTAACGGAACTTTGCGCACGGAAAGCTGATTGGCTCTTCGGTGTCTGTCAACATTCTAAACAGTCCGGTGCAGCCGCCATCTTGTCTCTCGGTAGGATCGAGAGACAAGAGGAGGCCAAAACAAAGGGGGAAATTTCCATAAGGGGGCATAGTAGATCCTCCCTGACCCCCTAGGTTTTATGTGGAGGTTTTAAAAGGGCCCAGCAGGGTCAAAAAATTATTATTTTTTTTTTTTTTGCGCGATGAGCGCCTAGTACGCGAACCGGAAAGCGTTCTGGGCAGCGTACTATAAGGATAATAGAATGATACACTTTTCAAAGACTGTATGTTAATTGTTTGTTGTTTTTGTTGTTTTTTTTTGTTTTCTTTATTTTTAAAGTTTTTTTTATTTTGATTGTTTTTCATAATTTATTAAACTTTCTAACATTTCAGTGTCTGAAATGTCATTATTTTCTTGAAATATTGTTTGCAATCTGTGAGGTTGTAAAATGTCCTCATTTGCAAGGAGGGCATCTACTGCTTGGACACATTGCAGCAGTTCATTATCCAAGCTTTCATCCATAAATTCCATGTCAATTTGTTCAATCAATTCCTGGCTGCTCTCTTGCAGGTCCATTTCAAAAGAAACTTGGTTTTCGCCTTCCATTTTGCCTGAAATTTGGATTAAAAAAATATATATTAGTAGAGATAGGGCACTGTTGGGATTAATTTTAGATAGGCAGTTTTTATCAGTGAATTTATCTTTTGGCAGTGTATAGTATCAGAGTGGAAATAGGACTATAAAAAAGTGTATGTGATTTAACCAAGACAAGCCTAACTCCATTCATAACTATAACAGAGAAGTCTATCTAAATACATTACTACTACAGAGGGATAGTGTATATCTAGCAGAAAAAGTCTATTATATTAAGTTATAGTGCACAATATATTTCGTTTTTAAAAATTATAACTTACCTTCACAAAGAAGTTGAAGTTTTTGGAAGCTATTGAAATGTGATGTACAACAAGAAGTAGTAGTCAAAATGGCTGTGTTTTCTTCTCTTCCTTTATATATATTCAAGTATATAACCAATCAAATGTCAGGTAATAAAAGTAGAAAATGAAAGTAACATTTTCATTGGTTGTCAATTCCAACAGTTCAGATGTGTTTTGTGAAGTAATTTACCTCACGGTACTTGGAGAGGTCTAAAGGCTAAATGGCTAAATGAAATTTCAATCAAATTTGTGAGAATGAAAGGGATTGTTATGTAGTATGAGCTAATTTATATTTGGTGAGAGTGTCTGTAGTCGTTTTTCTGTAAATTACTTTCCCACCTTTTTTTTGGACCGCTTCCCGGAAAGCGGTCCGGTCCGCGAACTAGGAGCGTAACGGGAGTCCACCATTTTGTGTTTCGGTCGAATCAAGGTATAAAATGGAGGGTAAATAATGTTCTGAATGGGTAGAAGGGGGCATGGTACAAGTATTTTGCCCCCCTACGTTTTCTGAGGGTGGCTGAGGAGGACTATATGTGCGAAGAAAAAACTTTTTTTTTGAAATTTTGCGCGGTTAGCTTCCAGTTCGCGTACCGGATAGCGCTCTTTGAGCGTAGTTTGTTGAAAATTACAGAAAAAAGTTAGAAAAAAATAATAAAAGTGTGTGATCAGATGAAGGGTAGCTCTGAGAAGAGCTTTTGGGTTTATGGTACATTTAGGTACTTATAAGTAGGTACCAATGCACAGTCTTAAATTCAGAATGAAAATTCTGTTGCCCTCATCTGAGAAGTGAACTCCATCTCCTCTGTAGATATCTTGCATGTAGTAACGCAAGTTATTGTTGTACAGAGAGCCCATTCCATGGTCTCTCATGAAAGCTGACACAGATTTGTTTACATGCTTCCTCGTTTTCTCAATTTGTGGACACAATTGGTTGGACCACCTCCATTTCTGTCTTTGGCATATATTGGAATATACCAAGGCAGTTTGAGGAAAAAGTGCCATTAATTGCTCAAAGGTGTCCTTTAAAAGCATTTCCAGACCTACCCCTGTCAAAGTGCCCAAATCATTACCTCCACAGTGCACTATTAACAGGTCAGGTTTTGGCAAATGCATAAAGGTTTTCACCAATGGTATCAATTGGTGACATTTTAATCCTCTTTGGCCCAACCACTTAATTTCCACATCCTGTAAATTGAGGTTAGGTAAATTTCTGTTCTCAGCATACCTTTGAGCCCAGTGGATGTAACTATGTCCAACAATCCAGACCTTAAACATGGTGGGAGAAGGTTGTTCTGCAGTCAGATGAAGTGTGGTAATGAAAGGGCAGTTGAAACAGTAGGAGTTTCTAAAGAAAAAAAACTGTGGATTTCCAATGCTAATGAATCATTAGCAGTGATTGGTGCATTTCCATTTCTGAAAACAGAAAGTTAGGGTGCATGGATGTGTTCTTTGAAAGATGTAATTTGAATGGTCAAGGAAGAAACATTTAATGAAAGATTGCACTGGATACGCAGGTGCACTGAGAGTTCAGAGTTCAATTGAAACATTGTTGTGTGAATTTGCAAACATGAGAGGTCTTCCAGGAGGTGGTTGCTATGGAAAAAAGGCAGAGAGGGCAGAGGGGGGAAGGGTTTTGATTTGAAAAAAGTGAGGGAAGAGTTATGATTGGCTAATATGAGAGATATGTGAAATGAATATCTGTATTTCTGTGCTTTCAATAGCTGCAGCCTCTGGAGTGCATCCTTTTTCTTCTGCTGAAGACAATTTGGTGTATTTCTGAGACTGTTTTCAAAACTCAAAAAATATTTGCTAAGGTGAGAAAAGATTTATTTAATTTAGATAGAGAATAGTATGATTTAAGGAGAAAATGATGAAGAAAGCTGTGTTTTTAAAATGTGGTTTTGTCTCTAGTGATATACAAATAGAATTAGTTTCTTTGAGAAATTGTAATTGCATATTCGGTGTAGCATTCTGGCATGCAGTAACACAAGTTATTGTGGTACATGGAGCCCATTCCATGGTCTGTTATGTAAGCTGAAACAGATATGTTGTTTTTAAAAACGAATTTTGAAATCAATTACATTTCTGGATATGTACTGTTAGAGCTTCATAGGTTGTTTGGGGTCATATTTAGAAGGCATTTTAGTGTCTTTGATGTTATGTGTACCTTTTTAAATGGAAAGCGTTCCTCATGGGGCAAGTGTCTTGTAAATACGCTCCCACTTGCGCTTGGCAAATTTAGATTTTGATTATGGGAGTTACCTAGCCATGTTAATAGTGTCCCAAAAATGGTGCTAGGGCATTCCAGAAAACACTTTCATGTGTCTCAAGGACATTTTCAGTCATTTCTTCATGAATGCAGGTATACAATTGATTTATATGCTGTGTTTAAAAACGAATTTTGAAATCAATTAAATTTCTGGATATGTACTGTTAGAGCTTCATAGGTTGTTTGGGGTCATATTTAGAAGGCATTTTAGTGTCTTTGATGTTATGTTTACCTTTTTAAATGGAAAGCGTTCCTCATGGGGCAAGTGTCTTGTAAATACGCTCCCACTTGCGCTTGGCAAATTTAGATTTTGATTATGGGAGTTACCTAGCCATGTTAATAGTGTCCCAAAAATGGTGCTAGGGCATTCCAGAAAACACTTTCATGTGTCTCAAGGACATTTTCAGTCATTTCTTCATGAATGCAGGTATACAATTGATTTATATGCTGTGTTTAAAAACGAATTTTGAAATCAATTAAATTTCTGGATATGTGCTGTTAGAGCTTCATAGGTTGTTTGGGGTCATATTTAGAAGGCATTTTAGTGTCTTTGATGTTATGTTTACCTTTTTAAATGGAAAGCCTTCCTCATGGGGCCCTGAGCAGTTCTTAGCCATGTTATTTAATGGGAAGTGGATAACATGGCTAAGAGCATTTGCTGGAAAATGCATGAATATCGCTGACTTTTCAGCGATATTCATGCATTGCGGCCGTTTTTTTTCGCATTTGCGAGCAGTTCTTAGCCATGTTATCCAATGGGAGGTGGATAACATGGCTAAGAGCATTTGCTGGATAATGCATGAATATCGCTGACTTTTCAGCGATATTCATGCATTGCGGCCGTTTTTTATCGCATTTGCGATAAATCTTGCTAAGGAGAAAATGATGAAGAAAGCTGTGTTTTTAAACTGTGGCTTTGTCTGTAGTGATATCGAAATAGATTTTGTTTCTTTGAGAAATTGTAATTGCATATTCGGTGTACCATTCTGGCATGCAGTAACACAAGTTATTGTTGTATATGAAGCCCATTCCATGGTCTCTTATGTAAGCTGAAACAGATATGTTGTTTTTAAAAAACATTTTTGAAATCAATTACATTTCTGGATATGTACTGCTAGAGCTTCATAGGTTGTTTTGGGTCATATTTATAAGGCATTTGAGTGTCTTTGATGTTATTTTTCCTTTTTAAATGGCAAGCATTCCTCATGGGGCAAGTGTCTTGTAAATACGCTCCCACCTGCGCTTGGCAAATTTAGATTTTGATTATGGGAGTTACATAGCCATGTTAATAATGTCCAAAAAATGGTGCTAGGGCATTCCAGAAAACGCTTTTATGTGTCTCAAGGACATTTTCAGTCATTTCCTCTTGAATGCAGGTATACAATTGATTTATATGCTGTGTTTAAAAACGAATTTTGAAATCAATTAAATTTCTGAATATGTACTACTAGAGCTTCATAGGTTGTTTGGGGTCATACACCATTTTTGGGAAATTATTAACATGCCTATGTAACTCCCATAATCAAAATCTAAATTTGCCAACCGCAGGTGGGAGCGTATTTACAAGACATTTGCACCATGAAGAACGTAAAATAGCATAATAGGCACTCAAATGCCTTATAAATATGACCCAAAACAACTTATGAAGCACTAGCAGTGCATATTTCCAGAAATGTAATGGTTTTCAAATAATGACTTACTTCATTGGTAGGCCTTTACATGTATTTTCTCCTTGGTTTTTTTCAGTGAAAATCTTATCTGCAACCATGTGTTGGCCTCACCTCAAATAAACAAAACAGGTGATGGACCGAATGTGGATCAATGACACACATTCACCCCAGTCCAAAGATCTGGGCCTAAACAAACCTTTAGATAGGCTACATCTTATCGTCATTCTGAATTAATCATTTAAAATATTAGGGAGTGATTTATGATTGTTCTATGCTTGTTTTGTACCATTGAGTGTCATTTTTGTGATGCAGTGCTGGTGCAAAAGATTTGCTATGTTAAATAATTAGTAGGGCATTAAGTTTTAGATGACTGTTATTCATTTACTGTTTGGTAATAGTGGTTAATAACATTTTTTATTATATTTTTCCACAGATTCAACTGCAGATTCTTTCATAGTTTGGAAAATGCCTACAAAAAATAGAATTAGAAAGGCTAGAAAACGTCAAAGACAGCAGGATGATGTTTTATTGCAGCAGTCCTCTTCCCCAAATACTTGTCAAAACACCAAGAAAGGTCCGGGTAAGAGCACAAAATCATTCTTAAGAAATATTTGTAGTAAAAAAAGTATTTCTCCAAAAAATGTTTCAGTCCACAAAAAGAAAAGCAATTTAAATGGAAAGGAGAGACCCATCAAAAATGTTACTGGCAGAGGAAGAGATAACTCTGTGCATGATAGTAGAAGGAAACAACAGTTTAGGGACATTCGAAATCGAATGTTCCGTAACAGGATAATAGTTAATTTATTGAAAAATATTTAAAAAAAAGGCCAACAGAAAGTGGCATTTTATAAGAAGAAGAAAAATGTAGAGAAAATTATTGATCATGCTTTTGAAATTAAGCGAAAGTTGTTTATTTTGGTAATCAATAGAATTAGGAAACTAAGCAAGGTAATTTCTGATTTCAAAACAAAAAGTAGATGGAAGAGAGTAGTAAATCGTACTAACTTTTGTGAAGTTTTTTCCAGAGAATGGATGCATAGTTCAAGTTGTGAGGCATTTTTTAATGAGGAGAGTTATTTTCAGGATAATGATTTGGTGTTTGCAGTTGACACCAGTGGTCGAGCTTATGAAGTGAAGGATGGTTGTCCAGTTGAAAAAGAACAACTTGTGACAACAGAGACAGAAGAGGCGCTAAGTGATGAGGTTTTAGGAAGACGTCCTAAGGGTCCTGTGTACATTTGGAAGTGTAGTTCTATTTGCAGTGTGCGACAGGTTTCCATCAATTTGCTTTGTGATTTTATACGGACATTTAATAAGAAAAGTTTGAAGCAGAAAATAAAGTTGTTGCAAGATTTAGATCCTTGCAGAGTGAGACAAATGACAGGTTTTGCGTGGTCATTCACTGGCTTGTCTTTCCAGGAGAGTATGCCAGAGTGTTTTTCATCATTTCAGGATGCTAGCAGTGCATCATAATAAAGTGAGAAAATTAGTGAGAATGTTGTATTATGCTAAGAGTCCAGCAATTATGCTTAAACAATTATGTGCTGCTCTTTTGCATGGTTCTGAAATAGATGTGAAGAATATTTGTGAAGAAATTGAGTTTTGTTACTTTGGTAGTAGAGATGAGAATGTTCAAATTGACCCAGAAGTAGAGGGTTATGTTGAAGATAATATACAGGTTTCTAGTTCAGATAATTTTCAGAAGGAAATTGCCACGTTTCAGATGAAATCAAGTGAGAGGCCTAATTTCACTTGTGTATGTTGTCGACGCACTTATTATAAGAAGCAGACTAAGTTAGTGGATTTATATGCAAAAACTGAAAGGGAAAATAATAGTGAATGGAAGGATTTTGCCACATACTTGATGGTAGAAAATTGTTTTGATTTGGGAGTGGACCAACGTGTGTGTACTTATTGTTGTAATAAATTAAATCAAAACCAGATGCCTGCTAGGGCAGTTCATAATAATCTGGAATTGGTTGAGATTCCTTCAGAATTGAAGGATTTAAATACTTATGAATCTATTTTGATTCAAAGTATCCATCCCTTTCAGGCTATTGTAAGAATGGAGCCAAAGACAGGGAAGTTGCCTCCAACAGATTTACAGAGAGGATTAAAGGGAAGAGTTGTTTATTTGCCTCTAGATTTAAACAAAAACATTAACAC
The DNA here is from genome assembly GCF_964263255.1 of Lissotriton vulgaris. Taxonomy (NCBI): domain Eukaryota; kingdom Metazoa; phylum Chordata; class Amphibia; order Caudata; family Salamandridae; genus Lissotriton; species Lissotriton vulgaris. Next base: position 1,184,057,250 of record NC_141695.1, on the reverse strand, counting down.
AATTGGAGTTGAGAAAGTGGAAGAGGAACCTCTGGTTATCTTGGTTAATGGGGTTCCGACAAAGAATAAGAAAATATGGCAAGATTTAGTGGATGTTAGGAAAGTGAAAAATGCAACTTTGTATTTGAAGAAAAATAATAAGTACTATAAGAATGTATATGTTGCAGAAGAGGAAGTAAGTGATGAAGAGGATAGCGTTTTGTGTGCTGGCCAAATTGAGAAAGTAGAGGTGTCTAATAGTGAAGAAATATATGAACATTATAGTGTTCATCCTTTGCATTCCAAGGAAGTCATGGGGAATGCTATTGAGTTGTTTCAAATGAAACAAGCCAAAGGGAGTCCCATTAGTGTTTGGGAGGAAAGTTTGGAAGCTCGGTGTTTCCCACAGCTATTTCCCACAGGTCAAGGAGGAAGATATGATGAGCGACCTCATCAAATTCCTGCGTCTGAATACCGGACTTTACGATTGTATGCAGAAGATCCTAGGTTTCGTCAATGCATTCCCTATTTGTTTCATCTCCTGTTTGAAAGCGATCTGTCAGGACTGTCATATGCAGTGAACCACATTTTAAAAAGTGGTATACAGATGCGAAACATCTCGGCAAGTGATTTTATGCATAAAATCAATGTCCAAGACAGTATTTTGGATTCTCACCTAATTAATCTCATGGCGTGTCAGCGTGGTACTAATGAGTACTGGTACCGTCGTCATGGTGATTTAAAATGTATGCTGAGGAACTTAGGAACTCCGACATGGTTCCTCACTCTGAGCTGTGCCGAGTATGGCTGGAAAGACTTACTTGAATTTCTACGAGAGGCAAATGGAAATATTGAAAACATTGAATTCAAGACACCTGGAGAACTGTGTTCTTTGGATCCAGTGAATGTATGCAGGTACTTCAATCATAGATTTGAAGCTATGATGTCTTTCATCACAAATAAGAAGAATCCACCTCTTGGAGAGGTGTTGGATTTCTTCTGGAGAAAGGAGTACCAAGCAAGAGGTGCCCCTCATATACATATGTTGTTGTGGATCAAGGATACACCTAAATTTGGAACAGATCCGGATGACTTAGTGATGAATTTCATAGAACAGTATTCTACGTGTGCTGTTCCAAACGCAACGGAGAAGAAAAGCCTAAGAGAACAAGTTCTACGTTTCCAAAGCCATCGTTGTGGAAAGTACTGTCGTCGTAAATTCAGAAACAAGGACAAGTTCTACCCCAAATGTCGTTTCAACTTTCCACGACCGGTGATTTCTAAAGGAAGAGTGAACAGTTTGATGTCTTCGCTGCGACATAATGTGACGAGGAAATCACCCAAGAATACATACAATTTGAAAAGGAACGAAGAGTCCAAGTACATCAACGACTACAACCCAGTGATTTTGTCCATGTGGAATGCTAACATGGATATACAGTTTGTGGCTGACAACTGTATGGCTGTGGCTCGGTATGTGACATCTTACATCACCAAAAAAGAAAAGACAGAACTGAAGGATATGTGGGAGGACATTTCCCATGAAAAGAGCCTCAGCAAGAAGTTGTACAGTTTCAGTCTGAAGATGTTGTCGCATCGAGAAATCGGAGCTTACGAATGTTCTGATCGATTGTCTTCAGCAAGTCTCTATGCCAAATCCAGGAGTATCGTTTGGGCGAGTCTTGGTCTTGCTGCAACGCGAAATCGAGTTCTAAAACCTGTCTGGGAAATTGAGTATTTGGCAGAAAAGGAACCAAACAGTACCGACATTTTGAAGACCAACATGTTGGATACATATTATCCAAATCGAAGCAGTCACCTTGAGAATGTTTGTCTATATGAGGTTCTCCAAAATTATATATTCAAGAGGAACATCAAAGAAGATATTGAGAAAGGAGTGTATGCTGTAATTGGAAGTGAGGGATGCCTGGTCAAGCAAAGAAAATGCCAATTAGTAAACCATCGAAAATTGAGTGGTGAATCTCCAGAAAAAAAGGAGTTTTTCTATTTAGCACTTTTGCAACTTTTCAAGCCTTGGCGTGCAGAAGAGGAACTGCTTGGAGATTTCCTCTGTTACGAAGACTCTTTCAATGCAGCCAAGGAGTCCATAGAATGTCCTGCTTTTCCTAAATATCAAGAAATGCTAACTTTGGAAATTGAGCAGGAAGCAACGATTGCAGCCGAGATTGCCAGAGACAGTTCTCAGGACAGTCAGAGTTCTGTTTCATTGAGTCAAGATCCACTTGGAGGACCTATTATCGAAAATGAAGCTGCCACTGCTATGAATGAAGTGGAAAGAGCCATGGCACATGCTCAGGAGGATTCAGTTAACTTAGAAGACTTGGAAAAACAACTCAAAGTTGAGCAGAGGAAAATATATGATGAAGTTACCAAGGAAATTGAAGTCATGAGAAGAAAGAGTGCTCATGTACATCGTTGAAGCCTGTCCGACTGTACGTGAGTGGAGAAGCGGGAACTGGAAAAAGTTTCCTCATTAAAGCAATTTCTTGTTATTTGCAGGAAAGGACTGAGTCATCGCTGTCTTGTGTTGTCACCGCTCCTACTGGACTGGCAGCACATAACATTAAAGGTATTACTTTGCATCGTCTACTGATGCTGCCAGTGGAGCATGACAACAAATTACAATACCACAAGTTATCTGGGGATGATTGCTGTGAAGTTTCAAGAGTCTTGAGGAAAATGAAACTACTTATCATTGACGAAGTAAGCATGGTTTCCAATGTCATGCTTGCCTTTGTGCATTTGAGAATGCAAGAAGTACTTAAAACTGAATATGATGTGTTATTTGGTGGCAAACACATCATTGTTTTTGGAGATCTTCTGCAGCTGACACCAGTAAAAGGTCAACCTGTGTTCAAAATACTCACGCATGAAGATACCAGGAAGTGCCTAGGGAGCATTGGCAACGTCAATATATGGTTAAACTTCAATTATGCTGAACTGCATGAAAATATGCGTCAGGCAAAGGATGAAGATTACAAGAATATTCTACAAGATATTAGAATTGGAAAAGTGACCGAACATGGGAAAGAAGCTTTAAATGCACGATTACTGTCAAATTTATATCCCAAACAAGAGATTGTGCCTGAGAATATTTTTCAGAAAATTACTGAGAAGAAATCCGGGATATGTTTGATGCCAACTCTTGCAGAATGTGCCATCTTCAACAACAAAATGTTGAATTTAGAAAAGCAAGAGATTGTGAAACTTGAAGCTATCGACAAAATAGAGCATATGGGATCAACAATTATTTTGTCAGACAATTTGAAATCAAAATTGGATTCATTAGAGAAGACTATATCTAAAACAGCGGGTTTTGAAAAGACTTTGAATGTGTGTTTAAATTGCCGAATCATTTTGAGAAGGAATTTACATGTAGAAAGAGGTCTGGTGAATGGATCAATGGGTAATGTTGTTGATTTTGAGAAATACAGAAATAGAGATGGAATAGAATTTTTAAAAATTTAATTTGATGGCATTGAGGAAGTACAGCTAATTGGTCGTTGTTCTGCTAGGTTTTTGCTTGTTAAAGACTTATATGTTCGCCGTAAACAGTTTCCTGTTTGCTTGGCATATGCGGTGACAATCCATAAATCGCAAGGTTTAAGTGTAGACAGTGCATTGGTGAATATTGGCAGTTCTGTGTTCAAGGAGGGTATGGCATATGTGGCATTGTCACGAGTTAGAACTTTATCGGGATTGTACTTGATTGACTGTGATGTCACAAACATTTGTGCGGATCTAGATTGTGTTAAGGAATACAATAGGTTAAGAAGAGAGTATGCGCCACATTTGCCTCAATATCCTTTGTTTGAGAAACGTGTGGTAGGCCGGAAACGTAGAAATATCAGTAATAGTAGGGAGGTTGTTGCAAAAAGACTAAAAGTCAATGAACCGAAAATTGTTAGCAGAAAGAAAGTGGATTCTGTTGAAGATGTTGTCGGTTTTCAATTTGAAAACAGTTCTGGTGTCAACTGCTATGCAAATGTAGTGGTTAATGTTCTCTTTTCACTAGAGAGTTTAAAAGAACAGATTCTGTTGAATTCAGAACAAATTTTATGCTGTTTGTTGAATTCTGTCTTCGAGAAATGTAGCACTGATCGAACAAAAGTAGAAAGTGTGTCTGAAGTTCGTTATCTGTTAGATGAATGTTCAGGTCAAACAGACTTCTCTGAAAATAATCAGCAAGATTGTCAGGAGTTTTTAATGTATATGCTTGATGTATTGCAAGATGAGGGTGTAGATGTAGATCACCTGTTTGGGCTTTCTTATCAATGGCAGCATGACTGCGAGAACTGTATGGTATCAAGTACTACTAGTGTAGACTCAGAAAGATTTATATATTTAACTTTGCCAGACAGTAAATCAGTGTCCTTTATTAAGCTAGTAAATGCAGCGGATCACAACATGGAGTGTAGCCAATGTAAATGTGATATGATGTCAACATTATTTATACGTAGATATGGCCAGTATGTCATTTTAATGATCCAACGATGTAGGCCTGATGGATCAAAATTGTCAACTTTAATAAAAAAATTTGTGGCATCTCAGCTGTCAATATCAGGGAGGACTTTTGTAACTGTATCAATTATCTATCACGATGGTCCTTCAACAACATCAGGACATTATACAGCTTACTTGAAGTCTCGAAACGGCTGGTCATTCTGCAATGATTCTGTTGTAACTTTAAAAAAAAAATTGCCGTTTGACCTTAAAAATTCTTACCTGGTGTTTTTAAAACCCAAATTTTAAAGAAAGAATTTTGGGATTTCCTGTGAGGAATTGGAAATTGTTCATCAAGTAGAGGGAATGTAAGTCTGCAATGTTGTCTAGATTATTGGTCCAAAACTTTTAATTATAATGTCAATTTTAAAATCCAACTATATAAACCTGATGCAAGTAAGTCTGCTTCATAGTAAGCAGTATCAGTGTCATAAGAAAAGGAGAACATGAGTGACAAAGAAGAGTAAGATATTAGTAGTCCAGGATTGTGAAAATAATCTCAAATGTTTTATTTTTGAAAGATGCGAAAATAGAAAATGACGGGATTTGATTGGAAGAATTACAAGAGTTGCGAATCGCTGCAACATGATTTGGCCTAGTGGAAACATGTGATAGAATGTGAGAAGTCTTTTCTTGTATGTAACATATTTTTCGAAATGATGGAGGTTTTCTTTCAGAAAGTGGCGGGCTGAAAATATTTATAGCACAACAGAGTGGATGCTGTTCATAGGAGATCCTTTGACGTTATTGAAAGTAAGTTAATTTTAAGGAGTTTTGAATTCAGATTTCTTAGGTTGTATGGGTTTTTTAAACACAATCATTTTGATTGTGTTTTTTTTCCCCGCTGTTACATGATGAATACCTTCAAATCACTGATTTAAGTGAAATTTGATACATTCTGAGAACAGCAAAAATAAACCATTTAACATGTATAATTAATGTTCTGCTTTTTGTACTTATGATATACATTTAGAAATGTGAGGTAGATATGGAAAAACTGAGTCTTCTGTAAGTGTCAATTCTAATGCTTACAGTGCTGTACTTCTGGGTACTGGTTTTTTTTTAAAAAAAGAAATAGGCCTCACCTCTAAGAAAGCTCTTGAAAGCACACATCTTATTTGCATCCTGAAACAATCATTTAAAATGTTAGACACAATTTTATGATGGTTTTACATCTCTTTTGCGCTGTTATTGCATCACTATTGTGAGACATAAGCAATGCAAAAGAAGCATCATGTTTCAAAATAGGCCTCATTTCATCAGCATGAAGATACTGTTTGTTTAAAATAAATATCTTTAGGATTGTGTACGGGTCGTAGAGAAGTAGAGGTTTCTGTAAGTGTCAAAGTTGTTTTAAAACTGTTTCTTCTTGAACCTTTTCCCTTCTTTTTTCTAATTTTTAAATACATGTTTTAATATTTTTGGAAATGTTTGTTCTCTCTTTTACAGATTGAATGTATGAAATATTTTCTTTAAAAGTTAACAAGAATTATAAGGTAAATGTTTTCTACTTTTTTAACCCGCATTCCACTGCTGATGATGTCACTGACTATGTTATGAATGATGTAATAAGTGGGCATGTTTTACTACAATGGTAGGTCTTCACATCTATTATCTCCTCTGTATTCTTCAACAAGCATAAATTTGATATGCAACCCAGAGTACGGTTCACCTTAAACAAACTTTTAGAGAGGACACACCTTATCGTCACCCTCAATCAATCATTTAATCTATCACATTTAACATCTATTAGTTCTACTGCTTCATTTCTTTAATCTTTACTTTCCTGTGTTTGCTACTTCTCTCAGTCCTTTCTCTATTACTTAATTTTTCTACTCCTTCCAGTATTTTTCTCACTCCCTCTCTTCTCATACTTCTTCATTATTATTCACTAATTCTGTCTCTATTAATGTTACTGTTTCTGAATGATCTCCAAAAATTTTTAAAACAAGAACAGTAAGTATAAGGATAGGAAAAGACATTTATGTTACAAGAAAGACAGCTATAGGAAGTAAACAAAAAAAACTGTTACTCGCAATCCACTGCTGATGATGTCACTGACCATGTCAAAAATTATGTAATATATGACATGATCAGAAGTGAATTGCGGGTAACAGTATCTTTTCTTTACTCCCTATAGCTGTCTTTTTTGTAACATAACTGTCTGTTTCCTTTCCTTATACTTACTGTTCTTTTTTTAAACATTTTTTTTTTGGTTCGCTCAAAGTTTGCGTACCGGAGTGCGAACTGGGAGCGAACTAATAGAAATAGAGCTTGGCAGAGTTCAAAGAATTCTACCAATTTTTTTTAATAATGGGGAGGTAGTTCTGAAAAGAACTTTTTTTTTGTTTTTGTTGTTTTAAATTTTTTTTATTAGTTTTCTGAACATTTTTTATATTTTTTTGTTTTTTTCTGAACATTTTGTATTTTTTTTTATTTTTTGGGGGGAGGGGAGAAACAAAAATGATTAATCGAAGAGGGCTCAACAGGAGCAACAAAAAAAAGAAGAATTTATTTTTGGGGGCGTTTTGGACATACATGATTTTTGATGGCTCTTATAATAAGAGTTATGCTACTTTCGCGGTAGCATAATATTTGATTGCACCTCACACAAACTTGTTTCACTTCCCCCATGTCCATTTGAATATTTGGGATCAACTCCCTTGCTTCAGGTCCGGAAACTTCTGGCACGACCGATCTTCTGGCTATTGCTGGGGAATTCTGTTGTTCGTCCCGAAGCTGAGCAGCACTATAGTTATTTGGGTGCCACCTGCTCATGTGCCTGTGCATAGTGAAATTCCCATAACTATATTTTTTGTCCGTTCCTCTAGAAAGACGATCATCACAGATACGGCAAAAGACATACCTGGCGTTCACTTTCTTTTGCCCTGGTGGAAATTAAAAAAATTGCAAAATGAAATTTTCCTTCCTGTTGTACCTCCTGGGCTCCTCTGGCAAATATTCAGGCTCTTCCTCCTCTTCCTGATCTTCCTCTTCTTGAAAGATTGGTTGAGTTGGTGGTCCTTTCTTTCCATGAGGAGGTGGAGGTGGTGGTGGGGGAACACTACCAGAAGCAACAACAGAAGCCATTTCTCTGGATTGTACAAAGGTCTTTCTCTCGCCAAGATGAAAGTCAGAGTGAGGAAAGAAGGAGGGGTTTTCATCATTTGGGAAAAGCCAAAGTTCTAAACCAATGAAAAGTGTTAATTTTAGATCACATGACCTAGTATTACATCATTAGGAAACCAAAAGTGAAATGAACCAATGAAAAGTGTTATTACCGAGTCACATGACCTGCTGTGTTTACGTTTCGCGCTTTGCGCCGCTTTCAGTCCGCTTCCGGGTCCGCTAACTTGGCGCGTCCGATGACGTATTACGCGACAACGCAAAACGTCATTCTAACGTAACAGTTACGCTGAAAGAACGTTTACCGGTTCGCGGACTAGGAGCGGCTTTAAAATGAGCTAACGGAAAGCTGACCGGTTCGCGAACTGGGAGCGGAACAAAAAAATATTTTTTAAAAACATGTATTAAAAACATGTAAAATATATTTAAAGATTTAAAAAAGAATAGATTTTACAGCTACAGATATTAGCTTTCAAAAAACCATTGAAATTCAATGAAAAAACCATAGGTTATAGTCCATATATAGTTAGGAATTTGCATTTACAAAACCTTGAAAATTCACTGAAAAAACCATAGGTTATAGACCATATATAGTTAGGAATTCGCATTTACAAAACCTTATTTTACTCGCATAAAACCATTGAAATTCCATATATAGTTAGATGCGCTAACTATATATCGCGCACCCGCAATCCACTGCTGATGATGTCACATATTACATCATTCATGACATGGTCAGTGACATCACTGATGACATCACTGATGACATCTCAAATGACATCACTGATGACAACACCCAGTGACTGTATGTTTCTGTAAAGTTAAAATATGTCTCACATATTGAAGAATGAGTGGATGTATAAATGTCTGGATGAAGGATTTAGTAGGTGCATGACTGATTGTATGAGGGAGTGATTAAATGTGTCTCACTGAGTGCATGGGTTAGTGATTAAACTGTATTAATTTGTGCATCATTATATCTGTTGTTCTGTAAACTGCTGCATGTGTTGATCAGTAGCTATATGAGTAACTATATGGGTTATTGATTGGTTGCCCGAGTATTTGTATGGGAGACTGAGTATGTGTGTGAGTGGCTGGGAGGTGTGTGACTCTGTGCATAGATGTGTGAACAGCTGATTCACTAGATGTATGGGTTCAAAACTGCATGTGGAAACAACTGTATGGGTGGTTGACTGTGTGTATGAGTGTATTGGTGAGTGAATGGATATCTCAGTGCTACATGTCAAAGTAAGTACATATGTAAAAGACAGTACATGTGAGAGTTGACATATATAAATAACTGTGCATAAGAGCCAGTGAATGTGTGAGTGGCTGTATGGATCATTGTGAACTTGTATCAGGGATTTTATAAGAGAGAAATTATGTGTTAGTACATATTTGAATAAGTAAAGTTTGTATAACTGTATAGTTCAGGAAATGGAGGTGTGATTGATTGTTTGCATGACTGACTAGGTGTGTGAGTAACTCCATGGATGAGTGACAGTCTGTGAGTGTCTGTTTACACTGATTGTATCTAAGGTTATATTAGAGTCTGAAGAGGTTCATCGTATTATCACATGAATGATATCATCAGTGATGTGATCAGTAATGTCAAATGAGATGTCATCAGTGATGTCATCAGTGATGTCATTTGAGATGTCATCAGTGATGTCATTTGAGATGTCATCAGTGATGTCATCAGTGATGTCACTGACCATGTCATGAATGATGTAATATGTGACATCATCAGCAGTGGATTGCGGGTGCGCGATATATAGTTAGCGCATCTAACTATATATGGAATTTCAATGGTTTTATGCGAGTAAAATAAGGTTTTGTAAATGCGAATTCCTAACTATATATGGTCTATAACCTATGGTTTTTTCAGTGAATATATATATATATATATATATATATATATATATATATATATATATATATATATATATATATATATATATATATATATATATATATATATATATCAAAGCTTACTAGTCCGTCTGCTCTCCTTCACTCACGGCCGGGTGCTCTTGATGGCGGGTGACGGTACCACGCCGGTCACGATCAGACAAAGGCTCTGATGCAGGAAAGCACACAGCACTCACGGGGGACAATTCCAATATGTGTTTATTGGACAAAAACTCTCGCAAGGAGGTCCCACTGAGATATGAACTCGGATCGCTGAATTCAGAGGCCAGAGTGATAACCATTATATATATATTATATATACACACACACACACACACACATATATATATCCCTTGGATATCTTGGTACCAAAGGCTTCCATGGTACGAGCAAGACCCCTCCCCGCGGGCAGGGCAACGCGGCAGGAAGTAGCTGATCCGTATCCTTTCAGGGTGTCAGAGCCATATTTTCTCCGGTGAGGAGCAAGCCGCTACAAGCACCTGAGAAGCCGTTAATTGACTGCCTGGGGGTTAAGAAGTCAGAGAGTTCTGTCGCGGGGCTCCGGAGTGGATTCCTGGCATTCGGTCCCAGGTAGGATGTACGGAATTATCAGTGGGGAGTGAGCGCGGTACACGGGCAGGACATTTATCTAAGCCCTGGTAGCCGTTTTTCAAAGTTCATTGAAAAAAGACATTGCCATCGATTTTAGCGCTTTAACATGTCCGCCGACGTACTGCACAGCCGAGCAGAGGCGGCAGATTGCATGTTTCTTGATTCCCCGGCCGGGGGATCATTCAGAGCAACACCAGCCAGTCACAGTACCGTATCTTCCCCACCACAAGAGACTTGTTCAGAAAATTGGAGCAGTTAATGCGCTCGGAAGAGTCTAAGTGGTGAGAGCACTGGTCCCTTTCACGTTACCTGCAAGTTGGACGTGTTCCTAGGGGGCTACGGATTACTATAGCCCGAGTTATGAAAACCCGGATCCGGATATGTTGACAGAGAGGGCAGAGGCAAATCTGGAGTCCTCTGGTAAATTATTGCACATATTGGTTAAATACGCGGAAAGTGACTGCATTAAACTGCAAGGAGAAATTGACATTTTGGAGGGTGAATTAGCCAAACTGGAAATAACAGACCAGATTAAAAAAATGAGGGATGACATGATGCTCAGGCTTAACAAGGAGGAAGAGGTCATCAAAAAAAGAAAGGCTTTTAAATTTGAAAGAGACCGCATAGATTACCAAAACGGGCAAATCTTCACATTTGCGCGGAAATATGAGGCTGTGAAAGCCAAGGCAAGAGGGAATAGAGCTGCCCGGTGCACAACCAGTGAAACCACGGTTACAACGGTTTCAGCTTTTGACTTCAGTTCAGCTGCGGAGAGTGACCCGGAAATGGACCCAACAAGAGATGCAAACTTGGGGTTTACCAAGCTATCCCTGGCACAAGAAGTCAACTGCTTGTGCCAGGACCGTCGGGATACACTGAGGCCACGAAAACCTACTGGTGCAAACGACAAAGGGCAAACCTCAAGCGGAGCGAGCGGAGGAAATGTCAGGCCCGCAAATACATAGGGAGGCAAGCAGGGAAAACGAGGTCACTGGAATCGGTTCCAGAAGAAGAACGGGAACCAACAGAATCAAGATCAGTAATAAACCTGACTGAACTCAAACTGACCACAGGTGAAACCGCTGACCTAAATTTAGGGTTATCGTATTGTCCGCCTTGCAAAATGAACTATGCAGACAGAAAGCTAAAGCTCAGTAAGTTTTTCCAGCTTCAACCCAAAAAGAAAAATCAGCCAGAAACTATCCAAAGTCCAGTGATGGTGGATAGTGAGGACCGCAACTCTTTTGAAGAAATCTGGGCATTATAGAACGAGCAGCAGGCACCCAGCCAAATCAGGGGGGCCCCGGTAATGAATCTATGGGCCGGTGTAACACCCCGTTCAAGACAAAATCTACATTTCAGCCAGTCATGGGACAAGACAACTTGGATACTTACCAGGAAATTGTTGTGCAGGACCTAAAGAAACTATATACCGCCACCAACAAAAATAAATTTTGCATCAGTAAACAAAATAGATGCTACAATCAACTTATCAGCAAATTGGAATCGAACCATGATATTGTAGTGAAACAAGCTGATAAGGGCAGTAATGTGGTCCTGTGGCCCGACAGATGTATCTCAAGGAGGCTGAGGTCGACCTGGGGGACACTATGTGTTATCATAGGAGTAACATCCAAAATCTAAAAACGACATGGGTGGACCGATATTTGAAACTGCAAGCATGGAGGACTGTGGGTCTGCTAACGGAGGACGAGTTCCACTATTTGAAAAAGGAGCATCCAGTGGTCCCGTCCTTCTATTTGATCCCCAAGATCCACAAGAGGGCAGACATACCACCAGGTCTGCCCATTATTTCTGCTATCGACAGTTCCACTGAGAATGTATGCTTCGTGCACACTAAGTGGAAAATATTAAATATTGGCCACATGACAGTGTTGTTCACTCCCCTCCACCCACTTGGGAAGAACATTGGTTTATATTTCATATTTTTCCACTTGGTGTGCACGAAGCAGCAGTATCCACTGGGACCTAAATGAAATAGAGTCCTGGCACCTATTACATGGACTACAAGTACCAAGATGCTGTGCGCCCATATGGGTGGGACTTTTACTATTAAAATGGTGATTTCAAACAACTCCTGCTTCCGCCTTATTACCTGCCACTGATGAAGAGCAATTCATGTGCTCGAAACGCGTTTGGCTGCTATCAGGTATGGAGGAGCGGTGGTAACCTGCCACTGTTGCTGCCTGTTGTGGAAAAATATGAAATATTGGCCACATGACAGTGTTGTTCACTCCCCTCCACCCACTTGGGAAGAACATTGGTTTATATTTCATATTTTTCCACTTGGTGTGCACGAAGCAGCAGTATCCACTGGGACCTAAATGAAATCGAGTCCTGGCACCTATTTCATGGACTACAAGTACCAAGATGCTGTGCGCCCATATGGGCGGGACTTTTACTATTAAAATGGTGATTTCAGGGGGCGTGGCCAAGATGGCGGCGGAGTAGGATGCCTTTCCGAGCCGCTCCGGCGCTGATCCGACAAAGCTTCTAATAGCACGATCCTGAGGGAGCGAACCCGCTTCAAAAGTGGAGAGGAGGTCTACCTGACGAAGCGGTCTGCTTTGGCGCGGTCGCTGGAGCGGTGAAGCCCCGAGATCGCCCTTGAGATCGATGAAACTCCGCGGCCTGTGCGACCCCGGCCTTTCCTGATCTCAACGTCCGGCGTGGGAGGTGGGCGGAGCCCCTGAGGTCCCGCCTGGAGACGCCGAAGCTAGCGGAAGGTGGAGGGACGCTTTGTATCATCGGGTCGGAAGGTCTGGCGGCAGCTGTGGCTTGGAGCCCCCTGGCCCGCAAGGTGCTGTAGAATCGCGGGGCTTGGCGAGAAGAGCCCCACAGGGGTCGCCGAGGGGGTGGTACGAGACTTCTGCACGTTGAAGGTGATGGCCCTGAGCGGTAGCGATTTCCCTGCCCATGCCTGGAGGTGGTGAGCGACACCGGACCAGCAGATCCCGGCGAGACCCGAGCCACGTGGGGGCTGGAAGAAGCTTGGGGGTCAACTACAGCACTTGGACTCTTGCTCGCCTGTGCACCTGTGAGGACCGCGGCTCGTACTGCCATACACGTGGAGCTCGACACAGCTGCGGACTATAGAGTGAAGCCTGGTGCTCGATTTGTGGTCGCCCGCTCTAGCCTGGGCCGAGCGACGCAGCCCGCCATCGTGTTTGGCCACGTGGCGCTTGGTCGGGACGCTGTGGGCCGCCATGTCTAATACGCAACGCAAACGGGGCCAGGGGAAGGATACTGCCCTGAAATCCTCCCAGCAGCCGGCATCCCCTGGAGCTAGTGGGTCGTCGAAGCAGTCGGATGACGAAGCGCCGGCGACAAAAGCCTTCGTGACTGAACTCTTTGCCTCCATTAAGGAGGACATCTCCGAACTCCGGGCGCAACTAGCCTCCGATTTGCGGGAGGTGCGGAGGGATGTTGACGGCTTGGGCGAGAGAGTGGCGACCCTGGAGGACCGTGATCTAAGTGTGGCCACCGACGTGCACCTGCTGCAGCAGGATATCATTCGCCTCACCGAGCAAAACCTGGACTTGCAGTTGCACACGGAGGACTTGGAAAACCGCTCCCGTAGAAATAACATTCGTATACGGGCGGTGCCATGGGACGGTGAGGCTGGGGACCTGCGGGGATATGTCCAGGAATTATTCCTCCAAATATTGGATGAAGAGGATACAAAAGAGATTCAGATGGACAGAGTGCATAGGGTTGGGCTGCCCAGGCACGGAGGGGGCCCCCCCTGATATCCTGGTGTGCGTCCATGATTTCCAGCTTAAGGAGCGGATCCTCCGCAAGGCCAGAACACTCACGTCGCTGCAATTCCGGGACCACCGCCCCCAACTGTACAAGGATCTGGCGGCCTCTACCCTGCAGAAGCGGCGGGAGTTCCGCCCGGTGACTACATTCCTGAGAGAACGGGGCATCGCCTATTCCTGGGGTCATCCATTTAGGATCATCTTCCGGTGGCAGAATCGTCTTGCGCAAATCCGCACGCTTCAAGCAGCGAAGGAACTTCTGGGCCTGGGAGATGTGCCTCCCTCGCAGGCCACGACTGCTTCTCCATCTCGGAGGCGCCGCCGTTCATCTTCCTGGCAGAGGGTGGGTGATTCACCTGCCCGACAGCAGCCGGACCTCTCTACCAGCTTGCAAGAGCGGGGCAACGCTGTGGCGTCGGTGGCATCGGCCACGTTGGCCGACACGCAGCAGAGCTCCGGAGCGGCATGACCTGATTATCTTGATGGATCGGCGCCGGAGGGGTTCGGGCCTTCTGGTTGGGGGGTATGAAAGTACTCTTGGAGGAGACACCCTCGACTATGGCCATGGGGTATAGTGTACTAGTCCCTCCGGCCTGCTTCCTGGACGGAAGGCCTCCTACGGACTTCGACCTTCTGGACATGATGAGTACTGTTTTTGCATTTAGATTTCTGTTTCTGCTCTTGATTTTGGTTGTGTTTCGATTGGGGCGGGGTTGGGAGTTGGGGAGTTCGGGATATTGGGGGGGGACCCGTGACGGTTGGACTGGGGGGACGCTCGATGTGTGGCTGCGGGTGTGCGTGTGCATTAGTGTTGTGGATGTCATTGCACTGGTAGATTGGCGACTGCTGGTCGTCTCTTGTATGCGGGCTGGTCTGGTTGTGGGGAGGGGGACACTTGGCGTACTGAGAGCAGTTTCTGGGATTTATATTTGTTATGCCGATTAGTATAGGGACGTGGAATATTAAGGGCATGAATTCATCACAGAAGCGGCAGAAGGTTTTGAAGTATGTAGTGGACCACCACCTTGATGTTGTTGGGCTGCAAGAAACACACTTGGCGCGGAAAGATGAGATGAGGCTCCGCCATAGGGCCTATCCCATTATTTATAGGTCTTCCGCTGCTACGAAACACAGGGGAGTGGCACTCCTCTTCAGAGCTGCATTGCACTTTCAACCTGTGGAGGTTCGTCACGACAAGGAGGGCCGTTGGCTAATGGTTAAAGGTCTTATACAAGGACGATTGTGCACTTTCGTGGTGGTGTATTTGCCCAATGCTGGCCAGAATAAGTATTTGCAGGACCTGTTGGTGAAGGTGGGAGACTTTGCAGAAGGGCACTTGTTCCTGTTGGGGGATTTCAATTTGGTGTGGGACAGGGATCTGGACAGCTCAGGGGGACACAGGGCGTGTACAGGGGTGTTTTCTGGTTCCACACAGCAAGGGGTGGGGGAGCTGGGTCTAGTCGATGGCTGGCGTTTTTTCACCCTACCACGAAGGACTATACATTCTTTTCACACGTGCATCACTCCTATTTCCGCTTGGAATACGTTTTCCTTAGTCAGTCCCTTCGTGGGAACGTGCTGGATGCCGCCATTCTTCCGATCTCGGTGTCGGACCACAGTCTCTTGGTGCTTAATCTTTGTTGGTCGCCGCCTGACGCTACGTGTCGGAAGTGGTATTTTCCAGCGTCGGTGGTCAGGGACGATGTATCTAACCAAGCATTGCGCCTTGCTATCCGTGAATTCTTTGACCTCAATCCTCCATCGGACACTTCGTTGGCGACCACGTGGGACGCCTTTAAAGCTACGATCAGGGGCACGTGCCTGGGTCTTAATTCGCAGCTTAACACATTGCGGAGGAAGGAACGTGATGCCTTGGAGGCTGAGGTACTCGAGCTCGAGCGGGCTCACAAACTTAACCCCTCGAGAGTGACCCTCCGCCCGTTGACGGCGGTACGGGGCAAGTTGAAGGCACACTATGCCAATAGGGCCGAGCTTACTCTCCTACAACTGGGGCGTCAATCATACTCTAGCGGCAACAAGATTGGCAGACACTTAGCGCGACAATTGCGGGACAGGAGGGAGAGGGAATACATAGGGGGGATCAGAGACTCCGCGGGAGTGCTACACCACCGCGACGGGGCGAAGGTGGTCATTTTTGGACGCTTTTACGCCGACCTGTACACGGGCGATGCCCTGGACGCTGCGTCACAGCGGGAGTTTCTACAACGTTTGCCGCTACCACAGGTTTCTAGTGAGTGGAACAACTTGTTGGAGGCACCGATCTCGAGGGAGGAGGTTCTCTCCGCCATCAAAAATCTGAAATTACATAAAGCCCCCGGTCCGGACGGGTACACAGCGGTCTTCTACAAGACGTATGCGACTGAGTTGTGTGACTTTCTGGTTACCCTTTTTAATGATATGGCGACGTCTGGGATGAACGCAGGGACTCTGGTAGAGGCGGTGATTACGGTCTTGCCGAAACCGGGGAAGGGCCCGGAGCAATGTGCTTCATTCCGTCCCAGAGCCTTGCTTAACATAGATGCGAAGCTTTATTCGGCGATTCTGGCCAGCCGTCTCCAGGACCTGCTTCCGGCGATCATACACCCGGACCAGTCCGGCTTTATTAAGGGCCGCCAGACTCACGACAATACCCGTAGAGTAGTTCACCTTATCGAAAAGGCAGACAGGTTCCGCATCCCGGCTGTACTGGTGGGTCTAGACGCGGAGAAGGCCTTCGATCGAGTGGATTGGGGCTTTCTGTTTCATACGTTGCGAGCCTTCGGCTTCTCTGATAGGTTCATTACTATGGTGCAGGCAAACTTCTGTAGCCCACGCTCGAGGGTGGCGGTGAATGGCCACCTGTCGGCCTTTTTTCCACACTCGCGGGGCACCAGACAGGGGTGTCCCCTCTCCCCCTTGTTATTCGCGCTCAGCATTGAGCCCCTAGCAATGGCAGTGAGGGAACATGAAGGTGTGAAGGGCATACCGTTCACGGGGGAGCAACACAAGATTTCCCTCTTCGCGGACGATGTCCTGCTTTCGGTGGCTGATCCTGCTGGTTCTCTACCTTGTGTCCGGGATATTTTGCTTGAATTTGAGGGAGTGGCTGGCTTCAAGGTTAGTTATGGCAAGTCTTACATTCTGAATCTGACCTTATCGCAGGCCGATGTTGCTCAGGTGAGGGCGTTGACGCCGTTGGCTTATGCCTCGGGCTCGATTCTCTATCTGGGAGTTCACCTGACTCCTACGGTGGGTAGGTTATTCGCGGCCAACTTCCCGCCCCTGCTGGCTAAGACGCGGGCGGAATTGGAGAGATGGAAGCCTAAATTCCTGTCCTGGTTAGGTAGGGTGCACGCGATTAAAATGGTCCTCCTCCCCAAATACTTGTATCTCTTCCAGGCCCTGCCTATCCCGCTGGATTACTCTTTCTTCCGGCAACTCAAAACGATGATCTTGAAATTTGTCTGGCAGGGGGGTCGGGCGCGTCTGTCGTTCGCACTCCTGCGCCGGCTGCGATCTGAGGGCGGGGTTGGCCTCCCAGACCTGCACCTATATTATAAAGCTGCCCAACTGAGGGTCATGGTGGAATGGTCGCAGCAGCTCTCTGAGAAACACTGGCTGCATATGGACCGAAGCGTGGCAGGTCGATCCATCTGGGATTTAGCCTGGAAGCCGAAGAGAGATCGTCCAGTGAATGCGTACCTCAGTACTCCCACGGGTACTACGCTGAAAGTGTGGGACACTTTGGTCGGCGATGAGAGGTGGACGACCTTCCCATCTCCGTTCACTCCATTGCACTTCAACCCGGCCTTCCCGCCGGCGCTTGACGAGGGGCCCTTTGACGCGTGGAGAGAGGGTGGATGCAGGATGCTGCTCCATCTGTTTCACGGCTCTGATCCTCTGACCTTCGCTAATTGCATGCGGGATTACCAGGTGCCGCAAACTGATAAATACAGGCATATCCAACTACTACATTGGGCCACGTCACCGGGAGTGCGGGAGGCAGCCACGAGGCCTCCTTCTAAATTTGAGGCTTTTTTGCTGAAGACGTCCACCATGAAGGGAGCCATCTCCTTCCTATATCAACTGCTGCTTCAAATTGATTTGTCTCCTAGGCCGCGTTATATGGAGCAGTGGGAGGAGATGGTGGGGAGGGATATCACCGATGGTGAATGTGAGGAAATATAAATTATATGGTCAAGTTGTGTTCCCTAGCGTGTACCCCACCGTCTCCATGTACCAGCTTAAAGTGCATGTAACTTCCCTCCTGTGCCAGCTATGAAGACGCAAATACATTTGCGTCCAACGTTAACATGTCCTCTTTCAGACCCACCCTGAATGGGTTGAATAGTCCGTTCCTAAGTATGCTATGCCAACGTCTTTTTGTGGTGTACTTTACACGTCTTTCAGCTCTGGCAAAATAGGCCCTGAATTCTGCCATCGAGCCTTTTCTCCTGCCTTCTGACTCTGAAAGCCTCAGCCCAGGCTGTCTCTGTACCCGTGACCTCTGACTTACTTTCTGTGCGGCTCCCGGCGCTTAGCACGGCCTGCTGCCTGCCAAGACTGACTTCAACCTTCGAATTATCTCTTCCACTCCTCGAAAATACATTCCTGCCTACTAGTTTAAGTAAACATCCCCCAGCTGCAGAGCAAAGGGCCCGGCCTCACTGTCTCCGTGCAAGTAATTCATAGCCCCTGTTACCATGGAAGGCCCATGCCCCTCGCATTCTCATGTAGACACTTAGGCGCTTATACACGCACTCACAGTCAGTATAGAATAGCTTCTGCCCCAGAGACCTTTTCCGTTTAGATAGTATGGTTCCCAAACATCAGATATCAGATATGATAGAAGTACGAGTTGATCTGACATGCCAGACTTCTGTCTCTTTCCGCCAGTGTAAATGTCAAGTCCCCCTGCACCCTCTGGTTTCACGTCAATCACACGTCATGCAGCTGCGCACGCATCCAAGCCTCAGATTTCTGCTGACATTACAAGATTTCTGCTTTGTGCCACCCACTTGTGACACCTACCTGTGACGTTTCTAGCACACACCTCTATGTTCACGCCCAGTTCACGCCTTCTAATTACGTATCACTACCACGTGGATGCTGTTATCTTGTTTCTCTCAGCTGTTACGCCTTCTGTATTGGTTTCTACTGTACGATTTTAGTATATAAGCTATGTATTGTCAATAAAATATTGCTCTACCCCTTCCTGAACCCCTGTGGTTGCAGGAACATGATATCCAGTTCTAGAACCATTCCTTTTTAAGGAATAAAACCCCTAAGAACTCTAACACCACGGACTCTGCCTCTTTCTTTCCGATTGAGTTATTATTGATTAAGTACTTACCTGCATAGAAATTAGGACGGTAAATCAAATATTTACCACATTATTCTGGCGCCCGAATAGGGACCCCTCCCCCACCCCACACGCCGGTTGGTGCGTTGCAAGCTCTGTCCCCTGCCATCAGTTAGACGGAAACTACGCGTACTGGCAGGATTTCCTGTATCTCCCTCTGGCCCACGGAGGTGACGAAGACTGCGATCAGCACCCAGACGAGGCGGTGAGGAGTGCGGAGGATCCCGACCTGAGCCTAGCCGAAAGAAGCAAGGTCCGAGGTTTCAAGAGGCCCACCAGTTTCCGAAGTATCCACGTGTCGAGTCGAGTCGAGTCCGGTCCAGTCCAGTCGAGTTTTCCGAGGCCTTCTGTTTCCGTGCTTCCCGGTGAGTACCATTGCTGGGACGTATCAAGACGGGTTTGGGTACACAAATTCGGTCTGCACTGTTTTAGACAGTGTATCTGTACTGTTTAGCAGTACATCAGTTATTCAAGTTTTTGCATTGTCTCTGACAGTGTATCTGTGCTGTTTAGCAGTACATCCAGTATAGGGGGTAGTCATATATGTCTCAAATGTCTTTCATGTGATTAATGTCGTGGTATGAGTGTGACTGTTTTTAATGTGCATTATTGTGTTCTTGTATAACTAGCTGTATTCAGTATTAAGTAGCAAGGATTGAGCATTCAGTACTAAGTAAACAAGATGCCGTTTTTCAATAAGTTAAAGCAGATAGGAACTAGGAAAGGGATACTAGAGGAAGAAATTCCTATCCCCCCTAGGGACACTCCTGGAAATTTTATGTACCACAAGCATGGCTTAGATGCCATATTGTATCTAGATTTATGGGCCGATTATACTAAGCATCTAGACGAGAGACACAGATGGCCTGTTACCGGAACATGGGATGCCGAGTGCATCATGAAGGTAGAAGAAGCACTATGGAAAAAGAAAGCCAGACAATCTCAGAAAGACGCCATAGAATTTTGGCGTAAGGAATCACATAAGCGTGCTGAAAAAGCACTCCGTAGAGAAGACAGACTTAAAGAATCAGACAAAGCCCGAGAAAACGAATTAGTTACTGAAGGGATCCGAGTAAAATCAGAACAAGTAGACCGCGCACGAAACAATCTTGTAAATGGCATGTATCTTGTGGCCGAGGGTTCGCCTGAAGCCACTTCAGAAATACCGAAAAATCTGCCGCCACCATTGGTTCCAACTAAAGTAAATCACAGGACTACTAAAGACATATTTCTGAATTCCTATCTAGAGGATGTAGCACCCGCTTACACCAATCCACGTGCCCGCGTCCCGCCTACTGACGGTGACGGAGGTGGCAACCCGCCTCCAGACCATATCCCACCGTTACTGCAATCAGGTTTTCCCGTCCGACAGTCCATCGTTCCTCCACCCCCACCACTTCCCGCACCTAAGATTGATATACCGAAACCGCTTCTACCTGATCCTACTAAAAGACAAGTTCAAGTACACATACAGACTCCACAGAGAGATAATGGTCAAGCTTCCGCCTCAGGAGGTGCGACCGGGGGTTACCGGACCCCGCCACCAACACACAGATTACACCTTAGGGATATGCAGAATCCTTTTAAACTCCAATCACCCCGTCTCGACATACTCAAAGAACCGCTTCAAGTTTGCAGATACGATCCAGTACCCGGTAAAGACGATAGGATGTTTTTAGCATCACTACGATTACGACATGCTACAGATTACCTACTGTTTTTCTCAGGAATGAAAGAGCACCTAGATAGAATATATCATTTTGTCCAGACTGGGGAAGACCCTGACAGTATTAAGGAGGCCATGGCACATCAGAAAGTTGACACTCAAGCATATATACTACGTTTTTTCATAAATTGTTTAATAAGGGAACGAGACAGGCCTGAGACAGAACAGGATGAATTAGATGGACTCAACAAGTGGGGTCAAAATATATCCGAAGGAAAACATGATAAAGGAGGTTGCATAGCCAGTATGTACAAGAGAATAAGAAAGGCAGTGATAGAAATACACGAAAAAGAGAAAGAAAAAGCTTCCTCCGAGGAGGAGGAAGAACCTGAAGAACCAGAAAAGATTACAGATACGATAGCGTATGTAGGTAAGGGGACTTACCTTAGGAAAGGCATTCGTCCAGAAAGCAAGAGAGTTTTTCTCTCTGGCATAACAAAACCGAATTCTCCTGAACATCAGTTCCAGGAGACTGATAAAAGGCTTCGAGAACGAATGGGGTACCATGTACTCAATTCTATGGATGAACAAGAACTAGCCCGGTCAGCAGTATTATGGGCTGACAATCCGAACATATACAATGATGACACAGTAGCGCAGACATTTCTGAACCTATCCCCAGATGAGCAGAAATTAGCAGGTGTATACATGATTCAGCACCTCCTCACGTTATACAGAAACCAACATTCTGATCCAGGTCCCTTACACGATACATTAGAAGCACTACTCATGGATAGATGGAGAGGTCTAAGTACCAAGTTAATACAAATAATTCTAGAACAACAACATAGATATAACACTTTCGTAAGCTCCGAATATGTTCCCGCTCCGCCCCCAGAAAGAAAAATGTATCATATGGAGCGTCTGCATGGCATTGAAAGTCAGAACCCCTTACGAGAAGTACATCCAGTTATGGGTAACGATAATAACTTGAAACGTGTGTATGTACACACGCCTCTGACTAAGTTAGAACTGTTAGAAATGAAGAAACTAGTACCCTGTCATGATAAAGACCCTGCAGGTTTTCACAGAGAACTTAAAGACATGTTACTGATGGGGGATTACACATATGAAGATATCATGAAAATGTTAAAGGTACTGCTGCCCACGGGCATCTACGAGAAACTCAAGGAAAAAGAATGGGAGGTGGGAGACAAAAAGATTGTATGGGCAGAAATAGAAGACGAGGAGGAAAAACGTACCCCGGGGCTAGGCCTTGGGGAGAAAACTAAAGCATTACCAGGTTTGATAGTACAGGTTCTGCCGAGATTACTGACAACTAGAAAGGAAGATTGGGACGCAATTTCGGCCTGTAAACAGAAACCAGATGAAGATACTAGTGACTTCTATTCAAGATTCGAGAAATGTTTCATTATTAATAGTGGTCTTAAACCAAGTAGCGAGTCGTACCCGCACCTTTTTGTATCAAAGTTAGTCGAGAATTCCCTGTTAGCAGTTAAAAACCGTGTATACAAGGTTGAGGGTACATGGCAAGCAAATACGCCATCACAGATGTTACAGATGTTACAATACCATCAGAACAGAATTAGAGAAGAACAGGATCATGAACAGAAACGCATGAAAGACACGAAAATGAAAATGTTAGTGGCCCAATCAGTTCCAGCCGACGGCCAGAGAAAGGGTACGACCCAGACAGGTCACGCCGCAGCTCCCGTTAAAGGGACATGCAACTATTGCAAGCAGCCAGGTCACTACGTACATGAATGTCCAGTCCTGAAACATAACATAGCAACAGGTAAAACTAAGGAAAGACCGCATCCGCCTAGACAAGACCAGGCCCAGCAACAGACTTCACAGAATGTACAGCCCATGCAGAATACACAGCCTATGCATGCTTCATCACATGCAGCACAGACAGTAGCGGTATCACAGCCACAGCCCATTGCCGCGACTCAGCAAGTTTCACAACAGATGTACCAGTATGCCCAGTCCGCTTACCCCGATTATCCACGATACACATGAAACAGCCTAGAGAGGGAATTTGGCTTGCCTCTTATTGAAATTCCTGTAGATCAAGAGGGTCCTTATGTACACAGTCACGTATTGGGAAAAGACAGAAAGTTCTTAATTGACACAGGGGCAAGCCGCACAACAATCAGTCATAATGAAGTCTCAGGGGCACCCCTCTCAGGCTCACAGAATGTTTCCCTTGGTTTTTCAGGACAGCCTATTGTAAATGAGGTATCAGAACCCGTCCCCCTGGCTGTGGGTCCGTTATCACGTGTTACAGACCTGTTACTTACGAAATCATGTCCAGAAAATCTGTTAGGTATCAAAACATTGAAGGCTCTAGGAGCAGTGATATGCTGTTCTCCGGAAGGAGTTAGACTCTTTCTGCGAGATTTCAAGGGTCACTATGTATTACGAGAGTTTGATGTCAGATTAAGAAATTTACCAGATCACTTGTGGGCACAAGGCCCAACCGATGTAGGCTGCATGCACATTACACCTTACCGTGTTACACTGAAACCAGGTGTTGTTTTACCCCGAATCAGACAATACAAGTTACCACCCGATGCTGTAGTGGCTTTACTGGAAATCATTGAAGAGCTCATTGCCCAAGGAGTGGTCGTAGAGACCGACTCCAACATCTGTAATTCCCCTATCATTCCGATTCTTAAACGTACTGATCCCAATGCACCGCCAGTATATCGGCTGGTGATTGATTTACGAGAACTGAATAAATGCATTGTACCACAGTATCCTGTGGTCCCCGACATCTCATCCCTATTGACTGCTATTGATTCTGAAGCAACGTTCTTTACTGTAATTGATCTCAAGAACGCCTTCTTTAGTGTACCTATTGACCCAGAGAGCCAATATCTCTTCGGATTCAGTTTAAATGGACGAAGTTTCAAATTTTCACGCGCACCTCAAGGATTCACAGAAAGCCCCAGCATCTATAGTCAAGCACTGAAAAGACAACTAGATTGTATTCAAATGCCAGTTAACACCGCTTTATTGCAATACGTCGATGATCTGCTGATCACCGCACGAAGTGAGCCCGAATGTGAACAAGCATCACTGACAGTTTTACATTTTCTGGCCGACAAGGGACACAAGGTGTCTCCTTCGAAGCTACAATTCTGTGTTCAGCAAGTTGTGTACTTGGGTCACTTGCTGTCCAAAGTGGGGAGACAGCTCACTCCCGATCGCATTCAGTTAATTGTAAATATGCCACAACCCCAGACACAAAAGGAAGTGCGGGCCTTTATAGGCCTCACCTCGTACTGCAGACAATGGATTCCTCAATATGCATTTCTAGCTAAACCACTCATCCAGTTAACGACACAGGAGGCAGCGACTTCGACTGTCCTTCCTTGGACTCAGAAACACACACAAGCCTTTGAAGAATTAAAGAAAGCTTTATGCCAAGCACCAGTTTTAGCGACACCATGTTACAGCAAACCTTTTACACTTTTTGTTACAGAACGTGATGGTACAGCGTTGTCTGTCCTCACCCAAGATCAAGCAGGTTCACATAAGCCTTGCGCTTATTTTTCAAGTACATTGGATTCAGTAGCCCAGGCACTCCCTGCGTGCTTAAAGTCCGTAGCAGCGACAGCTTTAGCAATCAGACAGAGCGACTCAATTGTTTTAGGACATCAATTAACAGTACAAGTTCCACATTCTGTAGAGGTTCCTTTAAACAGAACTCAGACTCAACACTTGACTATAGCACGACTGACAGGTTATGAATTGACGCTATTCCAGCCACACATAGAAATCAGACGCTGCAGCATTCTAAACCCTGCAACATTGTTACCTTCCATTATGACAGATCCAGCCCCGCATGATTGTATAGAGATCATTAATGCAGTAACAAAACCCCGACGAGACTTAACAGATGTCCCACTGACAAATCCAGACCTGACACTTTACGTGGATGGTTCATGTATGAGAACAAGTACAGGAGAATTAGTGGCCGCGTATGCAGTGACCACTGAAACTGAAGTTAAAGAAACATATCGTATTGATACACTGTCCGCTCAAGCGGCAGAGCTCATCGCTCTGACCCGAGCCTGTATACTAGCAAAGAACAGAAATGTTAATATATACACTGATTCCCGTTATGCGTTCGGAGTCGTACACGACTTCGGAGTGTTATGGCAAGAACGAGGTTTCTTGACCTCTCATGGTGCCAAGATTCAACACGGTCCCCTCATTCAAGCACTGTTAGAAGCAATACATCTGCCTTCAGGCATTTCCGTCATGAAGTGTTAAGCACATACTAAAGTTACAGATTCCGTTTCCCAGGGTAACGACCTGGCAGACCAGACAGCAAAACATACAGCACTGACTCACACCCAGACAACTGACGTGACAAAGACAATAGTACCGACACAGTGTATGACAGTCAGGGATCCCACACTAGATGTAATCGATATTCAGACACATGCTACTACAGATGAAATAAAGAAATGGACCGAACTAGGAGGGATCCAGACAGATCAAGGTTGGATGACGAAGGGAAAATCTACATGGTTTCTCCCCGACTCTATGGTTCAAGTTATAATCAATACAGTACATAGTCCTGCACATCTAGGAGAGAAAGCGATGTTAGACAGTTTACAGAATCTCTGGTATAACAAACACTTACGAGCAGCAGCAAAACAGAAAGTGCGTACCTGCATGATCTGTTGTCAGTTCAATCCAGGAAAAAGTGTTCCCGTAGAGCAAGGTGGATTTCATCCTCCCGATCACCCTTTTGAAGTCCTCCAGATGGATTATATCCAGATGGACCGTTGTCGAGGATTCAAATATGTCCTCGTAATTGTTTGTGCACTTTCCCGTTGGACCGAAGCATACCCAGTCCCAGATTACACTGCTCCGACCACTGCCAGGCAGCTGGTTCGGGAATTCTTCCCACGATACGGCTTGCCTCGTGTCGTGTACTCAGATAACGGACAGCCATTCTCATCCGAACTTATGAGACAGGTTTCCTTACTGCTAGGATATCAGTGGAAATTCCATTGTGTCCGACATCCCGAAGCCGCTGGCCTTGTAGAAAGGCATAACCAGACACTAAAGACCCGCCTTGGTAAAATATGTAAAGAGAAAGGGGTCGACTGGATAGTCGCCCTGCCAGTTGCACTGTTCTACATGAGAATGGTTGCCCATTCGAGATCAGGACTATCCCCGTATGAAGTGGTCTTTGGCAGACCACCGAATATGTGGGGGACGCCCATTCCTAAGAAAATTACCGATGTTGATTGTAATATGCTGACAGATTACCTTGCCTCCTTGATGTCTGCACTCCAATCATGTCGTTCAGAGGTTGCCGCAGCCTTCCCTGACAACACTGATGTAAAGCCGCATGATGTCCGTCCAGGAGATCTGGTCCTAATTAGGAACTTCGACAGGAAAAGTCCGCTGGAGCCCCGCTGGAAAGAGCCGAAGTCCGTCCTTCTTACAACGAGGACCGCCATCAAAGTGGAAGGCAGAAAGGGGTGGATCCATACCAGCCATATTAAAAAGTGCAACGAACTGTTACCCGATACCGACTCATCCACCCCTTCCAAAGACTGTATCGAACCTAGTGACTTTAAAGTTCTGAAACAAGAGAAAACTCCCCAAGAAGAATACCGCATGAAACTCCGATCTAGCAAGTCAGACAGTTTAATTGTTTAAGTCCTCCCCTAGGTGAATCGGTTAAATAGTTTCTGACATGTATCCCCTAGATCGAGATAGAGAGAGAGAGAGACAACTCAAGAAACATACATATTGCAAATCACTCCGCAGTCACTGTATAGTGACATTATTGATTATGTTTTTTCTAAGCCTTCTGATTATTGTTGCAAGTATACTGCTTTCTATATATTACCCTATTTTCAAGCGTGAACAATCTGCTTGCAATGTCACTGCTGAACATTCTTTTAGTGAATTACCTCCACACGAACTTTCTTACAGACTTGCGCTGCGCAACAACACATTCATTAGTATGTTACATCACTCCCATCAAACTAACAATGCTACAAACTGTTGGATATGTGGCCGACTCCCTCCCTACCAGAAATACAAGGGAGTTTTGCCCCTCTTTCCGTACCCGTTCACTCACAATGGCTCCTGTGGTGCATGGTTTAGAATAATTAATTCCTTAGATCCTGATATTGCTGTTTTCAAAGGAAGCTGGGTTTGGGGAAACTTGAACTTAGTTCTGCTTAACGTCTGTTACCCTGACAAGAAGGGACTTCCCATTAGAATAGGAACTGATCTAGAAAATGAAGTATATGGATTAGGTAATTACACAATTAACCTTATGATTCTTACTGTCGAATCCGAAGCTGCACCAGTTCTCCCTGCTATGTCAGTATTACCAGTCACTGGTGAATTATGTGTCAGTAAGAAAGGTTCCGTACACTTAGGTCATAGTAAATGTACTACTGTGGTCGAATTCAGTGATCAAGGTAAATCTTCCTTTAGAGCTACTCGTCATTCCTACTTTGTTTGTGGTCATACCGCATACATACGCTTACCTCCAGATTGGGATGGTACCTGTTACATTGCATTCCTTCTGCCACCTGTTTTTCTAGCCCCTCCTGATTATCACAGAAATACAAATCTAGTAAAGAATAGACTCCGAAGAGATCTCCCGATTGTCGACTACACTGAAACGGCATGGGAGCAATACACAGATTTCAATAAAGGATTCTTTTTCTTCACAGGCCCCGTCCAAAATAGTAAATTAATACGCAGATTAACTAGAACACTTGAAGCAGTAGTAAATGAAACTGCCTCCGCCCTAGGTAACTTAACAGAGGAGCAGTCCGCCATGCGGGTTGTTGTTCTTCAGAATCGTCTTGTTATTGACGTCATCTTGGCAGATAGAGGCGGAGCTTGTAAGGTCATCGGGTCAAGTTGCTGTGTTTTCATCCCAGAAAACGCGCCAACGGTATACCAAGCTATTACACGTCTTCATAAAATTGCAAATCTGATACATCAGAATCCAGGCACCTGGACTTGGTCCGGTTGGTTCTGGACAACGTTAACCGCTTGGGGATGGAAGATCCTATCCTTCCTAGGCATTGGCCTAGTCATAGTATTCAGTTGCTGCCTGTGCCTACAGTGTGGGCCAGCGATTTGTGGACTGTGTGCCACATCATGCATTGAACATTCCAGTTTTCTCTCAAAACGTGAGAGGAAGAAAGAAGAGCAAATGATGTTACAAGAACAAACTGATCGATTCATGAGGATCGATATATCATGAAGGGTCCGTAGGGAACAAGGAGGGAATGAGGAAATATAAATTATATGGTCAAGTTGTGTTCCCTAGCGTGTACCCCACCGTCTCCATGTACCAGCTTAAAGTGCATGTAACTTCCCTCCTGTGCCAGCTATGAAGACGCAAATACATTTGCGTCCAACGTTAACATGTCCTCTTTCAGACCCACCCTGAATGGGTTGAATAGTCCGTTCCTAAGTATGCTATGCCAACGTCTTTTTGTGGTGTACTTTACACGTCTTTCAGCTCTGGCAAAATAGGCCCTGAATTCTGCCATCGAGCCTTTTCTCCTGCCTTCTGACTCTGAAAGCCTCAGCCCAGGCTGTCTCTGTACCCGTGACCTCTGACTTACTTTCTGTGCGGCTCCCGGCGCTTAGCACGGCCTGCTGCCTGCCAAGACTGACTTCAACCTTCGAATTATCTGTTCCGCTCCTCGAAAATACATTCCTGCCTACTAGTTTAAGTAAACATCCCCCAGCTGCAGAGCAAAGGGCCCGGCCTCACTGTCTCCGTGCAAGTAATTCATAGCCCCTGTTACCATGGAAGGCCCATGCCCCTCGCATTCTCATGTAGACACTTAGGCGCTTATACACGCACTCACAGTCAGTATAGAATAGCTTCTGCCCCAGAGACCTTTTCCGTTTAGATAGTATGGTTCCCAAACATCAGATATCATATATGATAGAAGTACGAGTTGATCTGACATGCCAGACTTCTGTCTCTTTCCGCCAGTGTAAATGTCAAGTCCCCCTGCACCCTCTGGTTTCACGTCAATCACACGTCATGCAGCTGTGCACGCATCCAAGCCTCAGATTTCTGCTGACATTACAAGATTTCTGCTTTGTGCCACCCACTTGTGACACCTACCTGTGACGTTTCTAGCACACACCTCTATGTTCACGCCCAGTTCACGCCTTCTAATTACGTATCACTACCACGTGGATGCTGTTATCTTGTTTCTCTCAGCTGTTACGCCTTCTGTATTGGTTTCTACTGTACGATTTAAGTATATAAGCTATGTATTGTCAATAAAATATTGCTCTATCCCTTCCTGAACCCCTGTGGTTGCAGGAACATGATATCCAGTTCTAGAACCATTCCTTTTTAAGGAATAAAACCCCTAAGAACTCTAACACCACGGACTCTGCCTCTTTCTTTCCGATTGAGTTATTATTGATTAAGTACTTACCTGCATAGAAATTAGGACGGTAAATCAAATATTTACCACAAATGGTCGGCGCTGTGGAGGGATCTGACCCAATTCAATCACTCGATCCACCTGAGGGAGGCGCATTTAAAAACTCTCACGCTGTGGTATATGGTTCCGGCCCGGCTTCATCGTATCTACCCGGCTACCTCAGATAGGTGCTGGAGGGGCTGTGGCCTTCTGGGGGACTTCCGCCACATTTGGTGGGACTGCCCAATCATCAGACCATTCTGGGATGAGATTCTCTCTCATATCAAGGATATTTTGCGATATCCTATTGAAAACTCTTTGGCCTTTGTACTTCTGGGACTACGGGACCCCGGTCTTGAGCACCAGACGCGCGCGGATAAGAAGATTCTATGGCTCTGCTTGGGTGCAGCCAAGCTTACGCTGGCGGCAGCTTGGAAGCGGAAGGAGGCACCGGCGATCTCCCTTTGGCATGCGAGACTCTGGAGGCTTCTGAGCCTGGAAAGAATGGCGGACATCTTCCTCGGCAATTACAAAAACTTTAAGCACATATGGGGCCCCTTGGTGTCCTTTCTATCCACTGGTCTACCTTCGGCGGTTTGCCCAGCATCATTGAGGACCTTACATCTCTTTCAACTTTAGTGTGCATGCTGTATGAATGGGGTGTGTGTGTGTCGCCGTCACGGGGGGTAGAGGGGGGGGGAGGGGAGTTGTGTTTTTTTTTGTTGTTTTTTTTTTCTTTTCGGTGCTGCAACCGGGGCATCTATTCTCAGCGGACGATGCTTTTTTGTGCTTCTTGGACTATTAGTAGACCTGCTTGAAGGGGCTATTTGATTCGTAAAGACTCTGCTCCTGTGGGGCAATTTATACAGCTGCTCCTTTCCTGCGAATGTGCGGGCCTGTTGCCTGATCTTTCTTTTAGCATTGTATCACTGCCTCCGTCCTGATTTGCTTTCTTTCCCACTGTGTGGGATCATCTGCGCGCCCGATGTGGTATATTTTGTTTCTTGTTCTTTTTGTTCACTGCAAAATAAAAATTTTACAAAAAAAAAAAAATGGTGATTTCAAACAACTCCTGCTTCCGCCTTATTACCTGCCACTGATGAAGAGCAATTCATATGCTCAAAATGCGTTTGGCTGCTATCAGGTATGGAGGAGCGGTGGTAACCTGCTACTGTTGCTGTGTTGTGGTGGGCAGTAACCCCTTTCCGTGAAATTACCCTACCGAGACACCCCTCATTTTTCTTGATATATAATATATATATATATATATATATAAATATATATATATATATATATGAACAAACAACCATTCCCGGCTGTTCCTCGTCTCGTAGCACGGCAAGCCTGTGTGGGTGCCGGACACCCTTAATTATGCAAACAAATTTCTCCCCACACGAAGAAATACACAGGCTGCTTTCTGGATGCCTCAAAGTGAATTTATTCGAGCCACGAAATCAGCAGCTCTCCACCGACGCGTTTCGCCACTAAGGCTTGGTCACGGTGAAAGTGATCAATGCAAAGTGCTATTTACATATCAAAACAGTATACATAGAAAGAGGACTAATGTTGGTCACTCCTAACCTAGTTGCAACCGCCATATTGAAGTGGTGCATATTCTTAAAGTACAAGTATTGTCACAATATACATATCTTAAACAAAATGGGTCGTGCCCAAGTGGGCTAATACTTCATTATGTCCGTAAATTAATGACAAAGAGTTGTTTACATGATTCTGTTGGTCTCGCCCAAGTGGGCAGAAAAAATTGTCTCTAAGTGACAGTACTTAATCAAAAATGGATTTGATGTCTCCGGTTGTTTGGGGTCCTCCATTCCTATGTAAAAAGAAATTGTGTTTTAAAACCAAATATAACAAAATTATTTACATGTTAAAACAAAAAATCGAGATATTCAGACCAGTTAAATTTACATTTTCATAGATGGACTGCAAGTTCTTCACTACAATTCATCCCTATAGGATGTAATGTCTCGAAATCAATGATGAATTTAGATTCCAAAATTCTCAATTGATGCAGTCTATCGCCCCCTCTGCTTGACTGCATCCAGTACCACATACTTCAATAGATTGTCGTTTTGATTGTGGTGTGTCTTAAAATGTCGAGCAACAGGATATTGTTCGTTGTTGTTTCTAATTGCTCGTTTATGCTCCAATATCCTGATCCTAGCCCTGTGTTTGGTGCTCCCAATATAGAACTTCCCACAGGGACAGATAAGACAATACACACAATATTCGGTATTGCAGTCAAAGGGACCCGTAATGGTGAACAATCTGGAATTGTTAGGTACATTAACTTTTTTACAGTTAGAACTACCCTTACAGGCCTTGCATTTCATACAACACTCAAAACCAACGAGACTCTTATTTGTGATTCTTTTCTGGAAGAAACCATATTTTTACTCAGATCATCTTTCAGAGATTTACCTTTACGAAAAGTAATCTGTGGATGTTCTTTCACATGTTTACTTAAAAAAGTATCAGTGGTTAAAATTGGCCAATTTTTAGTCAGTATTTTTCGCACTCTGTATGCTTGACCTGAGTATGTGGTGATGAACCTCACTGTCTCATCTTCCTCATTCAATGATTTCTGCTTGGGAACTAACAAATCTGTTCTTACTACCTTGTCAACTCTTTCAACAGCTTGTCTGATAGTTTTGTCAGAGTATCCCCTTTCTTTGAAACGGTCTATCATCACAGATTTTTCTGTTTCAAAATCTGCACTGCTGCTGTTATTCCTCTTGGCTCTTAACAGTTCCCCTATAAGGGATACTTTGAATGAGGCTGTAGGGATGTGCACTGGTAGCAAATAATAGTCTGTTTCCCGCAGTTTCTTTTCTGTGGAGGCTAGTGATTAGTTTGTTATTTTTAACCTCCACCTGTGTGTCAAGAAAGATGACCTTATCCTTACTGATCTGAGATGTTAATTTGATATTTAATTCATTGTTGTTAAGGTTTGCAATATATTTCCTGGCACTTGTTTCATCTCCCTTCCAAATGCAGAAGATATCGTCTATGAAACGGGTCCAAAGTATGACCCTCTCACCCTGGTCACCTTGGCTACTGGACACCTGCTCCTCCCACCAGCCCATGAATAAATTTGCGTAGCTGGGGGCGAAGCAGGTGCCCATCGCCGTCCCTTGTGTCTGCCTGTACAGTTGGTCATTGAAATAGAAAAAATTGTTAGTTAAGCAATAGTGTGTCATATCAACCAACATTTCAGTATGTTAAAGTGTTGATTGATCTTGCTCTCGGGAAATGTCTTATTGCAAGAATACCAGTTTCATGCTTAATGGATGTATATAAACTGGTCACATCCATGGTGATCAGTAGGTAGTCAGGTTCCCAGGCTATATCATGAATCAAATTCAGGAAATGCATAGTGTCTCTGAGATATGCAGGTAAAGACATTACAAATGGTCTCAAATAGAAGTCTATATATTTGGATGTTGTTTCCAATTGTGACCCCATGGAGGACACAATGGGTCTACCTGGTGGAACTAGTGGGTCTTTATGCAGTTTGGGTAGGAGGTATAGGACCGGTGTTTTCGGGTATTTACAACTCAGTCCCAAATATTCCCCCTTCTCCAAAGTACCACTTTCATGCCAATTCAGAAGCATTTCATCATATGTCTCATGTGAAATTTGTAACTCTTCAATAGTCGCGACTGTTCTTTGTACTCGAAACGCGCCGCTTGGAAGGTATCAATAAAAAAAACATGTTGACTGAAGCTGTGGGGTCCGTCTCTTCTTTCGCCACGTTCCGTGGAGGTCTGAGGAATTGCTTCATATATATATATATATATGACAGGAACCTCCTTCTCATAACAAAAGGAGCAGAGACCCGGGGGGCACATTGGAGGCCTTTATTGTGATCTGTGGCGAATGCATTTCTGGCTCGATGTTAGCCGTCATCAGCGCCCAAAAGCCTCCCAGGATTAAAATAACACAACACCAGTGCGTCCCACCTTTTTAAGCCTCGATGTTGCCGGCTCGCTCTGCCCCCTCAGCACACCTGTGTGGCCTCCCTAGTGTGCCGAGAGACTACAAGTCCCAGAATCCCCAATGTTCGGATCCTCGGAATGGTGTTGCAGGGGGGTAACAACAGTACCCTATATATATATATACATTAATTGCCTTTCTTATTATGTAATCGACGCTGTAAGTAAAAAGAGAAGAGGGGGCAACAGAGAACGCCAACTCCGGCAATTGGAGACCAAGTATATCTTGGACCTAGATTGCAAATGGCCCAACGGTCTGAACACGACGGAAGACATGCGGAGTTTTCTGTAATAATAAGCTTATCACAGCATGGTCTTATCGCGTTGGTTCATGTATCTCAGTCTTGTAAATATATGAATTGGTCCTTGTAAATAGAATATATGTATATAGCTTGTATATATCTATTTTTCCCTCATGTAGAATTTCTCTCTTTTAAACAATGAAATTTAATTAATTGTTTTTTAATCAAATGGTTTTTGGGATTTTTTATGAATACCGACATTTCCCATGTCTTCATTAACATGTATTCTTGGGGCCAATGGTAAATTAGACCCGTTAAACCGAATTTGATTATGTTGAGAAGTTTGCACCATTTTTTTGCACTAGCACTTTACTATTTGGTAAGGGATGCACTTATAGGCACTTTTTGGAACCCTCTCTAAGGTTATAGACTATTCATGTGTATAGACTTAAGAAACTGTTTTAGAGATTGATTGCATCGTACAACAGTTTGGCTTTGACACAGGGTAATTTGATAAAACGGATTTAACCGGTTATTTATTTCTCCCTGATTTACTGCTTATTAATACGGCAACAGAAAAGGGTGGTTTTGCCTTTTTGTAAGAAAATATTTTAATCATACGAACTACAATTATATTTATTTTTTTATAAAGTTCTGTGACATATTTTATTAATTGAAAACCCAGACATAGACTACTTGTCCAAATGGGGTTAATATGTCAATAGTGATATTATGTTCCGTTGTATTAGCAGTAATATTGTAACAAAAGAAGAAAGCTATATATACATAGTATTTTTTCTATGTTAATACACATGTGGTCTGTGATGCAAACAGTAGGAGGGGCGCTTTTTGCACTTTAAATTGCTATCATGGTGTATGCAATCTTGTGACACGTGATCAAGGGCTTACGAGCTTGAAACGCGTTGTGTTTGGGTCACTGCAATAAAATACTGCCCACTTGAAAAACTCCAGAGGTCTGCGTCTCTTTCCTCGCCTGACTGCCGCTGGGAGAATTCAGGAAGTGGTTTGAGGGTTTCCAGATATATATATATATATATATATATATATATATATATATATATATATAAACCACTGTCATCCTCACAATTTAGGAAACAAAATGTGGCACACCCAGGTAAGTATAAGCATCCTAGTCAGTACTGAGCGCTATTAAAGGATGCTAATACCTTACTGGGTGAGCCACATTTTGGTTTCCTGAAATGTGAGGACAACAGTGGTTCATGTAGTTTTACAGGAGCCGAGGTCCGCTGTGTGTACCAGCAATACTAGGCCACCTGTCAGCACAAGCTGGCATCTTCTCTGAGGATATATATTACTCGTACAAAACCATAGAAATTCCCTTGCTATAGTTAATTCATCTAACTATAACTCGCGCACCCGCAATGCACTGCTGATGACATCACATATTACATCACTCATGACATGGTCAGTGACATCACTCATGGCATCACTGATGACATCTCAAATGACATCAAAGATGACATCATCCAGTGAATTTGTGTTTTTCTGAAAATTAAATATGTCTTATATATGTACATCTCAAGGTCAATGGGTATATAAGTATCTAAATGGATGAATTTTATTTGTAAAATTGATTATGTAACCGACTGAATAAGTGTATTTTAGTGAATACATGGGTTAGTGAGTAATGTTTAAATATGTAAATATCTGTATCAGTCTCTCACTTTGTGTATACGTGGCTGCATGGGTTGGTAAGTAGCTACATGAGTGTCTATATGGGTTATTAGTTGGATTTTTGAGTAGCAGTATGAGTGTCTGAGTGCATGTATGGTTCGGTGGGGGGTATTACTTAGTGCATAGTTGCATGAATGAGTGACTCACTGTTTGTATGTGTTGAAGACAGCATGTGTGCAGGACTGTATAGGTGGATGAGAGTGTGTATGGGTGTGTAGTCAGTGAATGACTGTCTCAATAGTGTCTTTTTGAGTAACTACATATGTTTTAAACTAGTATATGTGAGTATATGTGAGTATGGGTGTATATAAGTGAGTATATGTGAGAGATTGGAAGAGTTCCTGTAGAAATAAGTAGGTGTTTCTATAAGTCATTGTTTAAGAGAGTAAGTATGTGTACGTTTCTGTAGAAGTAAGTTTTGTAGGGTGTGTATAACTGTATATGCAAGTAAATGAATGTTTGATACTTTGTTTGCATGTGTGAGTATGTGTGTGAGTAACTCTATAGATGAATGGTGGTGTGTAACAGGATGTATAGGTGCATGAGTACATATGATGAATGAATACATGTATGGGTGACTGTATAGGACTGTTGGTGAAGGGGTGGATGTGTCTCTAGATCTTGGAATTACTGAATAGGTGTGTTGTAACTGGTATTGGTATGTGCATTGTTTTGAAAATGTTAGTTTGTATTTTTGAGTGTGTGTATCAAAGGTTATATTAGGCTGATAGGAGGTCTGCCACTCTATCACAAGGATGATGTCATAAGGGATGTCATCAGTGATGTCATTTGAGATGTCATCAGTGATGTATGAGTGATGTCACTGACCATGTCATCAGTGATGTAATATTTGACGTCATCAGCAGTGCATTGTGGGCACGCGAGGTATAGTTAGCTGAACTAACTATAACAGGGGAATTTCTATTGTTTTGTACGAGTGAACTGTCCAGCTTACTATAACGCCCCTGAAACCATATTTTTTTCAGTGAATTTCTAAGGTTTTTTAAATGCTAATTTCTAACTATAACGTGCCTGAAACCTATGGTTTTTTCAGTGAATTTCAAAGGTTTTTTTAATGCTAATTTCAACTATAACGTGCCTGAAACCTATGTTTTTTTTAGGGTATTTCAAAGGTTTTTTAAATGCTAGTTTCTAACTATGCCTACCGAGGTAGGACATGTGAAGAAAGAAGAAAAACACACAGAAGTAGCAAAAGAAATGCAGAAAGAAGCAACAGAAGTCCTCAAAGACGAAGAAAAGTGCAGGAAGAAGGAAGACGTGCAGAAAGAACAAACAGAGGAGCAGAAAGAGGCCTTGTTGGAGAAATCATCCTGTACCCTCAACTTTTTCAGATGGGTACTGATGGTAAGTGACTCTGACTAACCAGTCCTAGAGCCAGTGCTATGCTAAAGGACACTTAGAATACAGTGAAAACACCTACATACACTAGGGAACACTATGCGTTGGGGTACCCCTGTGATTACCAAGGCCTCCTCTGTAAGCCCCTCGTACATAATAGGGCAGGGGGATTAAAAGTACCTCTTAAAATGTGCTATAGGGCGCGTTTGCACACTGGTGAAGGGAGGGGGCCTAAGATGACATGTGTGCAAACCAGGTATCTCCAATTAACGCCACAGAGCTGCGTTGCAGAGAGGTGTAAATAGAGGCACGGCCTGGACCACATCTCTGCAACGCAGCGCAGTAGCGCTTACTGGAGGTACCTGGTGGGCTGGTTGGCCCCCAGGGACCCTCAGGATTGAAGAGGCATTCATTCCCCAACTTAAACCGCACCACAGGGTGTGTTTGCACACATGTCAACTCAGGCCCCGCCCCTTCCCTTCACCACTGTGCAAACGCGCCCGTGGTGCGTTTTAAGTTGGGGGATTAACTCCCCTTGAATCCTCAGGGTCCCTGGGGTGCAACTAGAACACTAGGTACCTCCAGTAAGTGCCACAGAGCTTCGTTGCAGAGAGGTGTAAAAAGGGGCACAGCCTGGACCACCTCTCTGCAACGCAGCGCAGTGGCACTTACTGGAAGCACCTGGTGGGCTAGTTGGCCCCCAGGGGCCCTCAGGATTGAAGGAGAATTATTTCCCCAACTTAAAGCGCGCCACAAGGGATGTTTGCACACGTCACCTCAGGCCCCATCCCCTCCCTTTGCCACTGTGTAAACTCGCCCTGTGGCCGTTTTAAGTTGGGACATTAAGTCTACTTGATTCCTGAGGGTCCCTAGGGTCCAAATAGCCCACGAGGTACCTCCAGTAAGCACCACAGAGCTGCGTTGCAGAGAGGTGTATAAAGGGGCATGGACTGGACCACCTCTCTGCAACGCAGCGCAGTGGCGCTTACTGGAAGCACCTGGTGGGCTAGTTAGCCCCCAGGGGCCCTCAGGATTGAAGGGGAATTATTTCCCCAACTTAAAACGTGCCACAGGGCGTGTTTGCACACATCACCTCAGGCCCGTCCCCTCCCTTCCCCACTGTGTAAACACGCACTGTGGCCGTTTTAAGTTGGGAGATTAAGTCCCCTTGAATCCTGAGGGTCCCTAGGGTTCAACTAGCCCACTAGGTACCTCCAGTAAGCGCCATAGCAGAAAGGTGTAAAAAGCAGCACTGCCTGGACCACCTCTCTGCAACGCAGCGCAATGGCACTGACTGGAAGCACCTGGTGGGCTAGTTGGCCGCGCCACAGGGTGTGTTTGCACACATGTGAACTCAGGTCATGCCCCCTCCCTTCACCACTGTGCAAACGCACCCCGTGGTGCATTTTCAGTTGGGGGATTAACTCCCCTTGAATCCTGAGGGTCCCTGGGGTACAACTAGCCCACCAGGTACCTCCATTAAGCGCCAGAGAGCTGCGATGCTGAGAGGTGTAAAAAGGGGGGTGGCCTCAGAACACCTCTCTGCAACACAGCTTCCTGGCGCATACTGGAGGTTACTGGTGGGCTAGTTGGCCCCCAGGGACCTCCAGTATTCAAGGGGAATTAGTTCCCCATCTGCAAATGCGCCTATTCCCAATACCACTAATACATCACTATTACATTACATATTCTATTTACATATACACAACAAGGGGACAGTTTCAAGTCACGATACTTACGCATTTATGTATTATGTTGACTGCTCTTGGATTTATACAATGATCTTTAAAAAATTGTACTTTTGCAAAAGAGTCACGAAAGTCGCAATACTGCTGTATTTATGTATTATGCTGACTGTTCTAGGAAAAATACTGTGATTTTTTTTTTTTTTTTTTTTTTGAAAACCTTTATTGAGTCTTCACAGATTAGTACACAGCACGTCGCCTACAACCCAACCGGGCCGGCCGCTAACATAGCGTATAAGCAATAAATATGCAGTAACACAGTACATGCTGTCGTGAGGACTTGAGGATAAAGCACCAAAAGGAAATTGTGAAGAAGGAGTTGCGAATGGTCCTTGCCAAATTATGAGGTTTTCGTTTTTTGTTTAATACCTAAAAAAGGAAAACATTCAAACTTCGGGAAATCACGTTGCCATCGACACAGGAAACTGAATGCCATTCAGGTGGAAATGTGCCTCTGAGTCCATTCAAATTGCGCTTTTCACATTTTGGTAAATACCGTAGCAATTGCCCCATTCCGTTATATCGCCCCCATCCAGTGCAGCCCCTCCTCCCACCATCATGCCCTCCCTTCTCATTCACTCGTCCTCATCCGACTCCAGTGTGTCCCCTTCAGGGAGTGGCTCACAAATCTCACCCCGGTAAACATTCCATGGGGACCAAACTTTGTTCCACTTGGCCGGGCACCCCCTGGATAAATACACCGCCCGCTCCGTGACCATGGTCCTATCCATATTCACACACCATTGGGAGGCCTTCGGCAGATCTGCCACCCCCCAACGCTGTGCGATGTCCCTCTTCGCCATCATCATACCAATCGTTACCCAGAGGCGACCATGTCGGGACAGGTCAGTTGGTTCCCACACATTAAGAAGACAGCGACGTGGTTCTGGAAGCACGGAGACCTCTAGGACTTGTGAGACGGTGCGCATGACCTGACACCAATATGTTTGTATAAGGGAGCAGTCCCAGAATGTATGGAGTAGTGTGCCCTCCTCCCCGCAGCCGCGCAAGCAGAAGGGGTCAGGGGCTCGCTGTATGTGGTGAAGCAATGTCCTGGTGTAGTATGTCCTGTGTAGAACCTTGAGTTGGATGAGTCTCATTCTAGAGGATATGCCCGCCTCTTTAGGGGATGCCAGTGCCTCGTTCCATTCGTGTTCATCCATCTCCCCCACGTCCTGCTCCCATTTTCCCTAAGAGGCACTAGCGGGTCTGGGGAATTATTCAGGAGTTTCCGGTAGGTAAGGGAGGTGGCCTTCTCCACCATATAGTCAGTTAGGAGGCGATCCTCTAGCGGGGACGACTCTGGGAGAGTTGACCCCACCGGAATAACCGCCAGCAGAGCATGACGCACTTGAACATACCGATAGGTTTCATGTGGTCCCATTTCGTAGAGTTCCTTCAGGCGGTCGAACGTGATGACAGCCCCATGGTCCCACATGTCTCCCACTGTTGAGATGCCTATGTCATCCCAGCGGGAGAACCCCTTGCTGGTCCGAAGGTTGCCCAGAGCACGTGAATCCCAAAGCGGGGTGAGCTTAGTGATAGTATCTTTCCAGCCTAGCGCAGCGGTGGCTGCGTGCCAGACGGAAACTGTGATCTTAGTGGGCCCCCTCAACAACCTGAGTTTACGCTTGTCATAGAGCGGGGCCAGCAGGGTACCCGCCCCTAGCTGGGCCCGATCCGCCTGGAATGCAGGGTCCGACTGTGATGCATGCAGCCATTGATTAATCGGTCTAAGCTGAGCCGCCCAGTAATAAAGTTGAAGGTTAGGGAGTGCGATGCCACCCTCGTACCAACCTTTACAGAGCTTGGCGTGAGCTATCCGTGCCGGGCGATTGTGCCATAGTAGACTAGTGACCACTGCCGCCACCCTTTTGAAGTACCTGGGGGGCACCGCAAAGGGGGTGTTGTCCAGAATATACAGAAAGCGGGGCAGGGATTTCATCTTAAAGAGGGCTGCTTTTCCCAGCATCGTTAGCGGTAATCCTGCCCAGAAGCTCGCATCTCGCCTGAGGCGGTCCAGCGGCGGCTCCAAGTTCAACTTTTCAAATTCCGCCGGGTCACTCGTAACATGAACACCAAGATACCTAAAGGACGTGCCGGCCAACCGCAGGGGGCAGTCAGAGCCAACCGCGGGTGGGCCGCCAGCCAGGGTGTATAGTTCAGATTTAGTCCAATTAATTGTGTAGCCCGACACCTCCCCGTGGGCATTGCAGATACTTAAAAGAGCCGGGATGCCATGGTCAGGGTCCGTCAGGTATACAAGCATATCATCCGCGTAGAGCGAAATGCGGTCCTCCCAGCCCCCCCTCCATTGAATCCCCTTGAGCAAGGGGGTGGTCCTAATGCGGATTGCCAAGGGCTCTAGCGACAGTGCAAATAGTAGGGGGGAAAGAGGGCAGCCCTGCCGAGTGCCGCGTTTGAGCGGAAAGGAGCGCGAAATGTGGCCATTCGCCACCACATGCGCTACCGGCATAGTGTACAGCAGTTTAATCCAGGATATGAAAACAGGGCCGAAACCCATGTACTGGAGAACCTCGAAGAGATACGCCCATTCAACCATGTCAAAGGCCATCTTGGCATCTAGGGCCAAGATGGCCGCTGGTTCGTCGAGTTCATCCGTTTTGGCCAACACTCCATGCACCCGCCGTAGATTGAGTGAGGTGTTCCTGTGGGGCATAAACCCGGACTGGTCTGGGTGAATTAGATCAGAGAGGTGGGGCAGGAGACGATTTGCCAGCAGTTTCGCCAGGATTTTACTTTCTGCGTTGAGTAAGGATATAGGGCGGTATGAGGAGCAGTCCTCCGGAGGTTTGCCAGGCTTAGGGATAGCCACTATCGTGGCCGTCCGTTGGTCTAACGGGAGTACCCCCGCAGTACGGCACTCCTCATACATTCGAAGCAGGTATGGGCTAATAACAGCAGTGCGGTCCTGGAACCATTCAATTGGAATGCCGTTTGGTCCGAGCGCCTTGCCCGTACGCAGGGCCCCAATGGCGATCCGCAGTTCGTCAGCAGTGAAAGGCGTCTCAAGCTCAGCCGCCGCCTCGGGCAACAGCGCCGGGATGGGCAGATCATACAGTGCGCTTTGGGCCGCAATGGCCGTGACGTCCCGCTCCGGGGTGTAGACTTTCTCGAAGTGGGCAGCCAGCTCCTCTACTATCCGAGCTGGGTCCGTGTGAATGTTCCCCAGGACATCCCTGACCTGTTGGATCCCCTTGGCACTCCCGCCTCTTTTGTCTAGCCAGGCCAGCATTTTCCCTGCTTTGTCCCCCAAATCATACACTCGGTTCTGTGTGTCAGTGATGTGACCTTGGGCAATGTGTCGAGCATGGTCTGTATAGAGACGCTGGGCCAGCGTGAGCGCATGCAGTGTGTCGTCAGTGGGGTCCGTTTCATGGGCCGTGGTTGCGTCACGCAGTCGTATCTCGAGCGCCGAGTGGTCCGCCGCCTGTTCTCGCCTATACGAGGTTATGGAGCTAATGGCTTGCCCCCTCAGGACAGTCTTATAGGCCTCCCATAGCACCTCAGCCGAGGCTGCGGTAGGCTCGTTCTCCATAAAGTAATGTGTTGTGGCGGTCTGCAGTGCTCTCCGGACCTTCGGCACCTTAAGATATGAGGCATGCATCGGGAAGACGCGGTGGCGTGAGCGTGTTTGTGAAGTAATGGTGAGAGTCAGTGGGGAGTGATCCGAAATGCCCCTTGGGTGAATGAGCACCTCTTCTACGCGCTGCAAACCATCCCCAAGCGCCAGAAAGTGGTCAATGCGGGACCGGCTATTGTGGACGGTGGAATGGAAGGTGTACTGTCGTAATGTAGGGTGGACGTGCCGCCATATGTCTACCAGCCCCAACGCTTCAAGGAACCTTTGGAATCTGGAGGGACCCCCGGGGAGAGCGGGTGCGGGGAACCTGTCGAGTAGTGGGTCGGCAGGGGAATTAAAGTCCCCGCCCAACAAGGTGTCACCCTCGGGGAGGGACAGTAGGAAATCGCCCAGGGCAGGCAGCATCACAGAGTGTAAGGACGGCGGGATGTACACTGATACTATTGTCAGGGGGCGCCCCTCCCATTGACCACTCACCGCCGCAAAACAACCCTGTGAGTCGGTTTTTGTGCAAATGGTGATAAAAGTTGAGGATTTTCTAAGCAGGATACCCGTGCCCCGGGACCCAGTGGAGAATTCGGAGTGGGCCAACATTGAGTACCCCCGCCTGTCCAGGGCCTTGGTGGCAGTACCCATTAGATGGGTCTCTTGAAGGAGTATGAGGTCAGGTTTATGTCGCTTGACCTCGGACAGAACAAGGCCTCGCTTCACTTTATCACCCAATCCACGCACGTTCCATGCCAGAAGCTTGAGGGAAGAGCCGCCCAATCGCGTCTCACCCGCCTGCATCACGTTATGCCGCTCACCCACCACCATCGAAACTCAGGGGCCTGAACCCGCAGCACATGGCCCACCCTCCCAACATCGTTCCAGTAAACAGCACAGTACATTCTACATTGTTCAGACGATAGCATGAATTTCCCGTAAAACCAAACAAGTCCCCCCCCCAACACCCCCCACCCTGCCTCCCTGCCAAACGGACTCAAAACTGCCC
Organism: Lissotriton vulgaris; assembly: GCF_964263255.1. NCBI lineage: Eukaryota > Metazoa > Chordata > Amphibia > Caudata > Salamandridae > Lissotriton > Lissotriton vulgaris. The sequence continues at coordinate 1,184,014,135 of NC_141695.1, read as the reverse complement.
GCCACCCCAACTTAGCAGAGCGCTTAACCCATAGCTGAAACAGAGTACTTGCACGTCGGGGGAGAGTGTCCCCCAAAGCAGGCGGTCCCTTTGCAGCCCTCGGGCGTCCGGGCCAGTGTCCATTAACGGCTCAGTAGCGAATCAGTGGGAGTAGAGTTCAGGAGGTACTCGATAGTCCCTTGTGGTATCTTCATTTGCCGCCAGCCGCTCCCAATTGGTCCTGTGGTGGTGATCCATTCTCGCTGGTCCTGGATGGGGAGCGGGAGCCCCGCCGGCTCGTCCCCCCCGATCTGTTGCGTCGACGGTTAGAGGTGCGGTCCACTGTGCGCCAGCCATCCAGCCATTCCCTGGCATTCTCTGCTGAATCGAAAAACCAGACCTTCTTATCCGCTACCACTCGTAGCCGGGCCGGAAACAGCATGGAGTACGGTAGTTCTTGGTCGCGAAGCGACTTTTTAACTTCGAGCAAAGTCCTCCTCTTGCGGGTGACCTCCGCCGTGTAGTCGGGGAAAAATGAAATCCTTGAATTCTGGATTTGGATGGGCGGTGCCACCCTAGCGGCCTGGAGGACTGCATCGCGGTCTCGAAAGTTGAAGAGTCTCGCCAGGATGGGGCGCGGAGCTGCACCCGGGGTGGGCGTCCCGCCCGGGACCCGATGGGCCCGTTCTACTGTGAAGAAGTTTGATAGTCCCTTCGGGGCCAGTTTGGTCTTTATAAGGTCTTCAACATATAGGTCCATGGCCCCCTTTGTTTCAGACTCCGGGACCCCCAAAATACGGACGTTGTTGCGTCTGGAACGCCCCTCCTGGTCGTCCAGCTTACTTTTCAAAAGTTTATTGTCCGCCTGCAGCCTCTCCATTGCCACCTGCAGGTCCGAAACGTCTTCTATCAAAGATTTGGTCACAACCTCCACCTGCTTCACCCTTTCGCTCATTTTCTGGAGGTCGGCTCTGATCAGGGTAACCTCCGCCGCGGTCGAACCCACCGTGGCCTGCACCTGCTCCAGTGTCCGTAGCACGTCGTCCAGCGTGGCCTTTTTTGCGCCGTCATTGTCAGAACCCTTCCCCAATGATTTGCGCTGCTCAGATTGTGTGGCCGACTTGCCCTCATAGGCATATTTCCCGAGCTTCGCTTGAGCAGCGTTCTGCCGCTGTCCCTTCCCCGCCATTGCTGTCCAGTGAGACAAAGTCCAAGCTGGAACGGGCCGGAGGTCCGCCGCTGTCCACGGGGGGGAAGAAGGGAATGCAGGGGGGGGTTCAGTACAGGTGGGATGCCAACGTCCGCTGGTACTATGCAAGTGTCGCCGGCCGCCGCGGAGCTTTGGCGGCCTCGGCCAGTTCAGCAAAATGGCGTCTGGTGCCGTGCAGGACCTCCGGTCCGCGTCGAGCGCAGCCAAGGGGCACAGATGCCCAGCGTCACCGTGTATTCCACGGGAGGGGTAGAGCAGCCGGCGGGGAAGGATCGCCAGCCAAAGGTGTCGGGCGATGGCGTCGTCGGCTACTTCCGGATGGTTGCGCCGGGGAGGATGAACTTCCGCCCGGCCTCAGGATTCACTTGACACCGATGCTCGCCTCGTGTCACCAGGCCCGTCTCGCCCAAGGGACGGAGATGAGGTTTCGCCCCGAATTCGGGGTCCAGGCACTCCCAAATTTTCTGCGCCGGTGCCGCTCGGTCACCGCACCCAGTACACCCTCTTCGGACTGAGTAGTGCGCGGATTGGCATGCGGATTGTTGCGGGAAGCCGCCTTGCTACGGGAGCCTCTCTAGGTTGCTGCCGCCATCATCGGCTGCCAGCCACGCCCCCCCAATACTGTGATTTTTAATGTATTTCAATTCAAAACTTTATTTACAAAAAAGTCACTAGCATGTTTCTGTAGTTCTGCGGCTGATCCAAAATGTATGTTTTCTGTTTCCATGATTGTAATGAGAAACACCCTTTTAAAATGACTACGCGGCAGCACGACCGTTGAACCTGACGAAAGCCGACAGGCTGAAACGCGTCATTCTTTGAGTAAAATAAACCCTTTTTTGGTGCAGTTCCTGGTGTGCTGCCTTCTTTTCAACTTGGAAAGGATTGTTTTGCATATTTGTGGTTTGGCCGCCACGGCTGGCACCAGCAGCGAGAGGCAGGCAGACTGCGTTTGGCCGAAAACCTTTGTGATTTGTAGCTTGACACGCCGTCCCCAGCCGCTTTGATTCTCCCATGGTTATCCGGAGCAGTGAGGAAGAGCAGGTTACCGACTGATGAGTGTGTTCACATAACCTCGTATTACTCGATCCTGAGGGGCCACCCGGCTCTGGGGATTGGGTTGACGATCGCTGTTGTTTACGTACGCCACTGTGTTTATTTGGAGATACTCACTACTGCAAAGTAGTTGCTACACGACGGGGCAGATCTCCTGCGTCGTGTCGGAGCTGCGCTGAAAGGGCTAAGTGCTGGTATATGAATACTTGGGAGACGGAAAGACAGGCAGAGCCTCTATACCTCTTCAACGAAAATATTGATGTTGGACAGAGTGATACAAGTGTAACAGCATCAGGAAGTGGAGCTGAGTTTACACTCAAACAGAATTTGAACTTATTGGAAAAACTGGCCAAAGGGAGCTAAACAAATGGTGGGAGGTGACATTTCTAACCAACTATATTAAAGTTGGGCGCATCCCGAGAGGATTACGAGTGACAATTATACCTACCTACGATAATCCCAATCCCGAGCTCCTTAAAGAATAGGCAGCATATATGGCTAAAACATGTAAGGGAATGCTAGAGATATTGGTGAAGTATGCTAAGATAGATCTCGACAAAACCAGGGAGAAACTCAGTGCTGTACGAGCCAAGATAGAGGCTTGTAAGGATGACCAAGTGGTAATCGAATTTCTTGAAAGCATTAGAAATTCGTTTAAAGTCTTATGAGGACACCATTAAAGCCAAGAAACAGCAAAAGTGCCTAAGGGACAAAAAGGATTATGTGGAGGGGAGAACCTTAACCTATGCCAAGAGATTTGACTGGGTACAGTGGGATCGTCGATTGGTGGAACAACAGAAAGGAGGAGATACTAATTCCACCGATTCGAGCTCAGATGTGAGCACTGACTCTAAAAATACCAGCACGAGTGTCCCTTTAGGCCTGCACCCCTTAACATTCTGGCATGAGTTTCAGGCACTGAAACAACAAAAAGAAAAAAACTATCAAATACAATCAAAAGACGAAGGAGCAGGAAGAGGAAGGGGTCGGAGACATCCTCGAGGAAAAGCCGCAGACGAAAAGAAAACATAAGACTCACCAGAAGAGGTGGAAGGAAATTTTTTTTGTATGCTAATACAATGATCGCGAACAACAATAAAGATTCTGTGGACAAATCCATCATCAATCTATTTACACGGATGCTGAAATCCGAAGAGGAATCACTCTTGAAATTAGGGCTGTCATTTTCCCCAGTAATTGATTGGAATTATGTGGATGTGAGAATAGATCTTTTCTTATATATCAGAAAATTAAAACTGATGAAATTACACATTATGTATAAACGCCAGACACAACCGAATGTTTTAACAACTATCCAATCCTCTGCTAATGTGGGCAATGCATTCATACTGGATGAAGTGGAATCCATAATGGATATTAATGAATTAGACACCAATTGCATAAATCCAGCAGACATGAATGTGGTGGGGACTCTTAATGCTATTGGTTTCAACAGCAATGTAGGAGAAAAAAATGGCCTAAAAGCAAGTCGAGGTATAATCCGAATGTTCCTTTTGACAACATTGAGGCGTTTCATTCAGTATTGATACATGAATTGAGAACTTTGCGCAATGTTGATAAATATTTTATTAAGGACAATTTAACTAAGGTACAATGGGAGGCTTTGCAGGATTTGATGTGAGACAAAACATTAGTGATAAAACCCTCAGATAAAGGGGGAAATGTCGCTGTAATGGACATCATGTTTTATAAAGCGGAGGCAATGAGACAACTCAATGATTCCATATGTTATGAGGTAATTAATTGGAACACGTATGAGCATATCATTACCAAGTACCATGAAATGTTATATAATTGGTGTGCTGCAGGCTTGATTGATGATGATGATTAACTAAAATTTCTAAGAAATAACAACCCTTGAATTCCAAGCTATATCTATTACCCAAGGTAAACAAGCATGCCACCGACCAGACCCCCAGGGAGGCCTATTGTTTCTTCCAATGGAGGCCTATTGGATAATACATCGATTTATTTGGATCATTTTTTGGCCCCATTTGTGAAAGACTTAAGATCATAGTGTTGTGAGAGCTCAGATTTTTTTTTAAAGAATACATGATGTCAAATGGGGAAAGGGCCTTTTTTGTCATTTCCCTTGATGTATGCTCATTGTACACCTCAATTGACCAAAATCAAGGTGTAGAAGCATGCATGTACTATTTACAACGTAGATCAATTGAGATGTATGAACATACTGTGATGCTGAAATTGATGATGCTATATTGCCTCAATGAAAATATCTTTCTCTTTGATAAAGTTTTGTACCGACAAAAAACTGGGATGGCCATGGGAACCTGTTTCGCCCCCAGCCTGGCTAATCTGTTTCTGGGCTGGTGGGAGGAGCAGGTGGTATGGACTGACACCAATGAATTCTTTACCAACCATATACAATTATGGTTGCGTTATGTAGACAACCTTTTTATTATCTGGGACGGAAGCAAAGAGAAAGCTGTAGAATTCATACAAAGCCTATAAACCTCACATTCACACAGACCATCAGTGAGGCGGAATGTGACATCTCTTGACGTCCATGTAACTATCTTGGAAGGTAAACTGGCTACCAATTTGTTTAGAAAACAAACAGCGGGCAATAGCACAGTTCATGCACATAGTCACCATCCCAAAACCTTGCTGAATAGCATACCCTATGGGGAGCTATTACATGCCCGTCGTAACTGCAGTACCAACTCTGCCTTTAACAATGAATGTGATGGCATGTTGGATAGATTTAAAGCTAGAGGCTATTCAGACAAAGTACTGAGGGAAGCCATGAACAAATTGAAGGACACTAGTCAGAAAGGTGTTCTGTTTAAATCAGATAATGTCATCAATAAAAACAGGACAGTCTCTATTCCCAGAATGATCACGATGTCCAATACTAGATCTAATAAAATGAAATCTTTTATGAGAAAGCATTGGGGTCTCATATAATCGGATCCCATAATTGGCAGTGTAGTTGGTAATTCACCTACCATCACATACAAGTGAGCACCCTCTCTGAGGGATAAATTGGTGAGCAGTTATAATCAAACAGAGGTTCCCGAAAATTGGCTCAAAATTAGCAAAGGCTTTTTTAAATGTAAAGCTTGGAAAGCGTGTTCCAACAGTCAGAATTGTAAAACCTTTATGATTTCAAGTGGTAAAGAAAGACCTATATCCAAACTCATCACCTGTAAGACAGAGTATGTAATTTACTGTATACACTGCCCTTGCGGTCTCCGCTATATTGGAAGCACAAAGCTGCCGGTTAAGAAGCGTATCTTAGAACATCTAAGAGCTATAAAAAATCATGACATCAACTATCCCGTGGCACGACACTTTTATAATGTCCATAACAGCAACAACCAGGTCTTAAGCTATGTAGGGCTGGATCGGGTGATGAAGAATATCAGAGGGGGTGACCGAGATAAGCAACTACGTATTCTAGAGTCAAGGTACATTATCGACCTGAATACCAGGGCCCCCTTTGGGATGAATAGTGAAGAGGAATTGGCTACACATATAGGGGTATAATCTGTTATCCCCTTAGACTTTCTTTATATTGTTCTGCCATGATCAAACTGTCTCCTTGTTTTGTATTTGTAAATAGAATATGCAATGTAATAGTGATGTATTAGTGGTATTGGGAATAGGGTTATTTGGTGTTTGCAATTGTTCTTTTTTTGATCTTATTTCAATTTTGGGATTTCTAACACTAGCTGGAGCAGTGCTCCGTTACGCATTTGGTCTGCTACCTTTGAACAATTATAGCTCATGTACTTATTAGGTAGCCGATAGCTGTATATTTGGTATACTTCAGACTTTGAGTGTTCCAGAACCTGGGAGGAAAAGGCCGGCTGGTCTCTTTCTTTCCAGGGCAAATAATTGATTTTTGCATCCAACTTTCACAGAGATATATATGTTTTTTTATTAATCTCACACCCATCCCCACCCCCTTTTTTAGTTTACACTTATTTATATTTTGTAATTCTCTTTATACACTAGAAATGTTGGTCTATGTGCTGCTGCCTTATATGAATTCAAGTTTTGTTTGTGGGATATTGTGCAGCAATATTGAGGGCATATTCACTTTTGACTCATTTCCAAATTACAGGTTAGGATATCTATTTATTTTGATACTATAATCTTGGTGGGAGACCTCCTTGATTGGACATTGGTCCCAGATCCTGAACCTCATATGTATTTATTGGGCCACGTGGCAGCATGATACCTTCGAATAAGATTGCAGGTTGCATTGATATCTTACATTTATGTTAATATTTCTAGCAACTGCATATTCAATTTTGTGCAATCTGCCACCGATAATATATGTCTTGGACGCCATATTGGACGTACTTGGTTATTTGGCGATAGTCATATTGTGTGTATTATTGTGTATATATACATATATTGAATACTGATGAAATCCTTTTTAGCCCTGTTAACATGCACTTGCATAGAACTTAATATCTCCTTTGGATCATGCTCGCTGATTCAAGTCACGATACTTACGCATTTATGTATTATTTTGACTGCTCTTGGATTTATACAATGATCTTTAAAAAATCTTATTTTTGCAAAAGAGTCACGAAAGTCGCGATACCTCTGTATTTATGTATTATGCTGACTGTTCTAGATAAAACACTGTGATCTTTAAAGTATTTCAATTCTGCTTCCTTTATTGTAATGAGAAACGCCCTTTTAAAATGACTACGCTGCAGCACGACCGTTAAACCTGACGAAAGCCGACAGGCTGAAACGCGTTGTTCTGTATGCACAATAAGGCCTTTTTGGTGCAGTTCCTGGTGTGCCACCTTCTTTTCAACTTGGAAAGGATTGTTTTGCAGCGAGAGGCAGGCGGACTGCGTTTGGCCGAAAACCTTTGTGATATATATATAGCTGCTTTCTGTGTACCGAAATAAAAACGATATGCTGATGTTTCGTGTTCCGTCTCCCTTCTGTTGCTGGTGTGCTGAGCAGGCGCTGGAAACACCGAGAGATCCAGAGGAGTCACGTGGTTCATATATATATATATAACACTCTTCCGTGCATTCGCAGGCTTGCCTCCATAGAAACCCAAAATTGGTGCGAAAACAAGAGTTTATTGCTCCTCGCCAGTCGCCATTACGCGTTTTGGCTCACCTGAGCCTTGATCACATATATATATATCCAAGACTGAAGTGGCCCTCTTCAGGCTCTCTAAAGTTAGGTCTGATTTGGCCAAAGCTGAAGAGGCGTGCATCTCAATCTGCTCCACAGTAGCACGCTCAATAATACTCCAAAATTGGAGGTCGGAAGAGATTCCATCTTATCCTAAGGAGATTCGAGAAAGTATATGCTAAACGGGTTGTGATAGCAAAAAAGTTTACAGAAGTTTGGAAGTTTTTGGATAATTTGGATTTATCATTGGAAGCTTAGTATTTTAGCACATTGCACTTTAGACCTTTACAGTGGAAAGGTTTTGATTGTTTTTCTCTTTTTTTGTCTTAGTGATATATTGATAAAATTTAGCATTTTAGCACGTTGCACTTTAATCCCCTATATAATAGGGGGAAAAGTACTGTACTGTAATAATGCTAAGATCTTGCACATTAAGAAGGGTGTAGATAACCCAAAGGATTCCAGTTGTCATTTTGATGATAATTAGGCACAGGCACTTTAGGGTATTTTAGGAAGTAGAAGCTTTAATTGCTTCTTGATGTCTATGAATATATGGTGTTCCGGACTTTCTTTTTCTTTTAAATTTAGGGCGTGTTCATCTCTGTTTTAAGGGTTTCAGCTGTTAAAAGTATATACTGTGTATTTGTGTCAAATTCGGATGTATTCTGGTTGCTGTTTATTCTCTCTCGTGCAGACCTAAGTTATGATATTCTTGTTCTCTGCTCCGCTTAGCAAAAAATTAAAAAAATAAAAACATTGAGAAAAAAAAAAAATATATATATATGTATAGCAGCTCTTGTCTCTCCAATATTGCAAAGAAATCACTCACTCGTGGGGGCGTTTCAACTTTATGATTTATTTAAAAGCCAGTAACAAATGCGTTTCGGCGTTCTGCCTTCTTCCGTGTTACTCAGACACACTGGAAGTGGCCATTTTAACGAGGCATCAACAGAACAGTGCATTGAAACTGACAAGGGACTACAATAACATCAGTAAATTGATCGCCATCTTCGTAGTTTTCAGATTATTTTGCGCACTGATGTACATTCGGTAGTCGGTATCATTCTAATAACTTTTTTCATTATATTACCATGAAAGAGCTAATGCCCAATGTTGTATCCTTATATCTAATATACATTACAACAAACAAAAACGGCTGTCATTAAACTCGTCTTCGTTTACCCATGAAAATTATCACAGTCATTTCCTTGAATGCCAAATATGCATATTGTATGATACCAACAATTCCTAAAATTGCTTTCAAGCCGTGTATCGGCTATGACAGTGGCTCAATTATTATCCATCGCCCCCTCGTGAGTGAGCTCTGCTTCTCATAACCTGTTAATATGATCGGCTAGCGTCCCTCATCATGTATCACACTGTTCACAAAATACATTTCATAAATATTACTTTTGATATGTATACCCTAGGGGATTTGTACCTGACATCCTCAATTCCATACTACATCTTAGTAGGAAAAATAATTCTACAGTTACAAACTTCATCATCTTTCTAAGGACTTCATTCCCTATATATAATAGGTTATAATCTTGATCTACAGATGTTCTCTCTTTGTTTAGTACCTATAGTGATGATACAATTCTCTAGCATTATGACCCAATGTGGGATGCTAATTCCTCACCACTATCTAATCCTTTTGGAGATTTTGTCATTAAGTCTATAATGTATCGTGACTCTAATCTTCTTAACTTGCGTAGTTTGTCACCTCCTCTAATGTTTGCAGAAACAAAATCTAAGCCAAAATATTGCAGCTGATTTCTATCACTTGCATGTTTTTCATAAAAGTGGCGTGCCATAGGATAAGCTGCATCATTTTTGTCTATTGCTCTTAGGTGTTAGGTGCTCTAACACTGATTTTGAGTTGGTGGATCGTGCTACCAATGTAGCATAATCCACACGGGCATTTCAGACAATATACGGGGTATGGTGTGCTGCAAGTTAAGAATTTCGTAATCTGTTTTGTTATCCCTATCTCTGATATTTCATAAGGTAGGACTCTTTTACTGTTGGTACACGCTTTGCATATCTGCTAGGGTACTTGTTTTTTGTTGAGGTTTATCTAAATGGCTTTTCACCAGCATATCTCTAAGAAATCTTGCTTTTTTGAAGGTCACAAGAGGATATGCTGGAATATCCTCACAGATGATGTTGTCAGTCTTTAGTATATGCCAATTATTCTTCAGCTTCCGCTTCAGATAATTGGCTTCCGCTGAATAAGGGGTTACCATCCGGAACTTCCCCGCCATTCTACTTTTCTCTTCCTTTTCTTTCAGCAGAATTGTTCTCGGTATCCCTTTCACTTTTTTAAGTGCACTTTCTAAGGTCATGTTGTCATAGCCTCTCTGCATAAATCTAACAATACAATCTTTGGCTGCTGTTTCAAAATCTTCATCTCTGGTGCTATTTCATTTTAACCTGAGGAGTTCTCCATATGGAATACCGTGCACTAGTTTTGGGGGATGATTGCTTGTAGCATAAAGTATAGAATTCAACGCAGTAGAATGGATGGGAAGTTCCGGATGAAGGCAGAACGCCGAAACGCGTTTGTTACTGGCTTTTAAATAAATCATAAAGTTGAAACGCCCCAGCGAGTGCAAGGTTTCTTTGCAATATTGGAGAGACAAGAGTTGCTATTGATTGCTGTTTCCACAGCCGCACATCGCACCCAACCAAGAGTGCTTCGTGAATGGTGGAGTTCGAGCAAAAAAAAAAATATATATATATATATATATATATATATATATATATATATATATATATATATATATATATATATTTATAAATATATATATATCTATATATATATATATGATGATCATGTGATCAAGGCCTCGTTAGGCTGAAACGCGTCATGGCGGAGTGGTGTTGGGCTCAATAAAATAACACGCACCATCATTGGGTTTGCCTCGTCTTTTTCTCAGCTGGATGTGCTGTTTTGGAGGACAACGTACTTCATATATACATATATATATATATATATATATATATATATATATATATATATATATATATATATATATATATATATATATATATATATTGTAGTTCTTCACCCAAAAACCTTTCTTATGCAGTTAGAAAAAGGATGAACACGCGGACCCAAAGTTCTTTGTGCCGTTTATTGAAACACCCTGCATCAGTGCCGCCATGACGCGTTTCGGTCCCACCTGGACCTTGATCATATGACCATATATATATATTGACAACAAGTTTGCCGACTCCAACTTCCTCATGGATTTAGAATGGCAAGGAGATATGTTGCTCCTCACGCTGGACGTAGAGTCCGTTAATACGAGCATTGGACACCAAGAGGGACTAAGGGCTACTAAGCACTTTTTGGGCAAAAGATCTGATGACTTATATGAGCATAACAAGGTTATTCTTGAATTGATGGATTGGTGCCTAAATAATAATTATTTTGCTTTTGGTAAGGATCTGTGGAGACAGCTCAGAGGCGTGGCAATGGGATCCTGCTTCTCCCCCAGTTATGCGTGCTTGCACGTAGGCTGGTGGGAGGAGCAGGTTCTTCGCGTTACACATGAGGTGTGGGGTAGAGAAAAGATTGTCAAGTATCTAAGATATACTGACAACATATTCATTCTTTGGCAGGGTAGTGAAGATGAGGCACAATTATTTATAGATGAAATCAATGTGAATTTCCTCAATCTCCATTTTACATCTCACATCAGTCCTAAACAGATAGAATTCTTGGACGTTCAAATCTATGTGAGTGCCAATAGACTAGAATCAACTTTACATCGCAAACCCACATCAGGCAACACCACACTACATGCCTCAAGTCTTCATCCAAGGCATACAATATGCAGCATCCCCTATGGAGAAATCTTAAGGATTAAACGAATTTGCAGTTCTTCTGCAGATTTTGAGGGATGTGTCACTGACCTCAGGGCCCGTCTTAAAGAACGTGGCTACTCAGACCGAATTTTTAACCAGGCTTTGGCTAAAGCAAGGTTAAGAAGCAGAGACAGTCTATTGCCGAGACAAAGCTCAGACACTGACACTATTGAGTCCCTTGCTGGTCCAGACACACAAACCAACACTTGCCCTAGATTTATCACTGCTTACAGCAGTGAAGAGAACGCCATCAAAAAGATTATTCAAAAAAATTGGCCGATAGTTCTCACTGACAACATCCTCAACTCTACCTTGCCCCGAAAGCCCATAGTTACTTTTCGTAGGGCCAGAAATATGGGAGCATCTCTGGATGTTAGCAGCCCAGAGCTCAAACAAAAGGGTACGTGGCTAAAAGTCAAGTCTGGATTTCGCAAATGCACACATTGCAGGGCGTGCAAATTCGGTGAGAATAAAACACATTACCGCACACCTTTTGGCACGACAGACATTCCGATCAAGGGCTGCCATGACTGCAAAACCGACTTCGCAGTCTATGTTCTGACGTGCACCTGTGGATTACACTACATAGGAAGTACTAAAGCCCAGGTGCACGTCAGAATTCTGTAAACCTCAGGGCGATACTACATAATGATCCCACCTACCCAGTAGCACGTCATTTTGCGTTAAGGCACAATAAAGATCTAGAGTGCCTGTATTTTGTGGTGGGATCAGTACCACCCTCGCGTAGAGGAGGAAACAGGGAGCTGGTATTGAGGCAGCTAGAGACACGCTTCATCTTGGAGTTTGATAGCAAGCGGCCTAACGGTCTTAACAACACTGAAGATATTCACAACTTTCTATAGCCACTACACAACTCTGAAGCGTATTTCCTCACCCTGTCATTTTGAAGAGGTTTTGCCCTAAAATGTCATTAGTGCCCATTAAGATATAAGCTAGAAACTCAGTAAGTATTGTTAGTCTAGCAAGTCACACTAAGATGGAGCTTGGTCCAGATGGGTAGTCAGGTTCCCTGTTGCCCATCTGTTTCCCTGGTTATGAAGGAAGCGAATAACTATGACTATTTATGATGTTTAATAGATAGTCAGGTTCCCTGTTATCTATTGAGTTTTACCATTCCTTTCTCCCCTTTTACTCTGTCCTCTGGCCACTTTACACCTGTGGCACTTTTCTCTCTCTACTCATAATCATGTTTTATCACCATATAATTGGTCACTGCACTCATTTTTCACTCTTAAAATCATGATGAAATTATTGTTTTTAGAATAGCATTTTTTACTTACCTTTGACTAAATAGTATGGCTTAGTCCTTATTTTAATACAGGTAACATTTTTTATGTGCATTCTTTTTAACTAGTAAGATGTATATCATGTATTTTATAACTTTTTAGATGTGAATATATGCACTTTACACAAAGCCTCTTTGCACACTAGGCAGGGTTTTGCTCAATTGCACACCTAGCTCTCCGTTCTTCTGTCCCAAGAGACAGAGGCTAAGTTGAAATTATTAGCACAGTCACCTTTTGTAAATAAGTACAGTTGGTCTTTCTTGTGATATAACGGATTTAGCCAGTTATTTTGCCAAGTTTAATCATGAACTCTTTTGACCAAATGACCAGAAAATAACAAAATGGTGTTTACAGTTCATAAATGCATTTATGCATAGTATTTGTCGTGCAATAATTTCGAATTGTTGTTTTTATCCATAATTGCTTTAATCTTGTGCAATATGTATATATGAAAACGACTAAGATTTCTAACAGTGGACTCAGGGAAATCCAGTCTGTTGTTTGCGTTGGTAGGTCACATGACCTTTCTAAGAGGCGGGTAGCAGGCGGGGCTAAATGCACTTTAAAAACTACTGAATTCAGCTACTCCTTGCATGTGAACAAGGGCTGCATAGCCCGAAACGCGTCATGGTTGGTTGTACCACGAAGATCTGCAATTAAATCAGTTACCTGAAAAAGTTTGTGGTCTGTCTCCTGCTTCACCGGTCCTGGGGGATTGGAGGTGGTAAGGCTTAGTTCCAGTATATATATATATATATATATATATATCCAGCAAGTGCAACCTCCCAGGCTCCGAGCACAGCGACCCAGGAAATCACGCAGATCCAATGTAGCTTACTTCAGGCACAAGTTTTATTAGGAGCTGAACCAAACAATCTGACGCGTTTCGGGCATCCGCCCTTGCTCACAGACAGTCAGTGTTGGAAATGGCCACATTTAAATACTCAATGCTTAACAGTGAAAATGCATTTTTTTCTCCCGTTTTTTTGCTTAACACCACGTGATTATGGAAAGAGAGGACAAACTACCAGTACTGCGTATAGTAGTCTGCTTTCCAAACATTTACAAATTCGAAAAAAAGAATCGGAAATAAAGTGCAATTTCTGGTTAAAATCCAAAAATAATGCGACATTATTAAAACATGTAATTCATGAAAAAATGGTAAAAAAAAAAATAAATGCATAAAATGCCTATATTGCATGATACCAAATATTTACAGTCAAAGCCCCAACATACAAAATGATATTGCAGTGCAAAAATGCATAATAAAGTGCAAAGTGCATCAATTAAAATCAATATCTGATTAGACGCAATAAAGAGTAATAATAACAGTTGTTTGTGCAAAATATGCAGTATTGTAAACATCACCATATTGCATCTATACAAATTGTGTGCAAATCAGCGCTGTTTGTAAACATATGACTGTAGCAGCATATTTATAGGGCAAAGACTGTTTGGTATGGATACCACAAGATTACTATTGTCACATATTCGATTATGTAAAAGATTTTAAGGAAAAACAGAAAATGCCTATTGTCTATGTCCTAAAAAAACTAGTGTTTACCCAAAAGAGATAATAAACAAAGATAATTTATAAATCACCGTGGATCATTAACGATATCAGGAAAAAGAAAAATTGCGTGCATAAACCCAACAAGGAGATTTTAAAATTAATCATATGGGGATGGGCGGCGGCCCACCGAGACTCTCTTACCAAAGCAATTGAAAAGGGGCCAATGCAGAACTAAATTACAAAAACACATGTAGATCCTCCGTGTTGTTAAGCCCATTTGGGGATCTGCTATCCAGCTCAAGAATAAAATGACATTCCATTCTTCTGAGCATCTTAACCCTATCTCCGCCCCTTCTTGGTTTATCAATCGCAGAGATAACATAATAGGACAGGCACTCCAAATTGTTATTATGTACAGCCTTGAAGTGCCTGGCCACCGGGTAAGCTGGGTCATTGTTCACGATGGCTCATAAGTGCTGGAGGATTCTAACATGCACCGGCTGTCGTGTACTACCGACATATCTCAATGCACATGTGCAGGTTAGAACATAGATGGCGAATTCAGTTTTGCAATTGTATTGACCCTTGATCTGAATTGGGTCAGGACTGAACGGCGTATAATACTGCCGGGTACTTTTACCAAATTTACAGGCCCTGCAGGAGGTGCAGCGTTTAAAACCTGATCTGGTTTTCATCCATTCCTGTTTTTTCCTGAGTTCAGGAAAGTCATGGCAGATGTGAGACCTGAGTGAGGGGCCTTTCCTAAAGGTGACAACAGGCACTTCAGCTAGTTGGGGTTTCAGTACTGGATCTGTTTTAAGGACTGGCCATCGCTTGGTCACAATAGATCTTATTTGTCTGGCCTGTCTGCTGTAAGAGGTTATGAACCTAGGATTCCTGGTGTTGTCATCACTTGTTTTCGAAGGTTCAGCAGTGTTTTTGGTCTCCATTAAAGAGGCACGGGATCTGCATTTGGTTTTTTCCACTGCTGTTTTTAACACAGATTCACGGTAGCCTCTTTCACGAAACCTCTCCAGTGCTTCATCAATACAAGTTTTGAGATCAAATTCTGTACTGCAAATTCTCTTAATTCTTAAGAGCTCGCCCAAAGGGATATTATCAACCACATGCCGTGGATGTGCACTGCTAGCGTGAAGGATACTGTTGCCAGCAGTGCTTTTCCGATGTAACTTTGTCGCTAGCTGGCCATTGTGAATAAAGACTTTCACATCTAAAAAGTCAGCCTCACAGTCCTGATGGAACTCGTGAATTTGAGATTTTTATTGTTGATATTGATAGAATCAATGAACATTTCTGCGCTGTTCCTATCCCCCTGCCATAACAAAAAAACGTCATCAATATAACGAAGCCAAAGCAAAACATGATCAGAAAAAACTTTAGCGTGTTGCCGCCTGAGGACCTGCTCCTCCCACCAGCCCACGTGTAAACACGCGTAGCTGGGAGAGAAACAGGCCCCCATGGCGACTCCACGCTTCTGCAAATACAAATCACTCCCAAATAAAAAGAAATTGTTATTAAGACACCAAGATGTTAGCTCAATTAGTACTTTGTTGTGTTGGTTACAGTTCATAGGCCTTTTGCCAAGAAAGAAGTCCAATGCTTTTAAGCCGGACATATGCTCTATGCTCGTGTAGAGCGATTCAATGTCCAAAGTAATCATGAGCATTCCATCATTCCACTGGGCATTTTGTATCTTGGCAAGAAAATCACCTGTGTCTCTCACATATGTTGGTAGGTCCTGGACTAGGTCTTGCAGGAAATAATCTATGTATTCTGTGACGTGCTCTGCCACACCCGCAATAGCCGAAATAATCGGTCGGCCAGGTACCGGTCTTGTCAACTTGTGGATCTTAGGGAGTAAATAAAGTTTGGGCAAAACAGGAAATTCAACATGGAGGAATTCAAATTCTTGCAAGGAAATCATGCCCTCCCTTTTGTACTTGAATAACAGTTTCTTTAGTACATCCTTAGAGACTTCAAAATGTCTCATGTTAGTAATGGAGTAGCATGCATTATCAATTAACTGTCTTTTGGCTTCCTCAATGTAGGCATCTTGGGGCCAAATAACCACATTGCCCCCTTTGTCAGCCGTTGTTACAATGATATTGTGGTCATTCCCCAGTCTTTTGACCAACGAATGCTAATCAATTTCCTGTTTGCTTCTGTACCGCTTTTTATGTTTAATCCGATGATGCAAAAGCTTCAAGTCCTCCACTACCACGTCCTGGAAGACATCTATAGAGTCTCTAGGCATGGTAGGATTAAATTTAGACGCTGGTTTAAAGGGGCTAATATTCGCTCCTATTTGGGAAATGGATGCTGCTCTTAACTCATCCTGTGTGGATGCAAGATCGTTTACTGGTGCATCATCCGCCAAAAGATTAAGAACTGTTAATACCGTTTTGGTATCACTGGCCGGAAGTGTGGGCACATTGGGAAGAATGCTTATGGTAGCTCCAACTCCTTGTGGTGTCTTGTTGCTTAGACCCTCCTTGATATCAAAGAATTTTTTGAGCTTAAGCTTTCTAATATACATGTATACGTCTATACGAGTCTTGGCGTAATTAAAGTCAGTTGCTGGACAGTTGCTGGACAGTATGAGAGTCCAAGACTTAAAAGTTGTTTTTCAGCCAAGGTTAGGTCAATGGAAGACAGATTGACTATCGTATTGTCACTTACTTGTTTTTGCGCCAGTATTGCCGCTTTGGTTTTTTGGGCGGCTTTGTGCTTTTTCCGGCGCTGGCCCCGTCTTCTGTTGTTCCTTGTGCGTTTTGCTGCTGCTGCTGCGCCTTTGTCTGCTGCTTGTTCCGGGGCCTCAGTGTTTGAAGCCTCTCTAGGGATAAAAAATCCACTTCTTCCCCGAGATCCAATATAACCGAACTCGCTTCCCAGGTGCTGCTAGCATCGTCGTCTGAGGTCGGCGCACTTGTAAGTGACTCATTATCACTGCTTACTTGATTAGTGCTACTTGTTGTGGATCCCTGAGCCGGGGCCGAGGTCGATGCTTGATTGTCCAATTTTCCTTGTTTTGCCTGCTGAGCTTGTTGAGCAAACTTGGAGCGCTTTGCACTGTCGAATTTGCGCGCAAAGGTAAATATTCTACCTTGTGCATAATCTTCTTTATCACGCGCAAATTTAAAAATCTTGCGTGCTTTTATTTTTTCTTCCTGTTTTGATAGGCGCTCATCAATTTCCTTGCGAGTTTTGGAGATGAGGTCATGTGGTTCAAATTTCGACAACTCCTCATTAATCTCAGCAATCTCTTTCATCAATAGCTCGCGGTCAATAACAGCATATTTCACCAAAATTTGTATCAACTTGGCAGATGACTCAAGGTTGGCTTGACCCCATTCCTTCAGCATACTGGGGTTTGGTCTATCATAGCTCGGCACCAGCAAAATACGCAGCCCCCTCGGGACGCAATTTTCTTCCAAATACATAGTTAGGGATTTATGCTCCCACCACTTAGACATTTCGGAATACATGCATTTTTCCAATTTTTTCAGTGCAGTTCGTATTTGGTTTTCCACAGTGTTAGAGTTATCGGTTTGGTCCGTTTTGTTGCTACCTCCTCCTGCACCCGATGTGACTTTGGGCAAGTTGGAGTACAGGGCGGCCGCCGCCGCTTCCCTTCCACGAAGGGTCTCCTCTGACATGGCGTCTGGTTCAAATCGCTCAGAAGTTGTTATTACACTGATTTACCCGAGCCCAAGAATCCTGCTCCCAGGGTAACGTGCAAGTGCAAGTGCCAAATGCTCCTCCCCACCGTGCCGCTTAATCGCAGAGTGCTCACCGCGGGAATCTGAATCGTCAGGCGTTTAGGCGCAGCCGCGCCCGCTTTGATTTTCAGAAACGCCACAGAATCTCCCAGCGTGAGTCTTTTGCCTCCACAGACACAGGGGCTGTTGTCGACGAAGTTCCTGACAGGAAAAGCTTAAGTGAGATGATTGCGCACACCAGCCAGCTTCAGGGGAGTGGATCCGCCTCGGAAGCAATCACCCTCCGAAAATTACATCCAGCAAGTGCAACCTCCCAGGCTCCGAGCACAGCGACCCAGGAAATCACGCAGATCCAATGTAGCTTACTTCAGGCACAAGTTTTATTAGGAGCTGAACCAAACAATCTGACGCGTTTCGGGCATCCGCCCGTGCTCACAGACAGTCAGTGTTGGAAATGGCCACATTTAAATACTCAATGCTTAACAGTGAAAATGCATTTTTTTTCTCCCGTTTTTTTGCTTAACACCACATGATTATGGAAAGAGAGGACAAACTACCAGTACTGCATATAGTAGTCTGTTTTCCAAACATTTACAAATTCGAAAAAAGAATCGGAAATAAAGTGCAATTTCTGGTTAAAAAATAATGCGACATTATTAAAACATGTAATTCATGAAAAAATGGTAAAAAAAATAAATAAATGCATATATATATATATATATATATATATATATATATATATATATATATATATATATATATTACCAATCCATAGGTTGCATGTAAGCAAACGCGCACTCGGCAACAGATCTGCTAAAGAGTTTTTATTCCTCACAAAACGTTACGCGTTTCGACACAAATGTGTCTTGGTCACACACATTTGGTAATTAACTTTATCGGCATTTGGGTTCGCCGATCTACGCGCCACCTGACGACGGGAGCAGGACCCCAGCAGAACCCTCTTTGGCTTTATTCATAATATATATATATATATATATATATATATATATATATATATATATATATATATATATATATATATATATATATATATATACATATATATATATATATATATATGTGAACGAAACCTTCCTCGAAAGAATGAATGAAGCAGGAGCCCAGGGGGGACAAGGAAGATGGGCTTTATTAACAAATAGGCAGTCCCAGTGGCGGTAGATGCATTTCGCCGTCGTGGCTTCCTCAGTACCCAACACCGGGAGCTGAGATGGGGAGGGTGTGATAGTAGTCTTCACTGCGGTCACCCAAGCAGGACACGATGACCACTGTCATGGAGTTAACAAGCCAGTCTCCAAGTCCCCTTATGACGCCACAGCCCAGCGAGCAGAAAGTCATGTATGCAGGGATCAAAAACTACTGAATTCAGCTACTCCTTGCATGTGAACAAGGGCTGCATAGCCCGAAACGCGTCATGGTTGGTTGTACCACAAAGATCTGCAATTAAATCAGTTACCTGAAAAAGTTTGGGGTCTGTCTCCTGCTTCGCCGGTCCTGGGGGATTGGAGGTGGTAATGCGGAGTTCCAGTACATATATATATATATATATATATATATATATATATATATATATATATATATATATATATATATATATATATATATATATATTGTAGTTCTTCACCCAAAAACCTTTCTTATGCAGTCAGAAAAAGGATGAACACGTGGACCCAAAGTTCTTTGTGCCGTTTATTCAAACACCCTGCATCAGTGCCGCCATGACGCGTTTCGGTCCCACCTGGACCTTGATCATATGACCACATATATATATATTGACAACAAGTTTGCCGACTCCAACTTCCACACGGCGATGAAGCACTGGCACAAACTCCTCTTTAGGTTGGCAAAAGATGTTTTATTATTCACCAAGAACTGTCACAACTCGTTTTGGCTGTCTTAGCAGCCTTGATCACATAGCGGAATGCTTGTTTGCCATTATTATAAATACCACCCATAATGTCACGTGATCCCCCATCGACATGGAAGACATGCTTCCAAAGTGCCAAGTGTTTATATAAATAGTTAAATATATAAATAAATAAATATGCAAAAATGTGACACCACGCTTGTAATCTCTTAAAAAACATATATTTGGAAATAATGGGGCCCTGCTTGTTCATTTGAGTGCGTGCTGCAAAAACACGGGTTAACCCAAGAGGTCACTGGAACCTGGGCGGAATATTGATCATTTGAGTGCGGCCCAAAGCACAGGATATCAAGAGTTTAACTACGTAAAAACAGCCGGTCCGGGACGTGGAGATCGCACCACCTTGGAAAGAACAAGCATTTACAATGCAATGGTTTTGCCTTTGTTAAAGTTAGAGCTATTGGCATTGCTCTTGACATTATTTTTATTTATGTTTTTTTTAACATAAATAAATGGCATTGTCATTTACAATAGCAGGGCAGGGCACAGGGAAGGGGGGCGAGGAGAGACGAAGGAGAGCTGTGGGCTCAGGGAAAGGGGGGCAAGGAGAGGCGAAGGAGAGCTGCGGGCTCAGGGAAGGGGGGCGAGGAGAGACGAAGGAGAGCTATGCGCTCTTGTTGTAATGCTTGCATGGATGAGTTGGTGGATGCATGGATGGGTGCATGCATGGATGGGTGTATAGATGGATGTATGGATAGATGCATGGATGGGTGGATGGATAGATGCATATATACAGCCAATCCCTCAACAATTTATGCAATCCACCAACCCATCCAACCAACAACCCATCCATGCATCCACCCATACATCCATGCACCATGCATACATCCATCCATCATGCATCCATCCACCGACTGCGTCCCACTCCGACCCCTCTAAATATAACTCATTTTTTCTGTATATAGAGATGACTGTATTCACTAGTATATGCAGTAGACCTGTCTACTCTAACATTCCTATGTGACTCTTGCAGTACATCTATTCATATCCCTTCCATATGTATATAGAAATATTACGAGAATCAACAGTCTCTTCTTTGTGTGACTACATCTAGTACATTTCAATTGTTTTCCTGTCTGTATCTTTTATTTAACACATGTAAATCAAAGTCCTTAGGTTTGGCAACTGGTTCTTATGTAAAGCGATCTGACACCTTCGAGTAAAGTTCGCGCTACATAAAATCACATTAAATAAAACTTTACCCCACAAATCCACCATCCGTTTGTGCCTAGGCTTACATTTTACGGCCTCGAAGCACACAGAGAAGGGACAGTTTACTAAGTCGAGGCTTTGTAGGGTGCATGGCAGGGGACAGTTTTAGGCGCCAAGGGAGGGTACGGAGCAGAGTCAGAGTACTTCACGGAGGTAGGGGGCAGTTTTTTTATGGTTCAGGGCAGGGGGCTGCAGTACTTTTTGGAGCATGGCCTTATTTTAAAGGGCTCAGTTCAGGTGGAGGAACAGCACAAAACACCAGGCAGAAGGACACAAAAACGAGGGGAAACAGTTATAACTGAGGGCAGATTGGCACAAAAAACTAGGCAGACAGAGGGAAGAAGGACACAAAAAAGAGGGGGGGGTGATTCTAACAGAGGGCAGAACGGCACAAATCACGAGGCAGACAGAGGGCAGAAGGACACAAAAACGAGGGGGGATGATTGTAACAGAGGGCAGAATGGCACAAAACACCAGGCAGACAGAGCTGCCCTGGGAAAAGTGGCATGGCAACGGGTGTCCAAGTTTCTTTGTCGAATAAAACAGAAAACTTGACCCTATTTGGGCAGTCGGACCACCAAACAACCTTCTTCCATAATTGTAGCCAAATTATGTTGACCCCACGTACTCCTTAGGTTATTGAACCGCAACCCACAATTAAACTGGCAGCTCCCACCAATGCTTAGCTCCCTGGCCCTTGAGCAGGTGATAATGACTGCCTCGAATGGACTTGGGCATCCATCGCTATGTGCGTGCTTGCCTTTTACTGTAACCACCTAGGTTAGGCAAGCCTCTGCCTGGCCACAAGCGTACTAAGCCCCTGCGGAAATCACCTGCCTGTGTAGGCCAACCCAGCGACCTCCCTTGGGATCACGTCCCTATAACCCAAGGCTTACCTTTAGATATGTCACTTATTGCCTCTATATGCTTATAAGGCTGGTAGGGACCTACTAAGCAATCTCCCTTTGAGAACACCGTGACGAGAAACTATAATATCCGTTTCTTGACTAGTCGCCCCGAAAGGGCACTGCACCCCACCAACCCATTAGCTGTTTGCAACAGCCAAGGCCTGGCTAAAGAACGGGACTTAAAGTCCGTCCGGGATGAACTTGGGGATCCAACTCTTGGTGCATGCATGCAACTTTACACAAAATCAACGTTGGACAGCTCACTGCCTGGCCGTAAGCTTCCCCATCTTGCGTAAAAGGCCAGTTTTAGTTTCGATATAGGCAACCACCCTTTTAACACTGTTTGGAGAAACTTCTCATGTTTGTCACTTGTACAAGTCGACCCCTTCGCCTGGCCTTCGTTGGACTCCATGAAGCTTTTAACAATCAGCCTAAACCACTGCATATGCATGCTGTGCAACTAGGGGAACTAATACTTCCTCACTCTACTTCCCGGCATGTGAACACTGCACCCGGAAAACCTACTTTAGCCTGAATCACCACCAAATAAAATACTGTCTAGGTAAAAGCTTACCCGTGGACATAGCAAAAGGGCCCTCCACTGCGTGTCAACCCTCGCTGTTGAATTGACTGTTGAAGATTTGCCTCCCCAACCTCGGGACCCTCCAGCAAATCAGCCAAACCATACGCCTACCTGGCCGTAAACGCATCAACCCGTGCCCATTGAGATGGAGCCAGAATGCGGCATTGTTGTATCAGCCAAACCTGATGCCGAGCCAGACTTGAATGGTCTTAGTGGGGTCAGGCTGTAGGAGAATGTGCGGCTAAAGTAGGCCCCCATTCAGTGCAGATTGCTCACGCATCACCTTAGTGCGAAAGTGCCTGCGTATAAGAAACTGGTGATTATGTGATGCAACTTAAGAGACAGTCTCAGCGTGGACCAACTATATAGGAGGTATCCGTGTGGCTTGTGCAGGCCCAACTAATCAAAAGACAAGCTAGACAATGGCTTCAATTGAAAGACGATGGCAACAGACCTCCAAGCACTTAAGGCATTACCTCCGAGTAGGGCTCTAGTCTAACTGGTGCCACATGTATCGGAAACCACATCTGCTGTAAGCCGCTAATTGCTACTGATGCCTCAGCGCTTACTGACCCACAGCCAGCTAACCCTAACACAATCTACTCGTGGCTGGGACTCAACTGTGCCGCAAGAGCGCGAGACATCCTAGCCTAACAACTCACTAGGTCAATCGGGCCACAGTCCTACTACTCTAAGTTCGACTTAGTTCAACACTCCACAAAATTGCAACTTTATCGCCGTATTGCACGAGTAAGGGCAACCTGTCAACTTATCCCAACGCAACTAATAATTCGAACCTTACCCTGAAACGTCACCATCCCTAGCCCCCGGACGAGCCGCAATCTCAGGCAACTCAGCAGCTTTCCTCAAACTTTGCCTGCTGGTTAATTGCTCAAAACAATGGCAGCTAATAGCTTGGTACCCTGAGTGACCCCTGCTAGCCCTCCTTGCGTGGGGTGGTCCTTATGGACTACTTCTCTTGCACAATTTTTGAAGCTGTGCCTTTATAAGACCTATGTCGCGCTGCAGTCGCCTAATGATTCTGGCCCTGCACTAGCGGCTCACTTCGGTGTTGGCCCAAAACAATTCAACAGGATCCTCCTCAGTCATCGAATCCAGTTATGTAATCAACACGCCTTATTCCAGTTACCACAAGCAGGACTATGGACTCAAAATTAAATTGGGAGTCACAGAGTCACAGCACTTACGCAGGAAACTGTCGGGCTCAACCCAAATCTACTGAAGCCCAACTGCTAAAACTACAAACCCTGACACTCATGCACGCGTGCAATTCCGCCTATTCCGAGCCCGCAGAGCTAGGAATGGCTTCGGCAGCAGGCAACAGTAATTCTAATGTAACTTGAAATAATCAAGGCCTGTTCTGGTCATCTCTAAATTAGACTGACAGCGCCCAACTCGTGGCAGACTGTCACAAGCGCCGGTGCAACAATAAGTGACGTGCAACTCTGAAATCAATGCTTGCACCCAACCACAGAACCAACAATAGCAGACCTTTCTGGCCACCGCCGCCAGTAACTGTACTCACACCCATTAGACCTTACGCAATGGGCACGTGTTACCCAACCTTTGGTGGAACGAGGACCTTGTTGGCCAACCAGCGAAGTATTCACACAATGCCATAAAGCGAAAACACTTGTTTATGACACATGCCCTCAACAAGCCGAGGTTTGTCCAGAGTATCCCAACCCTAAGGAAAAGCACCCACCAACTAATCCACTGCGCAGGTCACACACCCAGGCACCTGACCCGCCAGCCATATACTGGGACGCTACCTGTTCTGCACTATCCCGTGCCTGGAAGACCAGTAAATAAAGTCTGCATGAGGGAAAACATACAAATGACCCATGAGTAGCCATTGGCAAGTGGGCACATGTTTGTAAGCAAAATTGCTGCCAGTACATCCGAATGACGTTGCCTGTCCAGCGCCACTCTGAGCTGGGCAATGCGAAAACCCTAACAAATAAACCAATTGCAGAGGCACACCGGGGGAAATGGGTGTCCTTAGTTACTGCTTTGGCTATGGCACACATCCACACTACCTCTGCCGGAAAGCCTCTAAACTGTGCCACTGCACTTAGGGGGCTAATCAGATCACGCCGGACTCTGTAGTTTCCTCCTGCGGTTTGCCCCACTAGGATCACTAAGCTCCAACATGTCAAGCGGTTGACACCTTTGACCGAACGAAAAAACACAAACCATGGGACAGTGCCACCTGGTGATACAGCACCCCCTTGAGGATAGGGGTTTACCCCTCACAGTGCATCAAAACAACCATGTAAATTATAAAGAGTTGGTAGAAATGGGAGTGCACACAGCTACGTGTCAAGACCTTCCCCGTGGGTCTACTAATGCCCCTGTAACAGCCACTTGTGCTATCTATCCAAATGATTACTACCACTGTCTTGGCGCCACACTGTAACCACTTGTGCTACCGCCTGCATGAAACAAAACACAAATTCAAGCTAAATTCTCCCCAGCCAAAGAGACATTTGAGAGCAGGCATAATCCATTTATTCACTGGACAATAAAACTAAATTGCGTTTGCTACCAGTTCTGACACGTGTATACATACTTTAGCTTAAGTACAGGCGAAAGTCCCCCCTGTTCCTTCATGAATGACATTGGAGCCGTGCAAATGAGGACTTGTGACCCTGTGTAAGATGAGATCTGCTTTGTCTGTAAAAATGGTTCAGAAACAGTAGCATTGCTATCCCAATCTAAATACGTAAATGGCAGCCATGTGGAGGGATCTGAGCTTTCCATAGAACATTTAAAATATTATACTAAGACATTAACACCAAACCTGCCAAAACATCGAGACAGCCTTTGAAGTACTAACATGACTGTAGTATGTGACTGTGTCACCATCGATGACAGCCCCGACAGAGGGTTGAACCTGTAAAATAGTTTATATCGCACCAATGCATCCCCCAGAGCCAAGAGAACCAAAGGGGAGTAAATCTGACTTTGACCAGACACAAACAAACGAATAAATTGTTGTTTTTTTAAAGAGTTTTATATAGCGCGAACTTGAACCGAATAGGTTATCAGAGCGCTTTACATAGCACTAGTTACGTTACATAAGGCCACACATTCATTTTTGTCAGGCACAGGGAGATTAAGTGATTTGCCCAAAATCAAAGGATGTTTAGCGACATTACCGAGACTCGAACCCAGTTCCCCAGGTCCGGGGTCGAGCACCCTAGCCGGTAGGCCTTTGTCAGGTGGGACTTGAATAACTTGTTGCTACTCTCAAGCGACTTTAAGACTGTAACACAACCCAATAACAACAGACTCGTAGCCCTACATGACCCACCGGGGGTTTGAACCGGCAAACCTGGCTATTCTAAGTGCCACATTCCAACCGCTTGAGCTCCCTCATAGGCGAGAAGCAACGAAGTTCGGTTAAATAGACCTCAGTATGCGAGAACGCAGAAACCATCAAACAATGTTTCGAATAGCCGGTAACAAGGTGCCCAACTTTCTTAAATAATGTAAAATGAACTGTGCTGGGTATTGTAAAGATTGCCATTCAGCGCTGAGGCGGCTGGTGTGGGCCTCCCAGTGCCGTGACCCCGCACCTTAACAAGCGATCTGAAGTTTCCGGCTTCAGGTGAACTGCGAGCAGCCATGTGCGCCGCAAGATATCAAAGTTCTGACACCCATTGCTGCTTGCACCAAACTCACACCTCCATATCTCAGTCGAGCAGCAGGCTATAGCTAATGTACCGGCGGGCGGGGTAGCAACCAGCAATGTGCACCGCCTCGATAGTGACATGTTGACTGAAATACCGGCGCATCAGAGTAACACCCGGGCTCGCCGCGCCACACATCGACAGGGGCTAATTCCGGAGCGTAACCGTTGCCTCAAATAGTCTCTATCTACAGCCCTCAGCGCGGGTCTGAATGGGCCCCAATGGACTCCATTCATCACTGGCCCGTCACGCTAGGCATGGTGGTGATAGAGTCACTCAGCTGCCTCAACCTGCCACCCGCAATACCGTAACTGATGTTCTGCTATGCCCAGGCGGATGAAGCTGGGGCGGGCGCATCCTGTTAGTGGCGCGGGGAGGGACCAAAGTCTGCCGTGGCACGCTTCAGCCAAATGCTGGCTTGATGACTAGGGCCACTGCATCGCGTCTCTCGCTGCCCCCTGCGGCTCGCTCCAGGCGAAACCAGGGAACCATGCCTTACAGCGCATTGTGGACAGGGTGTCCCATGAACAAAGGAGACCGCAACCACACCGACGAGGCCAGGTATTAATTAAGGGACGCGGGCCTGATGAGTGGGAAGGCCCCCGCACACGCTCTCCACCCAAGGCATCTAACTCCACACGACTACCAACACGGGCTCCAGGAACTGGCTGCCCGACCAAGTGGAGCATTGCTCTGCCCCAGTAAGCTGTGACGAAGCGCGGTTTCTGAAGTAGTGCTGTTAAGGCCATTACTTTTACCGCTCTTTGGTATTTCTTTTAAAATATCTGCTAGGCAGTACACATTAATGTTTAAAAAAAAAAAGTTGTATATAGCGCTAACGAGACCCGAAGGGGTTAGAGCGCTTTACATGTGCACATGTTGCGTTACAGACGGACACATTCATGTTGTTAGGCACGGGGAGATTAAGCGTCCTGCCGAGACTCAATCCCGGTTTCCCAGCCTCGAGGTCGACCACTGTCAGTGCCTGAGTTTGGCAGGCTGTGCTTAAGGAAGGCGGGTGCCGGCTCAATGCCGGACCAGATTCGGGGGCGTTGACGAGAAGAGGCTTTCGGCTGACGTAGCCAAAAGGGAAAAATTCTCGGGAACGCCCCCGAATCTGGTTGGAGATTGACGGACAGAGCCCTCTCCCAATGGCTAGCCTCCATTTATGGAGCTAGCCAATGGGAGGAGGGGGTGGATACCCGACCCCACAGACAAAAACATAAGGTTTTCCTAGCGCATGCGTACTTCGTACTTCGTACGCATTTGCTAGGCAAAACCTAAAAAGGACTGTTGCGAGGTACTGGAACCTGCGCGATTGACAGAAATGACAAGTTTGAAATATTATTGCAACCGGATGCCTTTCTAGAAGACCCACTTGAGGGTAAGACAATTATACACTAAATAATGTGGCATGGCAGAACCCACTGGAGGGAAATATTAGACGAGAGAACACTACAAGTCCCAAAAGCCCTAGTGATGAAAGCACCAGAGCGAGCCTACCAGGGAGTGGCAATTTGATATTTTAATGAAGGGATAGGAAGCTCTCTCGTTAAACTGCCAGAACCGCATGTGTGAGCCCGTGAACAAGCGGCAAGAAGCTGTGAAACGCGTAGGGCATTAGCATTTTATTCTGGAAGAGCATGCAGGTTTTTAGAATAAAGGACTCCATTGGAAATAATGGGGCCCTGTTCATTTGAGTGCGTCCCAAAGAACAGGATATCAAGAGTTTAACTATATATATATATATATATATATATATATATATATATATATATATATATATATATATATATATATATATATATATATATACATACATACATACACACATGCACACACACACACATATGTATATACATACATACATACATACACACATACACACACACACACACACACACATATATATATATATATATATATAAATATATATATATATATAGATATATATAGCATCTATACGTTTTGAACACAGCATGGGGAATAAAACGATGGTTAAGTACCATTCTTTCTGCTACTGGTTTCTCCCGATTCCTGGACCCTTCTCTTGGAATGTATTCCACCTATTTTGAGCAGGTGGAGGGAAAAGGTTTTATCACACAAAGCTCAGGTATATAACACGATGTATTGGCACAGCATCCAAAGAGACACCATCGTCCCCAGTCAGACAGCAAGTGACTATCCACAGAACCTTTTTGCTGCTTTGCACCCAAATATTATAGACCTCAAATCCACAATTCTAGCAGAGACATGGTAGGCAGACTGCAACAGATATGTGCCTGAAAACACACTGACATTTCGCACCAGATGTAATTTCATTTCGAGTCGAAATTTGCTGAAATAAACAACACTGGACTGATATTATAATGAAATAGTTAGTGCTAGCGAGGAGGTAGATCTTTGTACCTCATTTAAAATGCACTTTTCAAGCATCCTTATATTTGGGTAAAGTGTACGTTGTATTATCTGAATTATCCGAAGTGGAATTTGCAAGCCTCCCCTTCCTCTGTGTGTTTACTCCTGAGCAAGCACTTGCTGTTTTTGGGGTGGGAGACGCACAAAAAGCGGGTATCCATACTTATCACATAGGGCGCAATAGAGGTCTGGTCCAAGTGACTGAGAACAGGGCCGGCTTTAGGGGGATGTGACCGGTGCAGCTGAGCTCAGAGGGGGCTGTGTTTAGAAATAATGTATTTGTTTAGAAGATGGGTATTCACATACATTTGCTCAGGGGCTGCACTGATGCCAGCTGGGTTGCGGTGAGGGGGGGGGGGGGGGGTCTGGATGGGTCAGGCATTGCGTAAAGAGGTCTACATAATTGTTAAATAAATGGGCAAGCATTTATTTCCAGGTTAATAAATGCTTTCCTGTTTATTTTAAAAAAAATCTGAATATTGGCGCTCCTCAACTAAACAGCAGCTCTTGCTGCTGTTCACCAGGGGGGCCGCATGTAAAGGTCAAGAGGGCTGCAAGCGGCCCCCGGGCCGTACTTTGAGTATCACTGGTTGAGAAGAACCTCATAGTATATGTTAGAACGTTGTATTTGTGTTTTTCACAGTCTTTCATGGTCGATTCCTCATGTTGTCAAAAAGGGGTTGTTTGTGTAGAAATTAATGTTTATTAGAAAAGTCAATCCCAACCACTGTGTTATGTTTTAAATTCCGAGTTTGGAGTTTTCCAGACCAAACACTTAAAATATACTGCCTATTAGTATGGCTGATGTGATTCCAACACAGTGTAGTCCTCATTTTCTTATGTAATATGTTCTATAGAGTGATTTATACACAATACACAATACACTGGCATGTGTAGTACTTAAAAAAAAAATGCATGTGAGAGAAGTGCTTCAGAGAGATGAGGAGCATGGTTGGGCGTGGTAGTGAGCGAATCTGCTAACAAGATTGTCACGGGGTGCCCAAAAAAAGTTTGTCACACTGGGCGGGGAAACAGCCATTACAACGCAACTAAAACAACGCACTACCATTACAATGAAACTTTTACAACGCAGGATCCATTACAACGCATGCCATTACAACGCAGCTGCTACTACAACGCATGCCATTACAACGGTAGTATGGGTAAGTGTTTATTTAAATTTTAACTCCTTCACCATCCAACACATACCCT
The DNA here is from genome assembly GCF_964263255.1 of Lissotriton vulgaris. Lineage (NCBI taxonomy): Eukaryota > Metazoa > Chordata > Amphibia > Caudata > Salamandridae > Lissotriton > Lissotriton vulgaris. The sequence goes on along the minus strand of NC_141695.1, from coordinate 1,183,984,303 downwards.
ACTATTAAGCCCCCCTTGAGTTAGAATAGTAATTTTAACCCCTACACTAACCAAAACTTACCCTACTATTACACCCCCCTGGAGTTAGAATAGTAATTGTAACCCCTACACTATCTAACACTTACACTACTATTACACCCCCCTGGAGTTAGAATAGTAATTGTAACCCCTACACTATCTAACACCTACACTATCTAACACTTACACTACTATTACACCCCCCTGGAGTTAGAATAGTAATTGTAACCCCTACACTATCTAACACTTACACTACTATTACATTCCCATTAATAAAAAAAAAATACTTACCCATACTTACGTTGTAATGGCATGTGTTGTAGTAGCAGCTGCGTTGTAATGGCATGCGTTGTAATGGCATGCGTTGTAAGGGATCCTGCGTTTAAAAGTTTTGTAGTAATGGTATGCGTTGTGAATGTATGCGTTGTAACGTCATACATCCTACTGGGCGCCACCAGATAGAGCCGGCCCTGCTGAGCAATCCATGCTCTCACATGCATGGAGAGAGTGGGCATGTTTGAGCGAGTGACAACGTGAATGAGTAAGACTCAGTGAATGACTGCTCACATCTGATGATGAGCGTGACTGTAAGTCCGTTTGTAAATGTTATTATAAGTGTATGGGTGAGTGCTTGTGTTCAGTGTTTTAAATGGGCCGGTACTGAGTACCTGCACTTTTCTATTTTGAGAGGGAGAGTACCGGCACGACACTTCTCAAGAGAGAAGTAATACTTTTAATTGGAGAGTACCAGCACTTCTCAGAAACAAGCAGGTAGTCTAATACAGAGTACCTGCACTTCTATTTTTCACTTCAATCACTGCTTGTGTTCCTTAAAGCAAGCGAATGTGAGCGTAGTAGGAGTGAGTGTCAGCGTGAGTGTTTGTATAACTGACTGCTGTCTCAACCCTGAAAGTACATAATGAAAATTATATTTAATCTAAAGTGCACTTTTATAAGGTATATTTACAACGTACATACATAATATATAAAATGTAGGAAGGTAATGTACATAAATATATATTCTGCATTCGGGAGCAGTGGTTGGTTCTGTTATTTCTGTTGTGTGCAGCGCATAGTGGCTCAAAGAAAATCCAAGTTATAGATGTAGATATTTAAAACGTACAAAAACTAAAAAAAAACTTGTATAAATACGTTTTTTCTCCAGCTAATACACCAGGCTATAGATTAAGACCCACGCGTTACTTGTATTGTAAAGATTACTCTTTTCGGAGCCTTATGTTTTTTTTCAAATTTCTCTCTGTAAAGCCCCTGCTTCCGCAACCTTCCTGGTCCCCCTGGCCTTCACCTCTTTCGACGTGATTGGAAACATCACGCACCTAATTGCCGCCATATTTCAGCGCCGCAAGCTGCACGGCAGCCAGATGTTCATAAACAAACATTAATAACTGCAGTCGTGTCGCCTAATTATCGGCTGCGCGGAGAGAGTGAGACGCGGGAGCAGCGCTTCATTGTCAGCCTTCGCTGGGCGTCAGTCCCTCCGGAGAGGAACAGCTGGACTCGCGTTTCCGGCGCTCAGTCCTTGCGCGGCCTACCTGATGCTTCACATATTAGCAAAAGGATCCGGGGCTTTTAGCACCTGTCACTTTGTTTTCTGCCTTGCGGTGTGGCAGGTCCGTGCTGAAGATTCTGTCAGCTTTTTAGCCCCACTAATTATCATGATTACAAGCCAGGGCGCCTCTCCTGGTTAGATCCCCAGCGGCTGTGATTGCAGGATGCGAGATTCTGGAACGTTCTCTCCCTTCTCTGGTTTCTCTTTACTGCTCTGTAGTGCGCTCTCCTCCAGCTCTCCACTACACCCCAAAGGCGGCATGCTGTGTTGCTGCATAGGCAACGTTGGTGACACTCGCCGTGGCACAGATTCAAAACGTCTCATCGACTTTCCTGGAATATTAATACTGTCATTGAGAACAATATTTTCAGTACTTCCTTGCATCACCTGTAGGGTCGAAGAACATTACCAGAAAGATGAACAACTCGTATAATAGGTTTTGTCAGACACCAGGATTGATATGGCCCACCTTAAATTGACCAAACAATGTAGAGAAAGGAGACAGTTTTTTTAACCCGGAGTTCCATCCATAACAATATCCGACAAAAAGCATTCTAAAATGTTGCTGTGTTTGATGATAGCTGCTGAGTTTTGAATCGCATTGTGACATAATTAATTGGATGTCTCCTTGAAGGACTTTTGAGACACAGATTAGTGGAGAGTAGTCAGATCATGCAGCTCTTGAGATGCAAAACGACAGGGGCTTATCTCGACGACTGCTCAGTCCTACAGAGTCGGAATTGAATAACCATAGAAGCCAGTTACTCTTCAGTTAACCCACATGCCGAGCACCTTAGTGAGTATGTCGGACGGAGCACAATTAGAGAATAAACAAAATGAAGGGTCCGATTACGACTTCCAGACTCGCTGAGGTGCAGCAGTGGCCGACCAGCCACCGGTGCTCAGCCGCCGTATTACAACTAGGGCGGTCTAACAGCCATGGCACCACCGCCGCCAAACTGCTGTTTCCTGGTGGTGGCGCGGTGATTGTAGAGGCAGCAATATGCTTGGTAGGACCACCACAGTGGCTCCTTTATGCCTAAATAGAACTGCTCAGTTCAATAGATTCACAAAGCAGAATTGCATGATCATCAGTTAACCCACATGCCCACACATTAGTAAAAATGTCAGACCGAGCACAATTGGAGGATGAGCAAAACAAATGGCCCGATTACGAGTCTGGTGGTCTAAGCACTTTCAGACTCACGGAGGCGCAGTGTTAGCCGAGCAGCCACTGGTGATCTGACTACACTCTTGTGCAAAGTCCCTAGGAGATCTTCCATCTCTCCCTTTCTCCGGGACCTACACTGGCTCCGCACAGATAGCCGCATCAAATTCAAGACCCTTTGCTTCATGTTTAAGATCAAGCAGGGGTTGGCACCCACTTACCTCCAGTCTCTCGTCCACCAATATGTTCCTTCCCGCCCTCTTAGGTCGTCTTCCCAAGGGAACTATCTGAACCCTCGATTTAGACTCACTAGAATGGGCGGACGTTCTTTCTCTTACCTTGCCCCGAGACTCTGGAAATCTCTTCCTGCCCCATTGAAATTCGAACAATCCTTTGTTAAGTTTAGCAGAGATTTAAAAACCTGGTTCTTCCCTCGACAGTAGGTCCTGACCAGTTGCTGTTGTACCAGCTGTGGTGCCGGGAGCCCCCATTGTGGGTAGCTGTGCGCCTTATAAATGCAATTACAATTACAATTACAATTATACTATTACAACTAGGGTGGTCGGACGACCATGGGACCACCGCCAGGGAACCATCATTCCCTGGTGGTGGCGTGGCGGTGTAGAGGCAGCAATATGCTTTGCAGAATTGCCGCGGTAGCTACTTTATGCCTCCTTCGGCCTCGAACTATGGGGAATCAGTACCCTTTCTAAAAACAGTTTGAGGCTCATCCACCCACGTCTACCCCCGACTTTTGCCCTGAGTAAGACAGAAATTTACATTGCTACATAGAGGGTCTTTGTTGAGGTGTTGGAGAAAGATTTAGTGCAAAGGTGATTTAGATGGAATTCTGTTTAGGTTTTTCTCTTCATCACAGACAGTGTGTAAGTATTCCAGTGTTGGAAGGTTTATGGGACTAAACTGGAGTAGAGAGCATGTGAAGGAATGACTCTTCAAAAACTAAATAAAGAAACTTTTTGAATGCCACTCAATAATGCCTTTCACCCATTAAACGGATTCCCTTTGAATAATTTGACTTGTTGTACAGATGAAAGAGGCCGATCCCACAAGACGGTTGTCTAGAGTCACATTCATATCATTTGCATATTTTAGAACGTGTTACATGTAGATTAAGTTGTCGCCTGTAGATGAGTGTCACATAGTCCTGCATTCTGAAAGATCATTTACCCTTAAAATGACTTGCCAACTTACGTCAATGCCTCCAGTGACAACTCGCATTCGCAGAACTCCCGCTTTGCAGATTCTGATTTGGGCCATTGACAGGTCCCCACAATAAGACACTTTCTCTGTCCTGTCCTGCCCTGCCCTCCCCTGACTGTTGGTCACAAAACGTTTTGCGGGTTATTTGAGAAGGTCCTGCAGCAAGGGTTTTTGGTATATTTTAATTGAAAAATCATACAATGAACTAGAGCTTGGAATTTTGAAGTACGGCTCAATAAAATAACAACTCGTGGGATGAATGCAGCCATATATCAGTGAATCTGTGCTACACCATCCAAATATTTGACATGTGTTCCTTATTCTTCCAATCACAGCATGCTCTACCACCATACACTATGTGCTGCCCCTTTGTAATCGGAGCCCTTTCTATTCCCTCATCAGAAACCTTTATTTGGTTTTCTGAAACTAATACCTTATCCTACTTTGCTTAAAAAAATACTATTCATGGCCAACCTTCTTTAACTTAGATTAGAGAATTTCTTTTATGGAACACACTTGCTGTGTATTCTGCATTTTATTTGTACTTCTTACTAATGTACTATTTTACCTTCTTTTGAAATAGCGATTACTAGACTATTTGAATTTGTAATAATGATTACTAAAATTTGAATACTTAATAAACTAAAGATCTGGTTTGAACTCATTTGTTACCTAAATCCTTTTAAACTCATTCTAGTTCTCCTTGTCGTTTCTTGTGAAGTTCCCATTGGTCTTCACCCTTATGGTAACTAATGTAAATTATAGCTCCGTATCCCCTCTCCTTGTCGACTAACAAAGGTCCTTACGACTGATGGCGGGGGTTATTTGTTGATTATACCTGATGTTTGAGATACAAAAATCCCCACTCCTGCAGACCTTTTTCAATGTGAGGCTGCAAGGAGACTAGAAGACCTAACACAGAATCCAAAGCCCTCATAGAAGAGGCACAGCTCTTCAGATGAGGAAGAGCTGAAAGATTTTAAAGCAAAAATATCAGCAGCACTGAGGTATTATATTTTAACCCCTTAAGTGCGGCCGTCGGCCGTTGGACGTCGCGAGCCCTTCCTTCGTAGTGCTGTGCACGTCCAACGGCCGACGCGGCCCCGCCCATTTTGCGGAAGTGCCTCACTGCCGCGAAATCGCGGCCGCGGCAAACGGGTTAAGGATAAAGATTTTTTAATCCAGCATTTATTTGCACTGGGTTTTCAGTAATGCTCATTTGGCCTCACAATACTGTTAAATACTGTATTGATTGTCAAGCCAGTGTTTGCGATTTTTTAATCAAAGGAATATTGATGAAATGGAAGTTTCGGACACTCCGCATTTCAAACATATGTAGTCATCACCTTTGCTGCTATATTAATCTACATACACTAAAGTGATGAGTTCTAACTAGCGTGAACCCGATCCTGAGTTGCTTGCGTTCCAGTTGAGGAAGGACCTGGACTGGCAGTTCAGGGTGGACTGTTCGCACTGGAGCAGGGTCATGACGATTTGCATATGTCTGGGCCCAAACTGAAATGGCATGGTGTGCAAAATAATGATGACGGTTATGCAGCCCCAGAGATTACCAGTGCTGAGATGAATTCAAGCACTTCATCTATCACTTTTTTATATACTTTAGTGTGCTGCCCTAAGTGAGAAAGATATGCCCAGACGAAGGTCCTGTGCTCACTGTGTCACTGGAACCAAGCTCCAGCTAGACGGTTCCCACTCGAGCTGGGTCAAGACTGATATGGATATGATGGGTACAAGCTGAGGTGGCATGGTGTGCAAAATAATAATGGACGGGCATGTGGCCCAAGTGATAACCAGTGGCTGAGATGAATTCAAGCATCCCATCCATAAACTTTTTGTATTCTTTAGTGTGTCGCTCTAAGTGGGACGGTTATGCCCAGACATGGCCCTGTGCACACTGTGTCACTGGAACCAAGCTATACCTGGCAGATGAGCTCTTACTACGGTGATACCAGTCCTAGGTTGCCTATGTTCTGGTCCAGGGAGGACCTGAGCGTGCAGTTCTGTATGTGGTGTTACCATTGGAGCAGGGTCAAAACTGATTTGTATTTGGCTAGGTCCAAACTGAGGTGGCATGGTGTGCAAAATAATGATGACCTGGGATGTGGCTTGAGTGATTACCAGTGGCTGAGGTTAATTTTAGTATTCCATCCATCACTTTTTTGTATGCTGTATTAATCTAAGCATCTTAATGAGATTATGCATGTCAAAACAATGGAATGGCAGGAAGATTATAAAAATACATCTACCAACTTGAATTGGACTTTCAGAAATATAAATAGACACGTTTAAGAGCTTGAAAGACTTCTTCAACTTCGTGCTTCCTGTTAGAAATGGGGGTTCTGGTTGGCTAAGGTAGGCCTCTAAGCCAGGCAGAACTCACCACTCTAGTCAGGGCAAGGGAGTTACACACCAAAGATGACCCCTGCTCACCCCTTGGTAGCTTGGCCTAGCAGTCAGGCTTATCCAAGTGGTAATGTGTAAAGCGTTAGCGCAATACACTAACACAACAGTGACACACTAGGCACACCACAAAAGAAACTCCACACAAGGGTATATAAAAATAGCCTTTGTATTATCCATAAAAACACATTAGAACACAATCCCATATATATCACTGTGCTACTAGGCACTTGTCATGACTTCACATGGATTACATAAATCACTTGGCCAAACGGGCCATTGTCATAATCATCACAATTAGGCTGACCAGTAGGTACTGGTAGGATTACACTGAGCGCAACAGATTATGCAAAACATAATCAGCAGTGCACCATAGTAAACACTTGCAGCGTGAACATATTATAACTAGGGCTCCCAGTTTTATGGTATTTATTTGTTTGACCTTTCCGTCTGCATTTATCCATATTTATTTTTAGCTAATTCTATCTGTATTTATCCATATTTAATTTCGTGTTTGTCAAAGAATGAAGCTGAAATTAGTATATTTCCACATTTATTTAACCACTTATGCTTGAATGCCTGCCAGACTTCCGTGTTGTGAACACCCACTAAAGGTAAATCAATGCACTTATATGAAAACATGCACATTTCAGTATCAGCCTTGTGTATATCTACTGTTGTCAATTACAGCCTCTTTTCTAAAACTCTTTTTTTAACCCATTTTCCTATCAACCCACACAGCTTATGGCTTGGCAGTCATGGCAGACAGAGTTTAGAGTTACTTAAAAAACAACCCAGTTTCTGTATTTATTCACATTTAATAAATAAATACAGACACAAAATATGTTTTCTGTCTGTATTTATCTGTAAAAATCAGTAAAAACGGAAAACAGGGAGCCCTAATTATAACCACTAAATGCCCTCCTTAGGCAAAGGCAGGTCACTATTACGGTACCTAGGATGCAGCCCAGACAATGTAATCACAGTCACATAAGATTCTCAATGGCAATGCACCCTTCCCTCAGGGCACAACACCGGCACATTACCCACTAGGCCGCAACTGTCCCCCCCTGCATAGGTTTCTGGGCTACTTGCTCTCCTACCACAGGGAATGCGTGAATGTCCACCGCGAGGGCCTCCGTAGAGGCCGCACACTGGCCTAGCCCCATAAAGAATGGCCCGGTGCTCAGCGCACCAAATCCAGGGGGGGATGTAACGTGCACCAGATAATTTTACCACTACTCCTGTCTTCAGCCCTACAGTGCGGCAGCCCATCCTTGAGCGCTCCTGTGTGGTGCGGGCAGCTGCGAGCACTGCGCATGTGGGAGGCCTCACCTCGGTTCCTGGGCCGGAAAGAGTGAACTCCTCAAAGGCAGGCCGGTGCACAACTGGGAAGGATGCGGCATAGCACCCTCCTGTCAAGAGCATGTCGGAGGCCTCGCCTGGTCTCCAGCAGTCCTGCCCAGACAACATGGTTCAGAACTGGGATGCACTGAAGTTGCCTGCACTCACCTCCCCCTCAGTCTCCCATTGGAGGCGCTCCTTCTCTCGGCCGTGCACGGCCACTTCGGTCCTTGGTGGCTGAGGCGGCGGATGACGCTGATGCGTCCCCTCCACCGTTCATGTCCACGCTGCGTTCTTTGTTCCCCTTTGGAACAGGGAGGTGGAGCCCTCTCAGGAGGATCCCTAACGGCCGGCGTCGCTGCTACCAGCAGCCGGGCAATGCGGTGGGATGCCAACCATACCTCTGTAGATGCAGGTCACGGCCCCTTTACCACAGGGGGGCCATCGGCGAGAATCAAGTCACTGCATCCTCGGAGCAATCTCAGAACCCCTGCAGTGAGATCTCCTCTGCAGGTAAGGCGCCCTGCAGAACCACGCAGGCAGGGCAGTGCTTTACACACTTTTTCACAGCTGCAGAAGAAAGGGACTGCGCTCACAAGCGCTCACAGCTACCTCACCAAAAGCGCCTCACATGCGCTTTGTCGCCTCAAGCCAAGGGACACACCAGCAAAGTGCCAGCTAGCACGCACGCACAAGGGTTCCTCAGGGCAGGGCTGCAGTCCTTCCTCGTGTTACTGTGCTCGGCATCACACGAGTGGTGGGGTCCTGTGCATTTATTATTGGCTTAAGCCTTTATTAACGGGACATATCAGGATCCCTGGATGTTTAGCAACCTTTTTACGGATGCTGCTAAAGACTGAAACCCTTTGTGGGTTGGAAATGTCACAAAAAATTAAAGAATGTTTACAGAAAAGACATAGCCTTGAAAAAGTCGTGGGATAGTTTCGCTTGCATGCAACAAAATACGTGTCGGCTGTCTGAAAGTCATCAAAATAAAAGGAAAAAAGAAGAAAAGAATCTTGATTATTTTATATAAATTGTGCTGATATTGTGCACTGTCTAACAAAATTTTCACACATTTTCGACGTGTGCTGGGGAGTGTCATTGCATTCTGCAGTCCTTCCTTGAGCCCAATAGGCAGCAGGTCAGCAGCCCAGAGGAACACTGTCCCATGGAACTTCCTCCAGGCTCACAGGAGCCTGCTGGTCACAAGTCCGAAGCAGTGTCCTCTCCTTCCAGTTTCACCCCAAACATGGGGTCACAGCCCCATAACTTATAGTCCAAATGTCTTTGTTGTAGGGCACTTTACAATACAATTATCAGTGTACAACACCTTCCATTCTTAGTGTATTCCTTAGCCCCAGACACACCACATAGGGGCGGAGCCATCATTGTGGAAGGCAGGCACAGCCCTATTCAGATGCAGATGCTACTCCAAATGCAACCCAGACCTATTCATGTGCAAGGGAGAATTCTTCTCGCTACTCTAAATTCAGCCAAGGTCTATTCAGCCTAGCGCTGAGTCACCCAGGCAGAGCAGGACACACCTCAACCCCCCAGGGATTGGCTGAAGCAAATGCACATCCATTTCCCCTGTCAGTCAGAACCAGATGGTCAGTACAAATCAGGCAGGCACAAAGACACAGCACACAGAAATGCCCAATTCTAAAAGTGGCATTTCTAAAAAAGTAATAATAAATCTGCTTTCACCAATAAGCAGGATTTATTACTACTATTTCAAATATACCAAATATGGTCGCGCTACTCCTTTCAAGTCAGGAAATACCACTGAAGCACATATCTGGGAATCCCCAATGCATCCCTATGAGAGGTCAGCCTCACAGTAGTGAGAAACCAAATAGGCTGTTTGTCACTACCAGGACATGCCACACAGTTAAGGCACAAGTCCTACCTTTTACCTACAGCACACCCTGTCCATAGGGCTAGCTAGGGCCTACCTTAGGGGTGGCAAATATGTAGTAAAAGGAGAGTTGCAGACGTGGGCAACCACTTTATTTGCCACGTCACAGTGGCAGTAAACTGTGTGCGCAGGCCCTGCAGTGGCAGAGGCCTGAGACAAGTTTGAAAGGCTGCTTTGATGGGTGGCGAAAACAGTGATACAAGCCTACCAGTAGCATTTAATTCACAGGCCCTGGGTATACAGCATACCACTGTACAAGGGACTCGCAGGTAAAATAAAAATTCCAAACAGGTGTAGACCAATCTTACCAAGTTTACAATGGAGATCACATGCACTTTAGCACTGATCAGCAGTGATAAAGTGCCCAGAGTCACAAGACCACCAACAACAGGTCAGAAAAAATACAGGAGGGAGGCAAAAAGTTCTGGGATGATCCTTCAAAAAGGGCCAAGTCCAACACCTCATGAAATTGCTGTCATGTTTCTTGTAAGTCAGCTGAAAACAAGACATCATTCTTATAGCCAAAAATTGTCCCAAACGGTGCACGAGGTGTTATGTACTAAACGTTCTTCTTGGCCTTTTGACGATGCTTAACAAGTGTATAGTGTGCTTCTGTCAATGCTGCTATTTCTGAAAATCAAACTCCAGCCAAAATATAGTGCAATTGAAACCATAGCCCTTCAGTATTTGAGAAAAGGAAAGCATCTGCTCTGATATCGCTCAGCTATGCTCTCACATACTCTCTTGCTCACTCATGTACTCACTCAGTTATTCAGTTGCGCACTCATTCAGGCACTTGTACCCTGACACACTTCCTTAGATTCACTAACTTGTTCAGTCAAACAAATACTCTCACATACTCATGGCTTAACTCGCACATCCTCACAATCTTGCTCTCACATGCTTACTCAGTCACTCAATCACTGACACACTGAACCAGGCAGTCACAAAAATGCTTGCTCATAGACTGAAGCTGACAGTTGCATCACAGTTTACTTCCCACATTTTCTCATTCTAAGCCCCCATGCATGTAGCTCTTTCTATTGAGCTCTCTCTCTCTTTATCATAGACTTTTGCAGATCACTTTTTGTTCGTGAGCATTATGCCACAACATGCATTGTTTAACAGCTCCTTCAAAGCTGTTGATAAAGGCATTGCATAAAACATCCTAAAATCATTGTACATGAATACAAAATATCTAACAGTGGATGACTGAGCAAAGACTCTCCTAGTAAGATAGAAAAGTTACAAATCATTTCTTTGCACATGCAATTACAGCTCTCAGTGGGTGTCACTGTGGTGTAGACTTGGCAGAGACTGCTCAGATGGAACTTTGAGGGAAGCTGGGATGCAGCCAACAATCCCCTATTCCTTCACAGCTTTGGGATGAACTCCTCTTGTAGGCAACCGAGCCAATGGTGGCATATGAAGCGAGCCAGTATTTATATTTCTTCCTTCCTTTCTCTCTCTTTGTCTTCCACACGCATTCTCAACTATTTTCTCTTCAGATCCGTTTTTCATTTCTGAATTCACACTCCTCATCCTGTCTTTTACACTCTTTCTTTTCCTCTCCATCTTTATCCGCCTCCCACTGTCTCTAACACACCAACCTATGCTCACTGCATAACTATTGACTCTCTTCATAATCTGCTCTCATGTTTCCTCTTTCTAACTCTCATTTTTAGGTCGCCGCATACCAGAGAGCATAGCTGCCTGGTTATGCAAAAGACATTTTTGGACCTTACAGAAGGTTGACCTGGGAGTGCATTGTGGTTGTGGCTTGCTATTGGCATTGTGGTTTGAAACTCACATTTTCTGCCTTTCTATTTGCTGTCTTTATTTGCTTTGGCGGTGCAGCTTGAGTTTATACCTCCCCATGCTAAAGCTGTGTTTACAGTATTTTTCCACTAACTCCTTTTCTCTAGAAAACAGGCCTTTGAATCTTGTTCTTATCTCATCACATTTGCCCTGTGTTTTCTTGGAAGCCTGGTATTTATTGTGCTGTCAGCTGACTACAAAGTGAGAGTGTTTATAGGAAAGGGGAATGGAGCGTACTTTCTCCATGGAGACTGTTAGTGCCCTTTACATTTTTTTATTTTAAACATAGCCATCTCAAAAGGTATCTCGTTCTTCAGCTGTACAAAATATTTGTCACTTTTTTGTTTAAAAAATCCCCTTCTTTGGTGAGTCAATTTAAGTTGGGAAACTACCTTTTTAGGAACAAAGTGCAAAACAGCATTTCAACCTCAGCGTCAGCCTAACATATTGTGATCTTTGACAATTGACACTGTTTATGGTCCATTCAAGCACAGGATAAGAGCTTTTCACAGGAATGAGCCAGCCACTTTGTAACACAATTTAACAATACTTGGTTTTCACTTTGATGTGTAAAGCATACAATTTATTTATAACATCTGTGACAACTCGTTTGGGATGGTTGGATAAGTTTAAAGGCACTTTTTATGAAAGCTTTTGTGTTTATGTTTATCTGCACAACAATTATGCATTCCATCTGCAACTGTACCTTTTTTGGAACACATATATTATTGAATATAAACAATTTCATTTGTCCATGCAGGCACCAGGATCACAATTTTAATGGTGCAATAGGTTCAGATACACAGGGCCAAATAGCTGCAGCAAACCCACTAAACACAGATTATTGCTATATTTTATTACTAAACGAGCAGTCACAAGTGCAATTACCTTGCAGGCACTAGGGTCATGATTTGAATGGTTCAGGAGGTGCAGTGGCAGAGGGGCCAAAAGCTCTAGGAAACCCAGTAAACACCAATTATTGCTATATTTTACTACTATAAAAGCAGTCACAAGTGCAATTACCTTGCTGGCACTAGGGTCATGATTTGAATTGTGCAGTAGGTGCAGTGACAGAGGGCCCAAAAGCTCTGTGCAACCCACTGAACATCGATTATTGCTATATTTTGCTACTAAACAAGCAGTCAAGTGCAGTTACCTTGAAGGCACTAGGGTCATGCTTTCAATGGTGCAGCAGGTGCCGTGGAACAGGGGTCAAAAGGTCTAGGAAAACTACTGAATGATTATTGCTATATATTACTACTAAACACTTAGTCACAAGTGCAATTACCTTGCAGGCACTAGGTTAATGATTTGAATGGTACATCAGGTGCAGTGGCACAGGGGATAAAAGCTTTAGGAAACCCACTGAACACTGATTACTACTATATTTTGCTACAAAACAATCAATCACAAATCAAATTACCTTGCATGCACTAAGGTAATGATTTGAATGGTTCATCAGGTGCAGTGGCACAGGGGATAAAAGCTTTAGGAAACCCACTGAACACTGATTACTACTATATTTTGCTACAAAACAAGCAATCACAAATCAAATTACCTTGCATGCACTACGGTAATGTTTTGAATGGTGCAGCAGGTGCTGTGGCACAGGGACTAAAAGCTCTAGGAAACTCACTGAACACTGATTATTGCTATATGTTACTACTAAACAAGTAGTAACAAGTGCAATTACCTTGCAGTCACCAGGCATATGATTTGAATGGTGCGGAATGACCAGTGGCACAGGGGCCAAAAGTTCTAGGAAACCGATTCTTGCTATATTGTACTACTAAATGGCATGAGAAAGCACACAAATGTAAGCATAAACCTTGAGTCCGAGGCATACGAAATATACAGGAAAAATTGGAGTACCATTGTGAGAAGTTGGCCCGATATGCAACGGTCGCTATTCTAGCGACCGCTATGTATCGTACCAACGACCCTTATGGTGTTTGGTTGTAAGTCAACCTATAGACCAGCTATCCTAGTAGCGTGGATACGAGCAGTCTAAGGCTAAAGACTCGAGAGGGCGTGTTAAGCCAGCTGTTTACCACACATGTACCCCTTGAACACCCAGTGAAAGGACACCACACAAGTGTTATGAAAATAAACAGGATATTTATTAAGAATCACAACAGCCCTGTACTCTTTATGAGGACAGGGTACTAAGCACAAACCAAATCTCTTTAGCAAATACTTCAAGTGCACAATTTAAAAACAAGTGTCCGAGGACACGGGAAGGTTAAGGTTTCGGGCGGACCCGATAAGGCAAGTCGGAAGCGAGGGACTCGGGACCCTAGAGTAAGGAGGCTATGCAGGCACCGAAATGCCGAGTTACCTAGCCACGAGGGCTGCGGCTGCACAAGTCTTACAGGCGTCGGGGTCTTCGCTGACGAGCCAGGAGCCGGAAGAAAAGGAGTTGCTGGCCGGCGACCAGTGCTGAATAGTTCGTAGAGATCCAAGCCTGGATCGGAGATTGAAGAAACCTGAAAGCAGAGGGGACCAAGTTCGTACTACTAGCCAGTAGTCAGAGGGTACCAGGAAGGCACCGGTTGGCCGTCACCTCGACCAGGTGAGTGGGCGACGCTAGGCTCTGCAGTCTCACGGACCAGGAGGCGTTGTCGGCGACCACGGTGGAGGTGCGAGCTGTCCCACGAAGGATGATGCTGTCGGCGTCGCTGGGCCCAGGATGGGGAAACAAGCCTTGGCAGTTCTCAGGGCCACGTGGTGGGCCTAAGATGGCGTCTTGAGTGGACCAGGAGGGTCCGGGGTGCTTCTCGCAAAGATGGAAGCAAGGGCCGGTCTGGAGCAACCAGACCAGCAGTGATGATTCTCGGATGTCGTCACAGAAGGGCACAAGCCAGCGGCTAGTGACCAGACAACGTGCTGAGCAGCGAGCAGAAGGGCCCCACGCAGATCGTGGAGATGCTGGGAGGCTGCACTTCGGTGCTGGAGCGGCTCAGGGTCGGGGCTTCTCGGACCCCAGAGCACTCACCAGAGAGTTACCTCGATGGTCGTGCTGGTTTTAAGAGCGTGCAGGTTCTGATGATGGCCGGTCCCTCGAGGTCTCGTCGCACCCACAGATCACAGCTGAGCTGATGACGTGGGTAGAGGTCAGAGGTGCCAGGGAAGCTGGTTCTCGTCGAGCTGGGCCGTCGGATTCCTTGAGGAAGGACTTACAGCAAACCGCAGAGTTCTTAGATGGTGCCCGCTGATGCAGGGTGACTACTCCTTAGCCACAAGGGAGAAATCTTGAGAAGAGTCTTGAAGTCCTTTCGTAGAAAGTATTCTTGATTCAAAGATGATCTAATTTGGAAGGGTCCCCGCTCCGGCCTTTATTCTAAAGAAAGGGGTGGGTACATGACTAGGTCCTGCCCTAAGGGTGGGACCAGGAAGGGGGGTAGTTACACCCCTCTCCCCTGCCGGACTTTCCCCAGGCCAGGGCTGTCGCCCCTGGAACTGGTTCTAACCGGCAGATGCGTAGTGAGCACCGGGGTGCCACTCCGCAGTCACCTTCTCGCAAAAGCCCTACCTACCCAGAATACACAAACCCTGTCTGGGACGGTGCGAACCCCGCCCTCGACAGGAAACCCTTTGTCCAAGTGCTCCTCGCTGGAAGGACTCCCAGCAGCAGGAGGTCAGACTCGTGTCTGTGGTGGCAGCCTCCATTTTGTGGAGCTGAGGCTTTCGTTAACTTTAACCGGGGTTCACAGTTACGTACATGTCGTGTCCCTCTAGAAGGGCGGAATGCTAACCTCGTCGCCAGGGTTGGTGAGAGGGCAGCACCCCGATTCGTATGACACCTTACTCGACATGTCTTGATAACGCGACACCGAAGTTACCGATGTGGTACGCGTTATCATGGAACAGCCATTGGGTCTTTTCTCCGCAAGCTGCAACCGGCTCGGCTCGGGCCAGAACACAGTTCACACGAGCCCATGCACTCTGCCTTCAGGATTGTCAAGGCCTGCCATAGGAGTGACTGATAGGAACTCGGGTGTCCATTGTATGGTTAGATATAGAGCTACTATACCTAAAGCGAAGGGTGGTTACACGTCTTCGCCCCAGCTGTCGTGCAGCCAGTTGTGTCAAATTTAGGAGGCCAACCAGGGGTGGCATAATACATGCTTCAGCCCCTGGCGGCCCTGGGTACACCGATGCCCTGCGTTACGGGGTCTGATAAGGTGGCCCAGTATCAATTGGAAATGTACCTAGGGTACATGGAATCCATTTTAAAGAGAGAGCAGTAGGCCTGGGGTCCTGATTGGCAGGGTCCCAGGTCGACTATGTCCAAAACCAGCTAAAACACAGGGCAAAAAGTTGGGGGCAACCATAGTCAGGATGTACCTTCCTACACAACCCCCCCCCAAACGAAAGGAGATAAGGCTATCCTTGTCCAGGTAAGCCTCTATTACCTAAGTGGCCATATAAGGAAGGACCAGCTCTGGCTTGGTTTCCCCCTGTGTCATGGTCCACTAGGCAACCCCTCACCCTAAGGGTATCTGAGGGTCTCCACCATAGGGAATCTCTGTTTCTGGTGTGTCTTGGGAAAGAAGAAGGCTGATGCTGGGATGGAGTACTGAAGTGAGGCTCCTCTACCTTTGGGCTCAACTTCCTCCAATCACCATTCATCATGTGTGCCTTCCTTTCTTTAGCTGAGATGCACTGAGCTCTCAGGGTCAGCCTCTGGCTACCTAAAGCTGGAGGCTGAGTCCCTCTGTTTGGCTTACTGGGGGGACAGGTCAGGTCTCCCATGTTTGGCTGTGCCCAACAGTGTCCAGCTGTGGGAGTTCCCTAACTACTTTTAAGGGGGATCCCTCAGGAGTCTGTTCTATTTTCACTTGGCTAGGTTTACCAGCTTCAGTGATCCTAATCTGCTGATTAAGGGGTTCTTTTGGACAGGGGGCCCTTTGGGGTCCACCACTGGCCTCCCTGGCCTCTTCAGCCCTGGGCTGACTGAGACCGGGTAGAGAGGTGCAGGTTACCTGCTCCAGACTGGGTCCCACCTGGGAAGGGTCCACTGTCATCAGGGGCTCTGCCAGGCTAGGCCTGACTACCTCTGGGGCAGTTCCTTCAACAGGGGTAGAGTCAGTTCCCTGAGGAGGCTGGCTCTCACCTAGTGTCTGGGAGGGGGAAGACTCTTCTTCCTCCTCAATGCTCTCTGTTTGAGTGGAGTGATCCATTGTTTCAGGCTTCACAACCTCACTATCTGTTTGAGTAGAGGCTGAGACCATTTCAACCTTACCAACCTTTTCAGGAGGGCACTCAGTCTGTGTTTGGGCTGTGACTGTCACAGCCCTCCTATCCTGTTCTGGAAAGTCTGTCTGAGCCTGGGCAGTGGCTACCACTGCCCTTCCAACCTTTTCAGGGAGGAATGGTGCTTGGACTGGGGCGGTAGGTATTACTGCCCCACTAACCTGTCTGGATAGGCCTATCATTCTGGAATGAGTTTCTTGTTCCACCTCAGCCCATGCTGAGAGTTCCAGGTCATTCCCCAGTAAGCAATCTACAGGTAGGTTATCTGTCACTGCCACTCTCATGGGCCCTGTGACATTACCCCAGCTGAGCTTGACTACTGCCATGGGATGCCTTCTCTTCATTCCATGAATGTCCGTCACCTGATAAGTAAAACCAGGGGTCAGTTGAGCAGAGGGGACCAGATGGTCACTCACCATGGTGAGGCTGGCCCCTGTGTCTCTGAATGCCTCAACTTTCCGACCATTCACTAAAACTTCTTGTCTATACTTTCCCAAAATGTGGGGTCCAGTAGTGAAGTTGGCAAACCCCATGCCAGTCTCACAGACAAGAGTGTGGTCAGGGAACCTGGCTAAGCCATAGTCCTCCTGATTGCCCAAAGTAATGCCCACCACATTCTTGGGTGCACTCCCACCACCTGGGGGATTACCACTAGTGGTAACAGGAGGTTTAGGAGTATTACTTGGGGGTATGTTTTCCTTATTGCTATTTTTAGGGCACTTGGCATCACTTTTGTAATGGCCCACCTGTTTACAGGTATGGCAATAAGGTTTCTTCTGTTCTGAAGGAGTGTTCTGGGACCCACCACCCTTGTTGGAGTTTTGGGGCCCTTGGGAAGTCTTCTCTGTGGATTTATCCCCACCCTTCTCTTGAGGCTTGGTCGATTCCTTTTTCTGGTCACCACCCTGGTTTTTAGGCCTAACCCTGGTTCTGACCCATTTGTCTGCCCTCTTACCCAATTCCTGTGGAGATGTCAGATCAGAGTCTACCAGGTGCTGGTGTAATAACTGGTTCTGACAATTATTTAAGATTTGCTCCCTTATAATTAGATTATACAATCCCTTAAAATCAGTAACCTTACTACCCAGTAGCCAGCCTTCAAAAGCCTTAGTGGCACAATCGACAAAATCAGACCAATCTTGAGACTGCGTTTTCTGGGTATCCCTGAACAGCACCCTGTACTGCTCAGTGGTTAGGCCGAACCCTTCAACGAGTGTATTTTTCAAGATTTGGTAATTGTTAGCATCCTCCACCCTTGTGGTGAGGAGCTTGTCTCTTCCTTTTCCTTCAAAGGAGAGCCACAAGATAGCTGCCCACTGACTCTGGGGAACACCCTGCACAGTGTAGGCCCTCTCCAAAGCAGTAATCCATTTGTGGATGTCGTCCCCTTGTTTAAAGGGGGGCACTATCCTACCAAGGTGTTTCGTATCGAAACTCTTTTCCCTATTACTAGGTACGTTGCTGCCACCAGTGGGGACTACCCCACTTAACTGTTGCTCTCTAGCAAAGGCAAGCCTTTCTTTGGCCAGGGCAAGTTCTTCCCTTTCGATCCTCAGATTGGCTGCCCTTTCCTTAGCTTCGTACACTCTCCTCTGAGGGGATGTCATCCCTCTTTGAGAAGAGTTGTGAGAGCCATTGGTTCGAAGGGATCCGCCAGAGTCTCTTGACAGAGATCGGGCTCGTCCATTCCCAATGTTAAGCTGACCTGATAGTGGCCCCAGGGGTTCCCCAGTACCGCTATCATGTTTGCTTAAGTTGGACCTGCTTAGTCTGACGACTTCTACCTGTCCCTTATCTGCCTCATCCCCAGAGAGATCCTCATCCTCATCCTCCTCGCCATCTTCGTTCTCAGTTGCGAGGTGTATGAGGTCAGGATCGTCCCGGGTTCCCTCGAGGGGAGGCATGTCTCCTTCTGGATTAGAAGAGCTACGAAGTTTCTCAGCTCTCCTGGCATCATAAGTCTCCAAGAGACCAATCAGAAAGGACGTTGTGGGGTTAGACCCCTGCTGAATCTTCCGGGAGTGACACAGTCGTCTTAACTCCTTGAAGCTCAGCACAGTATATCCTGAAGGGATGACCTGTGGAGGGTCAACTGACACAAGGGGAGACTCGGAGTTTCCTCCCTGGCCCGACATACTGTTTCTAGTGTGGTGTAAGTGATGCACCTACCTACACTATGTGTTTTCCTACTGTTCCCTTGCTAAGAGTTGTAGCCAAGGTGTGCTAAGCCTTGAGGAGCTACAACAGCTGGTTCAGTAGAACTCAGAGTATTCTAAGCTTTTAGTTATATGTACTAACAGTACTTGTGCGATCTTTCAACAAGATATTCTTAGGATACGTGTGGTAAAACAACAGCAAGCTCAAATCCCAACCGCTGCTCACCAATGTGAGAAGTTGGCCCGATATGCAACGGTCGCTATTCTAGCGACCGCTATGTATCGTACCAACGACCCTTATGGTGTTTGGTTGTAAGTCAACCTATAGACCAGCTATCCTAGTAGCGTGGATACGAGCAGTCTAAGGCTAAAGACTCGAGAGGGCGTGTTAAGCCAGCTGTTTACCACACATGTACCCCTTGAACACCCAGTGAAAGGACACCACACAAGTGTTATGAAAATAAACAGGATATTTATTAAGAATCACAACAGCCCTGTACTCTTTATGAGGACAGGGTACTAAGCACAAACCAAATCTCTTTAGCAAATACTTCAAGTGCACAATTTAAAAACAAGTGTCCGAGGACACGGGAAGGTTAAGGTTTCGGGTGGACCCGATAAGGCAAGTCGGAAGCGAGGGACTCGGGACCCTAGAGTAAGGAGGCTATGCAGGCACCGAAATGCCGAGTTACCTAGCCACGAGGGCTGCGGCTGCACAAGTCTTACAGGCGTCGGGGTCTTCGCTGACGAGCCAGGAGCCGGAAGAAAAGGAGTTGCTGGCCGGCGACCAGTGCTGAATAGTTCGTAGAGATCCAAGCCTGGATCGGAGATTGAAGAAACCTGAAAGCAGAGGGGACCAAGTTCGTACTACTAGCCAGTAGTCAGAGGGTACCAGGAAGGCACCGGTTGGCCGTCACCTCGACCAGGTGAGTGGGCGACGCTAGGCTCTGCAGTCTCACGGACCAGGAGGCGTTGTCGGCGACCACGGTGGAGGTGCGAGCTGTCCCACGAAGGATGATGCTGTCGGCGTCGCTGGGCCCAGGATGGGGCAACAAGCCTTGGCAGTTCTCAGGGCCACGTGGTGGGCCTAAGATGGCGTCTTGAGTGGACCAGGAGGGTCCGGGGTGCTTCTCGCAAAGATGGAAGCAAGGGCCGGTCTGGAGCAACCAGACCAGCAGTGATGATTCTCGGATGTCGTCACAGAAGGGCACAAGCCAGCGGCTAGTGACCAGACAACGTGCTGAGCAGCGAGCAGAAGGGCCCCACGCAGATCGTGGAGATGCTGGGAGGCTGCACTTCGGTGCTGGAGCGGCTCAGGGTCGGGGCTTCTCGGACCCCAGAGCACTCACCAGAGAGTTACCTCGATGGTCGTGCTGGTTTTAAGAGCGTGCAGGTTCTGATGATGGCCGGTCCCTCGAGGTCTCGTCGCACCCACAGATCACAGCTGAGCTGATGACGTGGGTAGAGGTCAGAGGTGCCAGGGAAGCCGGTTCTCGTCGAGCTGGGCCGTCGGATTCCTTGAGGAAGGACTTACAGCAAACCGCAGAGTTCTTAGATGGTGCCCGCTGATGCAGGGTGACTACTCCTTAGCCACAAGGGAGAAATCTTGAGAAGAGTCTTGAAGTCCTTTCGTAGAAAGTATTCTTGATTCAAAGATGATCTAATTTGGAAGGGTCCCCGCTCCGGCCTTTATTCTAAAGAAAGGGGTGGGTACATGACTAGGTCCTGCCCTAAGGGTGGGACCAGGAAGGGGGGTAGTTACACCCCTCTCCCCTGCCGGACTTTCCCCAGGCCAGGGCTGTCGCCCCTGGAACTGGTTCTAACCGGCAGATGCGTAGTGAGCACCGGGGTGCCACTCCGCAGTCACCTTCTCGCAAAAGCCCTACCTACCCAGAATACACAAACCCTGTCTGGGACGGTGCGAACCCCGCCCTCGACAGGAAACCCTTTGTCCAAGTGCTCCTCGCTGGAAGGACTCCCAGCAGCAGGAGGTCAGACTCGTGTCTGTGGTGGCAGCCTCCATTTTGTGGAGCTGAGGCTTTCGTTAACTTTAACCGGGGTTCACAGTTACGTACATGTCGTGTCCCTCTAGAAGGGCGGAATGCTAACCTCGTCGCCAGGGTTGGTGAGAGGGCAGCACCCCGATTCGTATGACACCTTACTCGACATGTCTTGATAACGCGACACCGAAGTTACCGATGTGGTACGCGTTATCATGGAACAGCCATTGGGTCTTTTCTCCGCAAGCTGCAACCGGCTCGGCTCGGGCCAGAACACAGTTCACACGAGCCCATGCACTCTGCCTTCAGGATTGTCAAGGCCTGCCATAGGAGTGACTGATAGGAACTCGGGTGTCCATTGTATGGTTAGATATAGAGCTACTATACCTAAAGCGAAGGGTGGTTACACGTCTTCGCCCCAGCTGTCGTGCAGCCAGTTGTGTCAAATTTAGGAGGCCAGCCAAGGGTGGCATAATACATGCTTCAGCCCCTGGCGGCCCTGGGTACACCGATGCCCTGCGTTACGGGGTCTGATAAGGTGGCCCAGTACCAATTGGAAATGTACCTAGGGTACATGGAATCCATTTTAAAGAGAGAGCAGTAGGCCTGGGGTCCTGATTGGCAGGGTCCCAGGTCGACTATGTCCAAAACCAGCTAAAACACAGGGCAAAAAGTTGGGGGCAACCATAGTCAGGATGTACCTTCCTACAACCATTATCATTGACTCTAAGGTCAGTGAGGATTTGTGCTCCTACAGTTCCTCCTCCTCCCCTCACCTCTATTCCCACAGATTAATGAACTACAAGAAAAAGATCAAGAGAGTGAGGACTTAATGGATCTGTTGGATTTGTTCCACAGTCGAATTGCATGGGGTCAGTCAATGATGCATCTGGAAATTGGTACACTAACCAGGGGTTTGATCCAGTAAGGCCTGAAAACCAGGGTGGGGTAAATTTTAAAGCACAAAAAATATAAAAGAGCCTCACACAGCCCTAAATTAATCATTAATTCAAAAATCTTGTGTGTTTGAGTATTTATCTCATGTTACATATATTCTTTTTTATATTGATTGTTTTTATAAAGATCATATCCACCTGGTACAATCAATACATTAATCAAAACAAACAATAGACGTAACAAATCAAACCACAGTATACATACATAACATAAAAGTGATTCACAAGTACATTAGCTGCTGAACAATCCAGAATTATAGCCAGTGAAACCAAAATAACTCACTTTATTTGTATTCCTAGCCCTTATGTATAACATGGCGTTGTATGACCAATAATGTGTTCGCACACTCATTAATGTCCAGATAACAATAATACTTCCTTCTCAGGGACGATTAAATCTTATTGGAATCCAAATCAGAAATTAATCCTTGAGGTGGTACTTCCAATGAATCCCCATGAAGAAATGTCAACACGTTTCGACCTCATGAAGTATAGGGGTATGTACAGATCTTTTGAGAGGTCATCATCAGGACAACGTGAACAACTCGTTCAGGCTGGGTGTAGAACAAATTATTTTTATATTAAAAAAACTTTAAATTTTACTTTATCATAATGCCATACTTACTATTCACCACGTGCAGCACCAAGAAAAAAAGCATGTGCACAGAATCGATTTTACTATACTACAAAATATACATATCACTGTGGTATTGTGGTATTGTGGTGAAGAAGAGACATGGTGGATATAAAATGCTCGATCACCTATTATAAAGTGACACTTATTGTGCATTCTGGTTGCGTGTGAAACTGTTAATAAATCGTGGGCACAAAGGACTCACCAGAACTGAACGGTGAGAATGCACACTTATATGTGTGCGACCGCTTCACAGTCGTCAACAGAAACCAGAGAAACATGACTTTCTGAAAAATCAAATGTGGGGAAATAAACATGAAAATTGACATTTTTATTTCATGGATGTCTGCCCTTGAGGACAAGGAGGGGGTGTTTTTCAGGTGACACTTACTTTTGCTATCAGCCGATCTTTTCAAACACCGGAATCAATTACCCGTGAAGACGAACTGTGGCGTAATTTTGAATTGACGCCAGCAAAGAACTTCCGAGTGCTACCGGGTGTTCATGTGACTTGTAGTCCTGGAGAAATTATCGAGTTATCAAAAGCCTTTACTGGGACTCCAAAAACAGGCAGGAAGCTGCCCGACTGCATACACTTAAAAGAGACCAAAAACAGCCTAACTTTCAAATATAGAAAGAGGCTATGTGCACTCAAGTGTGCTTGAGGAGCTAAGAAACGAGTTGTAAAGGATTTGTTAAGCAATTCCTCTGTTTTCTTAGGTATTACATTGGAACTGAACTTTCAGCCCAAAAAATTCGTGAAAGAAATAGGGTTTGTATTGGAAGATAACTTTTCACAAAAGGAATCAAACTCCACAGGACTCGTATGGGCAGTCATAAGATCAAAATAATAGATCATACAAACAAACATTTTCAGAAATAGTTTTCAAAGATGCAGGGAGACTAAGTCAAAACATTAGCATTCATATATGTTCCATGCAAAAAAAAACGAAACTAATATATACTGCATGCAGTGTAATAATAAACATGCTTTGTAAAATGCATAATCTAAATAGAAATAACAGAAGGATCTAGATGGACACTAATGAGGCACTACTACTCTGCTTAATACAGCTTTGAATGTGTCTCGATCTCAGAAATTTAGTAGCCTTGTAATAATGGGCCTAGGGGGAGCGCCAGGAGGCAGCCAGGCCGCTAGAGATCTGTGAGCACGTTCCACCACCAGCATATTCGAAAGAGTCTCTGAACCGCATACCTCTCGAAACAGAGCTTTGACGTACTCCTCCAACCGTCCTACATTCGTTGACTCCGCAGGCCCAAAATGCGCACAGTATTGCGCCTCAAGCGCGCTTCAATGTGTTCATTCTTGTTTCTGATAGGAGTTAGTATCTTCTCAATGTCCGAGGTCTTGGTTGCCACTTGTTGCAGGCCATCTTCGGCATCTGATATCCTTTGTTCGGCCTCGCCCAGCTTTACTGCCTACTTACTAGTTTAGATGACATAATGTCCATGCGGCCATTCAGCACCTCAATCTTGCCATCTATGGACTGTAGGCTGGCTTGGATCTCCGCTAGTGTCTTCTCTAGTGAGGTTGGTGCCTGTTCGGTAGAGTCCAATTCCGAGTCTGATGCAGCATTCTGTACAGATTTGCCACTCTTTCACAATTCGAAATTCAACCGAGGTTTGTTCTTTTCGGGCTTGCCCATGGCAAATGGTGCAGGGGTCCACAAAGTCAGCAAGCACTGGGGAATAGCAAAAAACTGGTCTTTATAATGGTCGTGCTACCAAATTGCCAAGTCCGGCCTGCTACGAGACACGCAATTCAAATCCGCCAGTCTAGTATCTGCAGAACAGTCATATCCCCTTGTCATGCTCCAGTATAATGTTCAGAGTTACAGTTATAAACAGAGAGAGCCCACCGCACAGCTCCAGCAGCTTCGGGTGGTTCATTCCTGCAGCAAGGCCCAGTGATAGCCCAAAGCTGGGCCTTCGCATGATTCTCACCACCACCAGTCCGCACGGTCTCCTGCCACTTGCATGTGAGGGAGCGCGCTGTCGGTTTCAGTTTTTCAGTTAGCACACTAGCCGAACTCTGCTCGCATGCAGCGATGCCCCAAGCCCCGATATGTAATGAAGGTTTCTGCACCTTGGGACTAGATGAAAACGTTCAGGCCTCAGATAGCAGGTCCCAAAAGCATGAACTTGGCACCAAACAGCCCAGGCAGATCGACTATTTCCCAGATATGCTAGTCCATAATCATAAAAAGGGGTAAAAAAATACTGAGATCCACATACAGTTCCTGGGCTGCGCTGAACTAGTGACCCGTTTCACAATCCCTGGGCATACATCTGCACAGTGCCGGCGGCCATTTCATACAGCGAGGCCTAGTGCATGAGTTCAAGCCGGGCATTTGCGTAGCACTCACCCCCAGCGGTCGTGACTGGCAGCAGCTGTTGACTCAGGAGGTGGCAGTTGATCTTCCCCGCGCGCCTCTGCGGGCCCACTTCCAGATCACTGCTTGTCTGCCGAGTTCCTTGCTACCTCCGGGGGGTCTGATGCAATTCCAGCAGCTCACCAGTAAATTGCAGAGCTTTGCCTCACGGTCATGGCCGCCATGGGCGGAATTTGTGAATTCGCGATACGCAAATTTGCGCGAATTCATAATCGCAATTTTCAAAAATCTGCCAAATTCCGCGAGCTTCCATACTTTTTTTTTTGCGAGTTCGTGAGATTTTTTTACCAGTTCGGGAACGAGAACTTGCGCAAGCGGTCACAACGGTCGCGAACATGTTGTTTCCACTTAACCAGCTTGCTTGCGATGCCTTTTTCCTTTTTTGGGTCGCAATGACGTGTTCGCATTCACAATTTTCTGTTTTGGGTCGCAATGACGTGTTCGCGGTCGCGGGCTCGCTCGGCCAGCTACCAAAATCAGGGAGGAAAACTCATCAGCAAACGCAGAATCATGGTAAGTCAATGCCGCGCACGCGAGATTGTATTTTTGAAGCGGAACAAACAAAAAAAATCCACCAACTCCCGAATTGCGGATTTTTGGGCAATTTTGCGCAATTCACGGATCGCGAAATTGCAACAAACTCACACATTTTCCACCCATACTTAGTCCTCATCCATTCAGCCGCCATTTTCAAGATCAGCAATCTCCTTGTCGGGACGCAGGGCAGGCCTCAGGGCCAGTCTCTGGTGCTCAAAATTACATCTGAGGGCAGCCCAGTACTCCAGTACTCTCTGTCGCCATACTGGACTCGCGGGCAGCCACAACTTGAAGGATTGAAATGGCGGCCGGCAGAGACGCACTGCTGTGCTGCCATCTTGCCACGCGCCAAGCCGCACCCCCTGCTCCTCAAGCACACTTGAGTGCATATACACTTCTATATTCGAAACGTAGGCTGTTTTTGGTCTCTTTTAAGTGTGAGCTGTCGGGCAGGTTCCCGCCTGTTTTTGGAGTGCCAGTAGAGACTTTTGATAACTCGATAATTCCTTTGGGACTACAAGTCCCATGAACACCCAGGTGCACCCGGAAGTTCTTTGCTGGCGTCAATTCATAACTACGCCACATTCCGTCTTCAAGGGCAATTGATTCCAATCTGGATGGGGACCATTGACCAAAGCAGGTCCTGACGGTGTTTGAAAAGATCGGCTTATAGCAAAAGTAAGTGTCGTCCTAAAAACACACCCTTCCTTGTCCTCAAGGGCAGACATCCATGAAAAAAATAATTCTATTTTCATGTTTATTTCCCCACATTTGATTTTTCAGAAAGTCGAGTTTCTCGGGTTTCTGTTGATGACCATGAAGCGGTTTCACATATTAAATATGCATTCTCACCGTTCAGTTCCGGTGAGTCCTTTGTGCCCACGATTTATTAAGACAGGAAGCGGGGCTTTCCTCTAACAGCTTCACACGCAACCAGAATGCATGATAAGTGTGACTTTATAATACATGTTCAGGCATTTTTTATCCACCATGTCAATCGATTCTGTGCACTAGCTTTTTTTGTTGGGGCTGCACATGGTGAATAGTTTTGGCATTATCAAAAAGTAATATTTTAAGTTTTTTTAATATAAAAATCTTTCCTTCTACACCCAGACTGAACAAGTTGTTCATGGTGCCCTGATAATGACCTCTCAAAAGATCTGTATATACACCCCTATACTTCATGAGGTCAAAACGCGTTGGCATTTCTTCATGGGGATTCATTGCAAGTACAACCTCAAGGATTAAATTGTGATTTGGATTCCAATAATAATCAATCTTCCCTGAGAAGGAAGTATTAATGTTATCTGGACATTACTGAGTGTGGGAACACAATATAGGTCATACAACCCCTGTTAGCCATAAGTGGTAGGAAAACTAATAGAGTGAGTTATTTTGGATTCATTGCCTATAACTCCAGATTGTTCAGCATATAATGTACTTGTGAATCACTTTTATGTTGTGTATTATATTGTGGGTTGATTTGTTATGTCTATTGTTGGTGCAGTTTGTTTTGATTAATGTGTTTTTGTACCTGATGGGTATGATCTTTATAAAAACAATATGAAGAGAAATATATGTGACTTGAGATAAATACTCAAACACACAATATTAATATGTGCGTTGTGTTTTTTGAATGAATGATTAATTTATGGCCTCGTGGAGCTCTTTGATATTTTTTGTGCATCTGGAAATGGAGCAGCGCCTGTAGGGCTGTCGGCGACAGTAACACAATGAGGTAATGCGGAAGTTAGCATTATGATGTAACTAACTGACAGTAAAGGGGCCTGTATTGGATTGCGAGCAGGCAGACAAGAGAAGAATTCCACTACAATGAATCTGTCCAGGCTTTACTGTTGTGGTGGTCGGACACTTGGGGTTTTGGTCCCAAATTCTGGCATGATCTCCATCTCCAGTTTTGGCAAATAAATAACTGTCTTGCACATATGTAAGTCTAAAAAGATGATTTTTTTTCCTAACCTTGCCTTTTCTGCTGAGAGTTATGCTCACATTTACTATCTGCCCCAAGGAAGTGGAAAATGTGAAAGTAGCTCTAGTGCTGGGTAAGGATGGGTAAAGGATGGAGGGGAGGGTGGGAGAGGGATGGAGAAGATATTGCATGGGAGAGGGAGCATTACATCCTCCTCCGGTGATTAAGAAGTGCGTTGGGCAGGGACCACTCAATGAGGCTGGATTTTACATCACCAGTCAATTCTCAAATGAATTTTACCACCCGGATTTTCTGACTGGTCAGTCGGATACAGCAACATCGACCCTCTCAAAATTGAACAAGCCAAATCCCACTCGGGAATTCTGTTCCGTTCGGCTGCAGCAGTAATCAGGACCAACGATTTTTGATACATACGAAATTTATGAAAAGCCACCAATTAGGAAATGAGGGGTATATGTATCAAACATCGTTATTGCTATTCATAAATAGCGATTTTTAGAGACTCGCTATTTGAGAATCGCAAAACGGGATGTAATAAAAAATTTGCAAATATTTTCAGATTCCTTGGCATTCTTTAATTGCGATTAGCAAATTGCTAATTGCAATTAAGGAATACCTTCCTGTTCATTCCTATGGGCTAGAAGGCCTATAGGAATGAATGGGAAGACATTCTCAATGTGTGATTCGTAATTAGAGAATCGCAAATTGAGAATGCAATTTCAAGGGTGCCAGGGTGTCAAAAGGACACCCTGTTGCACCCCTGAAATATGTATGTGTGCACATATGGTGCACATACATGCCCAAAAGGGCATGTATGTGCACCACATGGCTCTTTGAAAAATGCAAAAAAGTGCATTTTTCAAAGAAATCACAAATTACCACCAACATGAAGTTGGTGGTAATTTGCGATTCCTGAAGGCCAAATCACACTTTTTCTGTGCTTCATACGTTGCATTTAAGGGATCGCAATTTGCGATTCCTTAAATGCAATCGCAAAATAGAGAATCGCAAGTTTTGATATTCTCTAATTTGTAATGCCCTTTTGGGATGATACATCCCAAAATGCCTTTTCCCGTTCGCAAATGGGCCGATTCTGAGAATCGGGCCGTTTGCGAACGGGAAAAGGGCTTGATACATATGCCCCTAAAACACATGATGCTTTTGCAACATTTGTCAATCTCCAGTTCGAACGTTTTATCAAAAGAAGTGCCACAATTAAATACTACATTGTTCTTGGGGAGAAAAATCAGATGGTTATATATGACTTCAATCATTGGAGCAGTTCGACAATCTGCGTCAAAGACAGCCTTCTGCTGATGCCACAGCCTGTTATACGCACGCGCACAATATTCTTTAATCAGGATAATTACTCCCCTAGATCTGTAGTTTAGACAGCATTTTTTACCAGCCTAGATATAATTAGAAGAGCTGTTAGAGAGCAAGTTGTAAAATATCAATAATACAGAACTGTCGATGTCACATCCTTTTCCTCGTGCTGTAATTGCAGCATGCATTCTCTGTCCTTTGATCTTTTTCCATTCCAAGAAGCCTGATCTTTGAGGGCTGGCGTTGGTTAGCTCTCGCCTTTAGCAGGGCAGGCCTCATTTAAATTCAGAGGCTGTTCACGTCTTTCATAAGAGAGAAGGAGCCAGAGAAATTACCCTTTTATAGTAGGATAAAACTGATATGAATGTGCTAGCTTTAGTTCAACAAACAGCAAAGTGAAAGGTTTCTACTTCGATTTCAGTACAACTCACACTTGGTTTGATGTACCATGGCATGATGTAACATGACATGAGTCGCCACAAGCAAAGGGTGGTGGGAGGGGGTGGAGGCAGCACGTTTTGACGGTTGGCGTGAATAAATATTAATATTTTAAAAAAAGAACTCTCCTTACTGCTAACGTCCACCTCCCGAAACGCATTGTACCTGCTGTGCTCTTCCTGCGCCCAGCAGCCCCAGGGACAATCTCCCTGTTCTATTCCCGCCCTGCTCACATGCTATGAGAGCAGTATGGGGATTGGCCTGAGCGGGCTTAAAAGATACTCTGCTCAGCACAGGGAGTCTGAGGAGTTTCTCCAGCCTGGCTGTTCAATTCAGCCAGGTTGAAGAAACCTAAGTGTGCACGTGTGTCTGGACGGCCTGAGACAGACGGCCAAACACGAATGAGCAATTAGTGCACATAGCACTCCCTCTCCCATGCCTCAGCCCTGCCCCTCCATGCACAAGCTGGTTTAAAGCCGGCAAATGAAAAATGAAACAATGATAGAACTTTTTTATTTTTCACCTGCTAGCTCTGAGACAGGCAGTGGGGCGGCGCTCCTCCGCCATTGCGGTGGAGCTGCTGCTGCTAACATCATTACATTGCCTAACCTAGCATTGCCTGACCTAATATACTCTCCTTCAGCTAACCTCAGCCAGATCAACATAACCCACAACATCACCTAATTCCCAACACATTTTGAATGGATACTCTTATAAGCTTAACCTACCTTAACTCTTGAAAACCAAAAACACCCAAATGGATAATTCACTCAACCATGCGCTACATCTACCAATTCTACCCAACCAACCTCACCATACAAAACAAAAAAAAAACAAAGCCTGGCAGAATTTTTATTAAATGGAGTAATCAGTGTAATTTTGGTAATTCCGCCTTACTGTTTGACGAAGCATTGATGATAATTATGCGATTACTCATTCTCACGTAAATAGGAGTCATTGGACGGAATCCTACTACAAGAGTACATTTAGTGAGTGCGAAGGCCGCTCATGCTCGTTATTCATGTTCTGCTGCATGCAACGCTGTTTATTAGTGCAAAATGCATCATTGCGCTCATTTTGGATGTGAAGGTGCCTTTTGCGTTAAGGAAATAGCGTTAAATTACAGTAGTGAACTGGTTAAAAATCCTGCCCCAAGAGCACATTTAGCAAGCTGTTTCTTACTGCAAAATGCATTCTTGCATCCATTTTGGATGCAAGGGTGCATTCTGCACTAAGAAAATAGAGCTAAATGCCGGTCATAAGGGTGGGGGGAAAATCTTACCCTACGAGAACATTTAGCGAGCGTGAGAAGCTGCTTGCACTCGTAATTCATGTTCTGTTCCATTTTGCACTATTACCTAGTGTAAAAGCATCCTCACATCCATTTTGGATGTGAGGGGGCATTTTTGCACCAAGATATAGCGCGAAATGCAGAATTACTCTTCTTGCATATTCTAAGCATTATCGTAAGAAATTCTTAGGTAATTTCACATGGTTATGCTAGACGGAATGATATCAGTTACGCCCACCCCTACCAATTTACACCAATGGGCCACACCACCAAACACATTAACCAAACCAACCTCCACACCAGCCTAAAGCTAGTAATATTCCATGCACTAGGCTCCCAAAACTCAACACCAACAATTCCATACTATATAACAGTAACACAGCGTAAAGTGAGAAATATTAATGTAATATATACAACACTAGCAGCCCGTCCCGACGTTGTCCGGGGGCAATGAGGCTTCCAGGTAGCAGGATCTCCCTTACCTCGCGTCAATTGCCCCCGGACTACCTCAGGACGGGCTGTCCAACAGAAATATTTTCGGGTCTATTGAGGTTCTTTGTTTTGCTGAGGGATGCTTCTCGATGACAGACCATCCAAGAGGCTTTTTGCCTAACTCATTCCTTTCTGTTTAAGCCTCACTCTGATCCTTGCCAGCCTGCTTCACGAACACATCCTAACTTCCTAACCAGCTTTCCCCTTCCCCTAAACATATGCACAGTTACAGACCTCCCTACTACACATTTTGTCCTTCTTATAAAACCCCAGAGTTACAGACCTCCCTACTACACATTTTGTCCGTTCCCAAGTTGTCCGGGGGCAATGACGCTTCCAGGTAGCAGGAACTCCCTTACCTTGCGTCATCCTCGGGGGCCGTCTCAGCCCCACGGCCCCACTGTCGCCGCCGCTGTCTTCCGCGCTCCTCCCGCCGAACGCCGCATTACTTTTCCTCCCCACGGCTACGCACTTCAGTGAACCGGGTGTAGGTTCCGCGGCGTCTCAGCTCCACGGCCCCACTGTCGGCGCCGCTCTCTTCCGCGCTCCTCCCGCTGAACGCCACGTTACTTTTTCCTCCCCACGCCTGTCCGACGCTCCTCCTTGCGCTCCTGATGATGTCAGCACATTAGCGCACACGACGGCCGGCGCTACTTCAAAGGGACTACTTTTTTTCCTAAGGTATATTTTTGAAAGAACTTATTTTTTGGGGGGGTATATAGCCTATGTCACTCTGCAGACCCTGCAAACTCCAATGATCTATTGGGTGTTTGGATTGGCGCTGTGGTTCCCGAGTTTACCCGCCTCAAAGGTTCCCAGTTCTTACTTTATAATAGTAG
Source organism: Lissotriton vulgaris (assembly GCF_964263255.1). NCBI lineage: Eukaryota > Metazoa > Chordata > Amphibia > Caudata > Salamandridae > Lissotriton > Lissotriton vulgaris. Next base: position 1,183,952,532 of record NC_141695.1, on the reverse strand, counting down.
TATAGATAACAAAATAAACAACATAATGAAAAAGAAAACCTGGAGCAAAGTATCAAAATATCATCATGCTTGCTGTATGGTCCCTCTAAGTATGAGCAAACCTTAGTTGATATTGCTACAAACAGTTTAAAATCTGGTACCTGAGGCAGTTTAGGGATTTGTGAAGTCTCATTAATTTATCCCGATATCTATATAAGTGCCATGTCTACTACAGAGTCACTTTATAATTTGGAATTATTTTTTTCTAGGAGGAACTGAATTTCCTTAAAGCTCTCTTATGTTCAAAGTTGTGGTATATCCCAGTGCCACAAAACAAACTATAAACATGATGTAATACATTGTCCCTTCTTAATGTAAGCTAAGAACAAAAAACCTTTGTGCAGTGCTTAATTTGGGCTGATGTTTTCAGCAGGACTTAACTGATGTGTTGCTGCCACTATCATCAGTGCATTGGGAAGTGCATTGAAAGAATTTTCATTTTTTATGGAACTGTTACGTCTGGAGCAGCATTACTGCAATCTCTAAGGTTTCATGCCATTGTGCCCATCACAAAAATATGTGTACTGTATTTCATCAAACTACAGAGGGTTATCCATAGTGCCTTGCGAAAGTGTCTTTTCAATGCCAATTGTGTACCTATCAACCTCTTGGCTTAAAATTGCAGGTCATGTGAGGTCTTTAAGATGGTTTTCCCATTAAGGTGAATAAAACATTGCCCATCAATGTAGCTTGTTGAATTACTTCAAGTCCACAAATCCTAGAGGACTGTTTCACAATGATTGCATGATGTCATCAGTGATGTCCTTCTACCTTCCTGCCCTTCCACCTAAGCTTAAGCAATCTTGGCTTCCAGACTTGCTGTCACCTTATATGACTCTTTTAAAAACCCAATACCTGACCTGATGTGGTATCCGCTCTTGATACCTGCCTGTCATGGCCCTTTAGTCTCTGGACCAGCCTTCCACACAGTGATCTACCTAATTACATGGCTTAGAAGAAAAAGAATCTGTGCCCACAAGCTCTCCTGTCAACCTTATATGTGTCCATATTTGTACTACTCTAGACAGAGACGTGTAATATTCAAACCAGTCTTAGTCCTGCTCCAATACTAACATTCCAGCACAAACTTCCAGGCCAGGTCTTCTCGAGACACGAATCCAAGCAACCACGGGGAACTCCGAGGTGACTTGCCACATCCTTTTGGTAAACAGAGATGGATATTTTATCCCTTCTAACAAATTGTAACATCATCGCCCCACCCCACAAACCAACTACTAAATCCTTGATCTCTTGCTCCTTCACATGAAATAGATCTTCCAGCTCTATATATTGTAGAATTAACTTGAAATATGTATTGTAAAAGCACACTTATGTGCACCTTCTGATGTTTTCTAAGCTCAGTTTAGTGGAATTCAGTATCATATTTATTTTTGTGCTTTACAAATTTTCATTGCATGCAGTTAGAATTAACATTTACTATATTATGTTTCAAAAGTGCAACAAGTAAAGTATTCTGTCATAAACCTTGTCAGCTAGTGACTGGGGATTTTCAGAAAAGTAGCTTCAAGAGAGGAGATGGGTAGTTTCTAGTCTTCCTTTACCTGAAAACATAGCAGGTAATACTCTGCCTGGGGAGCACGTATTTATACCATTTGCATACTCTGGAAGTATGCATTTTGAGGTGACATCTAGGAATATGCAAAAAACCCAAGTAGGAAACAATTACTAATGAAACCCACAACATAAGATCACACTCTTAGGGTGTCAAGGGCATTAGTAACTTGTTTTTCAGAAACAACCCCGCCCCCAGCTTTAGGAGTTTGCTTCTGATTAAAAAAAAGTTTGATGAGCAGCTGCCTAAAACATGGTGGCCTCTCATCAAACTTTCAGTGCCTTCATAGCAGCCATGGAGCAGCGGTTCCTGTAAAAGCACAGAGATCACTGCTGGTTTGGCGCTTATCTCTAGATAAGCCAAGGAATAGTCCATTAGAGTGGCGGATGTAATGTCTTCTCCCACCCTGACAGACGGGGACCACCCCCAATATTTAGTTCAAGCCCTTTTCTGGAGCTCTATGAGGTGCAATTCATGGACCTCCTGGCTCACCAGGCTGCTCAAGAGGAAGGATTGAGATCATAAAGGGAGAGCATACTCCTACAGTGTCTACAGTGTTTGCTCAGATGCCCTCCACCAAAAAAGTAATGGGACCAATGCTTGCAAATAGTGTAACCACGAGCAATTGCTCAGAGTAGCATTCTCTCGGGTCATTAAAGTGTTCCAATAAGGCAATGAATGACCAGCAAGCAATTTCTCTGCTTGACAAATCAAAATGTTAAGAAAACACAGGGTCGTATACAAAAGTCGTGCGGTCTAGATTACTGGAAATTTAAATGATTTCTTGAAGTCATCGCTTTTTTCGTTAAGTGTCAACAGAAACTTTCAATTACATTTTTCCTGATTACTTAGGTTCAGGATGTAGTAAGAGACCTGATGATTATAGGTTTGATGCTATCAAAGCCCATAATCTAGAGTAATAGGTTTTCTTGCACATTTCTGTCTTGAGTAGGTATTCATTGTGATTCAACAAGGAAAACCAGTAATATGCCTTGCCTCAGGAGGGAAGAGACACCTATCTGCACTGGACATAACATTTTATTATAATCAAACCAAGTTTAATTTTCCCATATATTCAATACACATTGTGAAGAATGTATGTACTACCGATGTGACTGCATTTGGGACTGTACAAAGGATCCTCAGTTTTTTCTTTCCACACTTGGACATATTTATATAATATATCTAGTTACCAAAGTTTTTTACCTGTATGTGCACATGTGGATTCTAATTCATTAGTTGTGTAGAGGTCTTATGAGAGCAAATGGCAAACACACACTGATGTCAGCACTGACTCTGATCAATTTAAATGCAGAAATTCAAGACATAAACTGGAGGAGACTATTCCTTTTCAAGACAGGTTCTGGAAGGGCCTTAATATCCACACTGCAGCCAAAGACAAAACTTGATTTTCATAAACTGCTTGAAACGTACCTCCTCCTGTGGTTGCCATTTTGTACCCTTAGGCAATTAAGCTGTGTTATCATACCAGATATTATAGGATCTAGTTTTAGTTTTAGGTTGCGGTATAGCTGTTGTATTATCCCGTATGGTTCACCTTTAGAATGGGGAATAATATGGGTAAACCCACTTTACTGAACCTATTTCTAATTCAAGCCCTTTTTGCTGGGATAAATATCACTACGTTTGGCCAGGTGGATTGTCACTGGAGTAACTCACATAAATATTGCATGTATCGATATCTCAGGCACTATACTGCATGCCTCATAATACTGATATGCGTAGCAAACTCTGGGGCATATTTGCAATGAAGTAATGAAGTGCTGCATTAGCCTTCCTGGCTTAATGCCGCACTCCGCCACTTCAGAAACAGAGGGCTGCACCATGTTTACAACAAAATGGTGCAGCCCTGCGTTTCCCTCCACCCTGGCGCTAATCTTAGCAGCCTAGCGCCAATGCAGGCACCCTTGCACTGTTGCAGTGCAAGGGTGCCTGCGTTGAGGGGAAGATTGTTTATGTGCAGGAAGGTCCTTCTTCCTGCACATAAACAATCTTTAAAAGACGCTTTGTAGTGTTTATGTGTGCTGCTTAATGCAGCATACATAGAAGTTGCAAAATGTACTTTCTTTTTTTAAATTCTTTATGTGCAGGGAGGGTCACCTTTCTGCATATAAATAATCAATGGCAATTTGCTGTTTCTATTCGTGCTGCACAACGCAGCACACATGAAAACAGCAAAAACTGAAAGAAATAAAGCATTTCTCCTTGTTTCGCCTCTTTAAGATCAGGTTTTCCCTGGTCTTAATGTTGGGGCTGCCTCCTATTTATGCCACCCTTGTAAATAGGGGGCAGCACCAAAATCAATAGGTGTTGCGGTGGAACGCCCACTGCCACACCCATTAACCTCCTTCTTCATGCTAAGTACAGCATAATATGGTACCTTATTTACAAGGCAGCGTCAAGCCATGTCTGTGACTGGGAGTGAATATTTTGCCAATGTGCAACATCCCATTCATCACCTTGTATGTTTTGCTGTTCGCTCTATGTGGGAAGAGTATGCCCAGATGTGGGTCCCGTGCTCACTACGCCACTGGAGTCAAGCTATCCTGGCTGATAGCCAGAAACAGGTCCTAGGATGCTTGATTCCGGTCCAGGGAAGACTTAGCTTGGCAGTTCGGGGTGCACTGTTCCCATGAGGCACAGGGTCAAGACTAATTTGCATATGGCCATGTCTGAACTGGGGTGGCGTTGTGAGCAAAATAACGATGGATTAAACCCAGATCTGTGACTGGGGTGAATGTTTTGCTAATCTGCAACATTCCGTCCATCACCTTGTGTGTTTTGCAAATAGCTTAATGTTGCCTTGTAAATAAGTGTCGTTGTGGTGGGGATAGGGGCCTTCACATAAGCCCCTCTGTGTTGCCCTAATTGCTATTAAGAGCCCTAATGTACTGATGCCCTAAGGAGTATGAAGCCCATGGTGAATCCCAGAAATTGTTACATTTCTGTAAAGTAGAGAAAATACTGAATTGAGTAAGGGGGCATTGGTGTAGATCCTTCAAGGTTTTCCTATAAAAAAAGTAACAGTTGAAATATGAAAATACTGAAATTGAGTTTGTGTCAACATTTTTATCTGTGACTTCTTCTAACTATGGCAGGTTTTCAGATGCAAGATACTGTTACATCTGCTGTACCCTCCTGGTTGAGGGGATATAGGACCTGTAGGTTCACCAAAAACCCAAGGTACAAAGAGCCAGTAAATGAGCTGCACCTTACAATGGTTTTTCATTGTGTACCGGGTATACAGCAATTCATTTGGTAAAATATAAAGACTGAAAAATAGGTATCATGGAAACCTACGGTATGTATTTCTGAAATGGGCACAAGATATGGAGTTTATAAGCAGTGGTTATATGCACATCTCTGAATTTGTGGGCAACTAATACTAGCATGCGAATTAGAGAGCATTTCTCAAAACGGATTTTTTATTACACACTGTTTTACATTTGGAAGGCACAAATGCATTGAAAGACAATCGGTAATAAGAATTGTTATGTTATTCTGTGTTCCCCTAAGTCTCTCGATACAAATGGTACCTCACTTGTGTGGGTAGGCCTAGTACTCGCGACAGGAAACGGCCCAAAACGCAATGTGGACACATACCATTTTCCCACTGAAAACAGACCTTTTTTGCAATGTGCTTAGCTGTGGATTTCGGACCTTAGCTCAGACGAAACCTGGGGAAACCTAGCAAACTTGTACAATTAAAAACATTAGACACCCAGGGCAATCCAGGATGAGGTGACTTGTGTGGCTCTCACTAGGTTCTGTAATCCAGAATCCCTTGCAAACCTCAACATTTGTCTAAAGGGACACAGTTTCCTCACATTTCTGTGATGGAAAGTTATGGAATCTGTGGGTAGCTACAACATTCTACCTACTTGGCATTTCCCCACGTCTCTCGATAAAAATGGTTCCCTCTTTTTTGTGGATAGGCCTAGTGCCCACAACAGGAAACACCCCAAAACACAAAGACACAGACTCTTTTTTGCAATGCACCTAGCTGTTTATTTTGTGTCCTAGCTCAGCTGGCGTCAATGGAAACCTAGCAGACTTGTACATTTTTTTTAACTAGACACCAAAGGGAATCCAGGATGGGTTGACATGTGTGGCTCTCACCATCTTCTGTTACCCAGAATCCTTTGGAAATCTCCACATTTGTCTAAAAAGCAAATTGTCCTCAAATTTCTGTGATGGAAAGTTCTGCAATCTGTGAGGAACCACAAATGTCTACCCACCAGGCATTCCCCTAATTCACCCGATAAAAATGGCACCTCACTTGTTTAGATAGGCCTAGTGCCCGTTATTGGGAGATGGCCCTAAACGTATTGCGGAGACATCAACATTATAGATCAGAAAACTACCTGGTTTTGCAAGTGGGTAACCTACATTGGAAGCCTATCAAACCAAGACATTTCATAAAACTAGAAACCCGGGGAGTCCAGGGCAGTGTGGCTTGCATGGATCCCCCAAAGCTTTCTTACCCAAAATCCCCTGCAAACCTCAGATTTACCTAAAAAAAAATCACATTTTACTCCCATTTCTGTGTCGGAAAGTTGTAGGATACTACTACTAGACCCTGCATTTTATGAAAACTAGACACCCAGGGGAGTCCAGGGAGGTGGGGCCTGCGTGGAACCCACCCAACCTTTTCTTACTGAGAATCACCTGCAAACCTCAAATGTTGCTACAAAATCAAATTTTCCTCACATCTCTGTGTGGAATCACTGTGCGGGCACCAATTTCCTTCCACCCAGCCTTTCTCTCGGTCTTTCGATAATAAAGATACCTCACTTGTGTGAGTAGGCTAAGTGCTTGCGACAGGGAAAGCTCAAAATAAGTGTAGATATTGAGGGTGAACCAAAGAGGGTCTAATAGGGCAGTTTTTAAAAATATGTTTTTAGGCTGATTCTCTTTTTGGCATCCACACAAGTGAGGTATCATTTTATCAAGGGACCAGAGGGAATGCTGGCTGGTAGGAAATGTGAGCTGGCATGGTGATCCCAAGGAGAAATGTGAAGAAAATGTGATTTTTTTAAGCTAAGTTTGAGGTTTGCAGGGAATTTTGGGTAAGAAAATGTTGGGGACTCCACTGTTAGGTTTCATATAGGTAACCTAATATAGGCCCAGGTAACATCATACCCCTTTACCTACATCACCTCCCCTACATTTAACAGTAACAAGCCTTATAAGGATTGAACGCCTTTTATGGACTGAACCTTTTACCTAGTTCTAGGCCTGGGAGCAGTAGGAGGGTTTTCCCTGAACAATAGTGTTCTATGACTTCATCTTTAGATAACACAGTATGAATGAATAGTCATAAGGCTACCTGGAAACCAGGCAGGGGCTATACACCACCTTCCTAATGTCTATGCGAAAGGTTCATCACACACGGTATCCTCATACCCAACAATGGCTAACACAAGAACAAGGGACAAAGGGACTCTATATACTTTTCTGTATAAATACAGCACCTCTTGCTAGCAGTAGTTAGAGGGAACCGAGACATCCAGGCCAATACACTGACCAGAGACGCTGAGGCTCCTGCATGCAGACGCTCCAGCTGACAGTGGTCTGAACATCCCTTGCGAGGTGTCCAACTCGAGACCAAGAAGGGCTCCAAAATTTCTCACACTGAAGGTAATGGAGTTCGACTAAATCCTAGAGGGATTCTTGGCTTTCTTACCTACTCATATGCTAGGTACACTTAAGGTACAGCTAGCTAGGCATCGTAGGAGTCGCACACTTTTATCACACATTTTATATCCATGTATTTATTCATGCTAATTGCACAATGGTAGAACTGTACTATCCATTTATATTTATAGTACTGCTAATCATATATCTCTGCTACTGTCTAATGGTTGTTACAGCTCATATAGTCTACATGAGAATAACAATGGTTCAATAAACCATTTTATTGAAACACCCAGACTGTTTATTCTGTGAATCGCTGAGATAAACTAAACGAGCACGAGTGACTGAGCGTAAAGTAGTACATTGTTTCCACGATCTTGAGGGATCAGGGTTGTCATGTTCTGAGGCTGCTAAGAAACGAATCTCTCCCCGATAAGAGGAGACACTAGTGGCACTGTGAGCTAGCATATATGAAAACAGGCTAATATTTCTTGGTGGGGGTGCTCAGAGTTAGTCTGTCACCAATCTTACAGTTTATGTTATCCAAACGCACAGGTCCTGCATGGGTACTATAAGAACTACACAACACCACTCCTTAGACTTCAATGGGTGTCTAGTTTTCAGAAATGTCTGGGTTTGGTAGGTTTCCCTAGATGACCGCCAAGCCCGGGACCAAATACGCAGGAGCCCCCCCTTGCAAAACCAGGTGGTTTTGTGATTGATAATTTTGATGCCCACACAATATGTTTTGGGCCCTTCCCTGTCACAGGTACTTGGCCCACCAACACAAGTGAGGTAGCATTTTTATTGTGAGACCCAGAGGAATGCTGGGTGGTAGGAAATTTGTGCTAGCTTGGTGATTTGGCAACTTTGCCACACAGAAATGTTAGCAAAATGTGATTTATTTTAAGCTACATTTGAGGTTTGCAGGAGATTCTGGGTAAGAAAACTCCCCCAGGTATTTAGTTTTCAGAAATGTCTGGGTTTGGTTGGCTTCCCTAGATGGCTGCCGAGCTGGAGACCACGAACACAGGGGGCCCCCTTGCAAATCCAGGTAGTTTTGTGATAGATCATTTTGATGTTTCCACAATTTATTTTTGGGCCCCTTCCAGCCATGGGCACTTGGCCCACCCACTCCGGCGAGGTAGCATTTTTAGGGGGAGACCTGGTGGAACACTGGGTGGTAGGAAATTAGTAGTTTCCTTCTGATTCTGGAAGAATATGGCACAGTAATGCAATGACAATGTGTCATTACAGACACATTTTGAGGTTTGCAGAGCATTGTGGGTAAGAAAACGTATTGGGATCCTCGAGAGGTGCACCACCCTGTACTTAAATATCTAGAGTTGTTAGATTTTCCCTAGAGACAATGTATACCTTGGCAGAGAAAGACAGAACAGACAAATATTACTTCACAACCATCTATTCCTCAAGTACACACACACATACATACAATTTTACATTCTGAATCTTTACTCACCCTCGTGTTGGATTTGCCACGAGGGTGAGTAAAGGTTCAGAATGTAAAATTTTGTTGACAAGAGATTTCACAAAAATGAAATGCACTGTTAATAACTGAAAGGTCAAATAACTGAACACATGACTCAGCTTGTGAGTTGTAAAGATATGATAGTCACCAACTACTTTACAGGCCATTCACACACATTTCATTTGTGACACACACACACACATAAGACCATTCATATTGACTGCCATGGGCCCAGCACATTAAAACACACACATCAACAGACAGCATAATTCAAGGGCCCATCACTTTCATACATCCACACGACTGACACAGCAATCACAAGGACTGGTGACTGGAGGCTGACAGAGTGTGTGGACTTGTGCTTGGCTAGCAATGTGTGTGATGACAGCATCAGGTCACTACTCACACACTATCAGCAAAATGCTAGCAGACACATCACCAGCTAAGTGACTGCTCACACACACACTGCCAGCCAAGTGCCAGTCCAGGCACACTGCCAGCCAAACACCAGTCCCCACACACTCCACCACTCAAGCCCCAGTCCACGCACACTGCCAGCCACTTGCCAGTCCATGAACACTGCCAGGCAAACGCAAATCCATGCACACCGCCAGCCAAGTGCCAGTCCATGCATACCTCCAGCCATGCACCAGTCCCCTCACACCACCATCAAATATTTTTAAACAAAAAAGAAACCACAAACCGATTGGAAGTAGATACAAAACTTTAACTACAAACACAACATCTCTAACTAAATACATTACACTAATGTCAACCGTGAATTCTGAACACAAAACATAAAATGATACAAACCAATGAGTTTACTTTTACGCTCACCATTGCTCCCAAAAACTCTGTTGCTTGTGGTACAATTTAAAACATGTGGGCACACACAGACCAGGTTTAGAAGTACAATTGGGGCAGTACATATGACTCTCCATCTGCATGCCCCTTCGGATACAGACTCTACATCTCCTACTGGTAAAAAAAATTTGGGCGTGGGAGAAATGTGATCAGGAAAGTGGGGGTCTTTCAATTTGGCCACATCCTCCAACTTTGCAACTCTAGGAACTCTTGCCTGTTCAACTACAACAAGGCTGCCTAGCATAGACTGCTGAAACTGAACAAATGTCATTTTTGATATCTGGAGAACAGGCCTCAAATACAGCAAAAGCCTTGAAGGTTGATAAATGGAATAAATGGATAGCCAACTTCTTATATCAAACGTAATGCATTACGATCAGCAGTGTAAGGTTCCAACCTCTGATCTACTCGATCTACACCACTCATATGCCTATTATAGTCTAAAATGCACATGGGTTTGGACACTTCAGCAGCCTGACCCCAAACAGTCACAGGTGAAGTATTTTCATCATGGATGGTAGTCCGCATGTAGGCATCTCTCCTATCAGAACATTTCACAGCTAGAAGTTCATCACTATGCAAGGCACTGCACTGTCCCTACTCAAGTTTGTTTTACAAACAAGCTCTTTTGGGTAACCTGCACAGTTACAGCGGTTTGTGCCACAAGCAACAGTGTCCACTTTGAACAATTCCCTGAACAATTGCATACCAGTGCAGACATTATCTAAGTATAAATGGTGACCTTTGTTCAAAATTCCTCTACCAAGTTACCACACAATTTGTTCACTAACTCTGAAAGTGGACGGACAACCAGGGTAGTCAATCCTGGAATCCCTACCGGTGTACACCTTGAAAGTATTCAGTACTACTCTCTGACAGCATATATATCTTTAATTCCATAACGTGTCCTCTTGCTATGAAAGTACTGCCTAAAAATCAAACAACCCTTGAAAAGGACCAAAGACTCATCCACAACTATTTATTTCCCTGGAACACTGATCTCTGAAAATTGATCTAAAAAGTGATCAAGGACAGACCAAATCTTAAAAAGACGGTTACAATCAGAGTGATCTTGTGGCAACGCTAAATCAATATCAACAAAATACAGACTCCGAAGAAGAAGCAAACATCGATCATGACTCATGGTTGCAGGAAATATAGCCATTGCCATCAAAGGACTAGCAGACCAATATAAGGACAACAATGGTTTCCTTATCAAGCCCGTCAAAAAAGTTAAATCCTAGAACTTCTTCAACTCATCCAGATTTGTGGGAGTCTACCAGGTAGCTCTAGAGTGGGGCTGGCACTGTTGTACCTCATATACTGTTCAGCATTCAAATTAGTTTGGTCAACAATCTCTTCCAAAAATACACCCTCCATAAACAACTGAAAGAAATGTATAGCCAAAAAGTTTTCAGTATTCACTCTGCACCCTGAGACACCACTAAATGCAGGCAACGCCGACTGCACCATGTTTGCGGCAACCCAGAGTTCAGATCTTCCAATGGGAAGCCTTTCAGCCACAGGCTGCAATACAGTTGCCTCTTGCTGCACTATCGGCACATTAGTGCCCTCCTCTAAAAGATGCACTTCCTCCGCACTGAGAGTGGCAGATAATTCCTCTCAAACAGAAAATTCACTTTCAGAACCCTGGACTTCCACCTCTGCCACAGATACAGAGACAGTCTCATAATCATGGTCAGAGGACAACTTGAAAAGCATATCAACAAACTGCAGAGTGGTAATCCTGCAGGGTGCTATAATCCTTACGTAGAAAAGTAGCTTAACAAATAAGTCAACAATACTCAACACTGCAAAATAGGTAATAGGTCATTTTTATAGAAAAAAAGTAAAACTGCTGGCTTATAGCTATTGCAAGGCAAAGCCAATCAATTCAAAGCACACAAAGACCTATATATTGTAAAATGATACCACTCACTTGCCAGAGACAGCTAGACTCACCAGCACCTACTCTGCACAGACACAGGAAGCACCAACGTTAGCCTACCAGAAAGGAAAAACAAAAGAATATTGCACACAAGATAACACAATACACATTGTGCACAAATCCAAGGAGAATTTCACATACAATCAAACAGAAGTTATATATGCTGCTATTATTACAGCATTTACAAAAAACACATTCATACAGGATAATGATCCTCATTTGGAGTAAACAATACAAAAAACGTTTTCTTATCAAACAAATGCAACTACACAAACTGCAGATGTACCAGTGCCAAAACTGCAAACAGGAGTTGCACCAAAGGAAAACAAAAGCTTTACTTTAGAATAAAAAGGAGAAACAAAACATTGCGCTCACAACTGGTGACAAGAAATAAAACAGTTAATATTATGAAACACTATGATTTTAGCCCATCACCATTCAAACGCCAGCCGCCCACACATTGCTGACCAAACGCCAGACCACGAACACTGCCTGCCAAATGGCAGTCCACACTCACTGCAAGACAAATGCAACTTCACGCGCACAACCAGCAAAGTGACAGTTGACACACACCACCATTTAAGTGCCACATCATGCGCATCGACAGCCAAGCACCACTTCATTAACCCTGCCAGCCAAGCGCCAATTCACGCACACTTCCAGCCACGTGCCAGTCAACGCATACTGCCAGTCAAGCATCAGTCACACACACCCCCAGCCAAACTTCAGTCCACATACACCACCAGCCAGCACCAGCCAACACACATCACCAGTCAAGCCCCAGTCTAAGCACAATGCCAGCCAAGTGCCAGTCCATGAACACCTCCAGCCAAGTGCTAGTCCATGTACACTTCCAGTCAAACACCAGTCCACGTACACAGCCAGCCAAACGTTAGTCCAAGCACATTGCCAGTCCACACACACCACCAGCTGAGCACTAGTCCACGCACACTGCTGTCACATTTTTTATACAGTAAAGACAACACAAACCAATTGGCAATAGATACAAAATCTATAACTACAAACACAACAGTTCTACCTAAATAAATCACACTAATGCCAACCATGAAATCTGAACAAAAAATATAAAAATACAGACTAGCCAGTTTTCTTTTAAGCTTATGTTGCAACCAAAAACTCTGTTCCGTTTGGGACAATTTAAGACGTGGGCACACACAGACCAGGATTAGAAGGACTATCGGGGCACTACATACGACTCTTCTTCTGGACACCTCTTCTGGCACAGACTCTAAATTTCCTAGCCAAAAGAGTTTTTGGGACTGTGGGAGGAACGTGATCAGTAAAGTGACGATCTTTTAATTTAGCCACATTCTCCACCCCTGCTTCTCTAGGAACTCTTGCCTGTTCCACTACAATAACACTACCTATCAGAGACTGCTGAAACTGCACAAATGTTATCTTTGACTCTAGAGAGCAATCCTTAAATACAACAAAAGCCTTGAAGGTTGCTAAATGGAGTAAACTGATAGGCAACATTTTATACCAAATGTACACTTTATGAACAGCAGTGAAAGGTTCCAACCTCCGATCTACTCGATCTACACCACCCATGTGCTTATTGTAGTCTAAATTTCCTTCAGGATAGCGCACTTCAGCAACCTGACCCCAAACAGTCACAGGTGAAGAACTTTCATCATAGATGGTAGTTAGTATATAGACATCTTTCCTGTCAGAAAATTTTACAGCTAGAAGTTCATCGGTACGCAAAGCACTGCACTGTCTCTTCTAATGTTTTTTACAAACAAGCTGTTTTGAGTAACCTTTACGGTCTGGGTGGATTGTGCCACAAGCAACAGTGCCCTCTTTGAATAATTCCATGAACAATGGCACACCAGTCTAAACGTTATCTACATATAAATGCTAAGCTTTGTTATAAAGTCCTCCACCAATATCTCACACAATATTCTCTGTAACTCCAAAAGTGGACAGAAAACCAGGTGGGGTTAATGCCGGAATCCCTACCCGTGTAGACCCTGAAATTACAGACATATCCAGTACTACTCTCAGACAGCATATACACCTTAATTCCATAACATGCCCTTTTTCTAGTAATGTACTGCCTAAAAACCAAATGGCCCTTGAACAGGTCCAAAGACTCATCCATAGGTGTTTCTTTCCTTGGCACATAGATCTTTGAAAATCGATCTACCAGGTGCTCAAGAACAGGACAAACCAAATAAAAGGTGATAATCAGGGTGATCTTGTGGCAACGATAAATCAATATCAACAGAATGCAACATCTGAAGAAGAAGCAAATACTGATTGCAACTCATGGTTGCTGGAAGTATAGCCAGTGCCATCATGGGATTATTAGACTAATCTAAAGAAAGCAACAGCTTCCTTATCAGAGCTATCAAACAAGTTAAACCCAAGAACTTCTTCAACTGATCCAGATTGGTGGGAGTCCACTGGGTAGCTCTAGAGTGGGGCTTAAGTCTGGCACTGTTGTCCATCACATACTGTTCAGCATACAAATTAGTCTGCTCAACAATTTCATCCATAAATACATCATCCATAAACAACTGAAAAAAATGTATAGGCATAAAAATTTCACAATTCACTCTGCACCCCACAACAGCACTAAAGGTAGGCAACACCGACTGTACCATGTTTGGGTCAAACCAGAGTCCAGCACCTCCAATGGTAAGCCTTGCAGCCCTAGGCTGCAATCGAGATGCCTGTTGCTGCAGTATTGGTACATCAGTGTCTCCCTCAAAAAGTGCTACTTCAGCCGCACTGAGAGTGGCTTCAAATCAGATGCTTCCTTCAGACAGAAAATTCACTTCCAGATTCCTGGCCTTTCTCCTCTGCTTCAGATGAATTCAGTCTCATAATCATAGTCAAAAGAAGACTCGTAAAGCTTACCAACAACCTGCCAAGTGGTCCTTTTGTGGCTAGTCATAATTCTGCCTAAGAAAAATAACTTGACAAACAAGCCAACAATACCCAACACTGTATAAAATAAGTAATAAACAAAGTGTGGCTTTATCCAACGGAAAGTAAAACTAGTGGGATATAGTAAAATCTAGAAGGATAAGCCAATCAATAAAAAGCATACAAAAGACCTATCTACTCTAAAACAATACCACACACTTGCGAACAACAGCAACACTGAGGATCAATTACACTTACTCTACACCGACATAGCAAGCACTAAAGAAATCCCTTTAGAAATAAAGGAAAACAAAAACCCAACATTACAAACAGAGGAGCAAACCACATGCGCAAATCAATATGTTTCTTTGTAAGACAACCACACAAAAAGCTAACAGAACAAATTATACAAACAGGCAAAGGATACACATTAGATGAAAAGATTACAAAATGAGTAGCTTATCAGCCACAACTCCGCAAACTGCAGATCTGCCAAAGCTGCATCTGCATCAGGATTCACCAACAAGGCAAAGGAAACGATTGGCTCTACAATAAAAAAAAAGAAAAGAAAATTAAATTAAAAAAGGAATAAGCATGATAACAAAATATCAAAATACACTGATATTCCCCCAAAAGGAGGCGTGGCACCACCAGATAAAAGTAAAACATTCCCCAGAAGCTGATCTCCCACCACATACTTAGCCGATTCAAGATAACATGGAGGAAACATCTGTTCATAATGTTGGAAATGATTTAGAGATTATCAGTCTGTCTAATAGAATTTTGGATAAGGATGAGACTAATGTGGTAAGTAAAGGCTTGCATTTTTGTCCGACTCCAAGTGGTGATCTAATGGATGTGCACATTGATTTATATATGTTTTTAAGATCCTTAAAATTACAAGAATATTTTTCCTCTGCACATAGTTCGGTGTCTATTGTTCATGTTGTTATCCTCTCCGTCCTCAGGATCAGCTTGTGGTATAAGTAGGCCACCTCCAGATCTATCCAAGCCCCGAATGCTGTTATAGCCGTGGGCTAAAGAAGGATCAGGTGAGGGCAAAATAATAACAGGAAGGAAAGGAAGGGGACTGCAGGGAGGGAGAGCTGTGAAGACAGAAAACAAACAAATAATTGATTGGTATCTATTATCATGAATGTCTTCTTATTAATATGGCTATCAATCAGGATATACAGTGCTATACCTGTAACAGGAATGCGAACAGCACTAACTCAGGAGATGCTTCTCTTCCACTGAGAACACGTAAATTCAGCCTGTGTCTGCCTTCCCCTGTGAACACAAAACTCACTATTGAAACAGCCCATAAGACCCATGCAACGGCAGACCTACACTGGTAAAGAAGGATACTACATACCCTGATCTCTTTCCATCAGAGTCCTGAAGAAACGTAGTCAGGGTTCTAAATAATGCAGCTTAAGTACACAGTCTCTCCCATAAACCAAACAAGGGTTACGTCACCCAAAAGAAAGGATAACAAGGTTACCTGAATGAAAGTGCTTTCAGGTGCAGGATAAACTTTTCATCCCACCCTGGGACCTAATGATACAAATCCTCTGCAATAGCCGGTGCAAGAAGGCTTTCCAACAGAGGATTTACTTCGGTAAATAACGCAAAATCAAACAACTGTTTCCTCCGCAATAGCCGTAGCAAAAAGGAGGAAACGGAATTAGCATAAACCCCTTCTTCCTCGGAGTTATGCAAACGTGTCCTCCGCATGAGCCGAGGCAAAGAGGCTCGCCAACGGAGACACGTGAACAGGGAACACGGCACAATACAGACCGTCCTCCGCAATAGCCGGTGACAAGGCTCTCCAACGGAGGACAGAAACAAAGCAACAAAGCCGGAAATACTCGCAACAGACTGGGTCCAAACTGCAGGGTCAACAGGAACGCTGGAATACACCACTCCGCACGGTCGTCAGGAACGCCAGGAACCACGAACCAAAATATCCGACACCGGCTGCAGGACATGGAGTCTACTTATACCCCGCCTCCTAGCCGCTGAGCATCATGGGATATGTAGTCTTTTCACCCAGTCCGTACCCGTAATTACCGCGAGGCGCGACGGACTCTGACACATGTTGAATGGAGCACGCCTTCACCCCATACCATTGCTGATATTTTGAATATTTAATGCCTTCTTTCTATTGAGGAGGGTGAAACAAGGGACATGAAATCACTCTTATGTGATTTAAATATCACAGAGAATCTCAATATGGATAGTGGGGTGAAGCCAAGGTCCAAATGTGTCCCCATAACAGCTTATCATCGGAATATAGAGGTTTTTCATGATAAAGTTACATAAGACCTATATGAGCTTGGTATTTGTCACGGGGCTACAGGGCAGGAGGCGGACTTTACCTCTTCTCCGTTTACGCCCCGTGGACAGGATTTCTGCGGCCCCTTTAACTGGCCTGGACTTTACCGGAGGAGGACTCATCGGCTGTGATGTCACCAGCTTTTCTCCAATCAGGAAGCGAGGCGGAATTCGAAGACGGCGCGAAAGCCGGCCAGAGATCGAGCGAGGAGATGCCGGAGCCGAGCAGCTTGAGGCAGGAGAAGATTCACTGCCGCGAGGAGAAGGAAGAAGAAGACGGGCAGCCCAGCAGAACGGAAACGCCAGGAGGCCAACGTTGTTACGAGCCGTCCGCCGCACTTCTGGAGAAGTGTGGCTAGACAAGGTACGGGGCCGGCTAAAGGGACTGTTTATTTCACGAACGGATACGGGGTAGGGGAGGTCTGAGGGAGCTCATGGCGACCGATACAAATTGGGATTCACAACTCTGCCACAGAGAAACGGAGACGCACTCTCCTTCCAAGCATATTTAATTCTGTCAAGCAGCAATCCGGGTAAGAAATAATCAATGCAGGCCCGAAGGGGTTACAGAGGAAAATGCCTTTTTATTTAAAAAAAGGAATATGCCTTTAAGGGTCATTATGTGGCATTCAGCCGCTATTTATCACAGTACCTCGCCCCGCAGTTAAAATGGCGGCCACTTCTGAGGAGAGCAAGCTAGCCACCCAAATAACATTATGTGTGCCTTTCCGACTTTTAAAAAGCATATGCGCAGTGTCAGCGACACTTTACCCATCCATTTCGGGTGATGAAAGGTGCACAGGAGTCGAGAAGCCGCCCTCGCACTGTCACCCCAAACACCGCTCCCCGGAGCTTCTCAAAGGAACGCAGCCATCTTGCCCGTGCAATAAGCCATGCCCCTTCATAAAATATTATATATATATATATATATATATATATATATATATATATATATATATATATATATATATATATATATATATATATATATATATATATATATATATATATATATATATATATATATATATATATATATATATATCCGAAGAAATACCCAACCACTTCCAGGGTTTTAGCCCCCGGCGAGAAAGGAAACTCAGGCCTCTGCAGCAAAGTTTTTCAGGCAAAAATCCTTTTATTTATCACCCCTCATGACTTTTTAGCCCCCGGCGAGGAAGGAAACTCAGGCCTCTGCAGCAAAGTTTTTCAGGCAAAAATCCTTTTATTTATCACCCCTCACGACATATATATATATGCACACACACACACACATATATATATATATATACATATATGTATTCACTGAAGAATCAGTGATGTCGTTTGAGATGTCATCAGTGATGTCATCAGTGATGTCACTGACCATATCATGAATGATGTAATATGTGACGTCATCAGCAGTGCATTGTGGGAGCATGAGTTATAGTTAGATCAACTAACTATAACAACCAAATTTCTTTTGTTTTGTACGAGTGAAATGGTATTTTCAGTGAATTTCTATGTTTTTTTAAATGCTAACTTCTAACTATAACATCCCTGAAACCTAAGGTTTTTTCAGTGAATTTCTAAGGTTTTTTAATGCTAATTTCTAACTATGCCTACAGAGGTAGGACATGTGAAGAAAGAAGATAAAGGGGGCAGAAAGAAGCAAGAGAAATCTAGAAATAGGCAACAGAAGTCCAGAAAGTCGAAGAAAAGTACAGAAAGAAGTAGGAAATATGCAGAAAGAACCAAAAGAGGTGCAGAAAGATGGCTTGTTTCAAAATCATCCTGTGCCCCCAACTTTTTACTGACTGGTACTGGTGGTAAGTGACTCTGACTAACCAGGCCCGGAGCCAGCGCTATGCTGAAAGACACAGAATACAGAGATAACACCTACATACACTAGGGTACACTATGGCTTGGGGTATCCTTGTGATTGGCATGATCTTCCCTGTAAGGCCGTAACACATAATAGGGCAGGAAGATTAAAACTACCTCTAACTCAGAGGTCTAAAAAAAGGCAAGAGAGTTTCATAAACTGGCAGGAAATGTGCAGAATTAAGGAACAGGGGTGCAGGTAGGGGCAAGTTAGGAACAGAAAAAAGTAAGAGCTGTGCAGAAAGGTGCAACAGAGGTGCAAAAAGAAGCAAGAGGGTGCAGAAAGAAGGAATAGAAGTGCAGAAAGCAGCAACAGAGGTGCTGAAAGAGGCACAAAGGGTGCAGAAAGAGGAAAGGGAGCTGCAAAATGAACCTAGAGAAGTGCAGAAAGAAGCAACAGAGGTGCAAAAGGAGGCACAAAGGGTGCAGAAAGAGGCAAGAGAAGTGCAGAAAGAAGCAACAGAGGTACAAAAAGAGGCAAGAGTGGTGCATAAAGAGGGAAGAGAGGTGTAGAAAGTGGCAAGAGAGTTGGACAAATAGAGAAGAGAGGTGCAGAAAGAAGAAACAGGGGTTCGGAAAGAAGCAACAGAGGTGCTGAAAGAGGCAAGAGAGATGCAGAAAGAGGCAAGAGATCTGCATAAAAAAGCAAGAGAGGTGCTGAAAGAGGCAAGTGAGGTGCAGAAAGAAGCAAGAGAGGTGCAGAAAGAGGCAATAGAACTGCAGAAAGAAGCAACAGAGGTGCAGAAAGAGGCAAGGGGGTACAGAAAGAAGGAAGAGACGTACAGAAAGAAGCAACAGAGGTGCTGAAAGAGGCACGAAGTATACAAAAAGAGGCAAGAGAAGTGCAGAAAGACCCAAGAGAAGAGCAGAAAGAAGTAACAGAGGTGCAGAAAGAGGTACGAAGGGGGAATAAAGAGGCAAGAGACGTGCAAAAAGAAGCAACAGAGGTCCAGAAAGAGGCAAGAGTTGTGCAGAAAGACGGAAGAGAGGTCTAGAGAGAGGCAAGAGATTTGCACAAATAGGGAAGAGGGGTGCAGAAAGAGGCAGGATGGGTTCAGAAAGAATTAACAGAGGTGCTGAAAGAGGCAAGAGAGGTTCAGAAAGAAGCAAATAAAGTGTAGAAAGAGGGAACAGAGGTGCAGAGAGACATATGAGAGGTGCAGAAACAAGCAAGAGAAGTGCAAAAAGAAGCAACAAAGGTCCAGAAAGAGGCAAGAGTTGTGCAGAAAGAGGGAAGAGAGGTCTAGAGAGAGGCAAGAGATTTGCACAAATAGGGAAGAGGGGTGCAGAAAGAGGCAGGATGGGTGCAGAAAGAATTAACAGAGGTGCTGAAAGAGGCAAGAGAGGTTCAGAAAGAAGCAAGTAAAGTGTAGAAAGAGGCAATAGAGGTGCAGAGAGACATACAAGAGGTGCAGAAACAAGCAAGAGAAGTGCAGAAAGAGCTAAGAGAATTGCTTAAAGAAGCAACAGACATTTAGAAAGAACTAAGAGAAGTGCAGAAAGAGACAAGTGAGGAGCAGAAAGAAGCACGGACAGTGCAGAAAGAGGCAAGACAGGTACAGAAAGAGGTCGGAGGGGTGCAGAAAGAAGGAAAAGAAGGGCAGAAAGAGGCAAGAGAATTGCTAAAAGAAGCAACAGAGGTGTAGAAGGAAGCAAGAGAAGTGCAGAAAGATGCACATTAGGTGCAGAAAAAAGCAAGAGCAGTGCAAAAAGAACCAACAGAGGTTCTGAAAGAGGCGCGAAGCAGAAAGAGGTAACAGAGGTACAGATAGAGGCACCAGATGCGCAGAAACATAAAGGAAAGGTGCAGCAACCGGGAACAGGGGTATAGAAAGAAGCATGATAGGTGCAGAAAGAGAAAAGAGGGGTGCAGAAAGGGGCAAGAGATCTGCAGAAAAAAACAACTGAGGTGCTGAACGACGCAAGTGAGGTGCAGAAAG
This sequence comes from Lissotriton vulgaris, assembly GCF_964263255.1. NCBI lineage: Eukaryota > Metazoa > Chordata > Amphibia > Caudata > Salamandridae > Lissotriton > Lissotriton vulgaris. The sequence continues at coordinate 1,183,931,926 of NC_141695.1, read as the reverse complement.
GGGCAAAAGATCTGCAGAAAAAAGCAACAGAGGTGTTGAAAGCTGCATGTGAAGTGCAGAAAGTAGCAAGAGAGATGCAGAAAGAGGCAAAAGAAGTGCAGAAAGAAGCATCAGAGATGGAGAAAGATGCAAGAGGGATGCAGAATGAGGAGAGGGAAGTACAGAAAGAATCAAAAGGGTGCTCAAATAGGTAAGAAGGATACAGAAAGAGGCAAAAGCAGTGCAGAAAGAACCAATAGAAGTGCAGAAAGAAGCAACAGAGGTGCAAACGGAGGCACAAGGGGTGCAGAAAAAAGTAAGAGAGGTGCACAAAAGAAGCAACAGAGGTGCAAAAGGAGGCACAAAGGGTGCAGAAAGAGGCAAGAGAAGTGCAGAAAGAAGCAACAGAGGTACAAAAAGAGGCAAGAGTGGTGCATAAAGAGGGAAGAGAGGTGTAGAAAGTGGCAAGAGAGTTGGACAAATAGAGAAGAGAGGTGCAGAAAGAAGAAACAGGGGTTCGGAAAGAAGCAACAGAGGTGCTGAAAGAGGCAAGAGAGATGCAGAAAGAGGCAAGAGATCTGCATAAAAAAGCAAGAGAGGTGCTGAAAGAGGCAAGTGAGGTGCAGAAAGAAGCAAGAGAGGTGCAGAAAGAGGCAATAGAACTGCAGAAAGAAGCAACAGAGGTGCAGAAAGAGGCAAGGGGGTACAGAAAGAAGGAAGAGACGTACAGAAAGAAGCAACAGAGGTGCTGAAAGAGGCACAAAGTATACAAAAAGAGGCAAGAGAAGTGCAGAAAGACCCAAGAGAAGAGCAGAAAGAAGTAACAGAGGTGCAGAAAGAGGTACGAAGGGGGAATAAAGAGGCAAGAGACGTGCAAAAAGAAGCAACAGAGGTCCAGAAAGAGGCAAGAGTTGTGCAGAAAGACGGAAGAGAGGTCTAGAGAGAGGCAAGAGATTTGCACAAATAGGGAAGAGGGGTGCAGAAAGAGGCAGGATGGGTTCAGAAAGAATTAACAGAGGTGCTGAAAGAGGCAAGAGAGGTTCAGAAAGAAGCAAATAAAGTGTAGAAAGAGGGAACAGAGGTGCAGAGAGACATATGAGAGGTGCAGAAACAAGCAAGAGAAGTGCAAAAAGAAGCAACAAAGGTCCAGAAAGAGGCAAGAGTTGTGCAGAAAGAGGGAAGAGAGGTCTAGAGAGAGGCAAGAGATTTGCACAAATAGGGAAGAGGGGTGCAGAAAGAGGCAGGATGGGTGCAGAAAGAATTAACAGAGGTGCTGAAAGAGGCAAGAGAGGTTCAGAAAGAAGCAAGTAAAGTGTAGAAAGAGGCAATAGAGGTGCAGAGAGACATACAAGAGGTGCAGAAACAAGCAAGAGAAGTGCAGAAAGAGCTAAGAGAATTGCTTAAAGAAGCAACAGACATTTAGAAAGAACTAAGAGAAGTGCAGAAAGAGACAAGTGAGGAGCAGAAAGAAGCACGGACAGTGCAGAAAGAGGCAAGACAGGTACAGAAAGAGGTCGGAGGGGTGCAGAAAGAAGGAAAAGAAGGGCAGAAAGAGGCAAGAGAATTGCTAAAAGAAGCAACAGAGGTGTAGAAGGAAGCAAGAGAAGTGCAGAAAGATGCACATTAGGTGCAGAAAAAAGCAAGAGCAGTGCAAAAAGAACCAACAGAGGTTCTGAAAGAGGCGCGAAGCAGAAAGAGGTAACAGAGGTACAGATAGAGGCACCAGATGCGCAGAAACATAAAGGAAAGGTGCAGCAACCGGGAACAGGGGTATAGAAAGAAGCATGATAGGTGCAGAAAGAGAAAAGAGGGGTGCAGAAAGGGGCAAGAGATCTGCAGAAAAAAACAACTGAGGTGCTGAACAACGCAAGTGAGGTGCAGAAAGGGGCAAAAGATCTGCAGAAAAAAGCAACAGAGGTGTTGAAAGCTGCATGTGAAGTGCAGAAAGTAGCAAGAGAGATGCAGAAAGAGGCAAAAGAAGTGCAGAAAGAAGCATCAGAGATGGAGAAAGATGCAAGAGGGATGCAGAATGAGGAGAGGGAAGTACAGAAAGAATCAAAAGGGTGCTCAAATAGGTAAGAAGGATACAGAAAGAGGCAAAAGCAGTGCAGAAAGAACCAATAGAAGTGCAGAAAGAAGCAACAGAGGTGCAAACGGAGGCACAAGGGGTGCAGAAAAAAGTAAGAGAGGTGCACAAAAGAAGCAACAGAGGTGCTGGAAGAGGCACAAAGGGTGCAGAGAGAGGCAAAACAAGTGCAGAAAGAAGCAACAGAGGTACCTAAAGGGACAAGAGTGCTGCGGAAAGAGGGAATAGAGGTGTAGAAAGAAGCAAGAGAGTTGAACAAATAGAGAAGAAGGGTACAGCAAGAGGCAGGAGGGGTGCAGAAAGAAGTAGCAGAGGTGCTGAAAGAGGCAAGGGGTGCAGAAACAAGCAGTGAAGTGCAGACAGAGGCAACAGAGGCGCAGAAAGACACAAGAGAGGTGCAGAAACAAGCAAGAGAAGTGCAGAAAGAGAATTACTGAAAGAAGCAACAGAGGTTTAGAAAGAGGCAAGTGAGGTGCAGAAGGAAGCAAGAGCAGTGCAGAAAGAACCAACAGAGGTGCAAAAAGAGGAAAGAGGGGTGCAGAAAAAGGAAGAAAGGGTCACAAAAAGGCAAGAGAGGTACAGAAAGAGGCAGGAGGGGTGCAGAAAGAAGGAGGAAAATTGCAGAAAGAGGCAAGAGAATTGCTGAAAGAAGCAACAGAGGTGTGGAAAGAAGCAAGAGAAGTACAGAAAGAGGCATGTGAGATGCAGGACGAAGCAAGGGCAGTGCAGAAAGAACCAACAGATGTGCTGAAAGAGGCAAGTGAGGTGCAGAAAGAGGCAAGAGATCTGCAGAAAAATGCAAGAGAGTTGCTGAAAGAGGCAATAGAGGTGCAGAAAGAAGGAAGAGAACTGCAGAAAGAATAAACAGAGGTGCGGAAAGAGGCAAAAAGGGTGCAGAAATGCAAAAGAGGGATATAGAAAAAGGCAAGAGAGGTGCAGACAGAGGGAAGAAGTGTGCAGAAAAAGGCAAGAGGGGTACATAAAGAAGCAAATGAGGTGCATAAAGAGGCAACAGAGATGCAGAAAGAGGGAAGAGAGGTGCAGAAAGTAGGAGATTTTCAGAGAAGCAAGAGAAGTGCAGAAAAAGAAAGAAATGTGCAGAAAGAAGCAACAGAAATGCAGAAAGAGGCAAGAGGGGTGCAGAAGAAAGCAAGAATGGCTTGCACACCATTAGTAGCAATTTAACACCCACATTTAGCAATAAGTAACAGGTAACCATTCTAGGTTTGCAGAGGGCCTTCCACCACGCTGTAACACTTGCTGCTATATTTTTAGTAATGTTTAAGCCATTTGAGCTAGAAACAAGGCTTTTTTGTTCAAATCTGCACATTAGGGAGCAGATTATAAATTATGTGGCTAATGCAGAAAATGTATAATTGTTCGAAAGTCGGTGCAGCCAAACAGTCCCATAATTCCTGTGGCCCTACTCATACCTCTGACTAGGTCCACAAGTGCTCCTCAGTGATTTCTTCATTTTTTTGTCTCACTAACTTCATAGTTGAGCTTCTATACAAACGAGGAAGACTAAACCTGATGTTACCACTCCACAGCACAGACTACCATACCACATAATTACTCTCCATAACACATAATCCCACTCTAAATAATTCCTATACACTAAATACAACATACTTTCTATCCACATAATTTCACTGCACAACATAACACATAATTCCACTACACACAACGTACATCCACTCCAAAAAAACATTAGTAAGATTTTTTTACATTTATAACGTCAATAGCTCAAACTTAGGACACAAGAGGACCTCATCGCGAGCAGCCCGGTGGCAGTGGGCTTGCTAGCGGTAGCTGGATGGTCGCTATTCTTCATTTTAATATTATTTTCGTCCCGCTGATTACGAGCGGTGACACGCTTTTTTATTGCTGTTATTGCAGTGCTTTTTAACTGTTGTCTAACCTGCCTCAAAGTTAACAGGTCACTAACCTGCTTCCTTGTTTCAGGGGCTGCGCGTGGCTGGCTGTGGGCTGATCGTCTCTGGCGGGCTCACAGCGGCCGCGGCCGCCATCTTGGGTTGGGTAGGACTGGCGAACTCCACCCACGCCACTCCCCCCTCGCTACTCCTCTATTTAGGAGTGTTCCTTGCACCTTCCCGGCGATTGCGAGCATCCCGGTGGCAGTGGGCTTGCTAGCGGTAGCTGGATGGTCGCTATTCTTCATTTTAATATTATTTTTGTCCCGCTGATTACGAGCGGTGACACGCTTTTTTATTGCTGTTATTGCAGTGCTTTTTAACTGTTGTCTAACCTGCCTCAAAGTTAACAGGTCACTAACCTGCTTCCTTGTTCCAGGGGCTGCGCGTGGCTGGCTGTGGGCTGATCGTCTCTGGCGGGCTCACAGCGGCCGCGGCCGCCATCTTGGGTTGGGCAGGACCGGCGAACTCCACCCATGCCACTCCCCCCTCGCTACTCCTCTATATAAACGGCCCATATGTGTCAGCGCAGCGGACGAGCGCAGCTGGCGCGACGAAGGCGTGCCGGAGATGCGCCAGAGTTAAGCCCGTCTGCGCCCGTCCGCGGCTGGTAGGGACTAGGGGCACCCCACTTTGCCCGTCTGATTACCTATTCCACATGCCAACTCTGCTCATACTGGACCCCCTCAGTAGCTTCCTTTGTGTCTGCCCTTGGTCTGTCTACCTCCCCTCCCTGTTCCCCTCCTGCGATTGTGTCACAGTTGGCACTCTCGCATGCTTCACCATCCCCAACCCTTGCCCATCCCTTCACTCCCCAAGTCTCGGCTTTTAACATCTCGGCCATACTTCTTAACACCAGGTCAGCGGTCAGCCACCAGCATGAGCTATTCGACCTTATTGACACGCATGCTCCCGACCTTCTGTTTTTAACTGAGACTTGGTTCAAGGCGGACTCCCTACCTAATATTCTAGCTATATTGACCCCCTCATACTCTGCCATCCGAGTTGATCGACCTGAGGGCAAGAGGGGAGGAGGTGTGGCCCTGATAGCTCGCACTGATCTCCACTTCCAGATCCTTCCTTCTCCCTTAATTCCGGAAGTTGACTACCTGATGGCACGCTCGACCTCCTACCTGGCACCCCTGACCTGTGTTCTCATCTATCTTCCCCCTCAACTTACCCCTTCTTTCAATTCCAGCTTTCAAGACCTTCTCGCCACCTTGGCGATAAACAATTCTTCAGCCCTAGTCCTAGGGGACCTTAACTTCTGGCCAAACGACCCAGCCAAAAGTCCCCATTCCAAGGACTTTACCGATCTTATGAACAGTCTCAACTTCACACCTCACATCCACAGTCCCACCCATATCCATGGTCACACCCTGGACCAGATCTGGGCTTTAAATGTCCCCACATCACCTCCCACTGTTTCCCCTGCCTCTGGTCCGACCACTCCCTTATCTCATTATCCCTTGCCCTAGCCCCTGATGCTAAGCCTCCACTTCGTAAGAATATCTGGGTCAGGAAATGGGGCAAAGCGGACATGCCTTCATTCTGCTCATCGCTGGCTGAGACCAGCCCTGACCTCTCAGGCCTCACTGCCCCAGCTCAACTGGCCACCATCAACAACTGGCTGACCCAATCGGGCAATGAATTTGCTCCCCTGAGACGGATTACGGTTAAAAGAGCTCACGCAGCTAACAGATGGTTTAACCTAGACCTTAAGGCAAAGAAGCTGGCCGCGCGGAGAGCTGAGCGAGCCTGGAGGAGAGCTTACTGCCCTACACTGAAAACTGCATACCTCTCTGTTCTCCAAACCTATAAAAAAGCCATTCTTGAGGCCAAGACAGTTTTTTATTCTAATAAGATACTAGCGGCTGAGTCCCAGTCCAAAGACATTTTTGCCACAGTACATGAATTAGCGTCTTCCAACAGAGCCACGGCTACGATCCCCCCTTCCCAACATCTATGCGACTCGCTCAATGATTTTTTCATTGAGAAGGTTGCAAAAATTAAAACCAATATACCCCCCCTCACCAACATTTGTCAACCCCTCTCCCCCATCCACTGCCTCCAAACTGACCACCATCCCTCCACTGACCTTGGACTCTCTTCCCCCGTTGCTCCAACGGGTAAAATCGGGCTCTCCCTTGGACTTTGGACCTGCTCGCGTTCTTAGAGAGATCTACTTAACTTGTCCCGTCCCCCCCCTCACTCTCCTTAACGACTCGCTCAGCAACGGTGTTGTCCCCAACTTTCACAAAGCAGCGGTCGTTATTCCAATCCTGAAAAAACCTGGTGTTGACCCCTCATCCCCCTCCAATTACCGCCCTGTTTCCCTGCTACCCTACCTGGGAAAGGTTTTGGAAACTCATGTCACCTCCACCCTGAGTGCTCACGTGGAAGCAAATCATTGTCTCTCCCCCCGCCAGGTGGGCTTCCGACCTCTACACTCCACGGAGAAGGTAGTGATTTCAGTAATGGACGGACTCCGCGAGGGCATCGACATCAATCTCTCGCAGGCCCTCATCGTCCTGGACCTGTCCGTCGCCTTTGACACGGTGGACCATCCCACCCTTCTCACCCGTGTCAAGGCGGCGGGCATAGAGGGCTTAGCCCTCTCATGGCTTGAGTCCTTCCTATGCGACAGGGCTCAAGCGGTCCACCTTGCTGGCTTCACTGCTGCCTCCCGTAAGGTGGAGTGTGGCGTCCCCCAGGACTCATCACTTTCCCCCCTTTTATTTAATTTATACATCTACCCCCTCATTTTTATGTTGCAGCAGCTGGAGGTCACGGTGTTTAATTACGCCGACGACCTCCAGCTAATCTTTAATCTCTCCCATTCCCCTTTGTCCGCCCAAAATGTGCAAACTGTCATGTTATTCATTCAGGACTGTATGAACTGCAACCACCTCAAGCTCAATCCAGACAAGACTGAGTTAGTCCTGACTGGAGGTGGTTGCAGTCCATGGTCCCCGTCATTTTGGCCCCCATCACTTGGTGTCCCCCCACTCCCGGTCCCCAAAGTCAAGACCCTTGGGATTCTACTCAATTCACAACTCTCTGTGAACTCCCAAGTTAGTTCGGTGGTATCCTCCTGTTTTTTTTACCTCAGGACAATTAGAAAAATATCTCGTTTTTTTTCCCTCCCGGCGTTAAAGGTCATTGTAATGGCCATGGTGCTTTCGCGCCTAGATTATGGTAACATTATCTACAACGGTGCGCCGGCCTACGCCATACATCGCCTGCAGCTAGTGCAGAATCAGGCTGCCCGCCTGATTCATGGATTGCCCAAATACCATCGAGCCACGCCATTGCTGAAGGCTCTGCACTGGCTGTCCGTGAGAGAACGTTCCCTTTTTAAACTAGGTTGCCTCACTTTCCAGGCCAGGATGGGCACCGCCGCCGAGTTCATCAGTTCAGCCATCAGTCCCTACTTACCGGGCAGAGACCTCCGTTCAACCCACATGGCACTTTTGACCGTACCCCGCTTCAAAAAAAGAAAGCCGACGGGGCGAAATTTGCGGCCCTGGCACCTGTGTTCTGGAACTCCCTCCACTTGGCTCTACGTACTTCATCCTCCTACCTGGAGTTTCGAAAAAAACTGAAAACTTTTCTCTTTTCTAGCGCCTTTGCCACTTAGCATGCCCTCTCCTGCTGCTGTTCGCTGGTTGTAATCTTCAAAGCGCCATGAAACCGCTAGGTATAAGTGCGCTCAACAAATGTTTTTAAATTCAAATTAAATTCAAATCACCCCACCAGCAATGCGCCAAGAGGCGCGTTTGCAGAGTGGGGTAAAAAGTGGCGTGGCCGCGGACCACCTCTCTGCAATCCAGCTGTGTGGCACTTACTAAAGGTACCTGGTGGGCTAGTTGGCCCCCAGGGACCCTCTGTATTCAAGGGGCTTAATTCACCGACTTAGAACATGCCAGTGGCCTTGTTTGCAGAGTCAAGCAGGGAGGGTGTGGGGCCTCCGGCAAGTTGTCGGGTCCATTTTTTATTTCTTTTTATTTTATGGGGGTGGGGGCTGCATGGCCCCCCTTCCCTGGGCCACCTTTGGCCCCGGTACACATACCCCAGGCCTGGGCAGCCTTCTTTTTTTTATAGGGGGCCGTGTGGCCCCCCTCCTTAGGCCAATTATGGCCCTAGGGACCCCATCCCCTGGGGCCTGCCTTTCAGTTTTTTCCTTTTTTATAATTAAAGAGGAGGGGGCCCATGTGGCCCCACTCTAGGGCCACTTCCGGCCCCGGGGACCCCATACTGCGGGCCTGGCCTCACCATTGGGGACTGTGGGGGGAGCCCCAATACCCCCATAGTCCTGCTAGCTCCCCACCTCCTGCAAAAGCCAGCATTGCTTTTGCACAAGGGGAGCTGCTGACATGCAGCTCCCCTTGTGCAAAAGCAATTCTGCTTTGGTTTTTGGAGGCGAGAGCAGGTTTTCTGCTCTCGCTTCCAAAAACCAAAGCAGAGTTTGATATGGCAGGGCAGGAGCCGTGCTCCCGCCCTGCCCTAGCAAACAGCTATGTCTCGGGGTGGGCACCCCGGGACAATGCAGGAGCCGGCCCTGGGAGGTGGCGGTCCCCAGGGCCTCGGTGCTCAGAAATTGATATTTTTCTTTTTATAATTCCTCAGCAACTACTGAATGAATTTACACCATTTAAACAAAAGAGTGCTTTCTCGACCAAAAGCTACCCTTTTGCCAAATTTGGTGTAATTCCGTTCTGCAGTTTGGGCTGTAGCCGTGTCTAAGGTTTCCTATGGAAATTAACATGGGAAAAACGCGTTTTGGGAACCCCCTTTTTTTCAGCCCCGCTTGATGAATCACCTCAAAACATTCAAGATAGGAGCTGACTGTCACCGTTCACCATCTAGCTATGCCCAACGCTGCAGAGGCGAAGATGATCCCAATCCCCTACCCACACCCCTATGACGTGCGCTGAACCCAACCACAGAGCAAGATTCAATAGGGCGCCGGGAGAGGGTGGGAGGCAAAACAAAAAGGGAAGACAACACTGGACTTCTATGGATAAGGCACTCCTTCTGACTGATGACTTTAGTACAAAGGAAGTATCCCACACTGGAGAGACACCTGGAGTAGGAGACCAAAATAAACAATCCTTACCACACATATAGGGAAATACTTAGTAGCAGTACATTCTATGACCATGTACAAAACAGACACCCCCTTTTCAATAAAGGAATCTCTCTTACCAGTGATAGTCAGCAGGCATGTAGGCAGGAAAATGTCCAAATTCCAATGTGCTCATTCATCCATAAATAAAGGAATGTTTTATTCGTCCTGACAGTCCGAAAACCACCCAGTTTCCATAAACAAGAAAAAAGGTATGTGAGGGGAAAAAGTCCATAGATATAAAAAAAAAACTTTTTACTGAAGTTCTAAAGGACAAAAAACTCCCCAAAAAAGGATTATCAAGTGGCCACTGATGGGGAAATCAAACAAAACATAAAAAAGGAAAACACTCTGACTCCATAGAACTGATCGTAATTGCACCCAAACTGTGCAAAATGACGTCGAGCGGTTACTACAACCTAGGAAATGGCCGCTCTAGCCAATACGCAGCCGCGTATTGCCGATGCAATCCCCGCAATATTCAGGGTCTCAGGAAAACAGACGGCACTGAAACTGCTATACCCCAAAACCGCCAGGAGTGCTTCAAAAAGGCGGCCGGCTTCCTAAATGCCGATGCATACCACAAGGATCCGACAGCCGCCAGACCCCGAGAATGGCAAGACGAGGAAAGCAGGCGAAGAAAAGCACAGGACTCCAACGATCCAGGAAAACACCAGCAGCTGAAGAAAAACATCCAATCAAACTCCGGGTAAAAGGTGAACAGGAAACAAAACCAAGCAAGGCAGGAGAGGTTGGTGCATCTCTTTATATGAGTGCAGACGCCTACTACTGACCAGGTTACCTGCTTGTACATGGACAGAGAAACAAGACTAGGGAATCGGCTAATCCCTAAGTACCCCCCCAAAGGTCTCCCCACTGGACGGGGTTTGGAAGGATGACTCACATGAAACTTACCCACCAACTAGGAGCATGAACACCACTCGCTAATTCCCAGGTCCTATCTTCTGGCGTATAGCCCTTTGAGTCAACTAGATAATACAACCTCCCCCTCCTACGCCTAGAATCTAAGATGGCGTGCACCTCAAACTCCTCATTGCCATCAATCACTAAAGGAGGTGGGGGAGGCAACTTCTGTGTGGTCTTAACATAGGGCTTAATAAGGGAATTGTGGAAAACAGGATGAACCCCATAGTCATCAGGTAGATCTAGTTTCATAGCCACGGGATTGACCACTTTACAGATGGAAAAGGGACCCACATAACAGGGCTGCAAATTCCTAGACCCCTTTATACGTAGATTCTTCTTGGCCAACCACACTTGATCACTTACTGCTTACGACGGAGCAGGAACCCTATGTTTATCAGCCTGTTCCTTCATAGCTACCTTCGCTTTCTGCAGTTGTGTCTGTGCCATTTTCCATATGTGTGTCAAAGACTTACTTAAGGTGTCTATAGCAGGTACATGCCCAGAAGGCTGCATAGGTATAGCTCTAGGATGGTATCCCATAGAACAGAAAAAAAGGAGTTATCCCCAACGCAGAATGCACACTGTTATTATAGGGAAATTCCGCCAAAGGGAGAGCTTCCACCCATGCACATGATAAAGAAGATAAGAGACAACGAAGGTACTGCTCCATAGTTTGGTTGGGACGTTCCGTCTGTCCATCTGTTTGCGGATGATACGCAGAAGACAATCGATTCTCCATCTGCAACAGTGAACATAACTCTGTCCAAAAATGGGATACAAGCTGAGCCCCTCTATCTGTCACTATCGCTGAGGATAACCCCTGGAGCTTCACTACTGAGTTCATAAAAACTACTACCATTTCCCTCGCTGTTGGTATCTTAGGCAATGGGATGAAATGAGCCATCTTCGTAAACAAGTCCACATCAACCATTATTGCGGTATACCCAGCAATAGAGGGAAGGTCTGTCACAAAGTCCATACTTATAGTATGCCAAGGAAGCGGGGGAACAGGCAACGGTCGTAACATACCAGAAAGACCTAAATGTGAAGGCTTACTAATAGCACAAACTGGACAGGATGAAACAAACACCTGGACATCATGCGCCAACCTATCCCACCAAAACCAACGCATACAACACTCCTTAGTCTTGTGGGTACCAGGGTGTGCAACCAAAGACAATGAATGGCACCAATGAAGAACTGAATCCCTCAACTCGGGAGGTATAAACAAACGGTTCTCACGATACAACAATCCATCTTGAACCACAAAAAGTGAGTGAGATAACCAGGGAACAAGATCAACGACCTTCATCTTTCTCCTTACTGTAGTAATGAAATCATCTGCGGACACCCCCCCCCACTATTCTCTCACAGGCTATCATAGGTTGTATGTCCTTCTCTGGTCCTGCCTCAGACTGTTCTACATGTATACGGGACAAGGCGTCTGATTTTACTTGTTGGGCTGCGGGTCTATATGTAATAACGAAATCATATTTGTTAAAAAACAACACCCAATGCATCTGTCTAGGTGTCAATGCTCTAGCAGATTAATTCTTATGGTGTGTCTATATCGTTATCGAATGCCGGGCTCCCCATAAGTGATGTCTCCATTCCACAAATGATAGCTTAATCGCAAGCAATTCTCTCTCTGCCACAGTGTAATTGCGTTCAGCTGGCAACAGGGTTTTAGAAAAGAATGCAATGGGATGCATAAACCCAGTCTCCTGATCTCCCTGGGAGAGCACCCCCCCTACAGCGCACAAGGAGGCATCAGTCTCTACATAATAAGGCAAAGCAGGGTCAGGATGCACCAAAACTGGGGCGGATGTAAATCTGCTAACCAATTGGCTGAAAGTGGCTCGTGCCTCTGGTGACCAAACAAATAGAACCCCCTTCTTCAACAAGGCTGTCATCGGAGCCACTACATCAGAGAAATGCGAGATAAAGCGGCTAATCCTTAACACTGACCTGAGTGACAAATTAGTTTTGAAAATTTCGTGAAGATTCGTCCAACGGTGCCAAAGATATTGGCAAAAGAAAAAACTCTTTTTGAATAGAAATTAAGTCCTAACTATACCGACCTACTGGCGAGTGCCAGCAGGTAATACAGGTGCGCAACACCCATTGGGCTCACCGGGCTTCAGCCCCCCCCGTCATGTGTCTCAGCCCAGGCAGAGACAGCTTAGTGGGCTGGCAACCGTCTAATTGTGGCAGCACCTGAGCACTACACAGGTCTTTAAAATACCATTTTATTTGTTAATGAGGTTTTTGTTGTGTTTTCACCCCTTCTTAGAGCTACTCTGCCTATGGCTGGAAGAATTAGCCCCCCCTCGAAATATATATATATATATTTATTGAGAGAGAGAGAGAGAGAAAGAGAGAGAGAGAGAGTGCGAGAGAGAAAAAGAGAGAGAGAGTGAGCGAGCTTTCTTAACTTAAAAAAATGCACTCCCCACCGATTGTATTTGACTTGCACTCATTTTTCATTTGATGTGTGCACATTACATTTTTTATGTAGTTGCCTGAAGGTGAAAGTCATCAAATCACTGCAGAATATATTGGGGCAGGGATGCGCCAGGAAAGATGGGTGAATCAAGTTTACCCTTGCGCCACCACAGATGCGCTGCATTGACAGTACGGCGCATGATGGCGCAAGGATAAACAGATGTGTGTCGCATCTGCCAGCATAAGGTTGACGCGGTGCTGAAGTTGTGTCGTGGGCGCGACGCAACTCCAGCACTGTTCCAACCTAGCCTATCCTCAATGGTGCATCACTCCTTACGCCTGCCTCAAGCAGGCGCAAGGTTTTGATGCAGCGGCCTCGGAAAAGTGACTAGGTGAAATCTTGTAGATTTCACTCAGGCACTTTTCTGAGCCGTTCCTGCGCCAGAACACCAACCCTGCGCCGGAACGCCCACATGAAACCTGAGGCAGGTTTTATGTGGCACAGGGCTTTACAATGTGACGCATCTCCCTAGATGCGTCACGTTGCAAATACGTAGCAGCATGGTGCTAGCTTTACGCCACCGCTGAATCACAGAAGTGACGCAATTGCAGCGCAAAAATGGCGCAAGGGGCTTGTAAATCTGTCCCAACATTTTTTGTTCTGGTCCGGTCGCCACATCTCTGCCCTATCCCCCTATATGCACTGATCACGCCCAATTACACTCTGGATCACAGCTCCTCCATTACATTTTCTTTAATGCTTTTTAACCGCTAAAAAGAACAGTAACAGCTGCGCTGCATTAGGAAGTAGACTTACCACGACTTCCAGTTTCTAACTAATACACATTTGAGCCTCTTTCTGCCTCAACTCAAGCTGTGGAGCTCTTGCATCCCCTCTTTAAAATTAGTGGCAGGAACTCAGCCCATTCGCGCCCACCTGCAAACTGTGCCCTGGTGAGTAGGTTTCTCTATCTACGAGCCGTGCCTTGCCGCTAAGGAGTTAATTAACCCGCCAGCTCAGCATCCGAACTGAGCGGGTGCCTCTTCCAGAAAGGCAGGGCATTAGACACTCCGGCGAAGTTCCTCAGCCCCGTTTTTCCCTTTCATTAATTATTCATATTTGCTAATGGAAGTTGCTTTGACAAATTGGGCAAACAGAGGAGCCTATAAAAGGATGTCATTCTCACAAGGGGAAGTTTGGAAATTACCAGTGAGCGCAGCTAATGTTGAAATAATTAACACTGCATGGCTGTGCTTACAATCACATGCGAGGGGGAGGAGTGCTTACCGTTCCTCGTAAACATTACAGTGGCTTGTTTAACTTCCAACAGATGGTGCAGCAAGTCTCTCTGAAATTACTAATATTAGGATTTAGTAGAGCGGCGGCGCCGTCGGTTCGTTGCAGAGTCCGCTCTCGGCAGGCCGTCTGGGCTCACAGGTGGGGCTTCCGGGGTATATTACGATGGAAAAAGAGTAGGGCAGCACGTCTAAATAGGAGTGGGGCCGAAAGTGAAGCTTACGTTTAGAGTCATTAATTCATTTAGAAATACGAGCAAAAGATAAGAAAGCTTTTTAGGAGCCGTAAATGTGCACCATGTTCCCTTACATAAATCAGTTGTCAGTTGCGTGATAACGAGGAACCATCAGTATTTAGAAATAGATGTGCTCCCAAGACATATCTGAAAATGAACATTTGATTAAAGCCTATGAAGAGAAGTGGAAATCCATATTGACCCTCGAAAGTCCATTTGGTATATTCGAAGAAATTACCAGATGTCTTCAAAATAAAGGGGTTTTACCTAAGCAGCGAGAGCAGGGTCAGAAGCCCCGTGCTTTGCACTGAAACACATTATACAGGCCACTCAAAATACCCCCTCCACAAATTAACCTGAAGTAGAATGGGAATGCGCAGAGACCCTGAATTACTTCCCAGGTGTCCATGTACCTTACTAACAGTGGCGGCTAGTGACGTTTGAAAGTGGTGTGGCGAATCAACAGCAGAAGGACTCGGGGCTCATGGCTAACTCGTACATGCCAATTGACCCGATTAGGAAGGAACCGAGACAATATCAGCTTCTGGGTTTATAGTAGGCCGGCCCTAGTGATGTGCCCTAGTAGTAACACCTACAAGCTTATGTGCACTCTCTGAATGTTGTCAGTATTATGAAGTGCCAGGTTGATCCTATAAGCATCAAACATGGCCCAAATGGTTCTCCATGTAAGATACCACTTTGAATCCTCTGGAAAAAATAATTCCACAATTGCGCCTTTAAACACCACCAAGGAGCAAAATAGTTCTGCAAATGGGTATATAATGGATATATTTAATTGAAAAGCAATTAACCCAGGTATAATATATAGCAGTAAGAGGTTGCGACGAGCAAAGATGTTGGAGAGTGTGCAGTACATATCTTACACAGGACAGGAGATGATTTGATATTTATTGATTTGATATTTATTGATTTGTATAGCGCTGAATCACCCATGACGGTATCTCTGCGCTTGGGACGGAGGAACGTCAGAACTAAAGGGAGGACATTAGAAGAGGTGGGTCTTTAGAATCTTTCTAAATTGAGCCAAATTTTGTTCTGAGCGTAACTGAAGAGGCAGGCTATTCCAGAATCGGGGGGCAAGATGAGAAAATGCCTTGCCACCCCTACGAGCCTTCCTGATTCTGGGAATGGTGAGCAAATGTTTGGTGCTGGACCTGAGAGTTCGTGCCGGGGTATAGGAGGAGAGCTTGTTGGTGAGATACCTGGGGACCTTGCCATTAAGGGCTTTGTGAATAATACAGCCTATTTTGAACTTTACCCTATTCTTTATGGGGAGCCAGTGGAGTAGATTGAGGAGGGGTTCTAGTTGGGGCATTGTTGGTGAGTGGGGCAGCAGTATTCTGCGCCACCTGAACTTTATTAATGGCGCTTTCATTGGCCGACAACAGCAGGGCATTGCAGTAGTCACGCTTACTCAATATTAGGGCCTGCATTAGTGTTTTTTTAATGGAGGATGGTAAGAGTGGGAAAATCCTACGCAGGAGGCCAAGAATATAGTAGCAGGAACCTGCAATAGTGTTGGCATGTATGTTATGTGTGAGGCTGTGATCAATCCTGACACCCAAGTCCTTAACCACTTCTTTGGGAGAGGGGGCGGTTCCCAGCTCTTCCGGCCACCAAGTAGGTGACCAGTGAGTGGTAGCTCCTCCAAACAACATGATCTACGATTTGCCCCCGTTAAGTTGTAAATAGTTTTTACGCATCCAGGCAGCGATAGATTTCATGCCTTCAGAGAACAACAGATCAATGTTGGGTGTGTTTTGTCAAATGTTAGAAGGAGCTGGGTGTCGTCAGCGTATGAGATTGGAATGAATCCCAAGGATCTCATGGGTCTGGCCAGGGGGGTGACATATATGTTGAAAAGGGTTGGGCTTAGGCAGGATCCCTGCGGGACCCCCTTGCTCACTTTGGTAGTGGCAGATGTAAAAGATCCCATGGTAACTGTTTGTGTTCTATCTGTAAGAAAGTTGGTGATCCACCTCAGTGCTTGCCCCTGAATGCCTAGGTCTTGGAGCCTTTCCAGAAGGATGTGATGTGAGATGGTGTCAAATTCCGTTGACAGGTCAAGCAGCACCAAAAGCGCTGCTTGACCATTGTCGGCAGCCACGAGTATGTTGTCGGTGACCTCAATAATGGCGGACTCGGTGCTATGTTTAGCCCGAAACCATGATTGAGAAATATCCAGTAGTTGGGGGTTTCCAAATAATTAGACAAGTGTCTATTAATGTGTTTCTCGATGAGTTTTGACTGTAAGGGTAAAAGGCATATGGGTTGATAGTTATTGATTTCGGTGTTCGGGACCTTGGGGTCTTTACGTATGGGTTTAATTTGCGCATCTTTCCAGGCCGATGGAAGGTGGCCTTCCCTAAGGGAGCAATTCAGAATAGAGCAAATCGGAAGAGCTAGTTGTTCTGCCAATTTAGCAGAAATCCTGGCCGGGATGGTGTCCACGGGTGAGCCAGATTTAATAGATTCTATAAGGGATATGACTTCCTTCTTATGAAGCTGGGGAAAGGTGAGGAGTTGGGCAGATGTGGTGTAAGTGTCAGGAGGGCAGACCGTGGGGGAAGGGCAGGGGTGTTAGCTGCAATAATTTTCTGGTAGATGGAATCAATTTTGAGAATAAAATGTGCTGCATTATCATTGCATATGGACTGTGAGGGGGATTCCGAAGCATCACATGCTGATGGGCTAGAGCAGGCCTTTAATATTTTAAATAGTTCCCTGAAGTTAGATCCAGCCTTCCCCAATTGTTGAGTAATGTGCATTTTGCGTGCTATTTTAATGTTATTGTGATAAACTGCTAAGGCGCATTTGTATTTAGTTTTGTCTTGTTCTAACTGAGTGAGTTGCCAGAGGGTGGCAGTGGTGAACCAGAGGGTGGTAGTGATGAACCAGAGGGTGGCACTGGTGAACCAGGGGGTGCAGTGATAAGCCAGAGGGTGGCAGTGATGAACCAGAGGGTGACAGTGATGATCCAAAGGGTGGCAGTGGTGAACCAGAAGGTGGCAGTGATGAACCAGAGGGTGGCAGTTATGAACCAGAGGGTGGCAGTGGTGAACCAGAGGGTGCTGTGATGAACCAGAGGTTGGCAGTGATGAACCAGAGGGTGGCAGTGATGAACCAGAGGGTGGCAGTGGTGAACCAGAGGGTGGCAGTGATGAACCAGAGGGTGACAGTGATGAACCAGAGGGTGGCAGTGGTGAACCAGAGGGTGGCAGTGGTGAACCAGAGGGTGGCAGTTATGAACCAGAGGGTGGCAGTGATGAACTAGAGGGTGACAGTGATGAACCAGAGGGTGGCAGTGATGAACCAGAGGGTGGCAGTGATGAACCAGAGGGTGGCAGTGGTGAACCAGAGGGTGCTGTGATGAACCAGAGGGTGGCAGTGATGAACCAGAGGGTGGTAGTGATGAACCAGAGGGTGGCAGTGGTGAATCAGAGGGTGGCAATTGTTGAGTAATGTGCATTTTGCGTGCTATTTTAATGTTATTGTGATAAACTGCTAAGGCGCATTTGTATTTAGTTTTGTCTTGTTCTAACTGAGTGAGTTGCCAGAGGGTGGCAGTGGTGAACCAGAGGGTGGTAGTGATGAACCAGAGGGTGGCACTGGTGAACCAGGGGGTGCAGTGATAAGCCAGAGGGTGGCAGTGATGAACCAGAGGGTGACAGTGATGATCCAAAGGGTGGCAGTGGTGAACCAGAAGGTGGCAGTGATGAACCAGAGGGTGGCAGTTATGAACCAGAGGGTGGCAGTGGTGAACCAGAGGGTGCTGTGATGAACCAGAGGTTGGCAGTGATGAACCAGAGGGTGGCAGTGATGAACCAGAGGGTGGCAGTGGTGAACCAGAGGGTGGCAGTGATGAACCAGAGGGTGACAGTGATGAACCAGAGGGTGGCAGTGGTGAACCAGAGGGTGGCAGTGGTGAACCAGAGGGTGGCAGTTATGAACCAGAGGGTGGCAGTGATGAACTAGAGGGTGACAGTGATGAACCAGAGGGTGGCAGTGATGAACCAGAGGGTGGCAGTGGTGAACCAGAGGGTGCTGTGATGAACCAGAGGGTGGCAGTGATGAACCAGAGGGTGGTAGTGATGAACCAGAGGGTGGCAGTGGTGAATCAGAGGGTGGCAATTGTTGAGTAATGTGCATTTTGCGTGCTATTTTAAAGTTATTGTGATAAACTGCTAAGGCGCATTTGTATTTAGTTTTGTTTTGTTCTAACTGAGTGAGTCGCCAGAGGGTGGCAGTGGTGAACCAGAGGGTGGTAGTGATGAACCAGAGGGTGGCACTGGTGAACCAGGGGGTGCTGTGATGAACCAGAGGGTGGCAGTGATGAACCAGAGGGTGACAGTGATGATCCAAAGGGTGGCAGTGGTGAACCAGAAGGTGGCAGTGACGAACCAGAGGGTGGCAGTTATGAACCAGAGGGTGGCAGTGGTGAACCAGAGGGTGCTGTGATTAACCAGAGGGTGGCAGTGATGAACCAGAGGGTGACAGTGATGAACCAGAGGGTGGCAGTGGTGAAACAGAGGGTGGCAGTGGTGAACCAGAGGGTGGCAGTTATGAACCAGAGGGTGGCAGTGATGAACCAGAGGGTGACAGTGATGAACCAGAGGGTGGCAGTGATGAACCAGAGGGTGGCAGTGGTGAACCAGAGGGTGCTGTGATGAACCAGAGGGTGGCAGTGATGAACCAGAGGGTGGCAGTGGTGAACCAGAGGGTGGCAGTGATTAACCAGAGGGTGGCAGTGATGAACCAGAGGGTGGCAGTGGTGAATCAGAGGGTGGCAGTGATGAACCAGAGGGTGGCAGTGATGAACCAGAGGGTGGCGCTGCTAAACTGTCCGGGAGCCCTGTGGGTGTGAGCCCCTGCGCTGCTGAGCTGCCCCGGGGCCCAGTGGGTGTGAGCCCCCGTGCTGCTGAACTGCCCCGGAGCCCTCTCAGTGTGAAAATCATTCATGCTCAATTGCCTAGGAGCCCTCTGGGTGTGAGCACACATTGTGCTAAGTGCCCCCCTGCCCCCAGTACATACATACCCGTACCACACTGCACCATTATGCTCCTGCACCATGAAGTCTGGTGCCTGGATGCTCCTGATCCCCGTAGGTGGTACCACCGTCTGGTGCAGTCAAAATGTAAAGTCATAACTTGCTACACAGCACTAATAAACACGTGTCCCCCCTGGCACCTGTATGAGCATGTACCAGGCGTGGAGAACCCGCATGCCACTGCACCCTACTGCCCAGCGCCAGCATATGCCTGTACGGGGCAGTTTAGTATGAGATGGGACATTGTCCAGCAGCAGCAGCATGCACCTGATCCCACTGAGCAGGATCAGAATGGCTTTGTACCAACACGCGCAGCAGAGCAATCTTGGACATCTGAAGGATTCTGGAGTCCTGTGCCAAACGTATTTTTGCATCCATGAGTTTCCCGAGCGCAATCCCTGTGTAGTTCCTGTGACCAGGAGGCTGCTTTCTCCTCATCCGCTGCTCTGCTCGGTCTCTGACCCTTTATAAACAAGATGCATGTGAACTCGCATTGAAGCCCCGCCCGTTTGGCCCCATTCACCACACACTAGCGATATGAAACGTCTTCCCGCCCATCCCCACTATAATGGTCAGCTCGCTCAAGGGACCTCGGCCCCTTTTGGCATGCTGGCAAAGGTACAGGCACACGTGGTCACATATTTGTGCAAATGGCACAAAAATCCGCGAGTTCGCTGGAAAATTCGCGGACTCGCAGATTTTTTTTGCCATTTTGCACGAATTCGCGGACCGCGAATTTGCAAATTTCGCCCATACTTAGTTGAAAGGGATTCTTGTTCACTTTAGAGAGTTGCTTTGAAGTCACACCCAACAGTAAAGGAACCTTTGGGTATAAGTACCAGGACGCTGACCATACCTAAAAAGACACTTTGGGACCTGAAACCATACATCACTGGCTCTACATCTACACATTGCCAAAAGAACTGCTGTGCTCCCAGGCATGACTGACACCCCGCTACATGATCTGCTGTGTTGGCCTGCTGCTTGTTGAGCTGCAGGAGGGACTTCCACTTTGCTACCTGCCTCGCTGTGCTGGCATGCTTCCCACTACTTCTGTGCTGTGACTGACTTCAAGTGTTCCCCAAGGGCTTCTTGCCTTTCCCTCTGTTTTCAGAAATCTAAGGCCCATCAAAGATTTCCCCTTTCTACCCCTGCCATGGGACTCTGCAGCCAATGGGTCCAGCAGCGACACTGGGACAATGATCAGCGCATATCTGATCAACTGGTGGTATTGGGTCAAACCAGGTGCTTTTCTCTAATCAGGACCAAGCGCTTTCTGTGTTAAAAGATTGCGTGCTTCACTAGCGATGGGCTTTTCACGTTTTCGACTCACACCGCACAGGCATTGCGTGCCAAGTCAATAAGCCGCATTGTCCAGAGACGCATTGAAAAGGCAAGGTGGATCCCCAGACGATGTCAGCGCTGCCTCAACCCACCAATGTATTCTTTGTGAAACTGTGTGTTTGTTGCACAAATACTTTACATATTACCTTTGTGGAGAAGCTTGACTTCTCTGTTCCAAGATACCAGAGGATGAGCACAGGTTGTCTTATTGTGTTTCTAGCTTACCCTGACTAGAGTGGTGCTTCCAGCATGGCCTGGGTGCATACCTCAGCCAACC
Organism: Lissotriton vulgaris; assembly: GCF_964263255.1. Classification (NCBI taxonomy): domain Eukaryota; kingdom Metazoa; phylum Chordata; class Amphibia; order Caudata; family Salamandridae; genus Lissotriton; species Lissotriton vulgaris. The sequence goes on along the minus strand of NC_141695.1, from coordinate 1,183,911,206 downwards.
AGGAATCCCATTTCTAACATTGGTACAGCCTTTTTTTTTATACTCTCTGTACACCGAAAAGATTGTTAGATAGTCACTTTACAAAAACCTCTAACTTTGTAGTAAGAGAAAGGAAAGTAAACACCAACCTACAAATTAAAAGACTAACCCTGACATTTGACCACTGTCTTTAAAAGCAAAAACTACAGGCATCTATTTGCTCATTCACCATCTGAACCCCAGCATGCTTATTTTGGGGGTGCTGCAACATCCCCTCACCAGTACTTCCAGCGTCTATGCCCAAAAGCTGCTAGCAGCGTGTGTGCCACTGAAGCACGGGGTACGGGCATTTCCATTCTGAGATCCCTTCACTTGAGAGTGCCTTAATCTCATGCAACTGTCCTACCTTTAGAACTTGACTCATTGTGGAATTCGTGGCTGTTCGTGATCACAACAGAGTCATTTGTGGCCACTAAAAGATAATCTCACCTTCCATTTCTTGTTTTTTGGCTTACAGTGCTCACTCTGTTCCCAGTGGTTACGTGAACACCCCTTTGTTTTGGCATTTACATGTGCATATAGTACCTCAAAGTCCTCTGAAGGCAGAAGGTTGGTCCTATATAAAGCACTTAAACAAAGTCTACAATCAGTTATCCACAAAATATTGAAGTAAATTGTTGTAGGTGCACTGAGAAGCAGAGATTAGTGACAAACTGTGGCAGTGGGCAAAGGGGGGGAGGGGATGTGATCTTAAATTCGGAATCTTGTCTAATCACCTGATCCTGCCCCAATCACTGAATACCTGAGACTGTCAACAAGATGATATTAGTCAAATAACAAGCAGGACTGGACTAGGGAGCCAACAAAAAACCCTGGCAAGAATGCCTGAACAAGCCTTGCTCACTTCTCCTCGCACAAACTCTCTCATTCATTTTGTCTCTCTGTCTCTCCACTTTTGCTTCTCTCTCTCTCTGATCACTTTCTCTCTATGTTCCTCATCCTGCCCTCTCTTGCAGCTTTCCTGTGCCTGCTGCAGTTAACATAGGGGAGCTGGGGAAAGGGACAGAAGCACCAGGAAATGTGTTGGGCTTTCAAAACCGGCCTCCAAAGGCTCCAGCACCTGGGGAAATGCCTGGTGGAATTAAAGGCCTGTCCAGCTCTGATAACAAGTCAGGTACAGTTTGTATCTGGAAACAAATAGCTCTTTGGCTAGGGTAATGTCTATTCTTACAAGGAAATACTCCTTTTGTTTCATGGGATTCTTTTGACTAGTTTATTTTTTTCCACATTGATTTTGTTCCTTTTTATCATACACTAGCAGCCCGTCCCGACGTTGTCCGGGAGCAATTAGGCTTCAGGGCCCCCGCCCGCCCCAACGTTGTCCGTGGGTCCCCCGGAGCCTCCCTCCATATATTGCAGTATTATACCTCTATTTTTACTTTGTACGCTTTTGTAACCTGCACACATAACTTTTTCCTCCTGTAATGTACCGTTTGGCTCACTTTTTTAATGCTCCGTTTGCTTCCTCTTGCTACCTGCACACGTCACTTTTCCTCCTATACCTCTATGTTTACTTTCTACGCTTTTGTAACCTGCACAGGTAACTTTTTCCTTCCTGTAATGCACCGTTTGGCTTACTTTTTTTAATGCTCCGTTTGCTTCCTCTTGCTACCTGCACACGTCACTTTTTCCTCCGATACCTCTATGTTTACTTTCTACGCTTTTGTAACCTGCACACGTAACTTTTTCCTCCTGTAATGCACCGTTTGGCTCACTTTAGTAATACTCCGTTTGCTTCCTCTTGCTCACGATGTACGCTTTTGTAACCTGCACACGTAACTTTTTCCTCCTGTAATGCACCGTTTGGCTCACTTTTGTAATGCTCCGTTCGCTTCCTCTTGCTCACGATTTGAATTTTTGCTTCATTTTTCCGCCGCTCACCGCTCCTAAATAAATAAATAAATAACCTACCTCATCACCGCTCCTCCCCGCCTGTTCGCCGCTCCTCCCCGCCTGTCCACAGCTCCTCACCGCCTGTTCGCCACTCCTCACCGCCTGTCCGCCGCTCCTCAGCGCTCCTCCCCGCGTCATGTCCGCCGGTCCTCCTCGCGCTCCTGGACGGCACTCCTCCCCGCGCTCCTCACGTCGGGCACGCACGTCGCAGCCGGCGCTTCTTCATGTAAATTTTTTAAATAACGTATATTTATTACGTTTATATAGCCTATGTCCATCTGCACACCCTGACGATTATAACGATGTATCGGGTGTGTGGATTGGCACTGTGGTTCTCGAGTTTACCCGCCTCAAAGGTTCAAAGTTCTTCCTTTATAATAGTAGTATAGATAATATGGAAAGAGGTCTATTGAAAATGTAAGTGCTACATTAATCTAGCTTTTATGATCGGAGGCGTCGATGCCAATCTACCAAAGCATTCATTAGTATGTGATACAGTACTTCTGTACTTCATACAATTTTGCATTCTCATTAATGGGTTTGTGAATTGGCCATATCATCTTTGACCAAACCCAAAATCAATGTTTTGGTGGTTTCTTTTTTAATACTCACTCTTTTTCTACACATGGGGCAGCTGATATTAAGGGGCAGAGTGGATGTTGCCTCACCAACAGAAACAGAAAAAATCCACTGAGCTGACTTAACATACTCGAGGGGATGCAGCTGCACATGTGCCTGGCCGGGTGAGGGGTTACTCATCCTGGAGGCACAAGGCAGTGCTGTGATGTTAGGTGGTTGCAACATTTTTTAATGCTAGTGTATTTGCTTGTTTTTGGGCATTTTATTTTGTGGCTTAGGGCGGGGTCCTCATAGCTCTGAGAACATGAGAGCAACATCGTGAGCTCCACCTCCACTGGATGCTGGAATGAATTTGAAGTTGTCTTTGGAAGATGACGGGCTCGGGGATGAACTAAAAGTGTATTTGCACACGTGAGTGGAGAAGAGAACGGAGGACTCCATGACCTCAAAATTGAGCAGCTCTTAACAGGTCACTCTATCAAAAATGTCTGCACTATAAACTAGAATTTTTTAATTTGTATTTTCTTTTTTTGCTGCAATATTTATCTCCACTAGCGCCCCACTGGATTTCTTTTCACTGGGTGCACTCACCATCCGAGGGCCAGCCGTCACATTGTCTCGATGGCTCGCTCTCCCGGAGTGTGCCTGGAATAATGGACACATACCTGTCAACTCTCACAGTGTCACCATGTGACTCACGATATCAGCTCCCATCCCTCGGTCTCCTGGTGAGAAGCTGTTATCACATAGTGGCAGGGAAAATGAGATGAAAACCACTGTAAATAGTGGTTTTCCAGCTTGTTTTCGGAGGCTTTGAACGACCGACATACATTGAGGGGCGTGAAAACACCCCAGGACATGAGCCTCAGCAAGCTTTTTTTGGGGGTAGAGTGGGCTCTGGGGGCAGTGTCGAAGCTCAAAAGTGTCTCATAGGTACTTCTTGGAAGGATGTCCCACCCCATACAAGGCCCCGCACCCCTCCCCACACTCAACTTAAAGTTGGCAGGCCTCGGGCCAAGATTTCACAGTTGACCTCGGAGCACTCCATACTGATCTGCATAGGGGCAGCTCCTTCGCTAAGGCGGAGGAGCGCCGCCCCACTGCTCTGTGAGCAGTAGTTAATGGAAAATTAAAATGATAATACACCCACCTGGACTCACCCAAATACAGACTCAAACACAGGGTGATCCCAGGTTGGGTGTTGGACTGAAGAGTGTATGTCTTTGTGGTATTGTTTTCCCAAGGGCAAATCTCATTTTTACGGTTTAAGGCGGTGCCTTGTCCCCTTGAGGTGTGAGGACCTCTCTCTCAATTTGTCCAGGGGAGGGCGCAGACAATGTACTTAAAGATAACTTATATTAATTTGTGATTTAACCTTCGTGTTTTCGTTTCCTTAGTCAGTGATAATTATCATCAAAATGACTTGGGGCCCTGCAGTGTCGGGAGGGGAGGGAGGCTGCCAGAGGACGAAACATTCCTGCTCTGCCCTCAACTTGCACATCCCAGGGGGTCATCATTAGCCGGCCTCCTGCAGCCTTGTTGTTCCCAGGATTTGTTTCTCTGCTTGTCCTCCATAAATACTCCCTCCCCTAACATACCGCAGGAGGAGTACTTCTATTGGACTCTTCTTGAGTGGGTGAGAGGGCAGACAGGGGTTAGAGCTGCTGCAGCTTGAGGCCCATGTCTGCATGCAGGGCGGTTGGTGAGGGATGTGTCTGTATGGCTGCAGAGTGATTTGTGTGAATGAATGAGTGCGGGAGGGCACTGGGCATGTATGAGTGTAGGGTGAGTAATGAGAGACCACTCAGTAAGGGGTAAGGCTGTATGAGTGCAGGATGTGCCTCTGAGTGTTGTGAATGGTGTGCTTGTTTGAGTGAACAGTGAGTTATGTGACTTTAGAAATACAGCGTAATATGCCTTTATGAGTGCAGAGTGAGTGCTGTGAATGCACTAGATGAGAGTTGTGCCCTTGTGGGTGGTATGCAGTAGATGAGAGGTGTGCCCTTGTGGGTGGTATGCAGTAGATGAGAGGTGTGCCCTTGTGGGCGGTATGCTTGTGTGATTGTAGGGTTCCAAAGGAGTGTGTGGGTGATGTGTGTGGGTGTTTGTGTAGAGTGGAGCCTTTGGGGGTCCATTTACACCCTTTTCCCATGTTTTCTTGAAATATCTGCTGAAAATGCACCATGTGCACCCATTTTCGGTCACATTTTTTTTGCAGGGGAAGATCCCCCTCACTGCCTGCATGTATGATTGAAGCTCACTCGCATTTTATATTCAATTTAAGGCTTTCTGCCTCACCAACTTTAAAATGCACCAGCCCCCACTGCACGTGAAAACCATTTTATAGTAATTTATATTACAAACTATTGGGCAGCTTCACAAAAGCATTTATGAGTATAATTTATAATACTACTTGCAGTCATATATACTTTGTGAATTGGCCCCAATGCGTTTTGGTTTGTGGGCTCCCGTTCCATCAGGATGGCTCACACTGCAAATACTACAGACTTATAATGTTATAACAAGCCCTGCCGCGGAAAGGGATTAAGTTAGTGGAGATGCTGGCACTTATCCAGGGGCCGAGAAAGGAGAAAGCTGGTGATGAAATAATTTCAGAGAAGTACTTACATCCGCTCGGCCCATAGTCCAGGGGGAGGACGTATTCGCGCTCTGATTGACGTGTCAAAAGACAGCCTGGCTGGCTGTTTGCTTGAGTATGAAGAGGTCAGCCAGTAAACTTCGGATTGTGCTACCTGTCTGCCACCGTCTGCCCCGAAGGAAAAGATGCTTAGTGAAGCTCTGAGAAAATCCGCTGTAAGGTCCCATGCCGACTAACTGAACAGGCAGCGAAATGTGACGCTGTGCATAGTGCATGACACTCTTGTGGTCTTTATCATGTCAAGACGGTAAAACATGTGATTGAAAATATGCAGGAAATATATAAATAGGAATACTGCAACAGAGAGCCCCCATAATATATTACTGTTTCAATAGAAATGTTGTAATCTCTTCACAATGGAACAGGGATGTGATTTTTAAATCAACTGTTTTTTAAACGTTGTTTTTAAGGAATAGCATGTGCTCTGCCTGAAGATTCATTTAGAAAACAAAAAGTGATGAGTGGAATGCATGCATTAATCTTAACCACTGGATTGAAAACTCTGTTGTTTTCACCTTTTTTTGCACCCTATGTCATGCTACACAGAGTGGCACAGTGGACAAAAAGTAGGGTGACCTCTTCAAAAATGTCCTTTCTTACAGTCAGTTGCTTAATAAAAATGTCCCCTGGAAGGTTTAGGTGTAGTTTCCTAAAGCGATTGATTTAAATATTCAAGCCAGTGAGGCTCAAGGTGCTTTCTGTCATTCAGTGCTGGGCATGGGTGAGCCAGGGATTGATATCAGAGAAATATTCACGGTCCCCATGCAAGCAAATATATGTATGTCATCAGCATAAGTGTGAAATGGTATTTTATGTTAGTCAGTAGAGTTGCATAGGTGACACAAGGAAGTGAATGATAACTTAACACATCTCACAAGATATCCCCTGGCCGTCTGAGAAGATCTGATACATATTGCATACTGTCCGGTAAGAATGACTTAATCCATGCTAGCGCTGTTCAGTAATGCCCGTGTAATCCTTGATTTGTGAGAGTAGAATGCAATGGTCAGTGATGTCACAGCTGCCTAGAGGTCTAGAAAAATGAAAGCACTTGGTTGATTCTTAACATGTCGTCACACACATCACCGAGTACCATTGCCTCTACTTGGCCTTAAGTATGATCATTGGGAAAGACGGATAGTTCATAACCAGATTGTTAAATCTGTCTGTTTATGACACCGCCAGACTCTTTCTTAAGTCTTTGCTTCTATTAAAAGGTTTGAGATAGAGTGTTAGCATTATAGGTCCTTCATACCCACATTCTGTTTTTTCATCTCTACAACGGCCCCCCACAGACGCTGGGGATGCCTGGTTTCACCTTGGAGATACCCAGAAAGGGACCATCTCACAGGGAAAACCAGGACGGGTTCCCCAGCGGTCTTCAGCGCCAGGATACTCCATGGAGTCGCAGTGCGCTTTACAAGTACACCCACATTTACATTTACATTTAAGAATGGAAGTGGTTGAGTGGAAGTTTCACGTTTTGCGCTTGAACTGTTTTGGAGATGGACAATATTGTATTATTTGGTGGTTTTGGTATCAAGGCAGACTTTTATTGGCAGGCCAAAACGTTGTGATAACCCTTCCAGTGGATAGACCTTTAAGTGTATTTTAATCCGTTCACGTGTGTGGTTTCTATAGTTGAGTGCCAGATATTGAGATATGCATAGAGAAGCAGAGTTTGTTTCTTTTGTTACTAAGTGAGAGGAATCACTTTTCCGAGAACAGGGCAGTGTGCTTGTGGGTGTTGAAAAGGCCTGGGCAAAATTTCAATTACACTGGCTTTATTGGCATAACTTTTGGAATTTTCCTTTATGCGTCTTACACGAAATTCCCAAAATTATGCTATTGTGTTACATTAAGTAAATACGTGCCGTGAGTGCATGGGAAGAATGGTAATGGTCAGAACACAGGTAATTGCATTTTGAGATGCTGGTTGTTTTCGTGGTATTTTTTTTAAACACTAAATGCTCACTCACATCAAGAAATGGATGCAAAGACACATTTCAAGCTGGAATGTAGTACCAAATGCCAGTTCTGCAATTTGAGTAATTATGCATAATTTCGCGTAATTTTCCTGTAATTTCATTGAATAAAACACAATAACACTCAGATTTTGCGCAACCCTATGCATGAAAAGGCAGCCAGAATGAAATTGTTTTGTCAGAATTGTACAGGTAGAAGGCAACCATTGCTCTTCATGCTTTGTCAAAGTTGATTGGTGAATGGCATTATGGAACAGCATAGCCGGATTGTGAAAAGAGTGGGCTTTGTACTCTGGGATATACTCTGGCCACACTCACCACAATCATGGTGGTATTGCTGTAATTGTTAAATAATTTCTCAGGTCTGTTATGCTCAGTTTTTATTTTGGCTTATTTTATTAACTTGTTGTGTGAGAATTTGTTCTCCCTGGTCGACACACAGTGCAACGTATGCTAATTTGTCCACACCAGGGGGAACAATCATAGTTTGGTGTTGAAAATTGGCTCTCTCTGCAGGGTTATCCTGGATTTTTTGACATTTTGCTGAACACTATTTTTACACTTTATGCCTGCTAACCAGTGGGAAAGTGTCTGAGATCCCCCTTTCCACAAGATGAAATGTACTTCCTTCTATTTGGCATCTTTAACTTATCTGTAAGTCTCTAGTATATGGTGTAGAGTGCACACAGGGCCTGTAAGTTACATTTCACCAGTGGGATTCAGCACTCATTGCACCACCCACTGCATTGACAAGGTTTATATGACTTCAGGCCTGCCATGTATAGTAGAGTTGTGCAAATCAAAGCTGCAATAACACCTTTTATTCAGGCAGGCCTCAACCTTCCTTTTAAATATTGATAAGTCAACCCTAAGTGGACCTTAGCACTCATAAGGCAGGGTGCATCACATTTCAAAGTAAGAAATGTAAAAGTTTAATGTTAACCGTGTCCAAACAGTAGCAAAAAAGCAAGAAAAGCTACCTTCATTGTGGCAGAGTTGCCTGTTCCATAAGAAAGCACTGAGATAGAATATTGTGTTTATTAAATGTACCTCTTACAAGTTCAATTTACAGGTGAAGTCAGATTTGTAATAAATATTTTGGAAAGATGACTATTAAAACGTCACCTTTGCCATGCAATTCAATTCAATTTTATTGATATATGATATGGAACTCAATTGAGATCCACATAAAACATGACATAAGAAGCACCAAATACAAATACGTAAAATCCATAAGATACGCTCTATTGAATCAGAAATCAAATGCAGGATTCATGTCCATTAATACAAATCTAAGAAACATTTTAAAAAGTTAAAAATTCTATAACAAAACATTTCATTGGGGGGGGGGTTATGAATATCTTCTACTAAAGAGTTGGCAGATAAAATACTTAATTTTAAGCAAATTGGTCTCAACCACTTTCGGTGGTGAGCCATCAAGGCAGGGCATACGAATAAAACGTGGGCAGTATCCTGGATCGAATTATTACACAAGTTACACTTTTCGGAGGAACCATACCATCTAGCTAAAATTTATTCAAAGGGAGGAGATCGTGCCTCATGAGGAACCAAAAGCGCTGTAAGCCATGAGGAAGATTCCAGGAGGCATAAGGTTGCATACGTTTGAGTAAACAAGAATTAATAACAGAAGAAGCACCTTTCTTTAAAATAAGGGATGCTCTATCCCTCCCAAAACTTAGATTCCATGTTGCCAGTTTTAGGGTGGACTTTAGCTGATGTGTGGAAAGCGAAAAAAGAGTTGATTCTTCCAGTTCAAGTAGTGCTATGGCCCTTCTAAAGTTCTTTATAAGTAAGGAATACTCTTTTAGGGGACCCAGTAATTCTTTTTGGATGAGGTATCTTAAGGTGGCCGGTTTTCCCTTTACCAAACAAGAGACCCATCGTATTATTCCCACCAGGCCCTGGACCTTTGCCATGCCGGAAGTCATTGGAAGTGAATTTTGCATTCTATTTGGCCCATTCTGTATGCCAATAATTAACATTTTAATAGGCATTAATGTGGTGTGAATTTGTTCCCAGGACAGTGAAAAAGGCATTTGGTGTTGTGAGCTGTTATTGTGCCCTTGACAGGATGGCCTGTTGGCTGCCCCAAGGACTAGATTAACTTCAAAGAGGCCTACCCTGTCACAGGCAGATGTAGCTAACACCCAGGCCTGTAAAATGTTTTGACCCTGCATTAAGACGGATATCCATCAGTGGGTGGGCCTTTTGTTGATATAAGGGTGTGTGATCCTTCTGCAATGTCAAAACCTGCTTGAGAGGTCTGCTGGGGCTTTTCGGATTACATTGGGGGCACACTTCAAAGGAGGGAAACAGAGATGCAAAACTATTTGTGTGTTGCCAGTGTCTAGTTGCTAAAAGCTCAGCTTTGTCCTCCCAGACTTCTGTCTCTGTCTCTGTAGTGCCTAAAACTGGATGTTAGTATTTTAGTATGGGATGATACTAGGACCACCATATTACACTTCCCACAAACCCCCCCCAGCCCTCAGAGCCCATGTTTAGTGTGGCCGGCAACTTCATCCATCTTGAAAATGCCCAAAGTGGATACTGTTAGCCCCGAGAACTTTTACTCCGTTGGTTAGGGCATCTGCAGGAGTCATTCTTATCTACTAGCTCATGCCTGGCAAACATGTGGCATCTCCAGATACTCACTTCAGAACACTTCTGGGCCTGTTTAAGATCAGAAGAGGACTGAACCTGCTGTCTACCACATGAGAAGAGCGTAGAAGACTGGTCCTGCTCTCCCTCTTGCACCCAGGACAAAGTATTGGACTCCAAGGATCATAACATTGATCTGCTGCTAAAGCTACAGAGACACAACAAGCTACAAGAGGCCTTTTCCTGTTACTGCCCTACTGACCAGTGGAAGCTGGAGCCCCTGCCACGCCTTTCTGTGAGTTTTTAAGTGCCTCCCGTGAGGTCCTGGAAAGCTTTAGAAGTATATTCCTATGGTGGGTTAGGACTTAAAGGACTATAGTCAGAAGGTAAAATCTTTGACGAGAAGGAACGTGGTTAGTGTATCGGACTGCACTCCATTGTGTTCAGCACCAAATTTCACCTAGGTCCTGTTCTATTGTGACCATTAACTATCTTCTAGCACTTTGTGCTTCTTGGTGCTATTTCTGCTTAAAACGTTCAAATGAATTCATATCTCTGGTTCTCCTTACTGTTAAAAAAAATTTGGTGTCATTTTGTTTATTAAATTTGCCTGTTTTTCAGATTCAGCTTGACATTTTTTTTTTCTTGCAGATTGACTTTTTAGTAACCCAATAACTTTAGTTGGTATTCTGTGCAGGTGGAAAAGGAATTTTGAAACTCATTTAGTTGTAGCATGGAGGGATAGAATTTCTCATCATGTTGGAAGTATGTACAATATAGCAATAAAAGGAGGTTGAAGGAGTATGCATTCATATTAGATTACTAGACATTGCATGTAGGGGAGGAACAGATAGCAGAGGTGCCACGATTTGGATGAGAACAGAATGTTGTATGGAGTCAAATACAGTGAAGAGATCTAACAAAATCATCACACTCATGGCGTCACCCTCAACTATCATTCGAAGGTCGGCAACTGCAGATGTACCTACCTATTGACTGCCAATTTAAGGCCTACAAATGGGGTAGGATTGATGTCAATTTTTATAAAAGACAGCTTGAAATAAAAGAAAAAAGAAATGGAGAAAAAAGTGGTCAATAAAATGGCAGTAAATGGCCACAAAGTTAAATGTTTCCTTTGTTAAATATTCTGCTAACTACTACGAGTCTTAATTATGGTATATACTATTCCTTTCTTTTCTCTGTGTTAGAGAAGACCTTGTGTTGTGTGTGTTTAGGTGCAGGCAATAACAATGTGAGAATTTGTGGAAACGTTATTTGAACGTGTTCAAGACCTTGTAGCCAACATAGGACATTTCTTCAGGGACTAACCGAATAAGGGAAACCATAATGGGTCATAAATTTGAATGGGAAGATTGTGAATTTATTCGTGATACTCCCAGGAAGACACACTGAAAATGAATTTGTATGAGACATTGCCATAATACTGTTCAGAGCAAAGAGAAAGACCAAAATAATTTGTCGATTAGGAAGATGGCTTGACCTACATTATTAATGACCCATTTAAAACATTCTCTCTCTCTCTTTTTCTCAATACAAACACACATGCAGCTCCCTCCAACACACATCGACATCCCCCATGAGACTTAAACATACAGAAAGGGGTTAAGATGCAAATAAAGTGCTGTAATGCAAACATAATTAAGTAGGTCATCATCAGCACCACCACAGCTTTCTTTGAGTACCCCCAGAGAGCCAGAATAGGCAGTGTGAGCGTACCTGTAGGTTGTGGCAAAGGGAAAGGTAGCCTTATTCAGTCTAAAAAGCTGACTGGAAGAAATGGAATCAAACTGCATGTTCTTGAGTAGTATGTGCACATTTCGGAGGCCCGGAATGATGCTTTATGAAACAGCCGAAGTACTGTATTTTTGATAGGTGTGAGACCTATGAAACAGACTGCCCATGAAGCTCTCCACAAATAGTAGAGGACAGTGTCCTATCGCGGGTGCCCTGTGAAGAAAGCCAGAGGATAAGGTGCAGCCGTACCTGCCCTAGAAAGAATCTTCTCATGACCCAGGGTCATGATCTTGGCCACAATCTGGGTAACTCTTCTCAGCACTAACCACACAAAATGTGTTACCTATAGTGAAGTCTCCATTTAGGCAGTGGATGTCAATGAAGAGGTGAAACCCCTGATTTAGGCAGAGTGGGGCAATCAGCCAATGCGGAGCAGATTTAAGAGAATCTGCAGGAAATTAAGAAGGTATTGGTTGATATTTGACCACCTCCAGGGTGCACCTACATAGATGCAGATTAATTTGAGAAGTAACTGTAAACAGGCAAAAATATTCCTCTGTGTCTCCGCAAATTTTACTGAAGGAAAGGACGTGTGCCCTCAGAGTGTCAATCTTCCATATTTCCTCCTTAGAATTCACCTGCGGGTGACATATTTTGTTGTTGGAAACTACTAGTGCTGCACATCAGCCGACTGCGTAATGAAGGCAGGGCGAGCATAACTTCATGAATACATTTATAGCTGCACATTAGCTCGTGAGCATCCTGTTGTGAAGCAAGGGAGGGGGAGCCGGAAGAGGGCACAAACAAACCCACGGCATCTGCTGAGCATAGATATCAAGCGATTCGCGATTTTCTGATAAAGGGGATACTTTTTAAGCGGCTCAATATCAAACACCCAGCGAGAAGCACGAAAAGAAGCTATATAAAAATGAAGATTAGGGGTAAGCAGTGAGGAAAAGACGGCCATTTCGTGAAAGCTGCACTATGTCATCTATATTTTGCATTGCAGAAGAAAAGTAGAATATCATTACAGAATACATTGCCCCCGCACCGTATACACGCCGAAATAAGTATGAAAAGCTCGTGGGTTCCTTTCCTCCGAGGCTAAAAGGAACAGGTCGCAGTCTGAGAGCCTATTGAGTTGGTCAAGGAGAGCGCGCGCAATCAGCACTGGCAAGCACAGCAGCCATTAGGCCAGCGCGCGCCGGTGACGCCCCACAGGCCTCAGGCTGCAGGCGTTGATTGAACGGCCGCGCGCATATTTTCAAGAGGGCCGCAATCCTATGTACCTGCCAATGGCCAGCTCATCTTCCCCAACCCAGGTCCCATAAAGCTCCTCCAGCGACCCACACTTTCATGAGATGTATGAGTCAATTTGTTAGAAAATGTTTTTCATGAAAATCAATACTCTAGAAATAATCTTTCCCTATTGCTGGATCTAAATGGAAGTGCGCTGAATTGGAAGTATTTTATCGAGGATAAATGCACAACCGTAGGTACTGGCGATAAGGTACTTCAATTGGTTCATGTACTTGTTGCACTGATAAGTGTGTAACTTGCAGTTCAGAAGTTCAAATCCGTACAGGGCTGACTCTTTGAAGGGTCCTCCAGTGAAGAAAAAAAGACCAATTCTCTTCACCCAGTACTGCATCACTAACACTCACAACAACCGATCTTCTAGATAGAATATTGCTTTATTTACTCAAGTCTGTTAGAGTTTTTATATATATATTATGACATCATTCACTGAATAGCCCATTTAAGAGTTTTAAAATGGGTTGCCGCAATTTTTACAGCACTGCATGTCAGCTTAACTGTTACAGGAGATGTATATATATATATATATATATACTTCGAATCAAAATCCTCATCAAAGAAGACGCCGCGCACCACTTCAAAGTTGGTTTAAGTGCTTTATTTTCTTATAGGTTTCTCCCACCTACGCGTTTCGGACTTTACCAGTCCCTGATCACGGTATACAAACAGTAGTCCCTTGTTTGTTTTGCAAATTTATACAAAAACACCCACACGGCCAGTTACGATGCATTGTGGGTGTCGTAGGCATTTGCAGTGTTCCGTTGATTTACAACAATGATCAAAGTGCTTTGAGTTAGCAAAGTTAATCTATGCAGTTCAATTAGGGTGAATATTGGTGAAGTTTGTACCAATACTGATCTGCTACTTCATATAATATGTAGAAAACAGTTTTAAACGACGGACAGTAAACAATTAGTTACATGTAGTCCATTGGTGAGATTTCTGGCTGAGTGCCTGATTATAAATTGACCTAATAGGCAAATTTAACTCAACCCACAATGCATCGTAATTGGCCGTGTGGGTGTTTTTGTATAAATTTGCAAAACAAACAAGGGACTACTGTTTGTATACCGTGATCAGGGACTGGTAAAGTCCGAAACGCGTAGGTGGGAGAAACCTATAAGAAAATAAAGCACTTAAACCAACTTTGAAGTGGTGCGCGGCGTATTCTTTGATGAGGATTTTGATTCGAAAAGTATAGCGAGGCTGTCCCACTCCTCGCCGCCAGAGCCAGCTAGAGAGCGCTCCCCCCGCTTGGGACATTTGCTTGTGGATATATATATATATATATATATATATATATATATATATATATATATATATATATATATATATATATATATATATATATATATATATATATATATATATATATTACCTACTGGCGGTCGCCAGTAGGTAGTTATAGTTAGGATTTTTTTCAATGTTAAATCTCAAAATTCTATTTGGAATAACTTTGGCACCGGTTGACGAATCTGCCTGAAAATTTCCTGAAAATGGCCTCGTTGAGCTCCGGTCCTTCCTTGAAAGTTTGGGGGGGATACGTCAAGCGGGGGCCGAGATAAAAGGGGGGTCCCAAAACGCGTTTTCCCCATGTTAATTTCCATAGGGCGGTCGATTTCACTTTTAACCCGAACGGCTGAATGGATTTCCACCAAATTTGGCAAAATTGTAGGGATTGGTAGCCTGATGTGCCTTTGCTATGTCTCAAGATATGTGCTGCAGTGGATTTTGAGTAATTTAGGTTGCAAAAAATATATATATCTATAGCAGCGCACCGGTGCGCGCACCAGGGAGCGCTCCGGGCGCGTGACGCGAGGTGCGCATGGAAAGCTGATTGGCTCTCGGGTGTCTGTAAACATTCGAAACAGTCCAGAGCGGCCGCCATCTTGTGTCTCGGTAAAATCGAGACATAAGAGGTGGCTAAAACAAAGGGGGAACTGACCATAAGGCGTCAGGGATAGACCCCTTTGACCCCCTAGGTTTGATGTGGGGGCTATAAAAGGGCCCCGCGGGGCATTTAAAATATATATTTTTTTTTTGTTTTGCGCGGGGGAAGCGCCCGGTGCGCGCACCAGGTAGCGCACCGGGGAGCGTAAAATGAGGGAAAAAGATGACAGAGTTTTTAAAAAAATGAAGTTTTTATTTAGAAATTGGAGGTAGTTCTAAAAAGAACTTTTTTTTTCTTCTTTTTGTTGTTTTATATTTTTTTGTGTTTTTTGAACTTTTTGAACTTTTTTTGGCTTTTCAAAACAGTTTTATATTTTTTTGTATTTTTTTAGGGGGAGAAACAAAAAAAGGGAATTGAAACTGGCTCAACTGGAGCAAAAAAACAAAAAACCCAAAAAATTACTTCTTTTTGGGGCACTTGTGATTATCACCTGCAAGGACGATGAGCTTAACGCTTTTTTCGCCATAGGCGATAAGCTTGCCACATGCAGAACAAGTGATTTTAAAATCAGCAAATCTCGGCTGAATGCAAGGCATCACCTCGGATGTTTCTGGTTCTAATGAGGTGGGTTGGTTTCTTTGGGAGGGGGTCCTTGATGACTGGGGGAGGTTACTGGCCAGTTCCCTGAACTCTGCTCGAGAGTAGTTGTTTGGGTGCTTTCTGGTCATGTGCCGAATCATGGTATAGTTACCAAAAGAATATTTTTTGTTTGGGTTGCCCCGTGAAAGTTCATCATTGCAGATGAGGCAAGTCACCTTGGGCGCATTCACCTTTTTTTTCCCCTCTGGGATTGAAAAAAACTGCCATACAATGTGTGGTTTGGGTTTGTAAGGTGTATTTTCTTCTGGCAGCCATCTTCTTCTCCCCTCCACCTCTTCCTCTTCCTCCTCCTCCTGTTCTTGACCACCAATATAATTTGGAGCTGGTCCTCTTGGTGGTTGTGGTGGTGGTGGTGGGGCAGATGCACCAGCTGATGCTACTACTGAAGCCATTAGTTGGAGCAAAAAAGTAGAGAGAGCAACAAACAGATCTTCCTCAGTCAAAGGACAAAGTCAGAATAAGGAAAAAAGGTGGGGTCTTTCATCATTTAGAAAAAAAAACTGTCCTGAACCAATGAGAAGTGTTATTTTCAGGTCACAAGACCAGGGGCTTCATCATTATGAAACTAAAACTGTTATGAACCAATGAAAAGTGTTATTTTCTGCTCACATGACCCGACGCGCTTACGCTACGCGCCCGGGGGCGCGCAGCGTAAGCGCGTCGGAAGTTTACGTTGTGCGATCGTATTCGCTCGAGTACTTCCGGGTGCGCTTACGCCGTGCGTATCACGCGGTCGCGGCTACGCGATATGTCACGATCATGTTTTAGTTTGCGATATTGGCGCTCACGAGACGCTCCCCGGAGCGCGCCCGGGGGCGCTTTTCAGAAATACGCTTTTCGGGGCGCACTCCGGGGCGCGCTCTGGGAGCGCTCCCCCCAAAAATTAAAAAAAAAAAATGGGATAATTGTAGGGACAGGTAGCCCTATTCTGAAGTGGTTTGTAAAAAAATTAACTTTATAAAAATATGTATTGTGCTACATTGGGCTTAATATATGTTAGAGCCAAAATGTAGCCCAAATGTAGCCCAAAGTAGCCCAATGTAGCCCAAAGATGGCCACCAGAGACCAAAAATTGTAAATGTAGCCCAAATTTCAACTAGATGTAGCCCAACTGTAGCCCAATGACAGAATGTTCCAGAGTGTTAAAAAGAACAACTAGAGTGCTAACAGTCTTATTTATAAAGTGAAACTTATAGTTAGGAATTAGCATTAACAAAACCTATGAAATTCACTGAAAAAAACCATAGGTTTCACACCAGTTATAGTTAGGAATTAGCATTTAAAAAACCTATGAAGTTCACTGAAAAAACCATAGGTTTCACACCGGTTATAGTTAGGAATTAGCATTTAAAAAACCTATTAAATTCACTGAAAAAACCATAGGTTTCACACCAGTTATAGTTAGCTGGAAATTTTACTGATATAAAACCATTGAAATTCCCACGTTATAGTTAGTCGGACTCACTATAACTTGCGCGTGCAATGCACTGCTGATGACATCACATATTACATCACTCATGACATGGTGAGTGACATCACTCATGACATCACTGATGACACCATCCTTGTGACACAGTGACAGACCTCCTCTCAGTGTAAAGTAACCCTTGAGACACATATTCAAAAATAGAAACTGAAATTTTTAAAAAATGGACATACCTATATCAGTTACAACAAGCAATTCTGTACTTCCACTATCTATATACACATCCACTCATTCACCAACAGTTCTATATAGTCACTCATACATATACTCACTCATCATATGAAGAGATACACCTATACATCCTGTTACATACCGACATTCATCCAAAAGTTACTCACACACATATTCACACGTGCAAATAAACTATTGAACAACCATTTATTTGAATATAGAGTTATACACACACTTCCACCTTACTTCTATTGAAAATTACACATATTTATTCTCTTAAACAATCACTTATAGAAACACATACTTATTTAAACAGGAACTCTTACAATCTCTTACTCTCACATATACTCACTTATATACATCAATATTCATATATACTAGATTAAAATATATGTAGTTACTGATAAAGACACTAGTGAGACAGTCATTCACTCACTAACAAACACATATAGACACTCATCCACCCATACAGTCCTGTACATATGCTGTCTTCAAAACACATACAAACAAAGAGTCAGTCACTCATGCATCTATGTGCTAAGTAATACCCTCACCAAACCATATAGACACTCAAACTGATACTAATAAAAATATCAAATAACCCATATACATACGCATGTAGCTACTTATCAACACATGTAGCCACTTATACACAAAGTGAAACACTAATATATGTATTTAAATATTTAAACATAACTCACTAATATTTATTTTTCAGAAAGACACATATTCACTGGATGGTGTCATCAGTGATGTCATGAGTGATGTCACTCACCATGTCATGAGTGATGTAATATGTGATGTCATCAGCAGTGCATTGCACGCGCAAGTTATAGTGAGTCCGACTAACTATAACGTGGGAATTTCAATGGTTTTATATCAGTAAAATTTCCAGCTAACTATAACTGGTGTGAAACCTATGGTTTTTTCAGTGAATTTAATAGGTTTTTTAAATGCTAATTCCTAACTATAACCGGTGTGAAACCTATGGTTTTTTCAGTGAATATATATATATATATATATATATATATATATATATATATATATATATATATATATATATATATATATATATATATGACGAAGACCCTCCAACTGAATGAAAGGAAGGAATCCCAGGCAGGGAAATACAGGTGGGGTTCTTTATTGAAGTTCCTTACAGCCGGGCATAATGCATTTCGGATTAAAATCCTTCCTCAGACGCCCCTAGCCGCTGTACCTCATGTCCGTTGTGCACAGATTGAGTGTTGTCAATCTTAATAAAGTTCACTTCTGGCACCGCCCCCGCTCATGTGATCATCCGCTGTGTTGGATTCAGTATGGAACTCCAACTCCCAGAATCCTGTGTGCCTGGTGTAGCGTGATGGGGGAAAACAAAAGATAAGTCTTTGTGTCTGCAGGCGTAGGTGAATTTGGGCACGCATGGTGAGGTAAGTGTTGAGGCATCACAACCCCTTGAGTCCCCGCATTGCTTCTACCTGTCGGGCGCTGGTTATGCTGGAACGTGGAATGACGACAATGCACCATCACCAAACTACCTCCAATGCAGAGATAAGGCTCGGACACCCGGGTTGACTTGCAAAAATAAATTTATTCTTCTGGCAAGTGGAAAACGACGCGTTTCGCCTTTACGGCTTGCTCACGCTCACCATATATCACGATTCGCCATCTTAAATACCATTTAACAAACAAACAAGTGAAAACACCAATGTGCTCAATGTAAACATGGCAGACATTTTAGCATAGACTCGAGACAAAGGTAATGTTCAGAAAATCATCTTTCATGTACCACATTTGATCTCATTTTTGATACTTTCAAGTTGTCATTATAGATTCACTATATATCCGTGATAAAGTCGTTGCAAACCTCTGTTTGTCCCCGGGACTTTGAAAATAGAGGGAGGCCGCATGACCCCCCTCCTGAAGCCGTTGATGGCCCTGGGGACCACCACCCCCCAGGGCCAGCTCAAGCAATGTCCGGGGTTCCCACCACCAGGACATTGCTGTTTGCTATGTCAGGGGCGTAGCATGACTCCTGCCCTGTCATAGCAAACCCTGCTTTGCTTCATTGAAGCAAGAGCAGAAAAACCTGCCCTCGCTTCAATGAAGCAAACCAGATTGCTTTTCCACAAGGGGAGCTGCATGTTAGCAGTCCACACTCCACTTACGATTGCAGAATTCCGTAGAATTCTGTATGTCAATAATCCAGCTGTGGAGCTGGGAATATCTTGCAGACAAGATTCTGGGCCTTTTATTACCAGTGCTCCACGGACCAAGCAGCTCGCTTTAGGGGATCCAGTGGAGAGGACTCTGGGAATCCAGCAGTCGGAATTCATTGATCCAGTGATCAACGACCTTGGAGGGTATCCACTGAATTAGAATGCATTATACCACAATGAGAATTCTAAGATGCTGGTCTCGGTTTTTCAGGCATCCGTGCGGTATTCCTGCCAGATTTTAGTGGGCGGGAACCCAGGGTACTAGAGCAAAGGCTTTGGGCATCCTGTAGCAAAGAAGGCGGGGCTTCAGGGACCGGTGTGGTGCCTACTCACGCTCCATGTGTAGCGCCAGCTCTCCTGAGGCTTGGTTTGCAATCTTAACGCTCTTCCGGGGTTGCCACTGGTTGGCAACCAATTAGAGCCAAGGTCGTGCTCAGGGGTTAAGCTCCACCAACATATGTACTTATCCAATCACTCCACCAATCCCCAAGCAACTATAAATTCACCATACTCTCTCCTTGCAGTGCTCTAATCATCCAGTCTATATCCGTGTACTCATAGAATGACCCACACAAAGTTACATAACTGAGGTGTTCCCCACTGCCAGAGGTAACATGGTTGCGTGCGCAGTCAACAGTACAATGTAATATGGTAGGGCCCAGGGCCATCATGCATACATAATGAACAGATGGACACAGTTAGATAGATAGTGGAACTGGCTACGGAAATGTGCGCTCGGCCCCTTTTAATTACCAGGGTCACATGTCAGTGACGTCTGTGCTGAATGTGTGTGGGGTGAGTGTAAGCCAGCCCTCAGGGAATGGTTGGTGCTGGAAACAACTAGAACAGTGATCATCGGATCACACACAGAGATTCAATCATAAAGGGTCCACAACTTGTGGTGCACTAAGGTAGGGGCACCAGATGTGAAATAACACACAAAAGATTCTATTGTAAAGGGTTCATGACTTGTGGTGCGCTGAGGTAGGGGCAGAAGACCTGAAATCATATACAAAAGATTTTATCATAAAGGGTCCATGAGTTGTGGTGCAGTGAGGTAGGGGCACCAAAGTTGAGCGTGTTCATGTGAAGAAATTGTTAATGTTGTTTCGGAATATTCCTGCTGCCTGAGGTGACATAGTTGCGCCCAGTGTCTACAGCACGAATCATAAAGGGTCCATGAGTTGTTTTGTACAGAGTAAGTGGCATCTGAAGAGCTCAGGGTGTGCGCAGTTAGCGAGGATGGTTTGTCCTTGCAGGCCGGATTGGATTGGATATGTGTCAGACCTGCTTACCGCAGTATAGGTCGGAGGCAGCGTTCAGCAAGGGCCCACAACCACGTGGTGTTGACTTGTGGTACACTGAGTTAGTGGAAACAGTGGCGCTTGACGTGTGCGCAGCCAGCGATGATGCGTGATTTGGGTGGGCCGCACTGGGAGCAATGTCTTTTGCCTAATGAATTCTGCCTTAATAAGGCTACGTGGCAGTGACTTGTGGTGCACTGAGTTAGTGGCACCTGAAGCACTCAGCGTGTGCCCAGCCAGTGATGATGCGTGGTCCAGGAGGGCCGCATTGGTAGCAATGTCTGTTGCCGACAGAACTGCGTTATCTGCAATCAGCCATGTGGGGTTGAGTTGAGCTGCAAAGTTAGTGGCACCAGAAGCATTCAACGTGTGCACAGCCTGCGATTATGTGTGGTCCAGGCGGGCCTCACTGGAAGCAATGTCTGTTGTCTTCTGGACAGCGTCATCTGCAATCGTGACTCAATTTGAATTGTGAGGGCTGCTGTCCGCAGTGTATATCAAAGGCTGTATTCTGTGCAAACATAACTCTGCTTTGCTGTGCCGCTGGGTTCGAAGGGGCCCTGTGTCAAGGAGGCCGGCGGACACGGTGGTGGCCTTGTGGTAGGCTGAGGGCTACCACTCTGGCAGACGCCCCAGCCTATTTATTCACACTCCTACGCTGGAGTGGCGTACGTTGGACTATCCCACCCGCTTCTGCTTACGCTCACGGGGGGGAACACAGCTACATGACCGAGATCTTACCCACTGCCTGAGGTAACATTGTTACGTCCACTGTCCACAACACTACAAGCGCCAGCAGTATATGTCCATATGGAGAGGTCTGTGCTCTGCATAGTGAGGTCTGTCCAGCACATCACCGCTACACTTGGCATTGCGTGCATTGTTATTGATGGCTGAGTTGCCTTCTTCGCACATACTTGGTTCCCACCTCCCCCAACATCCAGCTATTGTGAGGCTGAGGGGCCATGCCGTTTTGGGAAGGTCTACTGTTCTGTTCTGCGCTGCCTCAATGGTAGTAGGGGGGCGTGGTCTGGGGGGAGGTCCTGGGGGTGGTTGCGGTGGGTGTTGTGGCCTTCTTGGGTGTCGGAGCTGCATATCAGTAGCTCTATGACATGTGTTGGTCTTCAGATGTGGCTCTGAGCTGGGTTCCCTTTCATAATGTAGGTAGTCATCCTGCTTTACACCAGTAAAGGTAGGTCTTAAATTCTTACTGCTAACTCGGCTTATCGCCTGTTTTTTTATCTCATCACAGATTTTTTTTTTTTTTGTGTAAGACATTTATTGCACATTGTCATAGAAGTAGTACAAACATATCGCCTACAACCTGATAAGGCCGGCTGTCCATGTTTTCAGAAAATTGAATCAGAGGTTCATCCATACACAGCCCATCAGCCGACAACTATAGGTCCGGCGGCGCGTTTTCTGTGTCAGTGTAGGCTTATTATTTGACAATGCATCAGTATGGTATATATGCTCGTTCAGTCTCACATTTTCAGTATTTTCAGCCAGAACCCCCGTAACCTAGGGGAAGGACATATCAACAAAACAATAACCCCCTTTAAAACTCAAAGCACTGTGTCACAACATTTTCCCCCCCTCATTTTCCCCGCCATGCATTTCACAGAGTAGCAGATGACCTGTAGTAAGTGTGCGCTCAGCTCGTTTCATCATCAGAAGCCACTGACACCAGATACTGTCTGAAAGGTTCCCAATAGTCTCTGGGGCGAGACCCCGTAGGTAGCTCCTCCTCGTATGTGACCAAAGTATCTCTGCAATAGGTCAAGTCCTCTAGCCAGTTTTTTACCTTTGGTTTCCGCTTACTGTTCCAATGTAAGGATATTCTCCTCTTTGCCATCAGTAGTGCGATCACACACAGTTTACGTTGCCTCGCTCTCAATTGTGGCACTAACCCTACGAGGCAGACTTTAGCAGTACATGGTAATGTGGCCCCCAAGATAGTGTTGTGTGTCTGTACCACCTGATCCCAGTATTGCGCCACCGCATCACAGTGCCATGCCAAGTGTATGAAATCTGCGTGTTCCTGTCCACATCTAGTACAGTTGGAGTTGTCCCTCAGACCATATCTATGTAGTCTTTCAGGCGTATGATACATGTGATGCAAGTATTTATAATGGATCAGCCTAAGATTTCCGTTTGGTGTCAGCATCCCCGTTAGCATGCAGGAAGCCTCCCATTCCTCTTCCGTGAGTGTGTCCCCCAGCGCTATGTTCCATTTTTCCCTGGCTCTTGTAGTGTTACCCCCAATACTAGTTTGCGCGCTGCGGTATAATCGAGATACCAAGTGTGATGCTGAGGGGGTGGTGAGCACGAGTTGCAGTGGTGCAAGCGCTTGTGGTTCTGCTGGGAATGTCTGAAAATGTTCTTTCACCGCCCTCTGCAGTCTGTAATAGTTGAAACTAAACAACAGGGTTGGATTTTGGATATATGTCAGTTGGTCTAGCGTTATAAATTGCCCGTCTCTATACAAATCGCCTAGGGTATCTATGCCAGCACGTTTAAGAAGGTCCATTCCCACCTGTTCTTGTGTGACAGACAGTGCCGGATGGTGAGCTAAGGGGAGTGTTGGGGCGTAGATTGGTGTGCATCGTGCCATCCTACTCAGTGTCCTCCATGCTTCAATCGTGGCGTTCACTGGTTTAATGTCGTGATCGTGTAACCTGGGATGTTTATGTGTTAGAATACACGTCAGTGGGATGGGATCAGCATCACTTTTTCTACCGCAACGTGCGTTAGAAATGGAATCTCGTGGAACCAATAGTGTGCGAATTGCGCCTGCGCACACTGATAGTACAGGTAAATATCTGGCACCTTGAAACCTCCTTTGGCGTACGGCAGTGTTAGAGTCTGTAGGTCTAACCTAGCTTGTTTCCCCGCCCAGATTAAGGAGAGCATGAGAGATTTTATGTTACGAAACACCTCCGCCGTGGACTTGATAGGTATGTTATTGAATAGATATAAGAATTTAGGCAGGAGTACCATTTTTACTATTGCGAGTCTATCTGCAAGTGATAGCAGTAGCCCAATCCATCTCTTGACCTTATCCTCTAGTGCCGACACGGTTCTCCCGTAATTGGTGCGGATGACCAGTTCCGGGTCTCTATGGAACCAAATGCCTAAGTATTTCGTCGGCTCCTCTTGCCATTCCAGGGGGTAGTCCAGCACCGTGGGCTGGGTACCGTCTGTCAGCGGGAGTATTAGGGATTTGCTCTAATTGATGTGGAGACCTGAATATTGGCCGAATTTAATGTATTCCCGCAGTAGCGGGTTGAGATTCGTCTCCGGGTTTTTTACGTAGAGGACCATGTCGTCAGCGTACAAGGCTATGTGTATGGGCCGCGTTGGTAACTGAATAGCTGAATAGTGGTGGTGCTGCCGTATTTTACACGCCAAAGGCTCCAGTATGAGGGCAAACAGCATTGGCGATAGAGGGCATCCCTGTCTAGTGCCACGCTTGATGTCTATCGGGGCTGATAGATGCTTGTTCACCCGTATGCGAGCTGTTAGGCCCGAGTACAGCATTGTAATCCAGCCAATAAACAATGGCGGGAACCCCATCCGGATTAGGACTGCGTGGAGGAAGGGCCAGTCAATCGTATTGAATGCCTTGGCCGCAACCAATAATACAGCAACCGCTTTTATGGTCGGGGCCAAGTAGTGCGCCAGAGCAAAAAGGGTGCGAGTGTTGTGGGTGGTCGACCTATCCGGAATGAAACCTGCCTGGTCCGGTCTTATTAGCAGCGGCATGAGCGGATTTAGTCTGTCCGCTAATATGCTCGCTAATATCTTAGTATCAACGTTGATTAACGAGAGGGGGCGGTAGGAATCACAGTGCTCTTCGTCTTTGCCCGGTTTCAAAAGAGCGATGATCAACGCCTCTCTCATGGATGGCGGAAGTGTTTGGGCTTCGTGCGCGGTTTCATATAGGTTCACCAGATGTGGCGCTAGTGTGTCTGCATACGTTTTGTAAAATTCTATGACGAAGCCATCCGGTCCCGGTGCTTTGCCATTAGGGAGTCTTTTAATGGTATCTATAACTTCTTGTGTCGTGATGGGTCGAGCTAAATAGTCCCTGTGACCGTCTGCCAGCCAGGCGATTTCCACGTCAGCCATGTATTCCAATAATTCCTCCCGTGGTATTTGAGTCCTTGCCTCGTATAGTGCCCCATATGTTTCTCTGAATTCCCCCATAATGGTCTGTATGTCGTGTGCGCGTGTGCCGTTTTTAGTTCGTATTGTCGCTATATGTTGTGGTGCTCTACCTGAGCAAATCTTTTCCGCTAGGGCTCTGCCCGGCCGTCCCCCTTCCCCATATCTCCTAGCCGTTGTCCTCTTGAAAATGTACTTTAGTTCATCATCAGCAAATGTGTTGTATTCCGATAGTAGTACCTGAATGTCACTCAGTAGTGCCGTGTCCCCAGTGTCTGTGTATCACTTTTCCAGTTCCTGAAGCATCTCCTCCCTCCTCTTAAGCTGGTGACGGATGTCTTTTAATATTCCCGAGGATGTGCTAATGCATACGCCCCGTATTGTCGCTTTAAATGCTTCCCACAGGAGGCACGGGTCCTCCGTAGTGGGGGAATTCAGCTTGAAATAGTCCGTAATCGCTTTCATGACGATGTCAACATATAGTGGATCACGCAAGGCCTGCGCGTTAAATCGCCAGGTGTAGGGCGGCGGGACATAGTGTGGGATTCGTAACCTTAGGAGTACCGGGCCGTGATCCGACAGTGTTCTCGGGAGATGTGTTATCTGCTCTACCCATGTAATAATATCCTGCGTGGCTAACCAGTAGTCCAACCTGGACCAGCTCCTATTTGCCGCATTAACGTGTGTGGCTACCTGTTCCCCTGGGTGCAGTATCCTCCACACGTCGCTTACGTGCAAATCAGATATTGCGTCCAGCAGCATTTCCCTCGCCTTGGTATGTTGCTCAAGTGTATGCGGAGCCCTGTCAAGCCCGTCGTGGAATGTGACGTTAAAGTCCCCCCCAGATTACATTGTCCGCCTGTATATCCGCTATTTTGTGCCAAATCTTTTAAAAAAAACCCGCATCATCCACGTTCGGGCCATAGACATTCACTAGTGCCATTCTCTGCTGCCTCACCTCGCCCACCACTATTACATACCGTCCCCCTGTGTCGGTGTACGTGTCTTTGATTTTAAAGTGAGTCCCTTTCTTGATCAAGATACTGACGCCCCGTGAGTACGTCGAGTAATATGAGCTAATGGTGGATTCTGCCCATTTGTTCCCCAGCCTGGATGTGGTAGTGGGTGCCATGTGTGTTTCTTGTAGAAATGCCACATCCACCTTAAGCCTGTCAAGGTACGCAAACATCTGTCTTATCTTTTTTGGGTTTCCCAGCCCCCTGACATTCCATGTTAGAAAGTTGAGTGTGTCAAAGCGTGCCATTAACATGGGGTCGGGCGAAATCTTATGCCGCGTGAGCTGTGTGTCCTTCTGTCAAATAGCGCTCTTTTAACATAATCATTACAGGCAACAAAAGAGGTCGCAATGCTTCTTAGACACAGTGCAAACATGTGAACCATATTCAGCTTCCCTGCCCCCCCCTCCACCCACTTCAGCACCCAAACTTTGCCAAAGCCATTCCCCCCTGAACTTCAGAACTGTGATTGAACTTGTTGTGGGGTACACCCTCCTGGGGGTGTCGCCCGAAGCACACATCTCCATCCACGTAGTGGATGTGGACGGGCGCGATTCTACATAATGATAATGTCAAATTTTTCCCCTTCCTCTCCCCTTCCCATCCCCCCGCATGTATTTATGACAATCTCTACCCCCCCTGTCTCCCTTCGTGGTTTCAAACATATATAGGCATTGCCGCCCACCTTCATAGACAGTGTTTCGGGGTTGCACAATGGTGGCGCGTTTAGTACAGTCTACTGGCCGCATGCCCTGAGTCAATTAATACACAGATCTCGTGTGTGGACCTTTCCACAACGCTCCCCAAGTGTACTCACTGCGATACCGCCATACACGGCCTCCTTCTAATGTTCGCCTGCAGCGACGTCCGCACCCTCGTGGAGTGCAAATCATAGTCTCGCGCCAAATGTAACGTCCGTCGCCTGCAGCCATTCCCGAAGAAGCAATCCAATGATCCGCATAGGTCAGCCATCGCGTTGTCAGTCGTTGTCGCTCATTCTGCCCGCATTCTCCCGGTCTTTCCGACGTTTGGTGAGGGTTTTGACGTAGTCCTGCGCAGCTTGCACCGTCGTGAGAACCACCGGCTTGCCATCCGTTAGGATTTTAAGTTTTGCTGGGTACAGCATCGCATATCCGATTTCCAGGTCACGAAGCTTCTTCTTCACGGGAGCAAACTCCTTTCGTGCCTGCTGCACCGCCATGGTGTGGTCAGGATAAAACTCCAGCGTGTTGCCCTGATGTTTGATAGCGCCCTTTTCCCTTGCCAGTCTAAGTATAGTATCCCTGTCTCTGTAGTTGAGCACTCTGGCAATGATTATTCGAGGCGTAGCCCCTGGTTTTGGAGTGGGGGCCAGGGAACGATGCGCGCGTTCGACCAGGAAGACTTCGGAGAAGCTTCCAGCCCCGAATATATCCTTCAGCATGTTTTCCACGTATGTCTCCATCCTGCCGGTGTTGGTGGATTCCGGCAGGCCCGAGATGCGCACGTTGTTGCGGCGGGACCTCGCTTCCTGGTCCTCCACCTTTGCCTTCAGGGTTTCCAGGGTCTTTTCAATGGCACTGTGTGTTTTCGTGATATCTCTGGAATGGTCTTCCACCGAGGAGATCCTCTGTTCCGCCTCCACCAGTCTCTCCTCGTGGTTTTCCAGCTTGGCCGTCAGAGAGTCCACCTGTGCCACGACATTGTCCATTTTGTTATTCATATCCTGCAGGCTCTGTTGGATAGCCCGCAGTACCGTCTCCATGTTTGCGCCGTCCCCCAGTACCTGGTCTCCGTCCGCTTCTTGAGCAGCTCCTGTTTTTGTTGTTTGCTTTCTTGTCTCGAAGGGCAGCTTCGACTGCTGTTTGTCTGGTTTCCCCATTTCACCAGGAGATACAGCGGGGCTAACAACTTGAGGGCTCGCTGGGGCCACTGGCTTGATCGCCATCCGTGTGCGCCGTAACTGTGCAACAACCGCCCCCTGCGCTGTGGGTCTATGCATCGGATGTTCCACTCAGCCACATATTTGCTCAGTTTAGCTCAGCGCTCGGTGCAGGCGTGCCCTGTGGTACTGTAGTCGTTGTGGGATCTTAACACCGCTTGGGTATTCCCCTGCCTGGTAGGAACGGACCCGTGGGAGACGGTGGCCCTGTTTCGCGCCCTCTGATTCAGCACGTAGTAGCGCCACAGAGCCTCGCACTTCGCCACACTCTCCGGTTCACCCCCAGCTGCTTCACTCTCTTTCCCACCTTTGCTTCTGCGCTGTTTAGCGTTTCTCGACCTGGTCTCACGTTGCTTTAATGGAACGGGGAGCCGGCAGCGTCTGTAGCAGGGTCGCCAATTATGCGTTTCACCGCCGCCACCATTTTGGCCGCCCTGGAACGCATATGTTCCGCTGCAATATCACCATGCAGAACAGGCATAGCGTACCTGGTTTTCGCCAGCTCTTAATCCTCGCTGGTGACGTGTTGGGTTGAGGTCAGCCTCAAGAGCGTTTGTGAGCAACATCGCTCATTTTTGTCAGTTGCCGCTACGACCGCGCGCCGCCATTTTGGACAGCCTCGCAGTGTCGCATGTTTATCCGCCGATTTCTCCGTCGTGCCGCTTATCCTCTGGCTGATACTCCCACATCTTGGAGTCGGGGCTGTTAGACGTCCATGCAGCCAATTTGTGTAGTAGTTGGGGCAGGTTAGGGGCCGAGGTGATGATGGAAACGCACCCGTCCGGCGGAGCCGACTCAGCAGCCAGCCATTCCGCAGTGCGCCCTCTAGCGCCCCCCATCTCATCACAGATTTGGCTGGTTGTTGAAAATATCGGGAAGTGTTTTTTTTGTGTTTTTTTTGCACAGGAACGCCAACTCTGCATATCATTAGCATTAGTTGTCACTCTCATTTGTGGCGATGTTTTATACGGAAACTACAGCTGGAAAACTGCGATATCAGCAGTTTGCACCAGGTTGAGAATGGGATAATTCTTTTGGCACTTTTGCTACGCTAAAGTGCCTATAAGTCCTCGAGAATACTCCCCATCGTTTATTTCTTTTCTGTTGAGATTCGCGCACCCAGCCGCTTTAAAAAAAATATATATATATAATCATTTTTTGGCCCTGGGGGGTTTTGTGGGATACCCTGAGCAGACCTAAGGGGTCAGGGTGTTTTTACCCTGCCCACTTTTCTTCTTTTTTCATATTTTTTCTTCTGATTCGCATGTAGCTACAACAAAGTCCTAATAATCACAAGGGCTCATTTTAGAGTCACTCTATAACCCAAAAGTGGTGAAAGATTTATCGCCCCATTCTCAAGTTGGTGCACACTGCCACATTGCCCACAGGTTGAAGGTACCAACACAGCGGACAATCAACATCGTTCCGCAGATAAAGCTGCTGGCTGTGCTGCACCAGTTGGCCTCTTGTACCTTCTAACTAACAACTGCCAGAGTCGGAGGAGTCTCACAGCCAGCCCTATTAAACTTCCTCACACGTCTTGGATGCATGTCCACAAAAGCAAAATAAGGCCCCTGTATCCACACCACCTGCTCGTCCCAATACGTAGTATTCCTGAACAACCAACCCCAACCCCAGCCATTGCTTGACGCCCCTGTGCTCCAGATCCAAGATTGTAGTCACTGAAAGGGGGTGCGCCAGGTCATGAAGTCTAGTAGTCAAGAGTAGTGAAAAAAAGTACTTTATTCGAAAAACATAAATTAGCAACACAAAAACATCAAACAACGAGTGACATTCCCAACGGGGAACATCATCAGGGCAACTAGTGGATCGAAATACCTGTAGATCAACCTGAAAATCCCCAAACTCCGTATTCAGAAACTTGTTGGATAAATGAAGACAAGGTCAGGCATTAGTATGGTCACAAACGTAATATGGTACAATGTAATGCACTTGGACAAATTGGAATGCTTACAGGTGTGATCAATGCTGCACAAAATGACTGTAACAGAAGTTCATGTGGTCGTAACCTTCGTAAGAAAGAAAAGGAATGTTACAACCACACAAACCTCTGTTACGGTCTCATTATGCAGGATTTATCATACTTCTAAGCATCACAGTTCATTTCAGCTTGATACACCTGCATGTTCACTTCACCCACACTGCGCAGGAACAGCTGGAGACCAAGCACGTTAATCACGCCAAAGCAGGCTTCGTGCACATGTTGGGGGCAATTGGCCACACACATGTACTAATTGTGCCCCCTACCGACACTGCACACAATCACCACAACAGAAAACACATGCATTCCAACAATGTGCAGGCAAAACTGGACCACCGGTACCTGTACACTAATGTCGTTGCAAACTTCTCAAGCAGTGTGCATGATTCCTACATCTTTTGCAAGCATCCCAGCCCTGGTTCCCAGACCAGTCAGCCGCCCAGCATTGACTGCCTCACCCTGTGCACCCAGACCTCAATGCTCACCTGCCACCACCGGCGTGTCTCCAAGAGGGCCCACAACGTGCCATAGCAACCTCCTCAGCCGTCGCTGGATTCTGTGCCACAGTCCCCCAGTGTATACTACTGCACCACACAGAGTAGTCATGTCTGTACAGCCAGCTGCCTTTGGCATACACGCGATTCAGCCGA
This sequence comes from Lissotriton vulgaris, assembly GCF_964263255.1. Taxonomy (NCBI): domain Eukaryota; kingdom Metazoa; phylum Chordata; class Amphibia; order Caudata; family Salamandridae; genus Lissotriton; species Lissotriton vulgaris. Next base: position 1,183,880,873 of record NC_141695.1, on the reverse strand, counting down.
GCTCACAATTCAAATCGGATCTTGATTGCCAGGATGGTGTATCGAGGCCTACGCATCATCGCTGGCTGCATACCCGCTCAGTTCTGGTGGCACTAACTCATTGTAGCTCAAGTCATCGCCACGTGGCGGGGGGGGCCATGTTGGCCAAAATGCGTCAGCTGCCACCAACTCTGTGCACCTCAAGTCATCGTCAAATGGCAGGAGGCCGGTGTCAGGCAAAGTGCTTCAGCTGCCACTAACTCTGTGCATCTCAAGTCATCACCACGTTGCGGGAGGCTCGTGTTGGCCAAAGGGCCTCATCTGCCACCAACTATGTGCACCTCAAGTCATGGGCCCTTTATGATTGAATATTGTGGTGCGAACGTCATCATATTACCTCCGGCAGTGGGAATGTGATGTGGTAGGTCCGTAGGCCCTCATGCATACATAATAACCACACAGACACACCCAGCTAGGGAATGGAAATGGCCTCGAGCCCGTGCGCCTGGCCCTTTTTATTGGCAGGGTAACATGTCCTGTGACACCTGTGCTGCATGGGTGTGGTGTGGGTGTAAACCAGCCGGTAGGGAGTGGCTGTGGCATGCTTACAACTAGACCTGTGATCAGCAGATCACTGCAGGAAAAACCTGGGACATGTAGCATTGTGGTTAGCTCCCTGTAAGCGTAAGCGAAGTGGGCTGGCTAAAAAGCGCATCCTTCACAACTTTACCAATATGGCAGTTTGAATCTGCACACCCAATGAGATAGGTACAAAATGGGTGCACAACTCCAATTTTTTCACCCCCAAAAAATGAATATATATATATATATATATATATATATATATATATATATATATATATATATATATATATATATATATATATATATATATATATATATATTTAAGAAAACAGAAGACATTAAATTATTTTAAGAACAAACAAAAAAATTACAAAAACTATTTTTTGCATTATACAAAATTTCACACAAAAAATTCAAAATGACTGAAAAAACCATAGGTTTCAGGCATGTTATAGTTAGAAATTTGCATTTAAAAAAACCTTAGAAGTTCACTAAAAAAACATAGGTTTCAGGAAAGTTATAGTTAGTTAGTTGGACATTTCTCTTGTACAAAACCATAGAAATTCCCCTGTTATAGTTAGTTCAGCTAACGATAACTCACGTACCCGCAATGCACTGCTGCTGATGTCACATATTACATCATTCATGACATGGTCATTGACATCACTGATGACATCAAATTGTCAAACACACACAAGGTCACTGGAGACATTTCCTCGTAGTCTATTACGCAACTGTAATGTGGAATATGCACTAGACATTTACCCAACGAGGTAGCACTTATTAAATACCCAGTAGAAAGTAATCATGTTGGGTAGACATTTTGTGCAAAACTGGGGACTCTTGTTGGATAAAGCAGCAGGTGAGGTTCTGTTCTGGCCCAATCACTCACACAGTTGTAAACACACCCACATAGACACTCACCTACTCAACACCCATTCAGTAAAACTCACATCAACTCACAGAGTCATACAGCTACCTGCACACCCATTCAGTCACTAACACACCCACAAAACAACTCACACACCTACTCACATACTCAGACACCCACTCACTCACCTACTCACAAACCCATACATCCACTCATACACCCACAAACATATTCACACAGCCACTCACACACCAACACAGCCACTCAAACACCCACTTATAGATCCATACAGCCACTCACACACCCACCCATACTGCCCATCACAAACCTACTCACAGACCCATAAACCCACTGACAAACTGAGGCACACCCACTCACAGCTACTTATGCACCCACTCACAGACCATACAGCCACTTACACACATACTCACCGACTCATAAATACACTCACACACCCACTCACACACCCTCAAAACTACTCACACATCCACTCATACACCCATACAGACACACACACCCAATCAAAGACCTATGCAGCCACTCAACACCCAGTCACCGACCCATATAGCTACTCTCTCACTCACTCACAGATCTACAAAACTACTCACATACCCACTCACTGACCTATACAGTCACTCACACACCCACTCTCAAAGGTTACAGTTAGAAAATAAAACAAAAAAAATCACACAAAAAATAGGCTAAAGGGACCTTATAGTTAGAAATAACATTAAAAAGCCATAGAAATTCACTGAATAAACACACATTTTCAAGGATGTTATAGTTAGGAAATAGAATTAAAAAACCTTAGAAATTCACTGAAAACCAAAGGTTACAGGGACATTACAGAGAGGCTTATATTGTACATGCACAAAACCACAGAAATTCAGCAGTTATAGTTACTGGAGCTAACCATAACTCACGCCCCACAATGCACTGCGTATGACCTCGCGTATTACATCACCCATGACATGGTCAGTGACATCATTCATGGCATCTCAAATGATTTAAAAATAAATAAAAGCAACATGTCTTTGTGTTTTTTTGACATGTAAGGAATTGATAATGTGGCCTAGACATATTGATGACTCATGAATAACATATAAATAATTATGCATGGGAGTAAATGTAATTCAACTTAAGGAGTTGGTGCAATTCAGGAACTCTGCAAAACACTTGTAATGCGGAGTTCCTGCAAACTTCAGCTATCTGACACGTGGCAGATTATTTTTCCGATAGCACATGCAAGACCTGCTTTGGTGCAAGCCGGCGAGCGTGACGAGATTTGCCAGCTGCTAGTAAGTGCACACAGGATTTGCTGGCCACTAGCACATCTTCTGATCTCCACTTAGTCTTCCTGTGTCAATTTCATGATGCTGGCAAGAGCAATCAGCTGTGGCTGCATCTCTATCATATTCTCTACTCGAGAAGCAGCTAAATCTACTCGAAAAGAGGTTGTTGAGTTAATATTCTACTCCAGGTTCTTTTTAAGTCCAAAAAGCATTTTTTTGTAAATTTTATTTCAACAAGAAGAATGTATCCTAGGGACTCCAACTTCCTCTCCCTGTCTGGCAGGCTCCCCCCAGAGTGTTGCCCATCTCCTGGTCACTTTTTATTTGGATTTCAAGGAGGAAGGATCACTCTTTGTCAAATCTGGATTCGCGATCTCCTCAGAAGACGATGACAGGTCCACCAATTCCCCTAACTGTGATCAGCAATAGTCTGAGTGATAAAACTGCTACTAAGCCCAGCTCGGGGGGAAGGGGAATGGGAAGACACACAAGAGAGACTGCCTCACATAATGGCCTTCTTTACAATGCTGTTCTGGTACCTGTAAATAAGCACAAAAAATTATTGTTGCTCCTAACTCTATATAAACTTAAATGTAAACGTGTTCCTTTTCACTAGTTACCTTCTTACACTGAGGAATTAGCTTTTCTCTTAGTGAGTTTTAAAATGTATTTTTTGATTGATTGGAAGAACTTCTGGTCAACTCACTCAGCGCATAATTAGCAGTTACTTTTGTGCCTCCAAAATAGTATTATATTAGAGTCAGCAGTTCCATAATTAGATAGGAATACTTTCAATTGAGACTGATTCCTAGCTAATAAACTGCCTCTTATTCTATTCAGTTCTTCTTTTACAAAAGAAGAAATTATAGTCTTTTTATTGTTCTCTGAGACCCAAGTTGAACATAGTAGGTCCCACAAGGGTATGAAGTTGCTGGAGTCACTACTCGTTGCACCCTATTATCAAGTCTCTAGAGCGCTGCACTCTGTTTTCAAATCTCTTGAGCGCTGCACACTGCTAACAAGTCTCTTTAACGCTGCACACTGCTGTCAAGTCTCTAGAGCGCTGCACTCAGCTTACAAGTCTCTAGTGCGCTGCACTCAGCTGACAAGTCTCTAGTGTGAAGCAGGGATTTTGCTGAAGAATTTTCCTTGACGATATCATTGTCACTAATCGCAGCACAAGCTGACAAGTCTTTAGAACGCTACACGCAGCTCGCCAAAGAACCAACTTTGAATGCTGATTGTGCACTTTGAACGTGGAAAAGAAATCTTACTTGAATTCTGGAGAAAACTTCTCTGCACAGAAGTTTTCTCTCTCACCCAAACTCGTAGTCCACAGATCTGGCAAAATCTTCTTAGAAAATGTCTATGACCTTTCTTGAAGAGCTGCGAAGATTCTGAGGAGAAAAATATCTGGTTATCCAAAATACTTCAAGCGCTTTTCTTTTAATTAAGAAGCGTCGCGGAAAACTATTGAATGCCCTCACAAGAACGAAACTTAGAAATAAGGCTATGAAGGAATTCAGTCAGAGCACGGAGAAAACACAGTTGTTCCTGACTGAAAACAGTTGAAGTGCGCGGCATGTAGCTCGCTCAAGCGCATTGTCTCCGCTTGGCATCTCGAGTCTCAACAACTAGATCGAGAACCCAAGCAGGAAGTGCACGTCTTCTTGCTGCATTGAAACTGCGGAATGCGAACCTTCCACAAAATGGACTTTAATGCTGCCTTTCACACTGGACTCAGCCTCCGCCAATGTGGGTATTCCCTCATGTCCAGTCTTTTTGTGTCTTTTTTCAAACAAGCACAAGCTCTAACAAGGGGGGAGTCTTAATACTCTCCTTGTCTGCTTCATATAAACCATTGTTTGTAAGGGCATTGTTTTTGTGACATAACAAGTAAGTTGAAAAATGTTTCTATAAGGGTGTTTTTTGTTTGATAGAGGCCATGCATCATATTTTATCGTACTTTTATTTCATTTTTTAATTTGATTGTGGTGGGTGGCCTGGAGTTTCAATAGAGGCCTAGTTATTTTATTGCAATTAATTTTTCATCTTTTGGGAAAAAGATTGCACAGTTCAGTACATTTTCTACATATTTGTTAAATTTGCACTATTCATTTATTTGGGCCATCCAGCCAGTAGGCTCAGGACTAGTTGTGGGTACATGAAACAACTGTTTATGTGATACATATTGTTTTAAAACATCATTTAGAGAGGGATGGCAGTGGTCTTTTTGTATTTCACAATTTATTCTCCAAAATGTGTATTTGGGTAGGGTAATGTTTGATGCATTGGGAGGATGTGTGTTGTAAATTCTTTTATAGCTCAGACCATTTAGTCACAGTTTTTAGATATTCCCCTTATTGCTCCTGTATCATTTATGATCTTGTCTCTTAACCATTATAAATTCACTCCACATACTGTTTAACACCTCTGAATGGTTCTGATTTGTCGTGTGTCATAAAAATGATATGTACAGTGTGTGTACAAGGCAAAAAAAACTTAAATATATGTATTTTGACTATTTTCTCATATGAATCAATGTGTGTTAACAAATACTCCAGTGTTGTACTAAAATTTGTGGAATCTGAAAGCATGTTCCCTTTGTTTGGGCATTTCACAATGGTAACACTTAGTTCAAGTAACTTAAGTGTTTTTCAAATCTTTAAACTATTGAATGGATTCAGTACTGAAGTTGCTTATCGATGTATCATGCCATATGAATTCAATTATGCTGTAGAAGAAATTAAGAAATAATTTTTGAGGGATTTGCAAATTACTTTTATAGCATAAGTAAATACGTAGGACTTGATACAATTGTAATCCACTTTAGTACAGAGCATAAATATTTTTACATTTGACTCCAAAATATCTTATGTTATTCCCAGTTTCTTTACCCATTGTAAAATTATTTTTAAAAAAATGCTGGCTTTCCCATTTGGTAAAAATTAGAAAAACATCAAAGTAAATATTTCATACACTGATCATATTATTTTTTTTATTAAATGTCATGATGTAATTCACAATAAGCAACAGATCAAACCTTGATGCATTTTTACCATTTCATAATAAGGCACGAGTTGTGCCTGATTTTGAGTTTTCAGGATGGTATACCCCAACTTATATGTGATGTAATATTCCATCTGCAAAAGTCCCTTTTACGTATCCTATATTATTCACCATAGATTTATCATCTGTACATAACAGAGAACATTTAAAATACATCTTTTGGATATTGGATATATGTTACTCTGTCACCAATGAGTACACATTCATGTCTGTTTTATCAAAAATTGTTTGCAAAACAATAGTTTTGACAAAAAACAGACAGGCTTACATGCACATTTGTGAAGTTGTAAGACATCATGTAAATCTGTCACTTTTTACAAAAATTAAATAGTCTTTTTGAATCAAAACATATTCATGAGATGTTTTTAGTAAAACAATGTAGGTATTTAATTTAATGTTTCCAGTCATTTTAGCTCACATGCTCACTATTGTTTCTTCAAAATGCCAACCCACCAATGTAATGTTTGGAACATCCACTTTATCATAAGTGCATTTTATGTGATGTCTCCTGTCAACAGGGCTACTGTAACATCCTTCACAAATATGATGGAGCATCATACCTGGCACAATGATAGCTTGAGGCCTGTTTGGTACAACTGTCCCTTATACACATAACAATCTCAGGTATATTGTTTTTTAGGCAGGCATGTGTCTGCTCAAAACAATCCTTTGGCACTGAACAGAAATGTAGTGGAATCATTTTACACAAATTAATATACAAAACACATCATCATACAACTTGGGCAAAAGGAACACCTCGTAGAATTCATCTTGTGCCATGGACATTGTTAGACCTGGCATCATTGGTGTGAGTCTCCCTTTCATTTTGACGGATTGCCTCCTTTGTTTTGATATGTTTGTGCTGGATTTATGCTTTGATATGCAACAATGGTCCTTAATATATTACAATGCTTAGAAACAAAATTTAATTATAGACAACGGTCTGTACTATAAGGAAGCATGTGTCCAGCCGGACACTAATTTAATCAATGTAGAAGCATACATAAGATAAGGTGAACAATTATACAGTGGGATACAGTCCTGTATCCAGTACACATAACACATAAGAAACAAAACATAGGATAGGAATTTGCAGGTAATTAGGAAGAAAGGGAGGCGCTAGTACCAGTTTAAAGCTAGTCCAGCTGACCTCATGTAGTATACACAATTAAGGTAACAAATTGGGAATGGTTGTGTCACTACATTTACTGTTGACAGCGTTTTGATCCTACAAACAATAAGGGATCATCATCAGGACTAACAATGAATTGCCTGAATGTGCAAGCCTGTTGAAAAGGAAGTAAAAAACAAAGGGGACATGGTTTACCCTATATCCTGCATAGCGTTGTATTACTGATAGACCATGCCAAACTTATTGTGAAACCTTCCATACGTGCGTGAATGATGTATCAAGTGTCACGCATTCTAAAGACATGGTGAAACTCGGTGAAACTGTGACATGCTTGTGGATGTTGCCACAGTAAGTGGGAAGTGCAAGGATTGTGGTGAAAGGTAAGGGGTAAGGGAGTGCGTAGTGGGATGGTGCCTAGGCAGTTGGTAGATCTAATCCAAGAGCTCTCACCTAATGATGGCTTGGGGGCAAGTGTCTAAGGGTAGAAGACACATGGACTGGGAAGACATCCGGGGAGCGGTGTTACTGAGTCTAAGACAGGAATAAGCAATTAAGTAAGGAGTGGAGAACATGGGCTGGTATGTTCCACTATGGCGAAAGGGGCCGATTACCTAGGGTTATCAATCAATCCACAACAGGATGTGGAGTTCCGGTGGATGAGGCAGGTCTTGGGTAATCACGCCGATGGGGCACCAGGCTTAAGGAAACAAGGAACTAAGTCAAGTATAGGAATAGGAAGAATACATAATGTTGGCCATATGTTAAAAGCCTTACCCGGTTAGCAATATCTAAGGTATAGCAAGCGGATATGCGGTATGGATAGTAACGGGGTGAATCCCATCAGTCACGGGTATTTTCGCCTAGCAATCTGCAAAATAAGGAAGGGAAGGGTTAAGGTATGCCCACCCTAGTTAAACAAAGACAGGTGGAGCGTGACACTTGCCAGAGTATGGGAAGCTATAATACGAAGGCTTACCTTGGTGTCCAATATGGGACATCCTACAGTCCTGTCTGGCTCGATGGCGCATGGAGGGGAACTGATTAGGAGGCAGCGCGGTGGATATACCGCGCGTTGCAGTAGCCGCCATCATAGGTGTGGCAAACAATGCACAAAGGCTCTGTGCTGATCATGGTTGGTGGCCATATTGAAGGTGGCAAGTGGTCGCTAGCCTTAGTAATGAATTAAACTAATCATTAGACCCAATTTCTATGTGTCCGGGTCTTAGATTGCGGAGGGGTGGAGGTAGAGTGGGTAGACAGAAGGGGTAGAAACCAACCACAAGAGTACATGTGTGTATATTCAGTTAGGGTAATAAAAGCGTATTTAGGCAGTAAGTGTATTATTTACAATGAAAGAAGACTCATTAACATGTAAACCCGTTAATACATTGCAGACAAAGACCTTACACATTATTACAACAGGGATGTCCAGTCTTCATTACGGTTAAGTCCATTCTTGATACTATCCATGAGTATGATCATCTTTAATTTCTCTTTGTTAAGTGAAAGAGACATGTCACCTCCACGTGGAGGTAATTTCAAGGCTTTCAGGACAGTCCATTTGATGTCATTTTCCGAATGGCCTTCTTGTGTGTAGTGCTCAACCAGAGGGGCGTTGGGGGTTTTACAGGACCCTGCTCCGATGTTGCCCAATCCTGGTTTTAATCTTTTGCTTGGGCTGTCCAATGTAAATGCGTGGACATGTGAATTGAATCAGGTAAATAACACCACTGGTGTTACAGTTGGTAAAGGATTGGCACTTAATCTGTACATTGTTAAACATGAAGGATTTCCCTTCCATCGTGTAGTCACAGACATTACATGAACCACATTTTACATTTCCTACAAGTGGTATTTGGTTCCAATGTGAGTCAAGTGTAAGACGCTGCGGGGGATTTGGGAATGCTGCCCGCACTAGGTGATCTTTGAGGTTAGAGCTTTTGCGAAAGGCAAAAATTGGGCGTTCCATCTTAAGGGTGCCGGCATTAATTAGGGGCCAGTGTTTCAAGATGGATTTTCTTAGGGAGTTAGATACCGGTGAAAAGGTAGTCACACAAGCCATCCTAGTGCTTGGATCTTTTTGCTTGGGGCAAAGGAGGGCCTCTCTGGGGCAGTACCAGGCTCTTTTCGCAGCCCTTCGGACTATTCTATTGGGATAACCTCTGTCTTTGAGTTTGTTGGATAGTACTGAAGCTTCCATAAAATAGTCCTCTTTAGCAAAACAATTCCTGCGAATCCTCAGGTATTGGGAATACGGTAAGGAGTCCCTGAGTGCTCTGGGATGATTGCTGGAATAGTTCAACAGGGTATTCCGTTTTGTGGGCTTGTGGTATAATCTGGTATGCAGACACCCTTCAAGTTGATAGATGGTTAAGTCAAGAAAGGAAATGGATGAACTGTCAATTGTGCTGGTGAATGTCAAACCTGAGCAATTGTTGTTAAGCCAGTGAGTAAATAGCTGGAGAATGTCAAGGTCCTGATTCCAAATGAGAAAAATGTCATCGATATACCGTCTCCAAATTTAGATGACAGATCAGAAAGGGTTAGTGGATGAGAGTATGGTATGTCACTCAATGAAGTCCATCAACAGTATCGCCAGATTGGGATTAATCCATGATTGCTTTGTACAATGGAACAGCAGCATACCCCTGCAAATGTCACACCTTGGACCTGAGAAAGCCTGGCTTGTTGGTAAGTACAATCTGTCAATATGTTGTTTTGTTAATTTCAAGTTTAATGATCTGAAATATTGTTAAATGTTTGGGCTAAGTTTTTTTCACCTATAGGAGACTCAGTTTATCCTAAGCAACCATGGTTGTTGGCACTGCTGAGGAATCCGACAACGCCAGAGGAAGTCCACTTCAATGAGGCAATAGAAGAACACAGATGCCAGTGGAGCAGGCTTTTGGGCTCCTAAAGGCCAGAATTTGACGTCTGGAGAAGGCTGATGGAGCCCTCCTCTACTCAATAAGGTGGGCAACATCACCATGGCCTGCTGCATGTTATATAACATAGTCCTGCAAAAAAACATCCCATACATTGAAGAGGATGCAGGCCATGAAAGGCCACCAGGTGAGGAGGCTGAAATGCCAAATGAAGATGATAGTGCGGAAGAGAAAGGAATTGCCTTACATTAAGATGTTATTGACAGCTTCCTTACACGTGTTAGTATATATTTACAGTTAATTACATTACATGTTAAGCCAATTTTTAATCTGATGAGGATGGCGCAGTGTACTGGAAATGTTTTAGAGAGGGCAAGCTGAGAAAAATTACAGTTCTAAGATGTTTGTTGATCAAAGTTTTGACACATTGAGTACTCTGTTCATTTACATTGTTTATCTTTGATAGTTTTTAGAAAATGTGTCCTCAAACGTTTAATTTACTATGTGAACATTTTGTAGTGTAATCTACTAATTGCTTTTGTTTTTTAATCTGTTTTATGTTCCTTCACCATGTCATCTTCATTTGGACATTTCAAAGTTGTGACATTTGCAGTTATATGCTGATGTTGCAAAGTACAAAGGGAACATAGGTTGATCTTGTAAAAGACACAAACAGGCTTTGGGAGTACATATCTTGTACAAAGACAGCTTGCGCAGTGATTGAATTAAAGTTTTTGCTTTAAACGTGTTTTGTGTGGAATGTTGGCACTAAGGCATAATGTGCTGCTTAAACTGCTCTAACCATAAGTGATAGTCGATACTGAGGGGCAGATTTACAAGCCCCGTACGCCACATTTGTGATGCAGTTGCGTCACTTTTGTGATGCAGCAGCGGCGCAGTGCCAGCGCCATCCTGTGTGGTATTTACAATGTGACGCATCTGGGAGATGCATCACGTAAAGCTCTGCGCCACATGTGAGCATTCCGGCGCGGGGGCATTCTGTCGCAGGAACGCCTCCTAAAAGTGGCTGAGTGAAATCTACAAAATTTCACTCAGTCACTTTTAAGGCCATGCTGCGTCAAAACCCTGCGCCTGCTTGAAGCAGGCGTAAGGATTGACGCAGCATGTTAGGCATAGGGGCACCCAGAGCCTTGCTGGAGCTGCGTCGCACTTGCGGCGTGACTCCTGCCATGCGTCACCTTTACGGCAGCAGATACGTCACGCATCCATCTACTCTTGCCCCATGGTGCGCCGCATTGTAAATGTGGCACAGGAAAAGGGGTTAACCCAATATAGTACCTGGGACCTGGGTGCTTATCGGTACATATAGGAAGGGGTCCCAGTACTTAAAAGCATTAAATCAAAAATAATGGAAAATGAATACTTAAATACATATATAGCATAAGCACACTTGTTATTTAATCAAAGTGTGTATTCAAGGTACAGAACATAGTGCATACACCATTTCGTCATCATCATAATAAATCATTTCCCCAAGTAGTGTGAGGGTAAGAAGGGATGGGTGGTGCAGTGTGAGAGAAGTAGTCCAAGGTTTCAACACAATCTAAAATGCAATATCAACTTAGAAGCTATGCAAAAATACCATTACTAAACCCTGGCTTCACCTTAGAGCCAGCTACAAAAGAAGACATTCAGGGCCGATGTAGGTGCCCTAATACTGGTCGGAAACGGCCGAATTCAGCAGTTTCCGACCGGTATTACGGTTTTCAGATGTAGGGCATGCATTTACAGAATCGGTATTTTACCGATTCTGTATTTACCGAATCGGTAAAATTACCGATTTGGTAAATACAGACTCTGTAAAATACCGATTCTGTAAATGCAGATGTAACTGGCACATGTCAGAGTGCCACAGGGCTTTAAGAATCGGTATTTTACCACCCAATCCAATGGGTGGTAAAATGCTGAATCCAGGTGTGCATGCACATCTGTGCATGCACACCTGTGCCATGTGACACACAGACATGCCTATAGGGAATGTATGTGTGCCACATGGCACACAAGCCTATAATTGGGGTGCTAGAGGGTGTGAAAGTGACACCGCCTGCACCCTTGCAAGAATAGGCAATTACCGAATTGGTAAATACTGATTCGGTATTCCACATTGATTCCTATGGGCTTCAAGGCCCATAGGAATCAATGGGGGATACCGATTCGGTATTTACAGAATCGGTAAATACCGAATCTTACAGATTCGATATTTACCGAATCAGAATTACCTACATTTCCCCCCCTCTAATTTACCACTTCTTAAAAACCGAATAGGTATGATTCAGGATTTTAGAAGTGGTAAATTAGATTTACCTACACCGGGCCCTAGATGTTCATATCTTATTTGATTAAACAACATGCTGAAAGAGCATGTATCAATATCGTGTTTGTTGATTACGCAAGCTGTTGAGAAGGTGGAAAATCAGTCGACGTTTCAACCCCAAAAATAAATGTTAGGTAACCGCTGGGCCTTTGGACGGGGTCTTCATCAGGACGTGGGGGTTGTGGCGGGGCAGGCGATGCTATGGAAGATAAAGGGTAATGGGTAAACTAAGAAAACACAGCCTTAATCAGGTAATGTTGAAAAAGCCCCAGGGCAATTACCATGGGGAGGGCATCAAAAGGTTGGGCCAGAAATCTCCAATCCCAGCAGGGCGCAGATTAATCTAAAAATACTAAAGAATAAACTAGTACCTCAGAGTGATACTAGAGTTTAGATCAAAAGAAGCACAGTGGTCTAAATAATTAAATACTCACTGGACGCAAAGCAGGACCGTCACTAAACAGCGTTCATTAAAAAGGTGGTTGCCATGCAGGTTAATATGAATTCTACAAGAAACGGAGAGACAAAACTGGGAGGCTCCATTAATGGTTGTGATGCAGGGGGAAGAATTACCTTGATGGAGGTCGGAACAGGCCTCTAAATACTCACATGGGCATTGTATGTCAATCGCTCCTTACGAATTGGAAAAAGCAGCTGCAGCGGTCGGCATCAACTGTAAATAATGAGGAGCAAGTAAATTGGAATCGATCGCTACAGCCACAGCCTGAACTAAAGACTCAATTAAATGCTTAAAAACAAGGCCAGCCCCTCAGTGCAAGATACGCTATGATTGTCTAAATACCTCTTGTATGGGCCGCGGTGTGATGTATCTGTAACCGCGTTCGCCATAGAATTTCGCAAGCACCGGCGGTATGGGCTGCAGCAGGTAAAAAGACGCCGGTTTGGATCCATTTCAAAGGTTTGAGGGATATACAGCTTGGACTTCTGCACAGTAGATGCTTGAATATCGTGATAGCAGAACTTGCATGATAGAGAAATGACTTAATTACATACTATTAAGTGATATATTTAAATGCAAACTCGTACCTCTGTGGCACAAGGGTAAAGGTGTTATCACTTTGGTGAACCTGGTGTGACATCACAGCTAAGTGATATATTGCAAATGTGTACCTCTCCAGCATGAGGGTAAAGGCGTTATGATATAGGCAAACCTGTCATGGTTGGTCTATTCTGCTATAAAACATACAGGTGACTTGAGAGGAGCTGTAATGCTGTCACAGACCTTATAGTGGATATTCTAAGTCCTGCAGGTATATACATAATCCTTCCCCTTCAAATGGTGATCAATTATAGTGTGGTCATTCACTGGCCATGTTGTGTGTCCAACCATATGGCCAGAGGGCAAGGTAGGCATAGTCTACCATTACAGCAGAAATGTAGGGCTAGTTTGAGATCTGTCGAGTTGATGTTGCCAATTGAGCATGACTACTTTCCAATTAATTTAATACGTTGTTAACAGAGTCAAAAATTGCCATCCATTTGGACTCACAGACGTTCCACACCGTACTGATGTCCCCACCCCTTGGGCCAAGTGTCACTTTCTCAAGTGCAATCCATTTCAGACTGTCAGGGGTGTGTCCACATCTTTTCAAGTGGTCCACCAGTGGTGCACCTACTACCTCGCAGCGGATCCTACTGCAATGTTGCAATATTCTGGACTTAATTTTTTGTTGAATCTGACCCACATACAGTAGGTCGCAAGGGCATCTAATCACATAAATAACGTTGGTAGTGTTGCAGTACGTGTAAGATTTTAGTGCCACTGTGCGTACGTAGTGTACGAACTCCTTTGTCTGAATCGTGGTATTGCATGCTTTACATGACCCGCATCTGTGGTGTCTAAGAATGGGTGGAAGATTCCACAAGGAGAGTACAGTTGATGGTTGCCCTAGAAAGAATAGACCACGAGGTCCCTGATATTTTTCGCTCTTCTGAAGGAGTGAAGGGGAGGGGAATTTTGCTGGATGTCGTCAGCTATCAGGCCCCAATATCCATTTAAGATTTTTTTGATGACATTACTCTGTGTGGAAAAGGTTGTCACACATATCACTCGTTTGGAGGATGGATCACTATATTCCTTTGGTTGGCGGAGACTCTCCTGTGGTTTGTACCATGCGCGTTTTTGAGTTCGCCTAATCAGCCTGGCTGGGTAGCTACGTTCCAACAAGCGATCAGTAAGTTCCTGCATCTCACTCATATAGTCCATCTTCATTGAACAATTCCTGCAGATACACAAAAATTGGCCGAAGGGTAAGTTGTCTCTCAATCCCCTTGGATGATGACTATCGTATTGTACGAGGGAGTTCCGTTCTTCTGGTTTCCTGTATAATGTTGTTAGAAGTACGTTGTTTTCAACGAAGTTTGTAATATCTAAGACGCCGATTCGTTCTTGACTTGATTGAAGGGTGAACTGTATATCGGGACTTCTTCCATTTAGCCAAGTATGGAAGTTGGTAAGATTGGCAGTACTACCGGTCCAGATTAACAGGACATCATCAATATATTGGACCCACAGATCCAGGTTCTCTGTGTATGGATTAAGATCATCAAATACGTGTCTCCTTTCAAAGTCGTCCATGAAAATTATAGCCAAATCTGGGGCAAAGGTAGCCCCCATAGCGACTGCTTTGATCTGTAGAAAAAAATTGTTTTGGAAAATAAAAAAGTTCTTCATCATGGCTAGTTTAAGAAGGTCTATAATGAAATCCGTTGGAATAGGTACTGGTACCGTCCTTTGGTTGAGTGCTCTCTCGATGACCTCGAGAGCATCTAGTTGGGGTATACTAGTGTATAATGACACTATGTCACACGTGACAAGAAGTTGTTTAGTAGGGGCGAAGGGGTTTGAGCATCGAACCGCATCCGGAGACAATCGGTCTTCCTGGGGGGCCCATCATGTTCTTATGCACTTTGGGAAGCATGTAAATTGGGGGTAGGCGTGTATGGCTCTGATTGAGAAATCTGAATTCTTTTTCTGTGAGGAAGCCTTGTTCCCTTCCCTTTTGCGTGACTTCTAGGATTTCAAGTGCCAATGTCTTGGATGGATCAGTGGGTGATTTTTTATAGCTGACTCTATCGTTTAGTTGTCTGTAAATTTCTTCCTTGAATTTGGCTAAATCTTGCACCACTATGGCCCCAGCTTTATCTGCTGGTTTGATCACCACTTCCTCGTTTTCTTTGAGAGCATTAAGGGCAGTCTTCTCAGCGTTGCTTAGATTGAATTTGGTGTATTTGTGTTCATCAAGCAGTTTCTCCACATCACGAGATACCACACTCTCGTATGCTAATATTTTGCTGGTCATAGCGTAAGTGGGTGGGAAAAAATTTGAAGGTGTCTTCAAGCTAGGCATGAGCGAATTTTGCGGATCTCGCGTTCGCGAATTTTGCGGATTTGCGGATTCGCAATCCGCAAAATCCGCGAATTCCCGCGAATTTGCGGATTTTTTTTTTTTTGTGTTCGCCCGTGTTTCTGCCAGTTCGCAAGGGTTTTGTACACTTTCGCAAATTGCGAACTTACCTGTCGGGTCGCAAGTTTCGCGAACTTGTTGTTTCTACGTGTCCAGCCTGTTTGGGACACTCTTCTTCATCACTGCCACTCTCTGTCACCACTGCCACTCTCTGACTACTCATGCCACCCTCTGGCCCACCCATGCCACCCTCTGTTTCATCACCACACCCTCTGGTTGTCCAGTGTACATTATTTTCGGCAAAGCAAAGCACACCTTCCCTGCCTCAAGTGACCTGAATTAATTTGGGGCTGATTAATGTGTCACAGAATATTTTTTTAGCTGGCACCTGCTTCCTTAGTGCGCCCTGATTAGTGATCTTTTGCACTTGCTAAGTGCTTTCATTGTTGCAAAATTAGTTACAACACCTGCCCTGCCCCAACTGACAATAATGAATTAGGGGCTGATTAATGGATTTTAACTTCCAGCCTGGCTCCTGCTTGTCTCCCTTAGCTGTAATTCAGGACCTTTGTGGCATATGTGTAACTATTCTGAGGTTCAGAGCAGGGTCACATAATAGTTTCAACTGGCAACTGAACTCTGGAGGGGCCCTTCAGGAAGCACTACAGGAAATGGCTACTAATGATGAGCCTGAACTTTTGAACCTGGTAAGTAGTTACTTTCAGTTTTGCTAAGATCGTATTTCTGCAATTTTGCACTTATTCGCGGGGCGCGAACTCACGCGAACTCACGCGAACAGTGCGAGCAGTGCGAGCAAAATCCGCTGCTCGCGGATTTGCGGATTTTGCGGGAGATTCGCAAATCTCGCGGATTGCGGATTTCCCGAAAATCCACAAAATCCGCGAGCGGAACGGATTTTCCGCCCACCCCTACTTCAAGCCAGTCACTGATGTTCACTGTTGCGTGGTAGAGTTTCTAACGTAATAGCATAAACGGATTTTCCTAAAGAAACTGTACAGTTCCGTTTTTAAGGCAAATTTGCGGGGCTGTGCTGTTGGAACATAGGAGAGGCCCCTACCCATCACTTTGATTTCATCATCATTCAGAGCGTAAGTTGAAATATTCACCACTGGTTTAGTCGGAATGTTCACTTAATTGGTCACCACCGGTAGACCTTCCGTCTGGTGGAGATCTATCCATGAATATCTGCTCGGAAAGTCACTTGCTTCTGGGCACGTCCTCTTCCCCGTCCCAGTTCGTGTTGTTGGGTTGTTGACCCCGCGGTGGTCCCCGCAACCAGTTGTTGCTGCAACCTCTTGGCGGTCTCCATTGGCCTTGACCCTGGCCTAAAAAAGACTGTTGTGGTGGATATCCGAAGTCCTGGTAGTTGTAGGCCAAACTAGGGCCCTGTAACTCTTGGTCACTACCTGAACAGTACGATGAATCGGAGAACGTAGTGTAATTACGTCGTCCTCTGTATCCACCCCTGTTCCGATTTGTGAAGCGGCCTTGATTGTCCTGTTTATACTAGTCAGTATGTAGGTACGGGTAAACGTTCTTCTTATCAAAGAGACGTAAGTCACGTGCCAGTTTTTTAAGTTTCTTGTTTTGTGTCGTTACTTCGAAGTCCTTCAAAGTAGCATCAAGGTTGGATAGAGTGTCCTTAGCGTTGGTTATGCTGCTATCACCAGCGATTTCAGTTCTTAGTGCCACGATTTCACTGGTCAGTCCCTGTATTTGTTCAACTGCGGTCTCCACTCCCAGCACCATCCAGTGCCGGGAGCAGTTGTTAGCTACAAAGCTGAAGCCTTCCCTGGACTTTGGAACATCCACAAAATCGCTGGTTCAATCTTGATTTGTAAGCCTACAGGTATGAAGTTCTCCTGCAGGTATTTGGTTAACAGATGCCCATGGAGGCGAGTGCGTATCAATTTATTTTCTAAGCATTCCAAACGTGAGATCTTGTCATTCAACGTAAAGTATATATTAGGGGTAGTAGCTGAAAGAAAGTTATTTGAAGGGTTTTGTATGAGCTGGTTTATATATTCCTCCGTGTAGGACAGGAGTTTGTTTTCTACCATGGTAGTACTTGACTTAATCAAGCTCGGAAAAACCTTGCAGGTGTACACCTGCTCAGAAAGTGGCACAGGAAAAGGGGTTAACCCAATATAGTCCCTGGGACCTGGGTGCTTAGTGGTACATATAGGAAGAGGTCCCAGTACATAAAAGCATTAAATCAAAAATAATGGAAAAGGAACACGAAAATACATAAATAGCATAAGCACACTTGTTATTTAATCACAGTGTGTGTTCAAGGTACAGAACATAGTGCATACATCATTTATTCATCATCATAATAAAACATTGCCCCAAGTAGTGTGAGGGTAAGGAGGGGTGGGTGATGCAGTGTGAGAGAAGTAGTCCAAGGTTTCAACACAATCTAAAATGCAATATCAACTTAGAAGCTACGCAAAAATACCATTACTAAACCCTGGCTTCACCTTAGAGCCAGCTACAAAAGAAGACATTCAATGTTCATATCTTATTTGATTAAACGACATGCTGAAAGTGCATGTATCAATATCGTGTTTGTTGGTTGCGCAAGCTATTGAGAAGGTGGAGAATCAGTCAACGTTTCGACCCCAAAAATAAATGGTAGGTAACCGTTGGGCCTTAGGACAGGGTCTTCATCAGGACGAGGGGGGGGGGTGGCGGGGCAGGCAACGCTATGGAAGATAATGGGTAATTAGTAAACTAAGAAAACGTCGAAAAAGCCCTAGGGCAATTACCACAGGGAGGGCACCAAAGGGTTGGCCCAGAAGGCTCCAATCCCCGCAGGGCGCAGATTAATCTAAAAATACAAAAGAATAAACTAGTACCTCAGAGTGTTACAAGAGTTTAGATCAAAAGATGCACAGTGGTCTAATTAGTTAAATACTCACTGGACGCAGAGCAGGACCGTCCCCAAACAGCTTTAATTAAAATGGTGGTTATCGTTTGCCATGCAGGTCAATATGTATTCTTTAAGAAACGGAGAGACAAAACCGGAAAGCTACATTAATGGTTGTGATGCAGGGGGAAGAATTACCTTGCTGGAGGTCGGAGGGGGCCCCTAAATACTTACATGGCCATTGTATGTCAATCGCTCCTTATGAATTAGAAAAAGCCACTGCAGCGGTCGGCATCAACTGTAAATAAAGGGGGGCAAGGAAATTGGAATCTCTCAAATGCTCTCAAAGATAACAAGGAAGTGGTGATCAAACCAGGAGAGAAAGGTGGGGCCATAGTGGTGCAAGATTTAGACAAATACAAGGAAGAAATTTACAGACAACTAAACGATGGTGTCAGCTATAAAAAACTCCCCACGGATCCATCCAAGACATTGGCACTTGAAATCCTAGAAGTCACGCAAAGGGGAAGGGATTAAGGCTTCCTCACAGAACAAGAATTCAGATTTCTCAATCAGAGCCATCCACGCCTACCCACAATTTACATGCTTCCCAAAGTGCATAAGAACATGATGAGCTCCCCAGGAAGACCGATTGTCTCTGGATGCGGTTCGATACTCGAACCGCTCTGCAAATATGTTGACCCCTTCTTAAAACCAATCGCTGAAAACACACAGGCATATCTAGGTGATACAATGCAAACAATTAATCTAGTGGATGAGCGACCCTTCGACCCTACTAAACAACTACTTGTCACCTGTGACATAGTGTCATTATACACTAGTATACCCCAACTAGATGCACTTGAGGTCATCGAGAGAGCACTCAACCAAAGGACGGCACCAGTACCTGTTCCAACGGATTTCATCATAAACCTTCTTAGACCCGCCATGATGAAGAACTTTTTTATTTTCCAAAACAAATTTTTTTCTACAGATCAAAGGAGTCGCTATGGGGGCTACCTTTGCCCCAGATTTGGCTATAATTTTCATGGACGACTTTGAAAGAAGAGACGTATTTGATGATCTTAATCCATACAGAGAGAACCTGGATTTGTGGGTCCGATATATTGATGATGTCCTGTTAATCTGGACCGGTAGTACTGCCAATCTTATCAACTTCCATAATTGGCTAAATAGAAGGAGTCCCGATATGATATACAGTTCACTCTTCAATCAAGTCATGAACGAATCGACTTCTTGGATATTACAATCTTCGCTGAAAACAACTTACTTCTAACAACACTATACAAGAAACCAGCAGAACGGAACTCCCTCCTACAATATAATAGCCATCATCCGAGGGGATTGAGAGACAACTTATCCTTCTGCAAATTTTTGCGAATCTGCAGGATTGTTCCATGAAGACGGACTGTATGAGTGAGTCGCAGGAACTTACTGATCGCTTGTTGGAATGTGGCTACCCAGCCAGGCTGATTGAGCGAGCTCGAAAGTGAGCATGGTACAATCAACGGGAGATTCTCCTACAACCAAAGGAACGTAGTGATCCATCCTCCAAACGAAGTATATGTGTGATGACGTTTTCCACACAGAGTAATGCCATCAAAAAAATCATAAATGCTATTGGGCCTGATAGCTAGCCGACGACATCCAGCAAGATTACCCTCCCCTTCACTCCTTCAGAAGAGCGAAAAATATCAGGGACCTCGTGGTCCATTCTTTCCTTGATGTAGTGCAACCATCAACTGTACTCTCCTTGTGGAATCTTCCACCCATTCTTGGACACCACAGATGCGGGTCATGTAAAGCATGCAATACCACGATTCAGACTGAGGAGTTCATACACAACGTACGCACAGTGGCACTAAAATCCTACACGAACTGCAACACTATGAACATTATTAACGTGATTAGATGCCAGTGCGACCTACTGTATGTGGGTCAGACTCAACAAAAAATTAAGTCCAGAATATTGCAACATTGCTGTAGGATCCGCTGCGAGGTAGTAGGTGCACCACTGGTGGACCACTTGAAAAGATGTGGACACACCCCTGACAGTCTGAAATGGATTGCACTTGAGAAAGTGACACCTGGTCCAAGGAGTGGGGACATCAGTACGGTGTTGAACGTCAGTGAGTCCAAATGGATGGCAATTTTTGACTCCGTTAACAACGGATTAAATGAATTGGAAAGTAGTCATGCTCAATTGGCAACATTGATTCGATAGATCTCAAACTAACCCTACATTCCTGCTGTAATGGTAGACTATGCCTACCTTCCCCTCTGGCCATATGGTTGGACACACAACATGGCCAGTGAATGACCACACTGTAATTGATCACCATTTGAAGGGATAGGATTATGTATATACCTGCAGGACTTAGAATATCCAGTTTGAGGCCTGTGACAGTATTACAGCTCCTCTCAAGTCACCTGTATCTTTTATAGCAGAATAGACCAACCATGACAGGTTCGCCTATATCATAACGCCTTTACCCTCATGCTGGAGAGGTACGCGTTTGCAATATATCACTTAGCTTTGATGTCACACCAGGTTCACCAAAGTGATAACGCCTTTACCCTTGTGCCAGAGAGGTACGCGTTTGCATTTAAATACATCACTTAATAGCATGGAATTAAGTAATTTCTCTATCATGCATGTTCTGCTATCACAATGTTCAAGCATCTACTGTGTAGAAGTCCAAACCGTATATCGCTCAAACCTTTGAAATGGATCCAAACCGGATCTCAAACTGTTCTTTCTATCCTAAACGCTTTCACGCTTACAATTGATGAGGTTGCGTGTTTTTATTAACTTTCACAATGTCTAATCGTGAGTTTCCAATTCAAATGGGTTGTTACTGTCTAATAACGTTTTCACCCTTATGTTTGAAGAGGTGCACGTTGTACATAACTTCCTAGTGATTATTGGACTTGTTGGTCGAATATTAATGTAGCTTGATGTTTTTTAATAACTACAAATACATACACCCATTTGTTGCAGAGCTATATGATTGCCAAAGTCTTTCTACCATGTTTCCACGTACGCATTATGCTTTAGACAACGTGCATGCGCCCATGAGGCGTCTTTTTAACCACTGCAGCCCGTACTGCCGGTGCTTGCTCATTCTACGGCGAACGCGGTTACAGATACATCACACAGCGGCCCATACAAGAGGTATTTAGACAATCATAGCATATCTCGCATTGAGGTGCTGGCCCCGTTTTTAAGCATTTCATTGAGTCTTTAGTTCAGGCTGTGGCTGTAGCGATCAAGTCTAATTTCCTTGCCCCTCTTTATTTACAGTTGATGCCGACCACTGCAGCATCT
Organism: Lissotriton vulgaris; assembly: GCF_964263255.1. Classification (NCBI taxonomy): domain Eukaryota; kingdom Metazoa; phylum Chordata; class Amphibia; order Caudata; family Salamandridae; genus Lissotriton; species Lissotriton vulgaris. Next base: position 1,183,859,058 of record NC_141695.1, on the reverse strand, counting down.
TTTTCTAAATTCGTAAGGAGCGATTGACATACAATGCCCATGTGAGTATTTAGAGGCCCCCTCCGACCTCCATCAAGGTAATTCTGCCCCCTGCATCACAACCATTAATGGAGCCTTCCGGTTTTGTCTCTTCGTTCTTATAGAATTCATATTGACCTGCATGGCACCTTTTTATTAACGCTGTTTGGGGACGGTCCTGCTTTGCGCCCAGTGAGTATTTAATTAATTAGACCACTGTGCGTCTTTTGATCTAAACTTTAGTATCACTCTGAGGTACTAGTTTATTCTTTTGTATTTTTAGATTAATCTGTGCCCTGCTGGGATTGGAGCCTTCTGGCTCAAACTTTTGATGCCCTCCCCATGGTAATTGCCCTAGGGCTTTTTCAACATTACCTGATTAAGGCTGTGTTTTCTTAGTTTACCAATTACCCTTTATCTTCCATAGAGTCACCTGCCCCGCCACACCACCCACGTTCTCATGAAGACCCCGTCCTAAGGCCCAACGGTTACATACCATTTATTTTTGGGGTCGAAACGTCAACTGATTTTCCACCTTCTCAAGAGCTTGCGCAACCAACAAACACGATATTGATACATGCGCTTTCAGCATGTTGTTTAACTCCATGGCTGCTATGCGTTTTCCCCCTCTGTGCTGCAAATTGTTCTTTTTCATTGTTTTATGACGAGCTGGGCTCGTCATCAGTGTTTGAGGAGGCTACACCATGACGAGCCCAGCTCGTCATGAGTGTGGAAGGGGTTAATCAAATAAGATATGAACATTGAACGTCTTCTTTTGTAGCTGGCTCTAAGGTGCAGCCAGGGTTTAGTAATGGTATTTTTGCGTAGCTTCTAAGTTGATTTTGCATTTTAGATTGTGTTGAAACCTTGCACTACTTCTCTCACACTGCACCACCCAACCCTTCTTACCCTCACACTACTTGGGGCAATGTTTTATTATGATGATTACGAAATGATGTATGCACTATGTTCTGTACCTTGAACACAAACTGTGATTAAATAACAAGTGTGCTTATGCTATATATGTATTTTCATGTTTATTTTCCATTATTTTTGATTTAATGCTTTTATGTACTGGGACCCCTTCCTATATGTACCGCATTGTAAATGCGGCGCATCCATGGTGTCGCAAGAGGTGTCAGCTGTGACACACAATAACTGGCGCATCCCTGCTGATATGCAGGGTTGCGCCAATTATTGTAAATCTGCCCCAAAGCATATAAATCTCCTTTCACAATTGCAAAATCCTCATTATGGGGCTGATTACGATGGCTGGCGGACTTCGGTCCGTCCGACATCCTTTCGTAATTGGGACTGCCTGCCTACAAGATGGCAGTCCTATAGGGCAAATTAGGATGTGACCGCCCATGTTTTGTATTGCGGCGGGTGCTTTGCTCTGCAGCACCCACCGCAAGACAAAACAGAAACCCCACACATACCCCTGCACTACATGGCAGGCACCATGCGGTGCCTACCACACGGTATAGTGCTATGTAGTAGGGCACCATCTGTGCCCCCCAGAGCCTATGTCCCTAGCCCAGGGGATTAAAGGGGCCCTCTACGAGCCACCAAATCTGTTTCTGCCTGTTGTTTTGCTGCGGTTTGACTGCCCCAGAATTACCGGCAGGAAGGGATATTGTAATTCCTACGGCGGTGGATGACAGGCACAACCGCCAGTCAGGGAATACAGGGAGGTCCAACAGGTGGTCGGATAAAGCCCGCCTTTTGGGACTGTGGCGGTCTGTGTTTTCTAACGCCACACACCCAAATGCCATAATAATATGGCGGACAGAGATTTCTGGTTAGGTGGCCAAAGAACCACCACTGAAAGCCTGCCAGGCTGTTGATGTGTGTTGTCATTGTCAAAAGAACTTTTTGTAGCAGAACACTAAGGGCCTGATTATGATGGCATGGAGACTGCCACCTACAGGCTTTCAGTGGCGGTCTCCCCGCCATCAGAACTGGGATCTCCATCTGCCATATTATAATGGCTTCTGGACGGGTAGCGGTTGGAAACTCTGACTGCTATTGTTCCGACAGGCGGTCTGTATCCAACTGCCTGTCGGACATCCCTGTAGGGATTACAATATCCATTTCTTCTGATCGTTCTGTGGCGGTCAATCTGCCACAAAATGGCAGGCAAAAGCGGATTTGTGGGCCAGTAGCGGGCCCCCTAAACACCTGGGATGTAGGCCCTGGTGAGACCTATGGTGTCCCCTACTATCCCTACACCATGTGGTAGGCACCGCATGGTGCCTGCCAAGTAGTGCAGGGATATGTGTGGGGTGTCTGTTTTGTCTTGCCGCAATACAAAACATGGGCTAGGCCCCCACCACAGTGGTGATCGCAGCCTAATTTGCCCTGTGGGACCACTGCAGTGTAGGTGGGTGGTCCCAAATACGATATGATGGTGGACGGACTGAAGTCCATCCATCATCATAATTACCCCCTTAAAGTTGTTTGTGACATTGCCCCAGATCATGCAACCGGATCACTGACTAAATATTGACGGACACAATATAGACTACCCAAAATATCGACGCCAAAATATCAACGGACAAAATATCGAAGTCCTATGTACAAACAGGTAAGTACCAAAATATCGAGTCCAAAATATCGTTTATATATATATATATATACATTGTAAAAATATCGAATTTGTTTAAAATAATGTAAAATTATAAAATTATAAAATAGCTAAAATATACTTAAAAATACTTAAATTACCTTAATTTATTAAATAATGAATGTAACTTATGACAAAAAATACAATCATATCTGTTAGAACATTTATATATATATATATATATATATATATATATATATATATAAACATAATATTAATAAAAAATACACAATAGTATTACCGTAGGATAGCGTAGGGGTAAAAATTACTATTCCCACTCCAGACAGTGCAACAAGAGGGAAAGCATTGGATAGCATAAGGGGTAAAAATTACTGTTCCAACTCCAGTGAGTGCAACAGTAGGGAGAGTGTTGGATAGCGTAGAGGTAAACATTACTATTCCCACTCCAGCAAGTGCAACAGTAGGGAAAGCATTGGATAGAGTAGGGGTAAAAATTACTATTCCCACTCCAGAGAGTGCAACAGTGGGGAAAGCGTTGGATAGCGTAGGGGTAAAAATTACTATTCCCACTCCAGTGAGTGCAACAGTAGGGAAAGCGTTGGATAGCGTAGGGGTAAAAATTACTATTCCCACTCCAGAGAGTGCAACAGTAGGGAAAGCGTTAGATAGCATAGGGGTAAATTTACATATCCCCACTCTAGTGAAATTAAATTATATAAATCACATAATTATAAATTAATCAGTTAATACATTTTAATTACCAATTACCAATTAAGAATTCATTAATTACCAATTAAAAATTAATTACCAATTTATTCTAAATAAATACCAATTAATTAATTAGCATGTTTAATTAATTATATTAAATTATTTCCCACCCTATTCCCCTATAAACCCACAACCCGCTACTAAAAATAAATTATTATTATTCACATAATTATCAATTAATCAATTAATAAAAACTACTTATCAATTAACAATTAATTAATGACCAATTAAAAATGAATTGACAATTTATTAAAAAAAATACCAATTAATTAATGAACATGTTTAATTAATTATAATTAAATTACTTCCCACCCTATTCCCCTATGAACCCACAACCCGCTACTAAAAGTAAAATATTATTATTCACATAATTATCAATTAATCAATTAATAAAAATTAATTATCCATTGACAATTAATTAATTACCAATTAAAAATGAATTGACAATTTCTTCAAAATAAATACCAATTAATTAATTGACATATTTAATTAATTATAATTAAATTATTTCCCACCCTATTCCCCTTTAAACCCACAACCCACTACAGAATTAAATTACGCAAAAATTAAATAACATAAAATTAATTAATTACAATAAATTACAAATAAATATACACTTTCCACACATAAACTAACATATAAAACACTTAAAAAATTAGATATTATTAAAAAGTCGATATTTTTAATCACCTATATTATGTACTTCGACATTTTGACTGTCTATATTTTTAAATTCGATATTACAGTACTTACGTTCAAAACGATATTTTGGATGTCTATATTCTGTCCAGTCAATATTTTGTCCATTCTATATTTTGAACTCGATATTTAGGTTACTCGATATTTTGGAATCGATATTTAGACCATTTACCCATGCAACCCTGTAGTATAATGATCCTGTGGCCACTAAATTGAGTATTGCCATGATTTAGCCTATTGATGCTATTGTGTGGGATTCCTATTGTGGGCCTATAGATCTGGCTCCAGCTGATTACATAAATCCAAAAATAGTTAGCCACTTTGATCTGATGTTTTTTGATTCTATTCCATTCTTCCATGGTGGCAAGGTCTGAAATTATAAATGAGAAAAAGGCACTAAGTATTTGGGTTAGGAATAGGTTGTAAGATTTTAGAACAAAGGACAAAAATATATTTCTTCCGATTTAATAAAGTACTAGTTAATTATCTGTGTTTTTTGTTAGTTTTGCTAATTCCTGAAAAAATAATTGGGGAACATTTCCTAGATGGTAATTATTAATGACTAAACAATCTCCCTCCTGGACTCCCTAGGCAAAATGACAGGACGAATATTACTTGACCGCCTCCAGGAGTGGGCCATAGATCACAAAATTATTTCCGATCTACAATATGGCTTCCGGGAGGGACTAGGAACAATTGACCAGGCCCTAAACCTGTCCCTACTGGCGAGCAAATACCTGGACGCCAAAGGGTCCTCATTCCACATGGCCTATGTCGATCTTTCCGCAGCATTTGATTGCGTGGCACACTCAATGCTGTGGAATACAATCTTGAAAATGGGCGTTCCTACGCCAATTGTGGATTTCCTACGCGAACTATATACAGGCACCACTGGCAGGGTAAGATTTGGGACAAAGGGCGAGCTCACTAACTTCTTCAGAGTGGAAAAGGGGGTCAGGCAGGGGTGCGTATTGGCCCCCTTCCTATTCACCCTCTACACGAATGGCCTAGAGGCTGCCATGCTACAAGGCAGCAAGGACCTCCCGGCAACAGCTCGTCGGCAGATACCAGCACTTCTATATGCCGACGATGCTGTTATCCTAGCAAGAACATCAAACGAATTACAAATGGCCCTGAACAGATACTGTGATTTTATGGCAAGTTTAAACCTGAAACTAAACGCAAAAAAAACGTACACAATGCACGCAGGGGAGAAAAGAAATGTAAGACTCAGGAAGCTAATGGCGCAGGGCGAACACCTGGACAGGACTAAAACCTACCCCTACTTAGGGATTGTCATTGACGAAAAATTCAAATGGACCCCAGCCATTAATACAAGAAAATTGATTTTCCTCCGAGAGACATCATCACTAAAAACCTTCTCGCAGAGATTGGGGCAGAGACCAATTAAAGAACTAGTGCAAATATATAATGCAAAATGTGTAAGCACTGCAACATACGGGGCGGGGATTTGGGGTTTTAAAAACGTGGACTCAATACAAACAATAGAGAACTCCTTCCTTAGATATTTGCTGGCGGTGCCCAAAACCTGCTCCACCTATGCCTGCCACTCTGAGCTGGGCATTGACTACATCACTGACATCATAAAACTACAACCAATAATGCTGTGGCGCAGAATATGGGTTACCGAGCAATGCCACTTGACCAGGACGATTATACAAGATATTTTAACGCTAGACCACGCTAAGAAAATCAAATGGCTGTCGTACGTCAAAGCGTTATTGACAGATCTTGGATATAGGAAATACTTTGACCACCCATCGCTGATAGAGGAAATCCCTAAAAAGACCTTAAAAAGGGAGTGTTTGACTCATCTACGTCAGCTACGCTTATTATCCGAGGTCCACAAGCCATCAGTCCAACATTCCCTGCTAGTCCAGACTGCGTTCTCTGCTGAACCTTACCTAAATTTCAAAATAACACAGTTTGAAAGAATGCTGCTTACCCGCTTCAGACTTGATTTGTTCCATCTACTAGTTGCATTTCCTGAGCAAAATGTCAGGACTTCTACTACCTCTATGTGCCCTTGTGATTTGGTATCGCCACAATCAACGATACACACAATGCTATTCTGCAAATTCTATAGCGAGCCCCGGAAGCGCTGGATACTCCCTATCTTGAAGTTCTGGGGTCTCCGTCAATGTCGCCCAGCGTATTTGGCATTACAGCATCTTGAAAATGAAAATTATGCGAAAGCGATTGTATCTTACCTTAAATTCTGTATACGCCACCGCACAAATTTATAACTTCGAACAACATCGCTTATACATATTAACGAAGGGACTGAGATAACAGAAAAACTGTACGTCTTTGCACATGTGGGAAAAATTTGCCCTAATGAAATTGTGATGCACTTCTTACTTCCATGTATTTTTTTTTAAACAAAATGTACATTTAATAATCTTTTTAACCCTTTTCTCATACAATTGTAACTGTGTTTTTATTCTATCTGAACTTTTATGGTGTTTTTTCAAAACTACCGAATAAAGTTGATATTGAATTGAATTGAATTGAATTGAATTGACTAAACAATCATTTTAATCTGTACATTTTGAAATGTATGATGTTAAAAAAAAAAGGAACCATTTGAGAAATGAACTACAACCGCAGTCTTTCACTTTGTCAGTTGTGTTTTATTCAACATACCCACAAAAATAACACAGGATAAAATAAAAAACAAACCAAAATTGAAACTAGTCAATCATGGTGAATGAAATATTTATTGCAGAGCCAACATTGTTTGAAGTTCAATGTCCAAAATACAATAAAATCAGAAAGGTACATGTGTCCAGAAATAGTCCACAGAGTGAATGATAGTCACTCACTGGAAGAAATTTGGTTCTGCATATCTGGTACTCGTGGTGGAGGTGTTGCCATCCTCTCCTGCTGGTCTGCCTGAACGTTCCCTCCTTATGGATCCACAATTAAAGGGACTGAGGTGGGTGCAGGTGTTTCCTGTTGTGGCGGCCTACCCTTTCTGTGGCTGAGGCAGATGTACTTGAGCCAGATGTAGTTGGACCACAGAAAGGGGAAGACGTTGGAAAAGCCCTGCACATATGGGTGAAAATACCATGCAGCACCCCAGTCATGGAGCCCAAATTGGATTTCAGATTCTTCATCTGTACATTGTGTTAACACTGAAACTGCGTCATCTCCAGGAGCTCTGTCAGGACCTGGCCCATCATGCCTTGGGACTTGATGGACCTATCCTAAGTCTTGGGCATTGGTGGCCTGGGTGACAGTGAATCCAGTAGCCTCACTTTGCTGGCCCACAGATTTCCTCCTACGATCCCTATCCCTACTACCCTGTGCCAGTGACCCAGTTTGCCCCATCCACTGGTTCCTGGCTGAACTGGAGGTAAGGGTGGTGTATTAACAGCACCCAGGACTGAGGGACACAAGATTGGCGTGAAGTTGGTTTGGACACTGGAAGTGGAAATATCCAGAGGCTGAGGTGTGGTAACAGCTACAGTGGGAGGTGTAGACAGACAGAAGGGATGAACCAGGCTGCTCCCCATCAACAAAATGTGCTGGAGTGTAGTCCTCACTGAAGGTTTTAACCTGTCTTGAATGAAGGGATCCACAGTGGTAGGTGATTGTACACATACTCTGGCTGTTGGATATTGTGAATTAATGAAAATTAAAAGATTAGAAAAATCTGGATTATACATCTAATTGTTTTGAAGCAAAACTATGAAGTAACCAAAAAGAAAAAAGTAAAAGATTATAATGATTGTACCTTTCAGTGGTAACAGAATATGTTACACAAACAGTTAAATGACACAGTAAACTACTTCAAAAAAGCAGATGAAAAGAAGGCCTGAAATGCAATAAAATGATGAGAAAGTATACATAAAATTTGTCAAACATTTCACACAACACAGTAGAGAGGTGAATCATGAATTCAATCATTCCAAGGCCTAGTGGCTAATATACTGACCTTCACACAAATGAGAAGGATATAAAGCATTCATCATCATATAAACATTGCAAGTACATTTTCACCAAAATAATCACTAATATTCAGCATACAAATTTACATACCTTACAATTCTTTTGTAAATGAACTTTGATTTCTGAAACAGAAAACATCAATTTCATTAGATAACTTAGATAAGACAACATACTAAATTGAAAACATAAACAATTTAAAACAAAGCATTGTAATGGAGATTGATCAATACATAACGCTTTGACATATGGGAAAATGTGATGGGGAAGAGAAAAGGAGCAAGAAAGCTTTTCACAAACTTGAAACAGGGCATCTTGGTAGTTATAGTAATGTCATTTCAACAGCAAAAACACTTGCAAATGTGTAAGTTAAAAATACCTAGTGATAATATGCTGTTGAAAAGGAAGAGACATTTACATATCAAATACCATATATGTAATATGTTAATAGTTGTTAAAACGTTTTCAAGCAACGTTACAACTTGTAAAATGTTATGGACAATTTGTCAATAAGCAAGCAATGTGACTTACCACCAACCGTCCCAACCACGGCCGGCACTCTCACCAACCGCCTCTTCGGCCGTCTTGGGCACATTGGTGCTACAGCTGGCCCCAGCACCGATGGTCTCTGGGACTAGAGAAAAAATTACACATTGCCATATAGGCCTTTTAACAAAATACCACTACAATACCTCACTACAGTTTGGTTAGCAGTATCTTCCATCAAAACTAAAACGTTGGTAGGTTTGTTGGTTAAAAATGTTAGAAGAGCCAGGTAGTCAAGCCAACCAAAAACTTTTTGTAATGAAGGGGAAGAGGTATGAAGAGTCTGAGTCATTTAAGTGCAATGAAGGCATGGAATAATGGTCAATGAAGGACATATGGTCTTGGTTTGCAAATGCAATGGGACCTCATACTTTCCTGTCATGCTGCACTGCCATGGCAACTGTTGATATATTGTATAAATTATTGATAGCACATCACTGGGGGGAGGGTCCCACCATAACCATGGTCACTTTATTGTTTTAACTATGTTTCTTTTAATTATATGTATTATTAATGTATTTTACATTTTTTTAAACATTAAAAAAACGATATTTTAACAACGATATTTTTTTTCTGGATTTTTTTGTACTTACCATAATGTCGATAGGACTTTGATATTGTGGACATCGATATTTCGGCTCTGATATTTTTGTCATCAATATTTCTGTAGTCTATATTGGGTCAGTGATTCCACAAGACATGCAATAATGTCTAAATAAGGACATGTAATTAATGTAGCAAGAATTTATAACAGAAGAGCTCTAAAATATTATAATATTTTTGGAATGATAGCCATTTTGATGAGACTGGCACCACCAAATATTGAAATGAATAAATTATCCATTGCCATAAATATTTTAACACATTCAAAAACTGAGGTCTATTTTATAGAAATTATTAAAATTATAACTGGTTAGAGAGGTATGTACATATTGTGCTTTATGAGTAATCCAGAATTCTCTTTAATGAGAAAATACACAAACTTTTATCTGACATTTTGGAGCAACACCTAACGCCTCAATAGTATTTGCCATGCCCCCTATAGCTGATATTTCTGATGCTGTATCTACAGCAGGAATTAGTGGTTCTTCAGGTATTTATAAGGGTATTTATTTTAAAGCCTATTGCTTTCATGGGGTGTATCTGATGATTCTTCAGGAATAGCTGCATGAAGGTTTGCAGGGAAGAGGAGTTGGCCTTATGGCTAGGGCGGTCGACCTTGAATCTGGGGAACTGGGTTCGAGTCTCGGCAACAACGCTGAACATCCTGTGATTCTGGGCAAATCATTTAATCTCCCCATGTCTAACAAAAAAAAAAATGTGTCCTCAAGTAATGCAACTGGTGCTATGTAAAGCACTCTGATACCCAATGCCTTTGGGTCAAGCTCCTGCTATATAAAACTGTAAAACAAAATTTAAAAAAATCTGAATATGACTGAAGAAAGTGGACACACTTTCTGTGAACCATGTGAAATGTTATATGACTCAGAGAAAGCTCTATTAATGCAAATGCTTACACAGGGGGTGTTGAAATAAATGTGAATCAAGTTTGTATATTGTGGAGAAATCTGTGTTCTTCTCAAGACCTCCATTAAGGATGACCTCTTAACTCGGTCAACCGCCTTTAAATCATCAAGAAGTAACAAGGCTATATAGGGGCCTTGCTAATTTCTGACTAGTTCAACTTTGGATTTGGCTGTAGTAGTATGTTGTACTGTCTCTTGTCTAGGTAAAAAGACATGGTATTTTAGTGATATCAATGAACAAATTACAGTATTCAGGTTAGCTGTTAAGATTGCAGCACAAAGTTTGGCATATGCATTCAGCAAGGAAAGGTGAAGTGATATTGGCTGTTGAGACTATTGTTGGAAAATTAAAAAAAACCTACTTTTAGCCCTTTCCCATAATGGATGCAAAAGGGCTGCTTGGCAGATATGAAAGATCAAATTAACATCCTAGTAGAAACAAAATACTCTCAAATGCTCTAAATAGTCTAGTATGTTTCCACTGGCAAATCATCTGCAATTATAGATTTTAGTTTAGTTTAGAATTGTTACCAATTATAGTTTGATCCCATTTAATGTCAGGTACAATTAAACCAGCTACTCAGGCTTCCATTATTCATGAAAGATTAACATTGATCACAAACTCTTGAACATTATTCAGCTTCATTTGTGCCCAGGAAAATTGCCTAATTCTTACCAAACTTGCCACTGACAATAGACTGAAGTTTCTTTAACATAATCTTTTCGTAGAACTAGAAAGGCAAATGGCAATATTTTCTTTTTTTCAGCGATCCAGAATTGACATATAGTGGTAATATTTTGCATTGTATGTCCCCAGAAAGGGTTGAAGCTTCAAATGTTTGGTTATTTGCTTTAAGATTATTGTATGTAAAGTATTGAGAAAAGCTCAATCTGTTTAATTAGAATACTAATCAAAAATATTGCAAAACCATCAAATGATAACATCTAAATATCTGTTAAGGAGGGAAAGCTCAAGTTAAAGACAAAGAGGGATATTCACAATGACGGGTGATAACTATCGCCATCATCAGTCAACGACAGTAAAGTTAATACCGCCTAACCCAGATTATTACCGCCATGTTAACGTGGTATTATGAAGCCCACGCAACATGGCGATAGTAACAGGAAACAGGTGTGAAAACCTAAGATAAAATCATTGCAATTGCGATGTCAAATCCAGCATTAGGCGGCGATACCTGGCGATCTGCACAGTATCACAAGAAAACTCCAATCATCACTCCAGGTACAGTTCTTGAAATGCTATCTATTTGACAGACCCCTGGGATTCCTGATGACAGAAATGCCTCAACAAGCTACAATGCTGAGCATACATTTTACCTCTCCATGAACATTTGTGCCAGATGAGGGGATAAGCAGAGGGGAAGATAAAAACAAAGGTAGTCACAACAGATTCAAATGCATGCTTTGCATTATTTAAAATCTCGGAATTTCTGAAAAATTGCATGTTGCTTACTTTTGTTTTTTCAGATAACCATCAGAAAGTCAGAGTGCAGGTTGGCACTCTGCAATCACAGAAGACAACCACAATGTGCTGAGAAAATATGGGCATCTGAGAAACAATCAAATACTGCCTGCTCAGCACCTCATGACAATGCTGGAAAACACCAACATGGCTTTCATGCTTTTTGCAGCCTCATCAACCTTACTTCTGAAGTCGATTAAAGAAATACTGGTGTTTTGCTGTTGGACTGACATTGTCAATTAACCCAATAAATAGAAGATGAAAGTGTACTGGTGACTGGAAAACAAAGATTTGCAGTAATTTGATTCTATTATGCCCCAATTAGCGACTTATGATTAGGGGTGGGCGGAATTAGCGTACTTGCGCTACGGAAAGCTCTGCAAAATGGTAAAACATTCTCAGCAAGCAAGCAAAAGTTCAGCGAACACACGGAATTGCTTGTTCCGCTCATCTGACATGCTTTTTTCCTGTTGGCGAACACTGTTTACATGCTCGGGGAGAAATATCTCACAAAAACGCATTTTGAATGTGCAAACAAACAAAAAATTCCGGGACGCCGTGGATCGCAGAATTTTTGGCAATTCAGTGTTCTCCGTGGAACGCAAAATTACTAAGTATGGGCGAAATTTGCGAATTCGTAACCGCGATTCCCAAATTTTGCAAATTCCGCGAACTCCAAGATTTTAATTTTTTTGCCAGTTCGCAATGTTTTTTACAAGTTCGGGAACGCAAACTTACTTGTGTGGTCGCAACGGTCATGACCATGTTGTTTCCACATGTCCAGCCTGTTCACGACCCTGTGGTTTATCACGGCCACCCTCCGGTTCATCACTGCCACCCTCTGGTTCATCACTGCCACCCTCTGGTTCACCACTGCCAGCCTCTGATTCATCACTGTCACCCTCTGATTCATCACTGCCACCCTCTGGTTCACCACTGCCACCCTCTGGTTCTTCACAGCACCCTCTGTTTCACCACTGCCACCCTCTGGTTCACCACTGCACCTTCTGGTTCATCACAGCACCCTCTGGTTTACCACTGCACCTTCTGGTTCATCACAGCACCCTCTGGTTCACCACTGTAGATTATGGGGAGAAAGCACACCTGCCCAGCCTCAACCGAGACAAATTAATTTTGGGCTGGTTAATGTGTTACTGAATTTGAGCTTCAAGTCCGGCCCCTGCTTCCTTATCTGTAAGTGCTTCCTTTTGCGGTTTAATTTTTGTGACAGGAGCATTGTGCCATACTTGTAACTATTCTCTGACCCTGCTTCGAGGGTCAGAGCAGGGTCAGAGAATAGTTGCAATTTGCAACAAACTCTTGAGGTGCCTCAGGAAGCACTTATGGGGTTACAGCAGGTGTCCAAGTTGAAGTGAATTTCTTTGTAACCATTTTGTAAATGGTTACAAAGAAATTAGCTTCAACTTGGGCACCTGCTTTAACCCTGTAAGTACTTCATGTACTTCAGTTTTGAAAAATCCGTTCCGCTCGCGCTTTTGTGGATTTTTCTGCAATTTTGCGAGATTTATCACAGCACCTTCTGGTTCACCAATGCCACACTCTGGTTCATCACTGTCACCCTCTGGTTCACCACTGTCACCCTCTGGTTCACCACTGTCACCCTCTGGTTCATCACAGCACCTTCTGGTTCACCACTGCCACCCTCTGGTTCATCACTGCCACCCTCTGGTTCACCACTGCCACCCTCTGGTTCATCACTGTCACCCTCTGGTTCATCACTGCCACCCTATGGTTCATCACTGTCACCCTCTGGTTCATCACTGTCACCCTCTGGTTCATCCCTGTCACCCTCTGGTTCATCACTGCCACCCTCTGGTTCATCACTCTCACCCTCTGATTCATCACTGTCACCCTGTGGTTCATCACTGCCTGCTTCGAGGATCAGAGTAGGGTCAGAGAATAGTTGCAACTTGCAACGAACCCAGGATGCGCCTCAGGAAGCACTTACAGGGTTACAGCAGGTACCCAAGTTGAAGTTAATTTCTTTGAAACATTTTGTAAATGGTTACAAAGAAATTAGCTTCCACTTGTGCACCTGCTTTAGCCCTGTAAGTGCTTCATGTACTTCAGTTTTGGAAAATCCGTTCCGCTCGCAGATTTCTGGATTTTTCTGCAATTTTGCGAGATTCGCAGATCGCAAAATTGCAGAAAATCCGCAAATTCCGCAAGCAGAACGAATTTGCCGCCCATACTTAAAAATTACCCAAATTCTGTGAGCGGAACGGAATTTACCGCCCAGGCCTATCTATGATTCTTTGGTGTGTACGCTCATAATCATAAGAAACATTTAAGAATACTTTTTTTCTTTTACCCATTTACAGTTAACATGCAGTGAGGCTTGTTCAACCCATTCATACAGAAATGCATATCAATAGCAGCTCATTAGCAATGTATTTTTCCTTTTCCCATGGATATGAAAATGAGAAAAGCTTTTTAAGACAGCAATGAGTCAAGGAAGTCGCTGGAGGGCTTCCCTATATATTTTTTCCCCGATTAAAAGCTATGGGGGATATTCACAGTGGTGGGAGATACCTTCCTTCAACGTCAGCTCTTTGGCACCTTATCACCCGCAACACCTTGTCAACACCAAACATTATGTTGTACCACAAAATCCATGTTAGATGAGTACTTGTCCGTCCCCACACCCTGTCAGTCCCACCACCAAGTGACCCCCACTCCCTAACAGAAGTACCCTGTCAGCCCTGGTGTAAAAAACAAATGATTGTAACTCCAATTGTATTTATTTATATAGCACATACTACCCCTGTCTATCCGTCAAAGCGTTTTCCTTTAAGTGGCATGCTTTTCCAGAACCCAAAAAGGACAAGTGGTATAATCAAAAATGTTGTACTATACCTAATGACACCCTACACCAAACATAAGGAGCACATGACACCTGGCCTGCCTCTAATGGCTTGCTAATTTCATCTCATCAGTCCCTAAGAACATTTCAGGGAACTCAGTTCAAATAATTGCCTCTCAATACACTGATCTCATCAATTCTACTAAAGTGACATACTCCCATAATTCATATCCAATGTTTACATAATGTTTGTTGCATGACTCGTGCACAGACCTTTGGCTTGAATGCGGAACATCCAGTGGTGAAAAGAAACTTGAGGGGGGACCCCTGCAAAGCACAATGAGGGCCCCCAGCGACCCAGCCCACCACCTACTACAATTCAACAATTAGTTATCACTAATATGCATCTCACATGGGAGTCACTGGAGGGCCACGAGAAGGGTGCCTGGGGCATTTTTACGGGGTCTTTATAGCCGTACAAATGAGCTGTGCCCCCCACCCGACAGAATGTGCATGGCATGTGAAAAGTCACCCTCTTACAAGCAGTTAATGTTAAACAAAAATGTCGCTCCTTAAGCACAAAGAGTGTCTTGTGTGTGAGTGCACGTCAAAATAAGTGCAAGGAGGTTTGTTTACATGATCCTCGCCAGACGTCATCGTAATGAGTGATTACGTGTGTCTGGCCATGCAGGTTATACGACGAACATACAGGACCCTCATCAGCGAGTTCGGACGCTAATCATCGCTTCTCATGTTTAAACCGCTCAATTGGCACTCTTAATCCCAGCGCGAACAGTACAGACCAACCAAGTTACACAGGAGGCGCGCTCACACATGGGGCAACCTGCACTTGCAGCGGTGGCACTTAGAGAAGTTTTTACCACTGCCTTTACAGTACTTGTGTCAGCCAAGCACCTGTTGCATCAGGTGCCTCCTATGGCACATGGGTACCTGCAGCTGCCCTCTTACACTGTGTAGAGCCCCCCCACCCCACCCAACACAAGGCTTCAGGGGTCCTACATATGCACCATGGGAGCGTTCAAGCTGGATAACCTTGTAAAACAATACGTGTGGTGTGCGCTGAGCGAAACAATCCTAAGATACCTCGGTTAGTCTGTATCATTCGTACTGGAATTAAGAGTGCCAATTTAGCGGATTAAACATGATAAGCGATGATTAGCGTCCGAATTAGCTACTGAGGATCCTGTATGTCCGTGGTATAACCTACATGGCGAGACACACGTAATCACTCATTACGATCACGTCTGCAGAGGATCGTGCAAACAAACCTCTGTGCACTTATTTTGACGTGCCCTCACACACAAGACACTCTTTGTGCTTAAGGAGCGAGATTTTGTTAATTTATTTAACATTAACTGTTTGTATGAGGGTGACATTTCACATGCCATGCACATTCTGTTGGGTGGGAGGCACAGCTCATTTGTACGGCCATAAAGACCCTGTAAAAATGCCCCGCATACCCTTCTCGTGGCACTCTGTGATTCCCATGTGAGATGCATATTAGTGATAACTAATTGGTGGATGGTGGTTGGTGGTGGGCCAGGCTGCTGGGGGGGGGCCCTCATTGATCTTTGCAGGGGGGCCCCTCAAGTTTTGTTACGTCGCTGAGTTGAAGTTGGTAGTGCAGAGGATAAAGGAGATCAGTTACTTTGTCTACATTTGCAAATGTCATTACATACACAGCAGGTAGAATTTTGGCTGTGATTTGACATGGAAAGGTAGTCAAACCAAGTAAACATGGGGCTATCCACAGTCTACTAGGCTTTGGTGATTTCAATCTGTGTTTTCTCTGGATACACCTGAAGTAATGGCATTTCAAACTGGAAAATCCTTTCTCTTTAAAACCAGTGTTGTAACAACATGATTGTTTTAAAAATATCTGTTGTGAAACAAATGCTTTAAAAATAGCACTAAAAGTGAACAGTGTCAGAAACGAGATGATCATTTGTATCTTTTGCCATTTTTCTGAAGAAAATGATCATGTACTGCTTAATACAGATAAACATTTTTAATAAAAGTACCTCTGGCAGAAGAAATAATATTTTACAAGAAACTGAAGTTTCATTTGATGGTGTTATGAGCAATAGACATATGAATTGGTTGAAGATAAGGGAATTCGTGAATCAAAGGTATACTTGGCTGACTTTGAAAATACCTATGTATAATATTTCATCATTTTAACTACGGGCGAATGAGGTAAAATGCTTCACCCACATATCTGGTTAAAGTCGAGAAAGTTCGTCTTTTGTGAACACGGCAAACTCTAGGAATAGTTTTGCTCTGCTCGGCCCATGCAGTTCAACCAAATGTTCTGCCCAGCTAGGACGGGACTGTGGGGAGTTGTGTTTCTGTTGGAAATGACTGTGTGCCAGCAAAAAAATGCTTTGGGGCCCGTTACAGGCTCCCGGGGGGTGGGGGTTGCACTTGGGGGTACCTATGGTACCCCCCCTTCATTGGTATACACAAGGTGGAAGGCACCTCGCGGTGCCTGTCACGTTGTGCATGCCAATGCACAACATGCATATTTCACATTGCGGTGGGTGCTGCTTAGAGCACCACCTGCTGCAATGTCAAATATGCGGGATGAGACCACCATGGTGGCGGTCGCATCCTAATGGGCCTAGCGGGACTGCCGCACCTCTGACGGTCGGTCCCATTTACCGTTACAGCGTTGGGCGGAAAGCCCACCATCGTAATGGGGCCCTTAGTACTGAGAACGTTAACACATGGTGGCATTGCCACCATGGAAAGGCCTTTCAAATGCACATAATACCATATTGTCCGCCTTTTCCGCCTGGCCGGCAATCCGACCGGCGGAATAGCAGCGGGCGGTCTTTCCGTCCGCCGAGTTTCCCCCTCGCCATACGAGTGAATATGGCAAGGGTGACACTGGAACATTTGGCGGTGCGGATCCCCACTGCCGACCCAACTGTGGCAATCCACCAGAGATCCTAATAGGCCTCTTAGACCCACAATACCTGTACAAAAAAGAGAATTGCACAGGGATATGTATTTCACAGCCCGCTTGTGATTGGGGCCTCTATACTTGGGTTTCTTCAGTGCAAGACACTGACAATCTGGTCAGCAGCTCCCCATACACACCAAGTACAAAATAATACAAAATAATCATTACAATAAAAGATAGAGTCTCAGCTGTAACTCTATTACAGGACTGTGTTTTTATGATGAGTGGTTAGACATCCACGGAAAATATATTCAATGATCATCATTTGTGTAATATTTTAATACAGCACCATATGTAAAATAAATCATTCAGTATCAAACGTATTTCTGTTCTATAATGAGCATTAGTTAGCTAGTCCCCATCATGCATATCTCTGGTACCGCAGGACATATTTTTCACATTTCACACATTCCTTTTTTAAATGTGGAGGGTTATGGGTTATGGCCCCCCTGGAGATGAGTAACAAAAGAAAATGTCACTTGCTTGACAAGACCATGCAGGTTGCTATTATCAGTTACAGATTGGGTGATTGTATTTCTGATTCAAACAGGAAAAGCTGTAAGCAATCATTTGATCATCACAAGTTGACCTTCTTAAGCATCCCCACAAATCTAGAGAGAGACAAACATGCATTTTAGTTTTCAATTTCAAATCAATAGTCTTTTATATGACTTCCCCCAGTAACCAGCATAAAGCCCCAGGGCTGGAGTACAACCCCTTCCACACTTTCATTTATTTCAACAAAGTATAGAAAACAATTCAATATTTAAATACCGTTTGCACTGGCTTCTACCCAAAGGTGCAGGTCCGAAGCATGCTTTGGCAAGCCATTACAACTGGATTTAACTTTCTTTTGCAGGCAAACATAATTTGTTCATGCCTTTGTTTTTATCAACATATTAAAACTAGATTCATTGAAGTTGCCACTGCTTGTTTATTTGGAAGCGAGCATAATATTCACATATATGCCCACATGCATCAAGCATTTTTGGAATCGCAAACGGTGCGATTCCTTAAAATCGGCCGTTTGCGATTCCAAAAATGCTTTTTGGGATGCATCATTGCTTTTTGTCCAAAATCGCTAATTTTGCGATTTTGGAAAATGCGATTGCATTTAAGGAATCGCAATTTTGCGATTCCTTAAATGCAATGCATCATTTATTGAAAAAATTGTGATCTTGAAGATTGCAAGTGCAAATTACCACGAGGGGGAACCTCGTGGTAATTTGCGAAAAATGTCTAAAATGCTCAAATTTGCATTTAAAACACTTTCATGTTACAGACACACATGTCCTTAGGACATGTGTGTGTGAAACATCCATTTAAAAAAACATTTCAGGGGTGCAAGGGGGGGGTCCTTTGGAGCCCCCCTGCAGCCATGAAATGCATCAACATTTTGCGAATTCCAATTTGCGAATTCGCAATTCCCATTGATTCCTATGGGCCTTTTGGCCCATAGGAATCAATGGGAAATGCGAAATCGCACATTTGAATTCGCATAATATTTGCGATTCGGTAAAAATTGCGATTTTTACCGAATCGCAAATATTATCCACTTTCAATGATGCATCCCGTTTTGCGATTCCATATTTGCGATTCGGTAAAATTCGCAAATTTGGCATCGCAAAACGGGAGTTTGATGCATGTGGGGGTTTATATTTTTTGTCCCAGAGCATAAAAGAGAACCTAGCAACTCTTTTGTGAAAGATCTGTAAATAGTATATGAAATCAGTGATTAAACGATGTACTCTGCTTCTGTGGTGCAGGGACAGAATTCCGATGGGAGACAATGCAGCGAGTCCTGGAAAGCGATGAGGTCTAAGTAGTAATTGGCAACCTGAACTCAAAATGGATGCCAAGTCACCAGTGTGACACATACGTTTGTACCACATCAAATAGAAATGATTTATACAGCACGCGTAGGCAAAAACGATTTACATAGACCACATTTATAAAAAGAAGCAATTATTTTTTGAATTATGAAAATCATAATACTAATAGAAAATGAAATGAATGCACGGTATTGCAAATTAATGAATTGTATTGCATTATTTGTATGATCCAGGGCTGGTAGTTTGGCAGTAGAAAGTCACTCTGTTTCTGAAATCATGATGAGGTAGGCAGGCATCTGTTGGCTAAGTTTGCAATTCTTAAAAAGTACATATTTTAATACAGCCAGCGAATGCTGCCTGTGGGCAATTTCCTTAGACTACAGTTATGAATGGTCTTTGAGTGATACACACCTGTGCCTATGACGTCAATGAAGAAGGAAACATCAGCTACAGCACAGTTCTCAATTCTTTTGGAAATTACATATTCTCTAATTTCAAGCCACTAGGGGGCATATTCACAACAGAATGGCCGAGCGCAGTGTTACGCCGCAATTGGTAATGATGGGCTCCGACATTCTGAAAATGCAGGGAGGCAACGTATTTTCAATATTACGGTGCACCCCTGCATTTCCCTTTGCTCTGGCACAAAATGTAGCTGCCTAGCGCCAACTCAGGCACCCTTACGCCATAGTGCAAAGGTGCCTGCATTGGAAGGAATGATTGTTCATGTGCAGGAAGGTGTACCTTATTTGCACATAAATAATCAATAATGGCGATTTGTAACTTCAATGTGTGCTGCTGAATGCAGCACATATCGAAGTTGCAACTCATCATTATCTAAGGATTGTTTATGTGCAAAAAGGGACACCTTCCTGCACATGAATAATCACTAATGGTTACTTACTCTTTTTATGTGTGCTGCAGAATGCAGTACACATAGAAACAGCAAAAATGAGCTAACATTAATAATTTCTCCTTGTTGCTCCAGTTTAAGACCAAGTTTTCCCGGGTCTTACTTTTGGCTCTGCCCGCTAACCTTGTAAATCGGAGGCAGAGTCAAAAAACAATGGGTGTTGCGGCGGAACACCTACTGCAACACCCATTGCCCGCCCCTTACACGCTAAGTGCTGCTTGAATAGGAGCATAATTTACAAGGCGGCGTTAAGCCATGTTAAGTGGCTTAATGCTGCCTTGTAAATAAGGCGAAGGGATTATCGCCACCATAACGTTAAAAAAAGTGTCTTTCTGGTGGCGATAACACCTGGTAAATATGCCCCTGTGTTTCTCCCATATATCTTACCAAAAAATGCTGCAGCATACTGTTTTCTGGTGCTGCAAGGTAGAGAACTAGGATCCTCTTCCCAGCACATTTTACAGTTGTAGCAAATTCATTTTAAATGTTTCATCATAGTGAAATGTTGGCCACAGAGGTTTAGCCCCTATTGAGTAAATGCATTCATGGAGCAGCACTGCTCTCATTGGCCAAATAGAAGACCCATGTGTAATAAAAGAACCTGGCCAGAAGTGGAGGTTCAAAACACTATTTTTAGGAGATTTAATTCAGACTCTTTGCTGAAGTCTCTATGATCTTGCTTTTTTTTCTCATGCATTCTCCTGGCTTTTGTCCCTTGAGAAATTGGTCCCTGATCTTTTCCTTATTTGGTCTCTGACCCTGTTTCTAACATGTGGATTCCTCTGCTTGTCTGATCACTTCTAGGGCTTTGATCTCGACCTGGAAATTTGACAAAGGAACTGATGGACTGGGACTTACCAGAACTAAATCTTTAGGCCTACTTTTAAAAGCAGGATAAAGGGGAAATACATTTTTAATCGTAAATTGGTACGTTTCAACTACACAATAAAAAGGTAAATGTTTTTATTGATATATTTGGGAAATTATTTGTATTATTGTAAAGGTCAAAGCTTCCAACCATTAAGTAACAGTTTCAACTTGTAAAGCATCAGAATAAATAAATAGAAATTCGATTTCCACACCGATATTTTTCTTAAATGTAAACACCGCAATATCCTGCACATAATTTTATATAAATACGATCCTCAATTTGTTGTTTGGAAATTGTCCCTATTTAACCCCTTCACTGCGGCGGCTATTCCGCCGCAGTGCTAAGGGGGTGGAGGGGCCGCGCGGCGGTCCCGTGCTCGTGACGGAACCGCTCCGTCACGGCACGTGGGTGAGCTGTGCTTGTGACGGAACGGTTCCATCACGGCCCTCCCGCGCTTCAGAACGTTAGCGCAGGGGCAGAATCCGCGCCACCCAGGCGCGGCGAGAGGGCCGTGACGGAACCGTTCCGTCACCAGCACAGCCCACCCGAGGCTCGTGACAGAACGGTTCCGTCACGAGCATGGGAGGGGTTAAAGAACCAGGCATACGTAGCTACCTTAAAGGTTTATTTGCAGAGTATCCACTCACAAACAAACTATTCCCCATCCAAGCACACTATCAAATAGACCTGTTGTTTAGGATAATTTTCCCAAGAAGATCTTTCATTTCATTGCCCACCAAAATGAGTTTTATGTTCCAAGATTTGTAAGGTCAAACCTATTTTTATGTGAAATGATTTTTAACACGGCCTCTGCTTCAAAGTCTTCACACCTGCACGTCTATTAATAATTGCAGGAATTCAAAATTATACTAGCAGAGCTTGTCTCCTTGCTAAGGATTAGAAAAAAAAGTGTGCATGATTTTCTATTTCAATGTATTAGTTTAGGAATGTTTCATGTACAAGATTTTATGTATAAGATTTGAGTTTGATGTGTTGATTATCAAAGGTTAACGTGTGCTAAAGCCCAAAGATTAAGTGATGTAATTCGTTTTTAATATTTTCAATGTTATTATTTCGATACATAATTATGGGTGTCTATAGAAAAATGTTTACTGGAGGATTCCTCTACCACACAAAAAAATACATTATTTATATATGTTTTCATTTTATGTTTCGAGGGAAAAATGTTTAATGGAGGTTTGATATTACGTAAATACTACATACATACATATTTACATGCATACAGAAGGTGCATAATTTCAAATTCTTTCATTTAGGTATTTTAATTTAGAAATATTTAAATGTGTGTGCACTATTTGTTAAATAAATAAATGTCAAGTTGATGACATTGTTTTACTCTGTTAATAAATTAGTGGGTAGTTTAAGGTATTTGGCAGATCTAGCGGTTTGAGGGGCATATTCACAAGCACAGGCGCGGTTTGTATTTACCAATCGAAAAGTTCAGAGCTTTAGAATTTGCCCTTACTTAAACTCATTGCGGCAACCAGCGACCGATGAAAGAATAGGTATCTGGATGTATCTGGCCAGCAGAGACACAAAAAGTTATATAATACGCTTAAGTATAGCAATAACTTAGATACATGCGTGGGACACTGCCGTATTCCCGAGATTGATAGTAAAGGGCACAATAATGCGTTCAAAAACAATCTGCTGCTACCTAGAGCGCATGACACGAGCACAGGCGAGGATTAGCATAACGTTATGGTGAAGCAACGAATTGTTATAAATAACAGATCCAAAGAACATAGATACCAAAAACGTGCATAGCAGTATACACGGAGATATAAGGACAAAAATTACTGCCACTTATCATGTGCAATAACTCAGAGCAAAAATTGATGATCACTGATAATTGCTACATATGTGCGAATCACAATAACAGATCTAGACGCACATAACCATACTGCTTGCCTCTAAATAACAAAACCGGGTGAGCAGCTGAAAAATATCTGCATAAATAACAGATGACCAATCAAGAATACATGGAGAATAGAAGCATTTCCATGCATATATACTAGGAACCAATAAGTCTAATGAATTATATAAATATCCTTCCTAAATAATGGCGCTAAATTAGGAGTTTCTCTAATAAAAAGATACCCCCAGTATGAGATAGCAACATGGGAGATATATATGTTTGTACCTGAATACAAGTTTTTTATCACTAGAAATCGCCGAGACAGTGGGAGGTCAACCCCCAAACTAGTAAAGTCGATACAAAAAGCCAATTGAAAGGGCTGCGACTACAGCGATTTGCCATAAGTGAAACTTGGTGAGTGGAAGCACTATTTATTTATTGACTAAAGAGACAAATATTTCAGGCAATAAGGTAAATCTTGTGCCCTTGATCTACTCCTTAGCAACACGCAAGTGGATATATAACCCGATATCGGTGGCTCCTGCTAAAATAGCGTGAACCTGAAAGAAACCATATGAAGGTATTCTATCCTTTTGTAATGAAGTAGACAGGACGACCATAAATAATCAAAAAAGTGGGTTTATTTATTTATTTATTTATTTTTAAAGTTTTATATAGCGCGAACAAGATCCTTGCAGATATCAGAGCGCTTTACAGAAACAGGAGGTAGGGTAGACAAACTCTTGGAGACAATATAATATTCGGTAGTGAGTGGGTTGCAAGGTAGGGTAGCAATCGCATAAGACTATGCACACTAATAACAATCAGGAAACAAAAAATAGGAGCCGTGCAATGTCTTTGCTCCAGTAGCGATCGAATAAGATTATAGCACCCTAGCGGGTGAGTAAACACACTGTTGAAAACAGTATAGTAGTCAGAAATAAGTGGATTGCAAATTAGTAGAGCAATCAGGTCTTAGTATAAACCCTAATAAACAAACTGGAAACCAATAATATAGAATCCGTGCAATGACTTTGATCCAGTAGCAATCAAAAAAGAGTATAACACAGATAAACACTCAGGTAGCAGATAATATAGGGGCCGTGTAATGTCAATGTTCCAGTAACAATAGTGTTCAGGTGAACTTAGCCATAAGGATGACTTTTACCTCTTTCTTGAAGAGAACAGTGGAGGGGATAAGCCTAGTTTCTGGCGGGAGTGCATTCCAGATCCTAGGTGCCATTCCTGAGAAGGGGCGTTTGTATGTTTTTTCCTTCCGGAATGTACGAGGTTTCAGGAGGAGGTTTTTTGTGCTTCTGTTGGATCTTGAGCCTCCTGATACAGTCAGCTTGTGAGTGAGGTAGTTGGGTGACTTGTGGTGTACGGCAGAGTGTGTCATACAGGCAATTTTCAGCTGAACTCTGGCTTCAAAAGGCAGCCAGTTCAGGGCTTTTAAGTCAGGGGATATATGGGAGTGTTTTCTTGAGCCAGTGATGAGTCTCGCGGCCGCGTTCAGGGAGGCTCTTAGTGGTGCCGTTTTTGTTAGGGGCAGCCCGCTGGGAGCCACAATTCCATAGTCTATGCGAGGAATGACTAGGGCTTGTACAACAGTTTGGAAGTCCTTGGGTGGTAGGAAGGGTTTGAGTTTTCTCAGAGTGTTGATTTGGAAGTTGGCTCCTTTAGTTGCTTTGCTAATATGCTGCTGCATGTTGAAATTGGAGTCAAGTGTGATTCCAAGGGATTTCGCAGAGTCCACGATGGTGGGTTGGACATTGAGTGCGGTTAGATGAGTGAGCCAGGTTTGGGTGATGGCCTTTTTCGCAGGAGGTGAGATCAGAAGGAACTCAGTTTTCAGAGCATTTAGTTTGAGGTGATTATCGGCCAGCCATGCTTGGGTGTTTCTTAGTGTGGCGTTCAAAAGCTTGATGTCTTCCGGGGATTGTAGCTTGAGGTAGAGTTGAGTGTCATCGGCGTACATATGGAAGTGTACATTTGATGCTTGAAGCAAGGTAGTGAATGGTTCCATGATGAGGTTGAACAATGTGGGGGATAGGGAGGAACCTTGAGGGACGCCAAGTGTTACGGGCACAGGTGAGGACAGTGCGTTGTTGATCTTGAACTTCTGAGACCGGTTTTGTAGAAAGGACGTGAACCATTTGAGAACAGTCCCGGATATGCCCATTCTGGTATTTAACAGATCCAGTAGATTCTCGTGTTTGACCGTATCGAATGCTGAGGAGAGATCAAGAAGGATGAGGAGGCAGGACTCATTGTGATCAAGGATTTGGAGGGCGTCATCAATTATGTGTGTCATAGCCGTTTCCGTGCTATGTTTTGCTCTGAATCCTGATTGGTGAGGGTTGAGGAGGTCAAACTGATCAATGTGTTTTGTCAATTGGAGTTGAATGCATTTTTCTAGCAATTTGGCTAGAGGGAGGATATTGGTGATAGGGCGGTAATTTTTTAGGTCGGCCGGGTCAGCTGTGGGTTTCTTGAGTATAGGCGTGACTTGCCCTATCTTGAGGGAGTCTGGGATGAGTCCTTGTTGAAGGGAACCGTTGATGATTTTAGTCCAGAGTGGGAGGAGCAGGGGGGTGAGGGCTTTAACAGCATTGGCAGGTAGGGGGTCTGTGAGGTGATTAGCGGGCTTCAAGGTGCCGAGCAATTTGTGAATTGATTCTTCAAAATAGGTGTCGAAGGACGTCCATGAAGCGTTGTTTTTAGGTTGAGTGTTAGTTATGCAGCTGGAGCAGGAGTATAGACTTACATCCTTGAGGAGATCACTTCTTATATTGTCGGTCTTTTGCTTGAAGAAAGCAGAAAAGTCCTCACAGCTTGGAATATAATTTGTTGAGATGTAAGATTGTGGAGGTTGAGTCTTGGTTTGGATTTTGACTAACTCGAACAGTTTTCTTGGTCGGGTTTTTGCTTGGTCCAGCTGTTGGCTAAAGAAGACTGATTTCGAGCGTTTGATTTTTCTGAAGTAGGCGTTTCTCTTATTCTTAAGCGTTTTAAGGTGCAGTGCTGAGGGGTCAGATCTCCACGTGCGCTCTGCCATGCGCATAGCACGTCTGTCTTCATTGAGTCTACCATCATACCATGGGTTCGAGTTTTTGGTGGAGGCTCTTTTCAGTTGCAGGGGGGCGGCTTCATTGATTATTGAAGTCATAGGGGCAGATTTATGAAGGGCTTGCGCCACGTTTACGCCGCCGTTGCGTGACGCAACGGCACAGAAACGTGGCGCATCCCTGCACCCTATTTACAACGTGACGCATCTAGGAGATGCGTCACGTTGTACAGCACTGCGCCATGAGGAGGCGTTCCTGCGCAGGGGGGGCGTTCCTGCGCAGGAACGCCTCCTGAAAGTGGCTGAGTGAAATCTATGAGATTTCACTCAGTCACTTTCAGGGCAATGCTGCGTCAAAACCCTGCGCCTGCTTGAAGCAGGCGTAAGGCTTGAGGCAGCATTGAAAGAATAGGTCCCCCCAGAGCATTGCTGGAGCTGCGTCGCGCTTGCGACGCAACTCTAGCAATGCGCCACATTTCCGGCACAGATGCGTCACGCATCTGTGCCGTTTTTGCCCCATGGTGCGCCGCATCATAAATGCGGCGCACCATGGGTGGCGTAGCTGTGGCGCACTGTGGCGCATGTTAACTGGCGCATCCCTCGGGATGCGCCAGTTAACATAAATCTGCCCCATAGTGTCTAGGTAGAGGTCGGTCAGAGAATGAACATCAGAGACGCCCGTCGGGGGAAGCAGGAGACTGCCTGTGTGGGCAGGCAAGGAGTTTGGGTTAAGATTCTTCATGTCCCTCTTCCAGATCTTGGTTTTGGTAGGTTGAGCCGGGTTCAGTTTGACCTTTTCATTGATGAAGAAGGTGATAATGTGGTGGTCTGACCAGTCACAGGGTTGGATTGCCTCCAGCGGGGTAGAGTCTTCTTTGGCCTCTCCATATATTTTCAAGCTATTGGTTTTGTACTTATTTTAGCACTACTATTGCTTTTTGTTGTATGGTTAATTCTCTATCCTCTGTCTTCTCCTGCTCTCTAGTCTGTCTGTGTGGAATGTTGTACATGTCACAGAATGTTGGATGAGTGAACAGATTCAGTTGGTGACTGAAGGCTGAGCTGCCAGGAGGACAGCTCCTGGTGGGGCATACTTACAGAGTTACTTACTGGCCTACTTACCATCCTGGCTTCAACATCATACCTCTGTAACCTTGTAGTTCAATAAATACTTCCTTGGAACCTACCACTTCTGGATTTTCATTATCATTGTAACACTTTTCATGCTCAACACGCCTACCTTTAGATCACTGTATGTGCTTACTATTTTTCATGCCATGGATATTTGGTACATCCTCTGAAGTGTGTTTGTTCACATACGGGTCAGTCAACGTTGGCACTACCCAAAATCTCTGTACTTCCAATAGTCCATTCTACTCTATTTTTTTACCATATAGGGATGTCATGCCCTTCTTGAAGATTCATTGCCCTGCCTCCTGTTTTCTGTCACCATACCCAATTTCATTATTTGTTCCTTTTTAAAAGTAAGCCATAGTTCTCTCAGCATCACCTTGTCTAAAAAGGTTTCCCCTGTAACTTCGAAAGAAAATTCAACTTTTCTTGAAAACTAAGCCACAACATTCCAAGGACCTTCTGTATCCATGAAAATGGTCAGTCATTTTACACCTAATGAAGCACACACATACAACTCAGATACATCTGTTTGATGAAGGAGCAATTCGGGATATGTGTTTATCTCCCAAACTATGCCATCAGCCACCATGGATTAGCACGGTTTAATTAATTTAAAATGGTTGTCTGCCAAAATCCCAGACCAATAAAACGTTGCTTTCCCTTAATTACTGTATCGCATCCCTTGCATTTCTTTTTTCCTCCAAGCTAATTGGGCAGAGATTTACATTGATTCATTTTATTGATTGTATGCATTTTGTTCCATCCTTTCTCAATATCTCTTTACTGTTTTGCACCATTACCTCTACTGCTAAAAGTATTTCTACATGATAGTTGCTACATTTAGCTGACAGAAAGACATATCAATACATTTTTGTCAAAGAAATATCAGTACAGGCAGCCATTTGCAATATCCCATAAAAAATACTGCTGAATTAAATTCACACTGCAATACCGTGCTGCAATTGGGGAAGCTGTCCATTTTTTTTTAATCTCATTAAACTCGAGCTCAAGACGTACTCGAGACTCGAGACTCGAGACTCAAGACGGTTAAACATAATCAATAGAGGCACCTCTGATTTTATCTAATTTGCAGACACTCGAACATCCAGACATATCTTGAATGTAGAAGTTTGGATATCGTCTTAGTTCCGTCGTGCCTAAATCAGGGAATGGTCCTTTTTACCTTCTTCTGAGGAAATAATAAGCCTCAGGTATTGAGGTAAGAGAGCTCAGACTTCATCAGTAGAGCGTATATATATTAAAATACACATAGTATAGGAGCTATACCTGTGCTTGTCAGTAATAGAGCCCTACCGACTTTTTTGGTAATACCAATAAAATGACCTCCCAAGAGTAAGGCTTAGTGATAGGTTAACTGTTTAGCTACCAACTGTTTGAGCCGAATCTGTGTTTAATAAAATGAAAAGAAGTCAGCAGAGACTAAATAGTAGTAATAGCAATAGAAACTGTATGTGTTAGCAGAAATAATGTGAAACTGTATTACATACATGAAATAGTAATTGTGTGTTTCTTTATAGATACTGTCCTGAAGAAGGTTTTTAATTTGCATTTTGACCAAAACGCCGCGTCGACACCTGTTCCTCATGAACATTTTAACTATTGCCGTATATTGGTTTTTCATGTTTTTTATATAACATGTATTTTGTATTATGACTGTATGCATTTTTTCAGTCTCTGCTATTGAGACAACATTGTAAAATTGTTGAATAAATAGTTATATGCCACAACTTTTGAAAAAAAAAATTCTCTGCCTGTAATTAATCATATGTTGAATTTTGTAAAATGCTTTGATTGATATGAGATTGTGAGCTGCAACTACACAGTTCATATATCCACAATAGGCCTTTGAGATACTCTTTAGAAAATTGGAGGTTCTGATCACTGTGAGATTGGTATTATTGCAAAAAATAGGTTGTTTACGGGCATCTATGAGTATTTGAGACCACCTTGGTGGCTCCCTTAGGGACTTCTGCTTCTTTTTGAATATTTTCCCCTGGTCCCAGACCTTAAACAGAAGGGGGCCTCCTTCACTTTTATTGGCATATTCACAAGCCCCTATCGCCACCACAACGTCACTTTCAGTGATGTTGTGGTGGCGATAGGGACCTTGCCTTATTCACAAGGCAGCATTAAGCCACTTAACGTGACTTAACGCTGCCTTGTGAATAAGGCACCCTTTCACGCTGTGTTTAGCGTGAAAGGGGCGTTCTGTGGGTGTTGTGGCTGATGTTCCAACGCAACACCAATTGATTTTGATGCTGCCTCCTGTTCACAAGGTCAGCGTAAATAGGAGGTAGCGCCAAAATTAAGGCCAGGAAAACCCTGGTCTTGAGTTGGCAAATCGAGGAGAAATGCTTCATTTCTCCTCCTTTTTTGCTTTTTCCATGTGTGCTGCCTTCAGTCTAGGGAGATGAGGTGTTTTCGTAGCCCTCTCGCCTCCTCCCGTCTAATAGCTGCGCCCTCAGCCCCACACCATTGTATCGTATCTTCCTGCCACAATGTTAATGGAGGGCAGCGGAGAGATTTCCATCTCATGGTGATCCCTCATATAGCTAAGATGAGAGCTAAATCAAGGAATCGCAACAGGATCTTAAGGGCGCTAGTATGTTTGCGCAGCCCCAGCAGACATTCCACAGTGTTGTTGTGAATCGTTAACTGTGTGATCTCCTCAAGTGCCCTTCGGACTCTGCCCCAATAAGCGCCGCGGCGGGGGCAAGCCTACAACATATGAAGGAACCCCGCTTCCTTAGCCCTACATCGGGGGCAACTATTCTGGGTTTCAGGGAGCATAGGTTGGATTCTCTTCGGGGTTAAATATGAACTGTGTTTTACCATAGTTTGTATGAATTTAAGGCGGGCATTCCTGGGACACCCTTTTGGGGTGCTCCAAAACACTCGTCCATGTCTTGTCAGTTATGACCATGCCTGTGTCTGCCTACTTCGTCCGGTCATCAGTGAGTGTAATAGAGACCTGTGCCCTAATACCAGTATACAACCATTTCACTAGGTGTCCTCCCCTCCACATGTAATAAGGCAGGTGGACTAGCTCATGCTGAGGTGGTTCAGTGCGCTGAGGTGCCCATGTCTCTCTAGTGTAGTGTGCGACAGCAGCATACAATAGGTAGTGCCGGTCCGTTGCGCCTGTGGCCTGCACAAACATATCATGGTTCAAAAGAGTGGCGTCCCCATAGAGCGATCCTACCTCTTCCAGTCCACCTCCTTTCAGTCTTGTGGTCTCGCCTGCGTTAGTCTCCCACCTGGGAGTGGCATGCCTAGTAATGGGATATTTTTTGCATATGGGACTAGCCCCGAGGTATAGTGCATAGCGTTGTTGCAACATTGGAGGGCCATTGTCAGCAAAGGGGTACCCTGTGGCGGGAGTTTGATTTTGGGGAGTAGGAGTCTGTGGACTTCAGCTGTTATGTTAACGTGTTGTTTGCCCATTGACATTAGTTTGTTGTAAACATGCGGCTCACTGGTTAGAGTTGTGACTCTAGACTGGGGCAACGGGTTGGAGTCTCGGCATTGCCCCAACATGCCCTTGAATCATGGCACAGGAGATCAGTTCTGGTTTTGTTGTCTGTTATGCGTTGGGGATTCCTGCTCGTGCTAGTAGAAACGCTCATTTGAAATGGTGCTTGTGAACTGGGAAGGTGCGGGTTTCTGAAAAGAAGCAAGGCAATGGCGAAACTTTAAGCATTTCAGGACTGGATGCTTGTAGGATAAAATAGTTTCAATTTAACATTAAGCTTTTAATTGGAAAGGAATAATATTGTGAATTTTGCAAAACACTTTCTTTGCTAAGTGTGCCTTGCATAGGAAGTCAGCTGCAGCAAACAGTTATTTTACTCATCAAGGAGCCAGTCTTTTTTGGTATTGCTGAATGAATGATATAATGCATAGACACGTTAGTGGATGCAAAAAAACAAATTTTGAAGGTTTGGCAATACCGCTTTCGGCCAGCGGAGGGGACTTGGAGATCACGGATACGGGAGGAGCGTTGTGAGTGAGGGGAATCTGGACATCCGGACAGGTGGGGTAAGAAGTGTGTGTGGTCTTTGAAAAAGCTTTTCCGGGACGATAATGGGTTGTTGGCCCTCCCACCTTTTTTTTTTTACAATAGTGTAATTCAGGGGTCTCCAACCTTTTCCAAAGTGGAGCTACTTCAAATTACCAAATAACACCCAGAGCTACTTCTGAATAAAGAAATTAAATAAGGATACATAAAGGCCAAGGACATTAAACATCACTTTTGGAGTACTGCAGTCCAATTTAATGGCAAATGATTTGTTTCTCAAAAGGTTTAGTTGTAGAGTTGCAAAGGATCAGTTTTGTCTCCTTGTCCTTGTTTATGAAACTCTCCTCAGGGTGAGTGTCTCTTTGGGGCTTGGAATCTCATTGTATACTGTAACGAGGTAGGGGCGCCTACCTCGAATTATTGGTGGAACCCTCACCCTGCTGACCATCCACCGACTCCTTCTTTTCAGTCAGGACGGTGGGACGAGGGGCGACGCGATCCAGAAGACACCGACAGCAACAGCGGCTCCTTTAACTGGGCGTTCGCCGCAGAGGAGGAGGACACACCCCCGATGGACGTCAGAGCATCCTTATTGGTCAAAAGCAGGGAAGTGACGTTCGTTGGGTGTGCAAGCACCCCGGAGGAGGAGAGACAGGCGGAAGCAAGAGGAACGGAGGACGGAGGCGAAACCGAAGAGAACGCGGAGAAAACCAAACCGGAGGATCAACGTGGAGAAGACGGAGAAGCGGAAGTCGGAGTGAAGCCAGGAGGCCAACGACCCAGCGGACCGCCGTGCCACGCTCCCGAGGGAGGAGTGTGGCTGTCACAGGTACGGCGGCGTTGGGCAGCTTGGTTGGGGAGGCAAAGCGAAAGCGTGTGAATAGTGCAAATAGTCCCTGTACGTTCCTACCCTGTGTTGTTTTCCTGACCCCTCCGTTTCTCCCCCCCTTTTCCCTTTCCTGTTCCTACCTTTTCTACCCCACCTCTCCGGCACAACAAGCACTGTAAATAGTCGGAAGCACGAGACACTGGGTTTCCCTCACTTACCCCGGACCCCCTGGTGCAACCCCATAGAGGGCTGGACACTAACGGCTCCCTTTTCTGTTGGTTTCTTTCATGCACCCGAGCCTGAGGCAGAGAGAACTCCTCATACCGGAGACACCTGGGAGAACAAGCATTCGTCACCCGCTTAGAAGAAAGAGAAGACCACCGCCACGGACCCCAGCGTGTTCGCCCGAGAGAGACTAACACTTAGAAACAGAAAGACGTTGATGTCTAAACCTGCTCGAGCCATAAAAATAAAACCTTCTTTAACCCCAGCATCTAGTGTCATGGTCGTCCCTACTCCCACGCCTACATATACATAGACGACACAGCTGCCATTTTGAGTGCTAGGACCAGAAACGTTGCTACTATCTGGTTTCTTGCTCTGTATACCTTTGGTTGATATCCACAACAGGCAAATCAACAAGTTCATTTTTTAACATACATAATGCATACAAGCACTTTTAAGCAGGGCCGCCAGTTATCATACAATTTGTAAGACACATGCTGACTTTATAGCTATCCACAATTAAACATATCTCTGCTGTCAACCCCTCAGGATTGACTTGTCAGGCACTCGTTGGCATGAATAGAATTTTTTCAAAAGTTATCCAATCCTAAAGGAGGAAAAAATAGAGGGAACGAAAGAAAAGAAAAAAGAAAAAAGAAGGGGGGAGAAAGGAAAGAATAAAAGAAGAGAAAGGAAGAAAGATGGAGATGAGAGGAGAGGAGAGAAAGAAATATCCAAAACAAAAAGGGAAAAGAGCAGGAGAAGAGAGAAAGAGAAAGGGAGACAAAAACAATGAGGAGAGAGTAAAACGGAGAAAGATAGGGAGCGAATAAAGCAATGAAAGAGTAAGAAAAAGTAAGAAACACATAAGAGAAAAAGAGAATGAAAAAATGGAAAAAGAGGAAAGAGTGAAAGGAGAACAATGAAAGCACAGGAGGAAAGAGAAAGAGAAAGGTAACAAAAGAAAGGAGTAAAAGAAGGAAGAAAAAAGAAAACATAGTGATAGAATGGGTAATAAAAGGGAGATGAAGTAGAAAAGAGGAAGAAGAGAAAGAAGGAAAAGGAGGGAAAAAGTAACAGAGAAGTGGTGTCTGAAAAAAAAGAATGAAAATAGAAAAAAAGTCCCCAGGAGATAAGCTGTGTGAGCACAGAAAGAGCGGGATTCAATGCAGTAGTGTCATATCCAAAGAGTGATGAACGTCAGAAGGATCGCTCTCCAACCACACCGATACTCTGAGATAAACATGTACAGTATAGCTGGTGTGCGTTTATTCCAGTACCAATATTTAGTCAGGACATTGTGCATTTTTGCGCTTTCGGGGTGAGCCAGGCACGGAAGGGGTAGTAGAGTTCTCATGCTGCAGCTCCCAACATTTGTGAGGTTAAATAGTAGAGCAGCTCTTGAAATATCCGGAATAAGAATTGAAAACGCAGCAGGGGCATCCTGCATTTTTGCATTTATAGCCTATCGTGGCCCAGCTGTTCAGGCTCTAAACTCATGCGGACTTTTGAGGGCTTAATTTCGTGTGACCATAGGGTTAGGTGCATGGACACAGACAAAGTCAGTTAAGAGAACTCGGTAAATGGCGGGCCGTTCAGGGATACATGAACACTGAATTTTTTGTACCATTGTCACAGCAAACTACAATACCAGGAGAAAACAGGTGCGTTCTAGTATAAGTTCTGATGCCTATACCTTCTGAAACTGGTCCCTCTGCTGCCTTGCAGTCATAATCATAAGAGGGCACGAGGTGGGGGCAGGGTGGGGATCTATGGAGCAGAAGGTAAGTAGTAGTAATTGCCCTTTCACTAATGATGTTCGAAGTAGCCAATACAAAGTAAGGTGACTGTCATTAACCCCTTCAATCATGCCAGTTATAGGAGTTTTCCAATGACCCTCACATTGCAATGTGGACAAGTGGGAACTCTTCATGTGGTTTATGCCCATCATGGTGCTCAGCTTGGAGTCCATTTTTCAATGCGTTGCACGTGCATTAGTTGCGTTCACCAGGGGAAAGCCACCAGTAGTGCAGCATGGTAGTTGCACACATCCCAGCATAAGGAGGAATCTACTTCTGCAAATTACTGACCAATTAGGCCAAAATGGAGTCTTAGTATGCTCATATCTTATCAGTACCGCAAGCAACAGGCAATACCCAAGTTGGGCGGGGTGCTTAGTAATTTTTCCAGCGAATAAGGTGAATTGAGGAGGTAAAACATATGAAGCAATCATCTGTGGGAACTGGGTGAAACACGAGTGTCAACCACGACTACAGCCATAGTGCGTTCTGTGGAGGTTTGCCATATTCAGACTTTCCGAGTTTTCTGGGTGCCACCCAGGAGAATCCTATGTCATTCAATGCATTTTCGGTTGGAGTGCTATGCCCTTGAGAAGGCCTAAGCCTCTGCACACTCATGTATACAGGTACCCAAATACAAAGTCACACAACTGGCTCATTAGTTTTTCATAGGAAGAGGTAAGCAATATCACGGTAAACTCATAATGTGTTTTCTCCTCATTTTCTAGAGTCCCATATTTAATAAATACATCGGAGTTTCTGGCAACGACCAAGATGATACACTGCATACTATATACCCAATACCTGGAACAACCGGGTGGTGGGTTCCTTATGAGGCCTGATTACTAGTTCGGCAGTGTGCCCACTGCCCACCAGATTATGACTTTTTCAGGCACTGGCAAGCGGTTCTTTAGCATTCCCACAACAGTGTCTATGAAATAGACACCTCAGTGGGAATGTCAAAGACAGTACATGCACTGCCTGCACTCGTGCAGTCAATGCTGTGCAAGTACTGGTGTGCATACACACAGGGGGACACAACATGTGTCCCCCTGCATGAACCCCATGGCCCAGAGTCAACAGCAGACACTTTAGGGCCCCCTTTGTTTCCTCGCTGCCACAGTTTTCATGAAGGAACAACCGCCATGAAAACCGTGGTGGAGAGGAAAGTCTTAATATGCTTGGCTGATCTGCGGCAGTCTCACCAAGCATATTGTAGCCTTAGGACCACTGCGCCACCACCAGGGATCTCAGATCCCTGGCGATTGTGGCGTTGCAATGGCGATTCAACTGCCCTAGTTGTTATAGGGCAGTAGGAAGACCGCCATGACCGTGCCTCCACGATTCTGGAGGTCCGTGGACCACAATACTCATAATTAGGCTCATAGTCTTGCTAACTATGTGCCCTTCAATAGCCTGTGGGCCTACTCAATGAGTGTCCCCCTCCTTAGAGAATATGTGGCCTCACCAGTTTCACACAAGTAACTAACAAGGTCAAAGAATGTACTAGGAATTGCGGATGTTCACTTTCTCAGTAAGGGTCTGAGATGATAAAAGCGGTCTCTCTTTGGCTGATAATGACTCTGGTAAGAGTCGACGAAAACTTTGCAGGTGGTAGGGGAGACATTTATTTCGAGGTGGAGGAAATGGCCTTTAAATGGGCTCAGGTCATCAGATCAAAGGCAAATGTAAATGTAAATTGATACTTGTATAGCGCACTAGTCACCCGCAAGGGTCTCAAGGCGCTTGTACGAATACCGCTGTGGAACCCATCCTGGATTTCCCTGTGAGGCGTCCACTCCTGGGCACCCCCAAGGTGGAGGCCAGGCATCCTTAGCATTGTGGGGGCTGTTGTGGAGATTAAGCAAGCTATTGCCCAGAGTTGCAGAGTGGGACTCCATGATTGGAATAAGCACTGAGGCGAGAATTATCAGGTCCGTGGAATTTTGAGCCCAAGACCCGCCGAGGCGGGGAATTGAACCCTGGTCCCGGGCTGGACCTCTGCATCAGGGTCTGCCGCTCTAATCATTGAGCCACACTTCAGTTTTGTGCACCAGTAGCCTAAAGTACGGTAAGTAGAATTTTCATGTGAGTGCAAGTACTACGAAAAGTGAATTCAATTAGCCACATGGTACATGCATTGGGGAGTCATTATATTGCAAGTGTTACCAGAAAGTGACTGCGGTAACATATCGGATTTGTTAAACAGTTAAGTAGAATGACAGACTGTTTTTTCCCCTCTAGGAAGATTGCATAGCGCAGCCTCAATCGGAATTTTGAAGTAGTAGGTCACAAACTTTGGAACATGCCAGGGTCAAAATTTGGTTCCCCTTTCTTGATCCCATGTCCCCTACCGGAGTACATTCAATAAAATTATGTGTCAGGGAAGGCCAGTGCCTAGGCCTGGCCAGATGTGGTAACTCACTGGAGACTGCTGGTATGGTCCCTTAGCATATGGGGACCTTTTTGTAGTGCCTCATGATTAAACATGTCCATGGGTCGATGGGAACATTAAGGACAGAGGGGGTAGTATTGAGAGGAACTGTATAAGTGTGCCACTGCCATTAATGGGGAAGTTGTTAGGCCACTTTTTATGGTCAAAGCGGACAGTGATCTGCGCCCCTTGGTTGAGCATGTCAGGCAGCCAGTGGGAATAATAAGGACCTGGATTGGCTTGTGGGGAACTAGATGGAGTGTGCCCACTCTGGCTATTTAAGAGGCAGTGAGAACTTTTTGATGACCAACTCAGGCAGTACATGTTGCCCGGGGGCAAACAGGCCCAGTAGCCTGTGGGCTCAATAAGGTCTGGGGAGGAAGTGAGGAGAAATGTATAGAGGGTGCCCACTGTGGAGAGTTGGGAGGCAGTGGGGATTCCTTATGTGTACTACACAAGAGAGGTCACTCCCACTAAAATGACCTAAATGGTGTTCAGGGGTGTTATGTGTATGTGAGTGTAGGCATCTCACAAAAAGTTTAGGACTGGCCTCACACACCACCTAGTGTCACGCTTCATCATCGGCCGTCCTCGCCCTCTAAAAACCTGGTATGATAGAGGGCGGGCATACACCTGATGACAGGGATGCACTTCTAAGCTAAGTGGGGACCCAAAGTGAGTGAGTGAAAGTAAAACCCATTACAATCGCCTCAATACATTTGAATTAACTAGGTAACTGTATTGTATTTAAAAACAAGTGAACGGCGGTATGGGGAAGGTTATTAACCCCTCACCATGTAGAATTGGGTCAACATGTTTCTGCCTAGTGTCAGGAGTGGTACATGGCATTCATCTGGACCTATCTTTATATTTATAAAGGGCTCCACTCTTACCAACAATGTGATTAGAAAATCAACGGTGGGGTGACCTTTGTCACTCTCCCCTACCTGGGGATCATCTGTACCCTGTGAAGCAAAAAGAAGAAGACATGCACAAAACAACCATCAGGATATTTAGGTAATTCATGTAAAAGTAGGAACCACTCCACACATTTAAAGCGTGCGTGGTTAGGTGTGTAACACGTGTCTGTCATACGTGGGATTCCTTATGTGCCATGGATTATCCAAGGGTTTTTATTCATTTATGCTAAGGGGCCCTAAACTAGGTTATTCCTCGGCAAGAAGGGGTAGTGGGGGGGGGGGATGACCAGTGACCTCATCGGTCTGTGGTGAATTTGTAAGCAAAAGAGACTGGGATACACAAAAACAAACTGGATTCCTGATTCTAACCCCTTTTTGGGGTTTCGATCTCTTGGGGCATGGGGCTGGCAGGAAGGGGTGCTGACCTGGTGGTCCCGGAACTTTCTGCCCTACCCTGACTTGCCTGAATTTTATGATTGAAAGGAATATGCTTGGGAACAGGTGCCCCAGCAAAGACAGAGTATTATGTGGTTTGCTGGTACTTTACATTTCACTGCATGTATTTTACATTCCTATGGTGTGCTGCTGCAAGGTATAGGAGAGGTTTGTATAAAATGGATGTTACTGATATGTGCTCTCCCGTATCCTTTGAGGGAATGTATATTGTTGATGCTTAATGCTTGGCACTGTGGGGATGTATATATTTTGAGAATTTATCTCGGACTTAAGGCCTGCTGGGAGGAAATGTGCCTGATACAATGTATCAATGTATAATGCAAGAGCCAACTGTCATACAGCCTGTAGACTGCATTGCCTTATCTTCTTCCTGGATCATTCTCAGGAGTAATCAACATATATCTGACGATTTATTGTCTTCTTTTGAGCCTAAGAATAAAAGAGCTACGTCATGCTAAACCACACATAGTGTAGGTCTCTCTATGTTGCTGTGATGTTACTGTTTTGAAGTTGGTTGAGTGGTGACTTGCACGTTGTTGGCGCACTGTAAGCAGGTTCACCCCAAACATATCAGAGGTGTTCCATAATTCACACCATATGCAGGAGAAGGAGGGCCAAATGCTGGTACATCTCGCGTGAGTGGTGAAGCATCATCAGAAAGTATGTGCCTGAGGGTGTCTAAGGCAGTGAAGTAAATGATCGGCCTCTTCATTCCTCGGCCACGCACGTGATGACTCCTCTGGTGCTGGCGGCTGGAGCGGCATTCTCGCTAAAACGAAGACCCACCCATCATCCCGCTAAGCAAGAGCTGAATTTGCGCAATTGGTAAGCTGACGAGACTGGGATACACAAAAAGCAGACTGGATTGCTGATTCTATCCCCTTGTTGGGGTGTTTGATCTTTTGGGGCACAGGGCTGGCAGGAGGGGGGACTGACCTGCTTGTGGTCTTGGACCTTTCTGCTCTACCCTGAGTTGCCTGGATTTGATGATTGAAGTGGACTATGCCTGGGTGCAATACATTTTACTGCATGTATTTCACATTCCTCCAGTGTGCTGCTCCCTGGCAGAGGAGAAGTTTGAATCAGTGAATGTTAATGATATGTGTTCTCCGGTACCCTCTGGAGGGATATATATTGTTGGCAATTCATGCTTGCCCCTGTGGGGATGTACATATTTTTAGAATGTATCTTGGACTTATGGGCATGCTGGGGAGAAATGTGCCTGATACAATGTATCAATGTATAATGTAAGAGTCATCTGTCATACAGCTGGGAGACTGCATTGCCTTATCTTCTTCCTATGTGATACTCAGGTCTAATTAATATAAATATGAGGTTTTCTTCTCTTCTTTTGAGCTTGTGAATAAAAGAGCTGCATTATGATAAACCACACAATAATGTAGGCCTCTCTATGTTACTGTGAAGTTACTCTTTTAAAATTGGCTGGGTGGCAACTTGCACGTTGTGGGCGCACTATGAATTTTACTGATGCCCTATTTTCCTCTGGCAAAGATAGGGGAAGCTGTAATCGATTTGCACTGTCATATAGCATTCAGTCCTGGCCATTAGGTTGCTGGTAAAGTGTGAATCAGAAAGGAAAGACAGATTAATGGATTCCACCATGAACATAGATTTAAACACAGAGCTGGTGTCACAAGCGCCAGTGATTCAGTGCAGCAATGGATATTTCATGAGTAAAGATGGAGTTAAAACGTATTTGACACCTCTGTTGTAGCATTCGTGCGTTGGGCCTACTAGTTTTTATAATCTTGACTATATTTTTCTTATCTCTTTTACCCTGTGCTACCGTCAAACCACCTTGGACCCCCGATGAATCTTGTCATACTCGGAGGATGAGCAATTATCGAATGAGGACCAGTAGTAAGATTATTGCTACCATATAATTTTATATATTTATCACTCAAATTCCCATGTATTGAATTCTGATAGAAACACTTGTCAAATGAGTTTATCCACAGAATTGGCAAAGCTAGTTTAAATTTCAAATTTTAGTATACATCGGAACTTCAAATGAATGGCATACAATTCTAAATTTAAATTATATCACGTTTTAATAAAAGCATTAGTTAACTCTGCGAGATCTAAGTATATAGGGATTAAACTTCCTCAGCTGAGGGAGACTACTTATTTAAGCAAAATTTGGTCAACAGAACAAATCAGTTGTGCCTCATACAAATCCGTAGGTGAGTTCAGTGAGTTCCAAATGACCAGATCCAGTTCATTTAAGACAGAATATCTGACTCTGTCCAACACTACAGGGTTTATGCCACAGCCGTATGACCTTAACCCTTTCAGACAAAAAGGTTCCACTATGCTAGCATACCAGCCGGCAGCAGATCACAGTACTACGTCACAGTTTGCGTTGTTCCTGGCAGTCCAAATTGTAAGTTTGTATATGTCAAGATGGGTAAGCAAGACTCCCTCATCAGTTTCAAAATCTGAGTAATTCTACTTCATCAGTTCTGGGTTTACACCGCTTGAGATCACCGAATTTGTCAGACCACTCTGTCCCATCTGTCTCTTTGATAGGATGGGATGATGTAGTAGGTAAAAAGTATACAAATCCAGAACAATTAAGTAATCCATATCTCATTTCCTTAGAATCAGATTAGGTTTAGTCATATGAACAATGGAGCACTCAGATAATGGACACAAATATGCTCTCATCCCTTGTCTGTCAGTTCTCAAGCATCTGTTTCAGCATTTAACAGTTTTTGTTACAAGTCTAATCAAACTGTGATACAAATGTCAAAGGAAGCAATTGAAAGTTAGAACACAAGTGGTAACTTCACGAAAAGTACCCATAGCTCATATTAGGAAAAGAAGCAAAGTTGAGGACTTCATGAAATACAGCTCATGTACCACAAAATTGCGCTAAAATATGAATCTCGTAATGCATAGCATAATGTATTAATCTAACAATTAAACATATTCATTATCACTTCAATAATATCAGAACTAATTCATGTAAATATGGGGTACGCATAACATTTTGAAAATGTCACTGTCACACACATATTTTTTTTTAAGTTTCTCTTGCACATCACATCTTATTAAAACATACATGTTTTAAGGCACATCAAAGGAAAGATTTACGAAATTGAATTTTGCTAAACTCATGTAGCACTTACTTTTCTTTTGTCATTTTCGGTGCACGTTACACAATTTAAAGCACTATTTATCTCTACTACATGAAACATTAAATTCTCACACATGACTTCCTCAGTTACTGTTATTATCACATTATCAAAGCACAAGATCGCTTGTCATAAAAGTGTTAAAAACTCACATCTATTTATTAAATATAAATGTATTCCTAAACTCATTCTAACATTCTGCATGCTTTTACAATGCAACATCTAAATCAAAACTACATTTTGTAATTTTCTTGAAAGGTGGTGCTTGACACATTTGGTTATTTCCATGTAAAGCAGTGTCACAAATCATTTCTGTGTTAATTGTCATAAATTAGTGAGAAGAAAACATCTTTGCTCCATCACCTCCATTTTGGATCCAGTTCACAAGGGCTGGACTTGCCTTTTTTTCCAGCGAGCATTTCCCCTGGGGCTCTTGGAGCCTCTGTCACTTTCCCCCAGTTCCCAGTAGGAGGGAATGGGAGGTGGCATGGGATTGCAGCAGGTACAATGAGGCTTTAAGAGTAAGAGAGTAAGTAAAGGGAGTAGAGAGGAAGCATCAGAGAGGGAGAAGAGAAAGTGATAGAGACTGGATGGATGGAAAAATGAAAGATTGCACAAGGAGATGTAAGAAGTGGGCTGGTGTGAGCATTTTTGCCAGAGCTGCTTTGATTCAGCAGTCCGGCCCTGCAGCTTAGTTTAAAGCAGGTGGGACATATGCAGACACACTGCATATATCTTCTGTAAGGTGTATTTTTACATTTCAGGTGCTTCCACATTCAAATCGAAGAGCAAGCAGAGAGCAAGAAGGTACATAAAAAAACTGCAAAATGTATACAAGTTTACTACAAATTATTTTCCACTTTTCGCAAACTCTATTAGACAGTCGTGGATGTAACCAAGGGTATGCCAACTAGCCAAGCAAGCTGGCAAAGCAATTGTAATGCCCTCGGAGAACCTGCTTTCTAAAATGCATCAGTCCTCTTTATGCATGGTCTAGCTTTACGGGCAGCCTGGTGAGCAGGAGGGCAGACATGCCTCACAGCATTGTCATAACCTGGTTGAAAAGATGTGCACTCAGGCATTCAGTAAAGTCTTTTGTAAGCTCTGGGTGCCAGGACAGGCATTACACATATGGGTCACTGTCTCTATTATGGAGATCTTCAGCCTTTCAGTTTCTTTAGAAAAAAGAGCATTTTATCATCCATAAAAACAGAGCATTACTGTTGAATAAGACTGTTCTGGCTAGCAAGGCATTGGAGCTCAGCATTCAAGCCGACTAGCATTGTGGGATTATTTTCTTTGATGTGTCAATATTATTCAATCTGCATTTTCCTACATGAAATAAACTCTAAATATTAACC
The DNA here is from genome assembly GCF_964263255.1 of Lissotriton vulgaris. NCBI lineage: Eukaryota > Metazoa > Chordata > Amphibia > Caudata > Salamandridae > Lissotriton > Lissotriton vulgaris. Next base: position 1,183,816,732 of record NC_141695.1, on the reverse strand, counting down.
AACCAACAGCTATCATGTGAAGTTATAATTCGGCTGGAACAAATCCTCAGTCTGTGTGGACATTCCTTCGATGATCTGCATAAAACAAATACCCCTATTATCTCAATTAAAAATGGACTATATTGTGTGGCAAACACCAAACAAAGTGAAATCTGTCCTTTTGTAAGTCTGCCTGAAAAATGAATTTTTTTAGGAAAAATGTCAAAAGCTGATCTGTATGCAAACTAGAGAAAATGAGGCATTCCTTATGTGAAAACAGAAAACAGATTGTGCTTCGATTGGCCCTGTCACACTGGACTCCAAAACACAGAATAGGAAGGGACGGGCTTCCCACTGCTTTTAAAAAGAAGTTTTATATAAGGATGGTGCAAAATCGACCCAAAGGTATCGGAGCACTTTACATGAGCATCGGCTGTATTACACAAAGACGCATTCATTTTTTTTAGACAATTCTTCTCAAAAGTGCAATAAGATTTACAGAAAGACCGCGGTTTGGGTCACTACTTATTTACCAATTTCTTTTATAGGGTATCATAATTTGCTATTGCTTGGATGGACTATCCATTAAGGCTATGGCATTTTTCAATAGTTACATTGTGCTGTTTGCGTACCCATTAGGTTTCCTTGACGGGGCATCAAGTAGTTGAAATCCAACCCTTTGTAAAAACAGCAGTAGGAAGAATACCATACCTAAACTGGAGGCAGAAACTACGAGCTCGAGTCGGTTTAATGGATTCCAAGAACTCTTCAGCTTTTAGTACATCTTTATACATTTAAACATGATTTGTCAGTGTGCAGCTGCTACTATCCAGCTCTGGCCGTAAACTGGCCATTTCCCAATATTTTTTCCTAACCACTGAAGCAACATTTATGGAATTGACCCTGGATCTTCCCAGATCCCTACCAATCCTTGCTTTATGCAGCCCACTCTAAGATTGTTTAGCCACTGGATCTTACAAGTAGTTTTCTTACACAACATAAAATCACTATGGCCGGACCTATAGTGATAAACTTCTCTTGTGGTCCATACACAACCCCAATATAGAAGTCCAATTCAGAATTACTCAGCAGTAAGGGCTTAGTACTAGGGCACACAAGTTAAGTATTCTAAACACTTTGCAAACTTTCAACTTGAGAGCAAGCGCTACAACCCTGGTGGTCCACCGCCCTTGGGCCACCTTGCAATGAAATAAACAGTTACACTCAAGAGGAAGGCCTAACAATCTCCGAAAACAAATTTTGCCAATATTTGGAATCATGTCAATAACAGTCCATAGGCAGAAAATTGTTGTTCCAAAAAAAATGTTCTTCATCTTTAATTCAACAAAATCACAGTTCTTTTCAACAAATTCTAGTTCAACAAGTCCTTTTCTTCTTTTACTTTAAAGGTCACAGTTCATTTCCACATATATTTTAGACCAGCACATTCAAAAACATTTCTGACGCGTTTCGTCCTATGCAGACATATTCAAGGCTCCAGTATGGAGAACCGGGCCTTTAAACCCAGCGGCCTCAGGGTCACGCCTGCAATCTCCAGATTCATCTGCCTTAGTATACAGAGACACGGAATATTTCTGGGTGGCGTAAGAGACCAAGTTTATTAGCTGCAGCTGGTTACAGTGGTCCTAGAAGTACAACACAGTGTAAGTTCTCAGGAGACTGCTCACTTTACTAAGGCGAGACGTCTCTTTTTATGCAGAAAATCACATTATAAATGCACACCCACTGCGCAAAATTCTGACCAATCAGTAACATTTTAAAACAAAGTATGGCACAGCAAAAACTCAATTTACAGTAACCCAACCCAAAAGTTAATTATTAGGAATGTCCTAAATACATTTTCCAAAAGCTGAACAAACCCATAATTGAAAGCATGACCCATGTAATTGAAGAAACATAGGAGAGAACAGTTGTAGCTGATGAACAAGATAAGGCAGATTGCAAGGAAACTAAAAGTTAACGATGTCCTGAACATTGATTGGCAATTTCAAAACGAGATCGATCAGGGAAATTGGTTTTGCGAGGCCAGTTTCAGGTGAAGAGGTCAGTTTCTATAGTTCAGTCCAGTGTCAGAAGGAAACCTAGTTAATGTGTACATGAACCAAGAAGGCCAGGTCACTTTGTTCGTCAGGCTGCCTTCATGAGCCTACGTGAGGGCAACACAATTTGGTGGCACAGTACAAAATGGAACCCATATTTTAAAATGGAGTTGTGCAATCTAGTGTACTTGGAAATTACAGAACATCAGACCCTCCTTTTGCCATTACATAGGCAATAACCTAAGACTCACTTTAATCTGAATCTAGGTCTATATCGATGTTCATTAGGTCATCAAGGTGTTGCTGTAGCATCATCTTACTATTCTCTATTTCTCTCGGGACAGGTCTCCAAACACACATAGTAGCACAAAGACTACAAATGGCGGGACCACACTGGATGCAAAGGCAACAAGAGAAGAGAATAGCTAAAGCCATACCAAGGAATGTCCGGATCTTCCATCCACATTTGGACAGTAGTCCCCAAAACCATCCTGTCAATGACCAGTCTCCTTCGTCTACGTGAATACACAGAGATCCTATGCAATCTAGAAATGGCCTGGTACACTGTCGGGGCATTATCTGGTATGTATACACAGCAACTAGATCTGATCAATTTGCATACTCCTCCTCGATCTGCAAGTATAATGTCTAAAACCATACGATTCTGCAAAGTCATAAGGCGGTCCGCTTGAAGCTCGGCTGTAATATTACTCAATGCTCCAGCTGTCTTGTTAATGGTAGCTTCAACTACGCGGACAGGCTGTCGAATATGCTTACTATTCACCATAGGACCCCAGAAGGGCAGGAAACCCTTAAAGAAGTCTCCTACTTCCTGTGCAGCAGTATCTTCCTGATGGAAGACACCTCTACCATATCTCGTTCTATGATAGTCTGAGGAGGCAGTATATGTAGGGTGAAGCAGAAATGCTACATAACACGTTCCTAAAAAATCAGGTGGCAACCATGTGTAGGCTCTTTCGTGACAAACAAAATATGTACCCTTAGCTGGCACAAACGGTGGAGAAGTCCGGGATGGATAAACATAGGTTTGAGCACACACACTCTTACCTAGCTCAGCTCTCGGATTCCTACCATTACCTTGCAGCCAAAACTGACCTCGATGGGGCACAATCCAAATAGGGTGAGACCTTTTTCGTCTCTCCCTTTCTGTCAAACTAGTGCTATACCCAGTGACATTCCAACCAATATATGCCTGCGCTTCATCCTTAGGGATAGCATTGTATGCATCGATATCTCGGATCATATCTACTATTCCCTTTATCAAAGCACTATTGCTCGGGTCGTCTCTCATGGAACGCATAGGGTATACCTCATTCGCATAAATGAACATTGTCTGAAAAGCCCATACAGACCCATTGGAAGAAAAAGGCAAAACCAGATATGGCATACCTCTATCTGTCGTATGAGGCATAGGACCACATACCCAACAATTTGTAGTATTGACTACCAACTGATGCTGATGCAGGAGCTGTATAAATGAATTGTTAACAAACTCCGATCTTCGTGTCTGTTCATGTACAGGCAATGTATAGAATTTGTGCAAAGAAACAGTAGTAGAAGAAAGCATAGGTTGGATGATGGGTGCAGAAATCAACGGTGTAGCATATACAATCCAACCCAAACGAGCCAATGTGATACTTAAGAACACAAAAGATCACAGTTAAATAAAATATTTGTTACGAGCCAATGTACATAATCTCATCTTAAAATTCATTTTCTCCACAACTCTATCTTTTATAAAAGACTCCATCCTCTACCTGTGGTGTTCGCGGCAGTTGTTTTTTTTCCGCTCAAGTGTGCATCTGTAAGTCCAGGGAACGTCCTAGAATAAACCAGAAACATTGACCTTGTGTCCACACGGCTCACAACCTTAAGTCTTTATACCGCGACCCTACAGCTGAACCCGGATAGTGGTTCTAAAAAGAAAAAGACAAAAATAAGTCTCTTGTCTGATAAAGTATAGTTCACCCAAAAACTCGCAATCTTTATTTGTCCTTTTTGCTTCACAGATTATAGCGTTCTTTACCAGACACAGTCTGATCCTGGAACAATGTCTCTGGATTTGTAGTGTCGAGTCTCATCGACGGAGGCACAGCTTCTTGCAAAACTTCATCATCCTCACATTCCGACTGAGTCCATTTCAGATGCGCATCACTAAAGGGGACAAACTCTCTTCTTTCTGAATCGGCAACACCATCAGCAATGCATTGGTCATACGGCAAAGGAAGTGGAAGCTTTTGGTGTGCGTGGCATGCACCCAATTTTTTTTCCCGGAAACCTTGACGGCCGTTTGAGTCACCAAAAGGACTTGGAATGGGCCGATCCACCTGGGCTCGAGATTCTTCGTCCTTTGGAAGTTCCGGACCAGGACCCAATTTCCAGGTTGAATTGTTTGTCCTACATCCACAGAAGCTGAAGGCAATGTATCGTGCACCTGTTGGTGAAGAACACGCAATTTAGCAGTCAGATCATGTAAATAGTCAACCAACATAGGGTACTCGATGTCACTATACTTCTTTGCACTCAGAATCACGGCAGGAAGATTCGTCCTGCTGGTCGTCTCCCTTATTTCGGGAACAACTTGGTCTGAACCTTATGCACCCTACCCTTTGCATTGTGGATTCCTCTTCGCTACATTTACCTCACCATTGAACTCGAGTGTGCTCACCTAAGCATACACTCCTAAGGTTCGTCGTCTCTCTTATTGATTAGTGACGTCGGACTTCACCACCTGTCCAGTCCATCACTTCTAGCATACCCGGTCTAGAGCTGGCCGGGTTGAATTATCACCGGCACAGCGACCTGTGGCAATATACTTACCGACTACAGCCCTGAGGAGTCGCCATACTTGTGTATCCCTTTGACGAGGAAACACGTGTCAGCTGGTCTACCATACATTAAAGAGGAACCTTACTACCAATCGTCCTCTTTTTTCTACGAATGTGGACTCCAAATCTTGCAAATGTCCATTGAGACATCTTTTCTGTACTTGTGATTGGGTGTGCAACAGATCTTTTCAGGTACCTTTAGTGTGTGTTACGGCACACATGTTTGGAGGGGTTTAGGGCTTTTCTTCCCCTCACCTGTATGCACCCCATCTTATCCTTTCCTGGGTTACTCATGTAGGCAGTGCGCCCAACATTTCCCTTAACTAAAAAACCCTTGTCTTGTTGGTTTTACAACTTCATATGGACTAGGGGCCCGATGTAGGTGGCCCAATACCGATCTGTAACGGCCGAAAATACCGATTTTCGGCCCTTACCAAGCGGTATCGAGCCATTGGGATGTAGGAGCCAGAAATCTGTCCGAATCGGTATTTTTACCGATTCGGCATGGATACCGAATCGGTAAAAAAACGATTCGGATATACACCGAATCAGTAAATTAACGAATCGCTAACATACCGAATCGGTAAATATACCGAATCGGACCATTTACCGATTCGGTAGAGTTACCGATTCGGTAAATATTCCAATTCGGACCATCTACCGATTCGGTAGAGTTACCGAATCGGTAAATTACTGATTCGGACAGGCTAAAACTCAGATAGAGATGTAGGGAAGCACAGAAATACCGATTTAGGCTCAAATCGGTATTTATCATGGATTGGAATCAGGTGGTAACTAACTGCAACCTATAAAATTAGACCCAAAATGCAATGCAACTTGCAGGATGGCGGCATTTTATGTCATTGCAAGGCGGCTACGGCTACAGCAGGAAGGAGAGAGGGAATGGCAAAGAGAGGAGCAGGTCTACAGACAGAGGATCACCCTGTTCATGCTCACAGAGGCAGAGATCCTACAGAGGTACAGGCTGGACTCAGACACCATTCTGGAGCTCATCAGGGACCTAAAACCACTGTTGGACCACCCCACCCCAAGGGCACACGGTATCCCACCGCACGTGCAGGTGCTATGCAGCCTACACCTGCTTGCGTCTGGCAGCTATCAAAGTGCAGTTGCTGCGGTAGGAGGGGTGACCCAGAGCAGCCTGTCAAGGTTTTTCTACAAATTCCTTGACGCCATGATACAGAGGATGGACCAATACATTTCTTTCCCTGCAACCCATGCGGAACTGGTACAAACAAAAGCAGACTTTTACCAGATGGCACGATTTCCCCACATCATTGGCTGCATTGATGGCACGCACATTCTGATATGCCCCCCTGCTGACACAGAATACATATACCGCAATAGGAAGTCTACGCACACCATCAATGTGCAGGTGATTTGCAATGCAAAGTGCGCCATCACAGACCTGGTTGCAAAATTCCCAGGGAATACCCACGACTCCTAAATATTTCAAAACAGCTGCATCTATGCACGGCTGATGGCAGGGGAATTTGGTGAAGGATACCTCCTAGGTGAGACACATCATCAGACCCCCATTACTAAAATAGCACTGTGAAGTACATGTATGCATGTGAGTAATGTTACCCCTTTTCCTTCTAGGCGACAGTGCATATGCCCTCCGCTCATTCATACTCACCCCCTACCTCAATCCCTCAACACCCAGCCAAAGGAGGTATAACCGGGCCCACAAAAGCACAAGGAATGTAGTAGAACGGACCTTTGGCATCTGGAAAAGCAGGTTCAGATGCTTGCACAAGAGTGGAGGTGCAAGGCAGTATACCCCCATCACCTGCTGTAAGATAATAGCTGTCTGTGCAATGTTGCACAACCTTGCGGTGAAGAAGGGCACTGAGGTGGAGTTGTCAGACTACGAGGACCATGACGACGACGTTGCTGTGCCACAAACACAACCTGCTGTGGTGTCTACACCAAGTGATGGCAGATACAGACGTGAGGAGATAACAGAAAACTATTTCTGAGTGAGTACAGATGCACAAACAGGTTATGGATGTGAATTTTTTTTTAATAATGTTGGCACAACGTTAAAGCACTGATGTGCAACAAATAAAATAATAAAATGAAAGGTGGGGACTGGAAATGGGCCGGGTTGCCTCACCCACACTGGCAGAGTCATTTCCTGCTGCGCTTTGCAGAGCCACTGGGATGCTGCTCCCCCCCCTTCTGCATGGCCGGCTGCCTCTGCGGAGCGCCTGGTGCTCCTGCGCGGCTCTGACATAGCGCTGGCCGGGCTGCTGCGGCTGCTGCTGTCCCCAGCCTCGGCCACGTCCAGGGCAGGATTGACCACTGTGTTGGAAATGATGAGGTCCTCCATGGCACTGGTGATCCTGGCCATGCCCCTGGTCACCTCCGCAGGGTTTTGCGTCAGGCACTCTTGCATATTTGCCCCTCGGCGGCATAGGTGGGACGTCGCGGCGGCAAGCAGGTTAATTGCCCGGTTTTGGACACGGGCATCCCTGCGCCTTGTGTGCTCAATATTTTCCATCTTGGCACACAGCTGTGTGATGGCGGTCGTCATGCGACCCAGTCCTGTGGCAATGTCTCTGTTTGTTTGTGCCACCTCCTTGTTGCTTGCCACAAACTCACCAAAGCCCTTTGCCATTTCTACCATCTGCAGGTTGTGTGCACGCAATTGGCGGTGACATGCCAGGATGGATTTGGCCTGCATCCGCTGGATTCGCACCATGCTCCCCTCAAGCCCTTGGAAGACGGTGCCCTCTCCTGATGGACATGCACTGCTGGGAGTGCGTGGGCGGCGGTGATTGGTGCTGGCCTGCTGGGTGGACTGCTGTGCCACAGGTGTCGCTGGTGTGGGTGCTGGTGCCTGACCCGCAGCTCCCTCCATGATTGTAATTGGGGCCATAATACTCCTCCTGGCTGGAGATATGGCAGGTGCTGGCTGGGACCGTGTGGGGGAGTTCTCTGGTGAGAACTGCAATGGGGGGATTGTGACAGTTGGGGGGAGTGGGGAAATAAGAAGGCATGTACTGGGTCGTCCTCATTGACCATGGCACGGCTGTCCTCCTCCTCCTGCGAGGCATCCATGGTGCTTGGCCCTGCCACCACTCTGTCCGCTGTCGCTGGAGCTGTTGCTTGTGCAGCTGATGCTCCACTGCCTGATGGCGCCCCTAGGTATAAAGAAGCATTTGTGAACTGAGTGCAAATGTCTTACAGTAACTACAATAAAAGCATTGCACATGTCACTTTCATTACTCTGATTATTTTTTAAAGTGCATTGCAGATTAATGTGCACTGACATATGTTCCTACATTAGCTGACTACATTTCCCATAATGCATTGCTCATGTATGGTGCTAGCAGTACTGGACTGGGGTTTGGCTGTACATTGAGGCTAAAGGGGAGGTGTCTGGTTGGGTGTGTCATGCTGCGCATGCTTCTTACCTTTTGCTGTAGCTCTGGCTGAGCTGTCCATGCCCCCTACTCCCACCACACTCTCTGTCTCGATGGTTGTGGCCACCAGTACCTCCAGGACAGTCAGGGGGGGCGCGGGATTCCTGCCTCCACCGGTCAGACCTGCCTGCTTGTGGAGCTCTGACAATTTCCTCTTGATGAGGCTCTGGATATCATAAAACCTCTTCTTGAGGTCCTCCAGGCTCCTGGGGGTCACACCAACAGCATTGACCCTCTCCTCTTGGTGGACTCAGGGACTGTGGGGGACAGCCTCCCAAAGAGCTGCCTGTGGACCCTCACCACCTCCTCCACCAGTACTGCTGCTGAACTTGACTTTGTGCTTCCTCTCAGCCTTCTGGCTCTCTGTGCTGCTTGCCATTTCCACTGTCTGCAAAATCAGCTACCACTCTCTCTGCTGCTCACTCTCACTGCTCAGCTCTGGCTGCCTCTCCAGAAAGTTCTAATGAGTTGCACCTGCCTGGGTAGCCACTCCCTGCTAGGGTGGGGGAGGGTAGTTCCACCTCATTGGCTGTTTTCATTGGTTTCACTTTTACTTGCTTGCCGATTCTGTATTTACCGATTCGGTATTTGCCGAATAGGTAAATACCGATTCGGTTTTTCCAATGCATTTCTATGGGCCTTTTGGCCCATAGGGTTGTATTGCCATTACCGATTCGGTATCTACCGATTCGGTAATTACTCATTCGGTAAGTATCGAAACACGATACCGATTTTTACCGATTCGGTATTTTACCGATTTTTTTTCTCTACATCCCATTTTCCGATTTCAAAATACCTAATCGGTAAAAATCGGTATTTTAAAATGGGTAAATTACTTTTACCTACATCGGGCCCTAAGTCCCATACAAGAATGCACTGTCGTCCTCGTTGACAAAAGTGCCAACGGCAAAGCATTGGGCCATGCTAGGCCAGAGCTCGCTTGTATCTTAGCCAACTTCAACTTAAGGGTTCCATTGTAGCATTCGACCAAATCAGCTGACTGGGGGTGATTCGCAGCAGGAATTTTCTGCCTTATTCCCAAACCTGCACATACTTTCTTCATAATCTGACCCACAAACTCACCTCCTTTGTCACTCCATACTATTCTCGGCAAACCATACCTAGGGAAAAACTCGTTTAACAAAACCTTAGCTGTAGAGAAGGCAGTATTATCCTTTAGAGGGTAAGCCTCTATCCATCTTGAAAAGGCGCAAACAACCACAAGGACATACTTTAGGTTGTTGCATCTCTCCATATGAATAAAGTCCAACTGTAGAACCTCACACGGATACGTTGGAGGAGCAAAATGACCTGCTGGAGTTGGGGTTCCCTTACCAGGATTGTGCATCAAACAAACCAAACAAATTTTCACCAGATTCTCAGCACATTTTGGAATTCCAGCATTCTGTCATACTGGAGCCAACAACTTACATATCCCTTTCACACTGATGTGAGCCAATCCATGTGCCATCGTAACCACTGGAAGCACATACGTATCAGGCAACAACCATCGCTGATGTTCAGACAACTCAATCCAACAACCAGTTGAATCCAACATTCCCGTAGTCTGTCTCCACACACTCAATTCTTTCTCAGTAGCTTCCGCCTGAATCGATTTCACACTCTCTATTGTATCCTCACACATTCCTCTTTCTGGAATCCATCTAGCAGGGCCTGCAACATACATTCGACTCGACACATCCTTCGCTGTTTCTCTCGCTACTTCATCCGCAAACGCATTACCACGACCAACATCATCCGTAACCACCTTATGTGCACTGCATTTCACAATCGCAACTGTGTCGGCAAAGTAAGTGATTCAAGAAGTTCATTCACCAACTGTCCATGCTGAATCTTCGTACCATGAGAAGTAAGGAATCCTCTCTCTCTCCACAAACGTCCAAAACTATGAGCAACACCAAACGCATATTGGCTATTGGTATACACAGTCACTCTCTTTCCTTTCGACAACACACATGCTCTCGTTAGTGCAATCAACTCTGCTGCTTCAGCTGAATTCTGTGGAATACGTGCAGCTTCAACGATCGTGTGCAAAGTCGTAACCGCATACGCTGCAGTCGTATCGCCATTCGGAAGCTTAAAGCATGAACTGTCTACCCATAAGGTACCATCAGAATTCAAAAGAGGAGTATCTTTCAGATCAATTCTACCCTTCGTTTCTTCCTCTGTCCAAAGAAAACAATCATGCTGTTCCTGAACATCTGTTTCTACAGAAATCGGCAACAACGTAGCTGGATTCAACGTGTTGCATTGTTTTATATGCACATGACTCGCCAAAAGCGTCAACTCATAACCTGACAAACGTGCACTAGTAAGGTGCTGAGTGCTTGTGTTATTCAATAAGGTATCCACTGCATGTGGGACCATCACAATCAATGTATTATCCAGTACCAGACCAGCAGACTGTCGAATAGAAATAGCCGCTGCCGCTGTAGCTCTCAAACAACTCGGCAACGCTTTAGCTACTGGATCTAAAGTAGCCGAGAAATACGCACATGGACGTTGCTTGTCTACAAACTGTTGTGTCAACACTGACAACGCACATCCTTCTCTCTCATGCACGTACAACGTAAAAGGCTTACTGTAATCGGGGGTACCCAACACCGGAGCCGAACACAACGCATCACGCAATTCAGAAAAACTTCTCTGACATTCATCAGACCAAGGAAGAGGAAGAGGAGTATCCTTAAGAGTAAGTGCCAACAGAGGTTTCGCCAATAAGGAGAAATTCGGAATCCACTGTCTACAGTACGAAGTGATACCCAAGAAAACACACACTTCTCTCTGTGTGGATGGTACAGTCATTTGCGCAATCGCTTGTATACGCTCTGGGGTCAATCGTCTTCCCTCCTTCGATAAGAGATGACCTAAGTAGGTCACTTCTTGGCGACAATATTGCAACTTCGAAAGCGACACTTTATGATGAAGGTCAGACAAATGCCGTAACAAAGAAAGCGTAACTTCTTTACAAAGCTCTTCATCATCAGCAGCAACCAACAAATCATCCACGTACTGAATAAGAGTCGCACAAGAAGGTAAAACAAAAGAATCAAGCTGAGTCTTTAGTGCTTGACTATAGATTGATGGACTCTCACAATAACCTTGAGGAGCACGATTAAACCGGAAGCTTCGGCCTCCTAAAGAGAAGCCAAAAATATCTCTACTCTCTTCAGCAATAGGAATACTAAAGAAAGCATTCTTTAGATCTATCACAAAAAACCAAGCAGCCGAAGCAGGGCTCATAGTCAGTAAAGCAGTAATGTCCGGGACAACAGGAAACTGCGGAACAACAATCTTGTTCACTTCTCGAAGGTCGATCACAAACCGATAAACAGGTGGCTGAGAAGAGTCAGTACGTTTAAGGACAGGCAAAACCGGACTTTTACACACATTACCTCTTGTTTCCTCAATCACAGCTTTCTCAACCAAATCATAGATAATCTCTAAAAGAGCTCTCTCACCATCACTCGATATTCGATATTGCGGAATATGAGGCACCTTAGCATTAGCCTTGAGGGTAACAACGTATGGTGGAATCTGCAAAAGGCCAACATCATTTGGACCCGTAGCCCAAAGAGTATCAGGGAACAAACTCAATTCCAGTGGAAGCCGATCTTTAGACAAATACATCGGAAAAATCACTCTCTAACCCAATGTAAGATGTACTCCCGAAGGAGAACAATACAATGTCGCATTCAATCTCTTCAACAAGTCCAAACTAAACAGATTCTCATCACAACCTGTCGTTACTTGTAGCGGTGCTTCCAATTCACAAGGTCCAACAGAAAGAGACAAAGGACAAGAAACCGGGTTACTAACTGGGACGCCAGAAAAACCTACCAAAACATTCATCAAGCCATACAAAGGTGCGCCAGGGAGTTTAGAGTGCATGATAGAACTCTTTGCTGCACCAGTATCCAACAGAAAAGGTTCTGACACATCTGATGTAATCACTTCAACATAAGGTCCACTCTGGTGTACTGGAACTGACACTACTCCCTCTCTTTGTCTATGGCTGTCCTAGCTATCATTCATATCAGCATTCTCACTCTCAACATAATGATCATAATAATCATCAGCATAAAAATGAGCCGACTGACCAGACGAAACATTCTGTTGATCAAAACAATTCATAGAATTCTGTGGGGGAAAGGAACGTCCATTCTGGGGGAACACACCACGTCCTCTTCGGACAACTATGCTTGAAGTGGCCCGCTTCCTTACAATAAGTGCACTGATTAGGGCCTACCGGAATTCGCTGCGGAAAAGACTTGGGCTTCTGCAACACTCTCTGAAACTGTGGAGGTTGCTGAAATTCGCACTGATTAAAGCGAGGCGGATACGCCTGTTGCAAAAGAACCTTCGTCTTCAATTCCTTAGTCTTCTTCTCTGCTTTATCTATCTCATCTTTATCTCTATTCTCGTAATATTGTGCAGTAGCCAATATCTGGGCCGAAGAAGAAACAGCCCATGAACTCTCAGAATCCTTCAATTTCTTACACAGCTCGGGGAGTAAATTAAAGACAAACTTATCCACAAACAACCTTTGACCACCTTCCTTACTCATATCTTGACCACTATGATCGATGAATGTCTCTTCAAACCTAGTGAAGAAATCAGACACACTTTTGTCTTTCTTCTGCTTACATGCTGCTAACTTATCCCAATTCACTCGCATAGGAGGCATCAAAGTCTTCATTAAATTAATAATCTTACCAGGGAGTTCTGTAACTAAAGGCTCAGGTTTAGCCCCTCCACCTTGACGACCATCTGCAGCAACAATATTAACCCACGTATCTCCTAACTCTACTGCATGATCCTTGTGACGGATCTTCGCCCACAAAGGTTGATGGACTAGATTCCCCAACAACATATCTATATCAGCTAAATTCATCACACACACATCAACTGTCTGGGACAACTCTTTATGATAACCTGCAGGATTTTTACGGGGGTCAGGTAGAGTCTGCTTAAGAGCCAAGACTTCAGCTCTCTTCCAAGGAACATGTACCCATACACGCTGAAAATGATCTGGTGCAGCTGCAATACCATTAACGGCATCAGCCAAAACTTCCTCTCTCCATACAGGAGGAACTTCTCTCATCGGGTACTGCTTCACTTTTCTCCTAACCGAAGGATCAGGTTCAAACAACGGCTGAGAAGGAAGTCTACACCTAAATGCAAGAAGCGTCTCTACCACTTCCTCAACATCAGGACCCACTATCGTCCCTTTAGCAAAGTCGGACTGAACATTAAGTAGCTCCGATGGAATCGGACCCAATTTAGCATCGTCCCACTCTTCACGAAGGAAAGTACACATAACATCAAAAACATAACTTTGTTTTGGCGCTTCCCACTGTTGGAAAACATCCATAACCGCTTGCAGATCATACCTGGAGGCATTCAAAACCCATCTACGAGCAAGGATATCTAACACAGTCCGCTCCTCGGAACTAGGGAGCTGACTACGCCTTTGTTTCCGTGCAGAAACTGGGGTCATATTAAACGACCCAAAAAGAGGCGACAAAGGCTAATGACAGTTTCAGCCATTCGTTGTCGAGTAGAAGGAGAAGAACTCGACATAAGGTCAGGAGACAAAGTATTCTGAGACAACAAAGACGTAGGGTCAGTAGAAAAAGAAGTTAAAGTCAAAGGAGTAGAAGGCAAAGGAGTAGAAGGCAAAGTAGTAAGCAAAGCTGGCGGCCCTAGAGAAGGCTGCGCCAGAGGTGGGAGAACCAACTGTGGAAGAACGGGTGGTTGAACAACAGCAGGAGGTTGCACAACTGGGGGTTGCGGAGGTGCCATAGCACTCTGCACATAAGGGGGTGGTGAACTCAACAAATGCGACATCAAAGTATCCTTTTCAGGGTCCTTAGTCACATTCGGGACAAGAGGTGGCAAAGCCGGATAACACTTATCAATGGCCATGCAATGTTGTCTATCTGACACCTCAATTGCACAATCTTCTTCATCTTCCTTAAACTGCCTAGAATCTTGCATTATCAACATATTGTTATCTTTCCTATCTCTTTTAGCTTGCTTAATTTCTCGCTGTTTGGCTTCCTTACGCCAGAGGCGGAAAGAGTCAAATATCGCAGGCCGGGCTTTCTTCCTAAATAGAGCAACTTCCAAATGATCTAAAACAGCAGATTCGAAACTACCATGTTGTGGCCATTTTAAAACACCATCTTTACGTGTATAGCGGACCCATACTTCATTATACGTAATGGGACCCACTCCATGCTTTGAATAGAGCTCATAAGTCGGAGTTCCAACCGGAGGTATCGGACACGAGTCCTCCAATCGGGAATCCCAGTTGCAACTACAACAAAACAAATTCCTAAGTTTGCTAAGACCAGGCATCTTCGCTCACTCATTTAGCTTCAAACTTCAAGGGGTTATCTAACACGATATACTCGCAAATGTTTGAACCCCTCGGCTTTGTTATTTGCAAAAACCAAATCAAAGAACCCAAGAAACAAAACCAAGTCGTGGGAGCGACCAACTTATACTTAACCAAAATGTCTTGTCACGCCACCAGAAGACCGTCTATCGTCTCGCTCTATAAATCATCACAAAAGGGTCCAAGACAGAGCGACAGTCAGGGCAGCAGTCCTTCGTAGCCGTCGGAAAGGGGAAGCCTTGTAGCAAAAACCTTCAGTCCAAATTCGACATGCCGGGGTCGATGAAGTGGGGTCCCTCTTCCAGAATTTCTTCTCGAAGCTCCTCACAATCTTCGGGCTTGGACCGGTACTGCTGAAGTCGCCCCACGTTGGTCGCCAGTTGGAGAACCGGGCCTATAAACCCAGCGGCGTCAGGGCCACGCCTGCAATCTCCGGATTCACCTGCCTTGGTATACAGAGACACAGAATACTTCTGGGTGGCGTCAGAGACCAAGTTTCTTAGCTGCAGCTGGTTACAGTGGTCCTAGAAGTACAACACGGTGTAATTTCTCAGGAGACTGCTCACTTTACTAAGGCGAGACGTCTCTTTTTATGCAGAAAAAATCCCATTATAATACACACCCACTGCACAAAATTCTGACCAATCTGTAACATTTTTTAAAAAAGCATGACACAGCAAAAACTCAATTTACAGTAACCCAACCCAAAAGTTAATTATTAGGTTTGTCTTAAATACATTTTCCAAAAGCTGAACAAACCCATAGTTGAAACCATGACAAAGAACAGTTATAGCTTATGAACAAGATAAGGCACATTGCAAGGAAACTAAAAGTTAACGATGACTTGAACATTGATTGGCAATTTCAAAACAAGATCGATCAGGGAAATTGGTTTTGCGAGGCCAGTTTCAGGTGAAGAGGTCAGTTTCTATAGTTCACTCTAGTGTCAGAAGGAAACGTAGTTAATGTGTACATGAACCAAGAAGGCCAGGTCACTTTGTTCGTCAGGCTGCCTTCATGAGCCTACGTGAGGGCAACACAATTTGGTGGCACAGTACAAAATGGAACCTATATTTTACAATGGAGTTGTGCAATCTAGTGTACTTGGAAATTACAGAACCTCAAGTATTTGATATCTAATACTGTGTTCTTCATCCACTGTAACATTACTGTCAGTATTCTTATGATGCCAATAGAGATATTCTCAATTCTTTCAAACCCTGATCTATCTGCAAAAATGTAATCTATTCTTGACAAATGACCATGCTTTTTACTATAAAGGGTAAAACCTGCATTACTCCCTTCCTTACTCCCTTCCTTAGTCCGCCAAACATCTATGAGCCCTAAATCGTGCATCATATTGAGTAAAGCACGGCGAATACGTGGGGATCCAACATAGTAGCTAAGGTTGGACCTGTCCTTTACTGGGTTAATGAGAACGTAAAAATGTCCTCCTATTATTAATGGGGTAGACCTTCCTGTCAGTTTTACCTGTAAGTTATTGATGTAAGATGGGTCGTCGACATTTGGACCCTAGAATGAAACATTAGTTAATTCTACCCCCCACCCCCCTATTTCAATCTGGGCTATATTCCATCTCCCCGAAAAATCTCAATCCACAGATTCAATAATTCCATTTACCCCAAACTTAACTAAGATTGCTACCCCTCTATTATGAGCTACCTGTTCTGAAGCGCAAAAGAGCTCTATGCATCGGTACTTAGCGAATATATTTTTACATTCCAGGTTAATCAAATGGGTCTCTTGGAGAAGAATAATATGTGCAGCTGATTGTTCAAGATATTTCAGAACTAATCTTTGTCTACGTGGGCACCTGAGTCCATTGGCATTCCAAGATATAAATTTAATTAGGTTGATCATATTCTTCTATTTTTCTTTATAGAACAAGCAACTCCGGGGGCAAAATCCTATAGTATGTAGAACGCATGATTCCTTAAACAAATCCAAGATTGAGGAAATTTTTTATAGTTTTCTCCCACTGCCCCCACACCCATGCTATCCTTCCCTCACCCACCTCGTGTCCCTCCCACCTAAGGGCAACTTCAGACCTACCCTGGAAAACCCTCCCTAATTCTCTGGGCATAGCCCTATGGGCGGGGTCCCCTTCGAAGCAAAAAACTGAAAAATATTAGTACAACAGCCCTGCCCTCCACTCTCTAGAGAGACCTACAAAAGAGAAGATCAAGTTGAGTAAACTCCATACATCGAATAACAGAATGCTGCCATAAACCTGAAGGAAAGAAAAAAAAATATATTTATATATATATCCCCCGAAACCCGTAACCCTTCTCCCTAAGCTAATCGTCTCCCCTACCCTTGATTTTATCAAGTAATGTATCCACTTCTGCAATCTGCCTCATATTATACCTGCTGTTATTCCACATGACCCGTAGAGTTGCGGGGAATCTAATTTGGGCCTTAGCTCCTAATGATGTCAAAATCGACAACCTTTTACCCATCTCCCACTCCTTTGTAGCAGTGATATGCGAAACATCAGACCTTATAAAAAATGAGAATGGGCTAGAGAAAGAACTACATTTTATCTGGCCAATTTTTAATGCAGAGGAAAGGATTTATTCTTTTATTGAGTAGGTTAAAAAATTAACTAGAATCTTTCTTGGCTTAGGTTTGGAAGGGTTTCTTTTATATGGGTCCAGATGAACCCTCTGAATATCCAGCGCCAGATCGATTTCATGTGAATCCTGAAGAATTGTGTTCTTTAGGAGAGAAATTACACATTTTTTATATAACACCCCTTCTGAATCATCAGGGACGTTCAGGATTCTTATGTTGTTCTTCCGGGCATGATTTTCCAAACGTTTAATGTCGTCCTTTAATTCCCTATTCTGCAGGGCTAGCTTTTCCACTTCAGCCAATGAATTGTGCATAACTTCCTTAATTTTTGAAATTTCCAGTTCCAATAGATCAGTTCTACGAGACACATCTTCAACTTTCTGCGCCAGGATCTCACATGCAGACTGTATGGCTGCTTGGTTTATTTCGGAAGTGGTGAATCTTTTCCCAATATCTTCCCTCAGAGCCATAAGTATATCAGCCAAGGACCCAACCTCCATACCTGGAGGTCCCCCTTTAGATGGTAGCTCAAACGGAGCGGCCAAGACTGGAGTATATAATGAAGGCTGTGAAGGTAAGGAGGTGGATACCGTGGCAGAGTCAGCCAAAGGTGTATCTTGAGAGGGGACAAGCTTGGCACCCAAAATAGGCTGACCTTCCAGAGCCTCATATTTATTAGATAATCTTATAGCAGAGTGAGTAAGGACTAACTGTGCAGCTGAAATTTCACCCTGAGATGTCTGAGGAGACCGAGGGGCCACTAAGGAGGGATCCAAAAGCGGGGGAGATTGAACACTCCCCTGACAGTCCACATTTTGCTCCTGAAGGGACTGAACTTTCAGTGCTGACATATTGATTTTATTATGAAGGCCCTTATCTGAGGAGGCAGATATAACTTTATAAAAGAACTTCAATGAGGGAGTAACTCTTACTTTCACAGCTGGTATTTATTTTCCACTTCCTTTTCCTTTACCTCCTGTAGTTGTAGCCTCAATTGTGCCCTTGTCTTTACGCAGCCTTGTCTTTACGCAGCCTTGGCCTCGTCTCTGTCACTGGGGGTGAGATACATGAATTTTTATCAGCCGCTTCTTCCTGAAAATGACCCCCGATTTCGAAGGGTATATCTGCACACAGTTGTTTTATGAGTACACTGTGGCTGTAGCTGTGGCAGCGTAGGGGGGATAAGCTCGATTCTACTGAGATTTGTTTCCATACAGCTTTGAGCCCCCTCCCTCTGGGAAGATCTACCTGTCTCCCTGTACGGACAGGCCACTAAGGTGCAGGGGGAGCGGGCACTCAGGCGACCCAAAAAACCAAGAGGGCCCAACTCCACCTGGCAGAGCCCCTGAGCCCAACCTCTTGCCTGGATTTGGATTGGGGATTTCAAACGTTTAAACAGGCCTACCGTGCTGTCTCTCACTGAGGCTGCTGACTCCGACTGGCAACTTCTTGCCACTTCTGCCTCTCCTAGACGATAACCAGTGCTGGCTCCAAACAATCTCTGGAGCTGGAGGTAGGGGACACGTCTCCTCCACTCCAACGCGGCAGCCAGGGCTCGAGTTTACCGTGCCGTAGTAACAACTTTCCGCATATTGTGCTACATTTGTTTTTAGCCAACATGCCCATAAGTGATACATGTATGAAAAACATCTTACTGCATCAGATGGAATCAGGATTGTATACAGGTGATGGCATGCTGGATATTCTGTGCACCATTCATTACTAGGTAGTTCGAATCCCAGTGAGGATTTATAACATATCTGAAGTGACTATGATAGCTGTTGGCGACCCATAAATAAAACAGGAAGTCCTTTGTTCAAAACAGCAACTCTTCATGGATATGCTACAGAAATTATGTATGAAGAAGGTATTCTTTTCAAGGTGAATGTATACTTTATTTGATATCTGTGCTTTTTTGATGTTTGTGTCATGTTTTGGAATTGAACTGAGGAGTCCAAGATTCTTCCTAATTACTTCATGTGTATATTTGTGTCTCCACTATGATTTTGATGCTTAGGGAGGTGCCCATTGGAGCTGCTGTGGCATCTAACAGGTGCAGCTACAACCAGTCCAACTTATTTATCTACATGAGAAGATATCTCAGTGTGAAGGTTTATCTACTGCACTGAATTTATTCTGTCATTTAGCATTTCGTTTCAAAGAGAACCTTTCTCACATTAGTGCATCACATTGTCTTTTATCCGCATAAAGATGTGAATTGTAGCTAAACATAAAAGACAGACTTCATCAGAAGACATAAACAAGACTTAGTGCATAAAGTGCACGTGCTGGAACATTATAATACTAAATACAACATGTAATATTGCATTAGCCAAACCATAACTATAAACAATACATAATACCCTGCTTGTATCATCGCTCTCAAAGGTGAGAAGATAAATGCTGTAAGACACTGAAACTCTCGTAGAGCAAACAAAAAAGGTAAATCAAAGAATATATCACACCCCAGTGGACAATTCCTATATAAAAAATGTCTTTCTAATCACATAAGCACTCTGCATAAGCAACTCTTCGGCCCAAGTGAGAAAATCTATTTAAAAAATGTGACCTTGTGCGCCTTATTGAAAAACCTTTATATGAGTATTCTTGGGTGCCATATCTTGACTCAATAATATACATCATACTCTTTCTTTAAAGGCCCTTGTAATGAAACAGAGAAAACAACCAATTAAAATCTACTTTGGTAAAACTGATACATCCAAAAATGTATAAGGCATAAGAGCAAAGAAAAGCAGCCTATGTACAACAAGAGACTGAGTTAAAGATGTACAACTATATCATCATCCAAATGTAATTCTTCTTGTGCCTTGGTTTGTAAATCTATGGTACATCTAGATTTAAGTTTTCTTAATTGTATAGTGCATTCTCCTGCCATAGGGTGTTTCGACATAATAATTAATTAAGTATTGAGCTTAATTATTGTTGCAATGTGTTGTTCTGGAAAGCTTTCTAGCAAATAACTAGTTTCTGTGAACCTTTATAATAGCATTTATGTGCTCTAGAATTCTTTTTTTGGGGCATCTAATAGAGCATGTAATGCATTTAATAAGTGTTATGTTGCGTACGTTTTAGGGAAGGTACAAGTCTTTCCTGTCTTTGCTATATTTACATGTCTTAAACCTCTTACGTGTGAAAAAACACTGTATCATATGATCCCTCTGAAAATGTTATTAGATGACTGTACAGGATGATCTTTAAGAGAATGAACTCTTCAGTAAGTTAGAAGGGGTTTGTTGAATAATGTTATATCAATGGCAGGATCAGACTTAAGAAGACCATTTCAATATTTCTTGAGCCCTTACTGGATTTCATTAGATATGGCACAGAAAGAGGAATTACACCTAATGAAGGCCTTCTTAGCTGTCATCTGAATGTTTTTTTTCAATCCGAACAGTGAATATGGTTGGGTTTTTTCATGCAGTCTAGACACTGAGAGGTAACTTCTTCTCCTGAGGTGGAAGCCGGGAGAAAGCCAGGGCTCTAATTTTAACTTGTGTGATAAATTGTTTTTAGGATACTCACCCCCCCCTTCCTGGGCACTCGCATTTGCGCTCCCCCCGCTCTAGGCATCCCCGCACAGCGGATCGTATCGCTGCAGCGGGCCACATCTTTGCCGCCATTCCTGACAAGCCACTGGCCACGCCCACTACCAGGAGGCCACGCCCCCCGAAGGCTTTAAAAAGCGCGCTGATTGCTAGCGCGAGACAGAGGTAACTTCTTCTCCTGAGGCGGAAGCCGGGAGAAAGCCAGGGCTCTAATTTTAACTTGTGTGATAAATAGTTTTTAGGATACTCACCCCCCCTTCCTGGGCACTCGCATTTGTGCTCCCCACGCTCTAGGCATCCCCACACAGCGGATCATATCGCTGCAGCGGGCCACATCTTTGCCGCCATTGCTGCCAAGCCACTGGCCACGCCCACTACCAGGAGACCACGCCCCTTCCACTTCCCTTCTCCATAAACTATGTGCCTCCCTCGTACGCGCAGCGGGCGCGCCATAGAAGCGCCATAGGCGCGCCAAAGGCAAGCCCGTCTGCACCCGTCCGCGACCGACCGGGGCCAGGGGCACTCCACTATGCGCGTATTCTAACTTACTCCTCTGAACAACTGCATACCCTCAATAAACATCGGCCCCTAAACCCTGCAACCTTGTCTTATGTTCAAAACCTTGGCATTGTTTCTCCTTTGTGCACCTCGTCTCCTCCCCCCCCTCCACCACTGCTCTCCTCTTGAACACGAGATCAGCCGTCAAGCTCAGTCTGAAATATTTGACCTTTTAGATTCCAACTCCCCTGACCTACTGTTCCTAACTGAAACTTGGTACAGATCTGATTCCCTACCGAGTGTACTGGCAGCCCTCCCGCCTCACTACTCCATGCTTCACGCAGATAGACCTGAGGATAGAGCAGGTGGCGATGTAGCCCTGATTGCCCGCAAGGAATTCCACTTTCAGATACTCGCGTCACCCAGGCTGCCAGCAGCTGACTGCCTCATAGTACTTTCAACCTCGTTTAAGACCCCTATCACCTGTGTGTTGATGTATAGACCACCCCAGCCAATTCCTGGCTTTCTTTCTGCTTTCCAGGACTTATTGGCCACCTTAGTAGTCAATAATGCCGCTGTCCTCGTTTTGGGAGACTTTAATTTCTGGCCTACTGACCCCGCTGAAGACATCACTTCCAAAGATTTCACCCATCTACTCCTCAGCCTCAATTTCACTCAGCATGTCCATGGCCCCACCCACACCAGGGGCCACATTCTCGATCAGATTTGGACATTAAACATCCCGACCTCCACTCCTACCATATCGCCCTGCCCATGGTCAGATCACTCTCTGCTCGCCTTTTCTTTGGATCTGAGCCATAAAATAACATCTTCCTCCCCCAAAAACACCTGGGCAAGGAATTGGACTCAAGTCGACATACCATCCCTGTGTAACTCGCTAACTGCCACCTGCCCAGATCTATTGGGCCTAGCCCCACACTCTCAGGCCACCATTCTGGACCACTGGCTCACCAAAGCTTGTGACCCAGTGGCTCCCCTGAAACGGGTCACCATCAACCGCACCCACAATGCTAACAAGTGGTTCAATCCTGGCCTTAAAGCCAAGAAACTAGAGCTACGGCAGGCTGAACGAGCTTGGAGAAGGACCTACTGCCCGACCCGAAGACAACTCTTCATCACCCAACTCAGTGAATACAAACAAGCCATCCTGACAGCCAAAACAGAATACTTTTCTGGGCGCATCTTAGCCGCAGAAAACCAGTCTCGGGAGATTTTTTCCACCGTCCACGAGCTGGCATCATCAGACAGAACCTCACCCAAGATCCCCCCCTCCCAGTCCCTATGCAACTCGCATAACGAGTTCTTCATCGAAAAAATAGTCTGCATCAAAGCTAACATCCCTCCTCCCTTGCCCACTTCCACCCATCCGCAGCCACCGGACAATAATCGGTCCCTCACTACCATTCCCTCACTGACTAAAGAATCTCTGCTCCCTCTACTGAGGCATGTCAAGTCGGGCTCCCCAGCTGACACCTGCCCGGCACGCATCCTCTGTAAGATCTTTACTGAATGCCCAGCCCCCGCCCTCACTCTCCTGAATAATTCCCTAACGCTTGGTTCATTCCCTGCTTCCTTCAAAACTGCCACAATTCTTCCAATACTAAAAAAAACGGGCACCGACCCGTCCTCCCCGGCAAACTATCGCCCCATATACCTTCTCCCTTATCTGGGAAAGGTAGCCGAGTCCTACGTCACTCAGGTGATCAGCTTTTTTATAGAGGACAGTAATTATCTCGCACCCTGTCAGGCGGGCTTTCGTCCCCGCCACTCCACTGAGAAGGTGGTTATTTCGGTCATGGACCAACTCAGGGAGGGACTTGACACTAACACCCCTCAAGCCCTGGTCCTCCTAGATTTGTCCGCCGCATTTGACACGGTGGACCATTCCATCCTTTTGTCCCGAGTCAAGGCGGCGGGCATGGGGGAACAGGTACTGACCTGGATAGGTTCCTTACTGGCCGATCGTACTCAGGCAGTCCACCTTGCTGAATTCTCTGCCCCGCCCCGCAAGGTGAATTGTGGCGTTCCCCAGGGATCTTCCCTCTCCCCCCTCTTATTCAATCTTTACATTTTTCCCCTTATTTCTGCACTGCAACAACTGGAGGTCACAGTCTACAACTATGCTGATCACCTCCAACTCATTTTTAATTTCTCTTCCCCCCCATCCGGCGCCGCTAGCCTCCAGTCCGTCATGCTGTTTATCCGGGATTGGATGAATGCAAACCATCTCAAACTCAACCGGGATAAGACAGAACTGATTTTGACTGGAGGCAGTGGCAACCCCTGGTCTCCTTCATTTTGCCCCCCTTCCCTTGGCTCACCTCCCACTCCCTCTTTTTCAGTCAAAACCCTTGGTATTACTCTCAATCAGGATTTGACACTCCATTCTCACATCAGTTCTGTTGTTTCTTCTTGTTTTTTCACCCTGTGCATTATCAGGAAAGTATCCCGGTTCTTTTCCCCCTCTGCACTAAAACTTATAGTGATGGTCATGGTCTTATCCAAGATCGACTACAGGAAATTATAATGGAGCTCCCGCCTACGCACTCCAGCGCCTCCAGCTGGTGCAGAACCAGGCTGCTCACCTGGTACATGGCCTATCCAAATATCATCACTCTTCACCCCTTCTTATTGCCCTTCACTGGCTCCCCATTAAACAAAGTGCTCTTTTCAAACTTGGCTGTCTCACTTTTCAAGCTCGGGCGGGCACTGCCCCTGCTTTTATCAACTCCACCATCACTAATTACTGCCCCTCTAGAGCGTTACTCTCCTCTTCTAAATCTTTATTAGTTAACCCCCGATTTAAGAAAAAAGATCCGGAGGTCAGAAATTCTTGGTTCTTGCACCTACCTTCTGGAACTCTCTCCCACCCCAGGTCAGACTTTCCCCCTCCTATCTTGAGTTTCGCAAAGCTCTCAAGACTTTTCTGTTTCAACAAGCTTTCAGCCCATAGACCCCTGTGTCCGCCTTAGCTCAAGAACCCTCTAGCGCCAAGAAACTGCACAGTGAACGCGCGCTTTATACATTTTTTAAAATTCAAATTCAAATTCAAATACTGCTGTGTCCAAGACCTCTGTACAGTAACCCCACTATATTTTTTTCATTTTCGAATGCCCTTTCCGGCTTATAGTTTCTTCGTGCACATAGGACTTCACCTATGGAAACAATGGATTACAGCTATATGCATGAAGAATACTGTTACCAGCTGATGGGTTACGGAAAAGAGATGTCATTAATTTGTCATCGTGGATTTGTGGTACAATAAATGAGTTCACGTCTTGAAATTTTCTCTCCTATGGATAAACATACAACTCTGTATCTACACAGTATGGAAATGCCGTTATGGTAGCTGCAAATGAAGCTCTGTTAGCTAAAATCCAGGTGGTGTAGTACACGGCTGCCTGCCTTGTCTGTAAACTTCCACCCTCCACCCCTTCCAAGCACACTCTCAAATCTCTGCATTGGTTACCAATAAAAATGTGTTCCCTTTTTAAACTCCTCTGCCTAGTTCACAAGTCTCTGGTAACGGTGCTTTACTTACAAAAAAAGCTGCAGCACTACATACCAATGCGCATCCTCAGGTCCAGTGGGCAATATCTACTTACTGCCCCCTCTCTGCATACGTAGAGCAAGATAGAAGGGAAGATCAGTCTCATATCTTGCTCCTCACCACTGTATCAAACTACCCTTCCACATACGGTCGTGTCCTGACTTGGCCCTCTTCTAACATCTCCTGAAAACCTGGCACTTTTAACTCTCTTTTTAACCCCTCTTATTTATGTGCCATAGCGCCGAGAGACCCTCTCTGAGGTGATTCCTTTTGTGCTGTATGAATATAAATAACATAACATAACTGTCAGCCTGATGCACCAAAACTTAAATTGCAGCACTTTTTTTTCTATTTATTGTAACAAAGAATATGAACAAAAAACTATTTCTTTATGTGCAAATTTACAAAACAAACTTGAAAAATGCAACTTATATGTGTGAGTAAATAACTCTGCACACACATCTGATCCCTGAGCAAAATATACGGACAGAGGCTCCGTCATTTAATTAGCTCATAGTACTATTACGCTGCAGTGTGTACACACATTAGGGCTTTGCACCACCACTAGCATGAAGAAAAGTGGCACAAAGTGGCAGCTGCAATTGAACACCCAGTGCAAAACCCGTTTGCGCTGAAAGATTTACTTTCCTCAGTGCAAAAACTATTTTGCGTCACTTTGCACTAAAGGTTGGTGCTTGTGGACGACCAGCACAAATATCCACATGTTGTAACGCGAAGTCCAGTCTAGACAGACCAGACTTTGCAAAACCAAGACCTACTGGTACCGGGTGCAACAAGGAAGGATGAGTTGCTTTCTCCAAGAAACTGATTCATTGCATGAGAACGCAATTTCATAACACACATTCAGTGCATCAGAACCTTCTCCTATTGGCTGCACCTTAGGCATGGCAGCTTGTTTGTGCTTTAGCTCAGGGGATGACTCCAGCAGCCAGACAATGTTTGTAGATACGGCATTGTGTTGTGTTTTTATATATATTTTAATCCAGCGCAACCGATATTGATGTTGTTCTGCATGAAAACTTAGGGCCTCATTTATGAGGCTGTGCGTCACTTTTACGCCGCCGGTGCGTCATTTTTTGTGACGCACCAGTGGCTTAAAAATGCGCCTTGTTGCGCCATATTTACAAAGTGACACATCTAGATAGATGCGTCACTTTGTAAACCCCTGCGCCACATTATACCTGCGCCAGGTATAATGTATGCAAGGGGGGGCATATTGACGCAAGGAAGGGTCATAGAAGTGACGCAGTAAAATCTATGAGATTTCACTGCGTCACTTTTAGGATGCCGTTACGTCAAAATCTTGCGCCTGCCTCACAGCAGGCGTAAGACTGACGCAGGCCCTTTCACATGGGGCTTGCTGGAGTTGCGTCACTTTTGTGACACACTCCAGCAATGCGTCACTTTTGCGCTTACAGATACGTCCGAAATACTGACGTATCTGTAACTCCTTGCGACATGATGCGTCATACATTAAATATGACGCATCAGGAATGTCGCAAGGAGTGCGCACTGAGAAGTGACGCATCGCTGCTTTAACGCAGCGATGCGTCATTTCTCATAAATGAGGCCCTAAGTGCCTGTAGCACCTTTTCTGTCTCCACGACATAGTGCAGGCACTGGAGACTTTGCATTATGTTAACATGATGTGGTGGGTTCAGTTTCTATCAATATGGCCCCCAAACGCTGAATGAGTCCTAAGGTTCTGGGTGGTCTTTTACTGTCAGCACAGATCCTAGGATGCCTCGTATCTACTTAGAATTTTGATTCTACATAAAATCAGGCCCAAATACAGCCAGCATTTGTTCATTCGTTAAAACACCAGTTATTCCTCAGTCCTATCACTCGTTTGCAGCAGTGCCCCTTCTCAATTACAAAAGACATTTCTTTCATGGAAGCATCGGACTCATTTAAAGAAGTGCTGCCTGCAATTGCAAAAGCGAACGCAAGCTTCTTGAAAATGTTATAAGAAATCCAAATACTATTCTTCAGCACTTTTCTCAGTTTCATATTACACTCATATTTCCTGAAAATTCAGTCAAATAAACACCAGACCATCACATCCTCAAGACAGATGGAAGCGATTCACTAATGTGTCCCAATTGTTTCTTTCTTGCACTTTGTAATTGAGATATATGGCTGCTGCATGTTCAAGTGATGGTTCACTCAAGGAATGCCTTCCAAGAGCTGACTGTGAACTGAAATGCATAGTTGAGCCCAAATCTGGTAAAGGAGTTGAGCTCGGAACACCAAATTGAGTGTGAGCAAGATTGCACCATGTTTTCAAGCTGAGAAGTTGAGATTTAAATGAGGCGTCATGCTGAGACTGCAAAGTGGCCACAGGACACATAAATCATCCGCACATTCCGCAAATGTGTTTAAAATGCATCAGTTGGCTTTCGTTTAAAGGGACACCTAGGAGGTGTGGGCTTTCATGTTCTGCTCACTAGCTCAGAGAATGGGAGAGCGACAGCGCCCCATATTTGCTAATATAAAAATCTGGTAAGAACTGGCACAGTGAAGAGTCAAATGGAGGCACTACAAAATAGCGTTCTTGGGGGGTGAGTGGGGGTTGAGGGGTCTGTAATATATTTGGGGCCTGATTATGAGTTTGGCTGTCCGACAGCCCGAGAATCGCGTCGGCCAGTATCCCACAGCTGTGGCAGTCCAAAGATGCAATATTACCAGTTGACCACTGTGCCGCCAGTATGGATGCAGAGATCTTGCGGCAGTGGTGAGTACTTTTACCAAATATATCAATGCCTGTGTGTGCATTTCTACTGCATATGTGTCGGATGCACACATATGCATGATACATGTGGCAAAATTCTATCTACCGGTTGCCGAAGTCCGGCCCATACGTGGGCAGTCCTAGCAATGGGTATATGGTATGAAAAGGATTCAATTGTATATCATTGCAAATGGGTTCATATTACTTGTGGTGCTGAACCTACTTTGTAGGGGGTAACTGGAGAAAGGGATCCAAGACATACTCTCCCTGGAAGAAGAAGAAAGGGGTGAGTACTCACACAAAATTCTTTGTGTCTGCCACCTTGAAGCAGGCGGTCAGACCGCTGCGGTCAGCTCGTGGAAAAGGCAACTTGTAATGCGGATGGCTGTGCAGCTTCTTTGTACTGCCCTATGGTGGCTACCTTTCCCCGACTGCGAACTCAATGGTAGGTAGTCTGCTGGCAGTCTCTGCAGTTCAGCTGCTCCCTTCGCAAAGGCAATCTGCCCAACTCATACTTGGCGATTGGACCATCGAGCTCTTCACGCTCGGACATCCACCACCAGTACAGCCGTCTACAGGACCGTCATACTCGTAATGAGGCCCTTAGTTGCAATTCTACATTTCCACCAGCGGACACTAATGGTGGGCTATGTATGCAAAATGGCATTGGATGCATTGATTTGTCAGAAGTTCTGGGCTCCTACAGTGATTTCCCTCATGTCAAACAGAGACACTGCAAACTTGTGTTAACGATTTCAAATGTGGGGCCCACCACTGACATTGTCTGCCAATGTACTATGTTGTACCTCCATTTCTCCCATTAGAGGAGTTCAAATAGGCTGCAAGTTCCAAATGCTGCACTGCAATACAATACAATACAATACAATACAGTACAATAACAATGCCACCTAATAACAAAATATTTGAGGTCATTGGTGCAATTGATTCAGTTTGGATTATGTACGCAGTTTTTTTTTTTTTTTTTTTTTTTGAAATATATTTTTATTGCAGGAATCAGTAAACTGTTACAAATATGACCAGCATCAAAAATACACTGAAATCAATCGACTGCATCCCGTCCACCCCCCGCAGCACGTTTTTATACACTATCATCCAGCCCACAGTTCAAAAGTCGGGCGATAAAATCCAGTGGGGGTTCAGCAGGAGCGAAAGGCTGGTCCGGATAATCCACTGTCCGTCATCTGCTTTTCTAAACAAGCCCCCAAACCCAAAAGAAAGTCCCACCCACAAAACACTAACTTGCAAAGAAATCCCTCCCCCACCCAACCCCGCCATCAGTGTATGGTAGCAACCGCAATAGGATTCGTGAGAGGACCCAAGATGAGCGTATCAGTAACAGAAAACACCATCGCCTATCGGGACTCAGGGCGCGCTGCTATCTCACTATCAGAGTCGCTGGGGGCGCAATAGTCTCTGAGGGCCTGCACCAGTGTCTCCCATTCCAGCGCTGTCTCCTGTGCTCGTTCGTTACGTTGTCTCCCAGCCAGTTGATATCTCAGCGTGCTTTCCCCCGCCGCCCACTTCAATAGTTCGCTATGCCATCTGCTCCCGGTCGGACCAGCTCGTGCCTTCCAGTTCCTGGTCACCTCTCGTTTGGCCAAGAGAAGCCCTAAATCAATAAATTTACTGGAAATTTTGTTTTTGGGGGTATGTGGAAACCAATGCAACAGACCCACCGCCGCATCAACCGATAGGGGTCTCCCCGTCACCTCCGTCAGGGTCTTCTCCACCTCCACCCAGTAGGAGGATAGACCCGGGCAGGCCCACAACATATGGAGGAGGTCTGCCTCTGGCGCCGGGCATCTGGGGCAGGCTGCCGAGCCCGTAGCGAAATATTGTTGGATTTTCGCCGGGGTCAGGTATGCCCGATGGAGTACATAATAGTGGACCAACTGAAAACGGGCGTGACGCGTCCCCTTCCAAGCTCGCCGCACGAGCTGAGACCAGGTCGCTTCCGGGATTTCCTTGCCTATGTCTGCCTCCCAACGGACCTTGAGGGTCGTAAGGGGGGTCAACCCTTCATTGATCAATCTACCGTAGAGGCAGGTGACCGCCTTCACCGTGCCCGCAGACATCATGACGTATTGGCACACCGGAGACGTAGGAGGTTCCTCCTGTCCGCCTTTCCAATGCGCCTGGATCGCCCGGACCAGGGCCGAGTGCAACAGGAAGTCCCCTGGGGGAATCTCGAAGCGGTCAATGAGCTCCTGGAAAGGCAAGAGTACCCCGGCCTCATAAAGATCCCCCACCAACTGCAACCCCGCGTCCTCCCAGTCCGTCAATCGTGACCAATCCCCGCCATGGGGCAACGCCGTCAGCATCCCCAATGGTATTTCCGGCGCATACGGTATCCGGAGTTGGCCCCTGGCGTGAGCCCGGTTCCAACACAGGCGAATGGTCTTTTCCTCCAACGTCAGGTCCTGTAAGGTCAAACGTTGGCGTAGAGCTATGAAAGATAGGACATGCCTGGCCATCCCTGTACCTCTCCTGTCCTCCGGGCCTCGGAATTCCCTGGCAACCTCCTGGGTGAGGGTCTGGAGCTGCGCCGCCAGATAGTATTTCTCGAAATCCGGCACCGCAAGTCCACCCTCGGCTTTCGGCCTCATCAGGGTCTTAAGGGCCACTCTACGGCGGCCCGAGCCCCAAAGGAATCCGGTCATCGTCGACCGTAGGAGCCTAAACGTGGCTGGCGGGATCCAAACTGGCAGCGCCCGGAAATAGTATAGCAGTCGGGGGAGAGCCACCATTTTGAGGAGGGCGACCCGCCCCGCCAACGAAAGCGGCAGTGTAGCCCAGAAGTCCATATTCCCCCGTAGAGCTCGACTGCATCTGGCGATGTTTCCGTCCAGGAGGTCAGATGGATCATGATAAATGTACACCCCCAGATATCTGAAACAGTCAGGTTCCCATCTAAGTCCTCCATTGAGGACTGGACTAGGGGTGCCTCTACGGACCGGGAAGAGGCATGTCTTGGTCCAATTTACCCGTAGGCCCGAGACCGCCCCGAACTCCGTGAGCGCCGTCTTAGCTCCATGTAGGGCCTCGACTGGGTCCTCAAGGAAGAGTAATAGGTCGTCGGCATATAACGAAACATGGTGCGGGCCCGAAGGGGTCCAGAAACCACTGTAATGCGCCCCCGACCGGAGTAGCACTGCGAGGGGCTCCACCGCCAGCGCAAAGAGAAGTGGGGATAACGAACAGCCCTGTCTCGTGCCCCTTTCTACTGGGTACTGTGAGGAAATTAATGGGCCCGCCCGAACCCTGGCCGACACGGAGGCGTATAAGACCGCGGTCCATCTGATGAAGCCCTCACCGAGGCCAAACCGTCGCAACACCGTGTGTAGGTAGTCCCATTCCAGGCTATCAAACGCCTTCTCTAAGTCCACCGACAGGACCACTGGGCACGGAGCATCTATTAGCGGCTCACCCAGCAAGCGGAACAACCTACGGATGTTCATTGTTGTATTGCGCTTGGGGATGAACCCGGCCTGGTCCTCATGCACTAGGGAGGCCATGTGGCCAACTAGTCTCGAGGCCAGGATGCTGCTCAGAATCTTATAATCGACCGTCAGCATCGATAAGGGCCGGTAGGATGCCGGATCGGTTGAGTCTCGCCCCGGCTTGAGGAGGGGAACCACCAGGGCCTCACGCATCGAGCCAGGCAGTCGGCCAAGCCTCTTCGCCTCTCTATAAACAATCACCAGTCTCGGAGCCAGGAGGTCGGCATAGGTCGCATAAAATTCCACAGGAAGACCGTCTAGTCCTGGGGTCTTGTTCCGCGCCATCCTTTTGATGGCGCTGCGGATCTCCCCCAGTTCGATATCGGAACCTAGGGCTTTCGCCACGTCAGGCTCCACCACCGGGAGCTCTAGGGGTCCCAAATAGTCCTCAAGAAGGTCGGGGTCTTTGGCAGCACGACTGCGATACAACTGATCGTAGTAGTGCCGGTAGCAGCCTAGAATCTCCGGTTGAGTGTGCACCATGGTCCCATTCGCCATACACATGGATGTCGTCAGTGAGGTCTGGCGCGTAGGGTTAGCCAGCCATGCCAGCAATGCACTCGATTTATCCCCTTCTGCAAGGGACCGAACCGTATAGGCCTTGTAGTCGAAGCAGCGCAGCCGCTCGACCTCAGCCGCCACCGCCTCCTTCGCCTCCGCCGTACGTCCCTGGAGTTCAGGGTGCCCGGGGCGGCGGAGTTCCAACTCCCGAAGCTTCCGATCGGCCACCTCCAAGTCATCGAGGATAACCCGCCTCATACCTACCTTCTTGGTGATGCAATAACCCCTCACCACCACCTTAAAAGCGTCCCATTCCAGCGCTCTCGAGCTCGCAGAGCCCCCGTTGGACGCGAAATACTCCTCGATCTTATCACCTAAGTCCGCTCTGAAGACAATGTCCTCGAGTATCTCAGGGCGTAACTTCCAGGTGGGCACCGCCGGCGCCCCCGGAAACCAGCGAAGGGCCAGCAGGAGGGGGTTATGGTCCGAGATGGTCCTAGTCAAGTATTCGGAACGGATGGCCGCTGAAACCAGTTCAGTCGAGCCAAGAAACCCGTCCAGCCGAACGTGCAACTCGTGAAGGCCCGAAAAGTAGGAGTAATCTCTAGTGTCGGGGTGTTGCGCTCTCCAAATATCCGTCAAACCCCACCGTGCCTGCCAGTCTCTACGGCCCTTGGCCACGCGGCGGACCGGAGAATCAGGGAGGGGCGGGTGCGAGCGATCGGTCTCCACATCCACCACTGAATTGAAGTCCCCACCGAGCAGGAGGGGCCCCGTGAAAAAGTGGGCTAGCGAGCCCGATAACCTAGAAAGGAAGGCAATCTGGTCCATGTTAGGTGCGTAAACACAGCAAACGTTCAGGTCCCTCCCCCCCAGAGTACCAGAGATGGCCACGTAACGCCCCTCGGGATCTACCACTGAGTTTGTGACCTGGAAGGGAACCCCAGCCCGGATCCAGATTAGCGCCCCCCTGGCATACGCTGAGTACGACGTGTAGAAGACCTGTCCCCTCCATCTACGCTGTAGCGCCGCCCCTTCCGCCTTGTTCAGATGGGTCTCCTGCAGTAGCGCCATTTGTATTCCCCTACGCACTAAATAAGCGTGGACTTTGTGCCGCCTAGACATGGTATGAAGCCCCCGCACGTTCCAAGTAATACACTTCACATTAGCAACGTCAGCCATTGTCCCATACTGTGCGTGCAAAGTCTCCCCATCTGGGTCTCAGCAATAGGCAAACAACAATCCCCCCAACACTGATGGCGGCCATTTCCCCCAACCAAAACTCAACGAATCTTACGTTACCCAAACCCCTGCCCACCCTCCCCAGAACAGGACCCAAATAACTCCATCTAGTTCCCATCCAAACCATGCCCTCAAGAAACCCCCTCGTCCCAAACTAATCCTACAGTCGCCACCGTAGGAAGGCCTTAAGGGCCAGGTGCGGGCTGGGCGGTGGCAGTGGGCCCTCGATGCCCTGGCTGCCAGGACTAAAGCAAGCCCTAAACAGTAACGGAAACCCTCGGGGCAAAGGCAGGGCACCCCACCCCCCGCTTCTCCTGTGATCATGTTGAACCATCGGCTCCCTCCACCCCCGCTACGGGCCCCCACCCAAAAGGATACAGCTCACCCCGTCAACCCTGTCCATCAAGAAGGTCCTCAACCGATTTTGGTGTAATCACCGGTGTGCCGGTACTATCTGTCACCGAGTTCTCCGAGTCCGTCGATGCCCCCTCGTCACCAGGGTTCTCTTCTTCTGCGATGGCATCCTCTCGTGACCCAGACAGGGCAGACAACACCTCCAATACACCTTTCCGCTCCGTCGATGTCTCTGCAGTAGTAGGGCCGCCTGAACGACCCCGGCGACTCCGCACCCTCGTGGACCGCCGTCGCTGTCCCGGCTCCGCAGTTGTCTGAGATGTGGAGGCGAAGCCATCTTTCCCAGCTCTATAAAGTTCAAGCCAGTTACAGGCATCCTCCGGGGTATCAAAAAATTGAGTCTTGTCATCTACAATGACGCGGAGCCTTGCAGGAAATAGGAGCGAGTATTGAATGCCCTCGCTCCGGAGCTCGCGCTTGATCGCCAAGAATGAGTACCGCCTACGTTGGGTTTCATAGGTGTAGTCCGGGAAGATGTTCACCTGGCTGTTCTCCACCTTGAAAGGGCCATTATGTCTAGCGGCATTGAGGATGAGGTCCCTGTCGCGAAAATGTAGGAGGCGCGCCACCACCGGGCGCGGCGCCCGGCCCAGTTGCGGTGGCCGTGCTGGGACTCTATGAGCCCGTTCAAGGGTGTAGAAAGAGGATAGGCCCTCCGGGGCTACCGTGTCTCGGAGCCAGGCCTCCAAGTAGGCCACCATGTCGCCATCCTCGATCTTCTCCGGAAGGCCTACCACTCGGATGTTGTTGCGCCTGTTACGGCCTTCCGCATCCTCCGCTCGCTGTTCCAGGGCAGAAATCCGGGTTAGAGCATCTTTCATTGCCGCGGCCAGGGTTCGCTGCGCCGGCTCCAAGGTTTTCACCGAGCCTTCTACTTCTTTGACCCTGTCCGATAGCTTGCCATGATCCGCCCTGAGGAGGCCCAGACTCGTCGCCACCTGGGCAATGTCCTGCTGAAGGGCCGAGCGTGTGGTCGCAATCGCTTCCAGGACGCGATCAAACTGTTGCTGCAGCGGTGCGCCACCAGCGTCCCCCGGGTTGCCGCTGCCTTCCTTGTCTGGGGTCTCCGAGTCAGAGGCGGCCGGGGTGGGCCCCTTGGCCCCTCTCGGCTTCCCCATATCGCGGGAAGCGCACAGTGTGGGCTCAGATAAAGGTGTCGCCGAGTGCGGGCGCCGACTATAACTCTCCCGAATGGAGGCCCTCGGGATAAAGGCCGGTGATCCTCTTCTCCAGGGCCAGGTGGATCTCCACAGGTTCGGCTCGCGCCACCACCGTGTCGTCTGAGAGCGCTGAGGAGGAGGCGGAGACACTCGGCGCCAGGCCGGGCAGGTCCGTCTGGTTGACGAGGATCCGGAACGAGGGCCACCCCCACCTCCAGAGACTTTGTGGCACCAGGGGGTTATGCTTCCCATGGGATCGGGACGATCGGGGGATGCAGCCAAGCGCCGCGTCGGGGGTCGTCACCACCGCCGGGACCTCCAGGCGTCCGCGTGCCGGGGTTTACTATGGTAGGAGCTTCCGATCGCCCGGGCGCATTCATCAATACCAGGGTCTCAGCAGGGCAGAGTCCAGCTTCTCACTCTCCTGGAAAACACAAGAGCGGAGGGCACGTTATGACCAGCGGCTTTCATCCAGGCTAATGGCCCCGTCCAAGGGGACAAAGGGGTCCGGGCGCCATATTGGGTCGCTCTCCCCGGGACCTCAAACTTCGTGTTTCGGGCAGATCACCACTCGTCCAGGCCGCGCCGGGCGTCTCAGTGGGGTCCAGTTGGGCCGAGCGACGATTTGCGGGGGCTAGGGTGCCCCGCGGCCTCCGATTAACAGGATAATCCCGGGCTCAGTCCCGGAGCCGAGCTCTCAGGCGACCATCGCCATCGGCGCCCAAGCCACGCCCCGATTATGTACGCAGTTGTAGTGTATTTTTCTCATAAAATCTTCTACCTCTTTTGTGATGACAGTCCAAGTCCATGCTATTGATTAATTATCAAATAATTACATCAACATCTTTGTGTATAATTGTCAGTGTCGTAGAATTATATATGGTAAAATTAAGTATTGCTGGTGTAAATATGGGACATTAGTCCCCCATACTATAAAAGAGTGCAATTAGGGTAATGCAATCTGTCATCTTACAAATGGAGCCCTTTGGTTCCTTGTGGTTTAAAGCATTTTTCAGAGCAGAGTGTGTTGTGTGAAATCAAATTATGGCAAAGTGGTGATTTTACAGGATTGAGAGTGATGCTATTTGTTTTTAAGGATCTTTTAATTGTTGTATATGTGTTATTGTATTATCTAGTTTGATGTATTATGGCATATTTATGCTAACAATAAAGAATTCATTGATGTACATGAAAGGCATTGTTTTGGGACACATAACAATAAAGGGTGCTCACTAAGTCAGTTGTGATTTTGCTTACATTTTAGACCACCAGGAGTGAAGACACTTCCTATTTTTAAATATGTATGTATTTGCTGCAGAGAGGCAATTTAGTAGGTGTGTCACTTCGATAGGGCCAATAATATCTGGAAAATGGACATGGCTGTAGAATGATGTGAAAGGAAGGTAAAATAGCAGTGGGAAATCACTCTGGAAACTCAACCTGCCAAGTCAACTGTTGATCGATAGGACCAAGAACCCAGGGGCATATTAGCAAGAACCTCATTAAAATTATTGCCGATATGCCCTCCATATCTAACCTGGGCTTCTATTGGAATTCTATAATGCATATTAGCAGGCTCATTATCGCTGTTTTAGCGGCAGTTTCCTGCCACTAAAACAAAGATAATTTTAACGAGGTTCTTGCTAATATGCCCCTCAGTCCCCAGATTTACTAAGATTTTGGGTCTAGGTTGCATCACTTTTTGGCAAAGGCCCAACTCAAAATCGATTTGGGTATTTATGGAGCCACTCAAAGCCTGAATTGTGACGCTTTACAAGTTTTAGTAAAGAAAAAAAGTAACCCAACGCAACGCATAGCTTTGCCTTGCATTGCCTTCCGTTGGGGAGGCGTAACATTGGTGGAGTATGGGCACTCCTGTGCATCCACCCATGTCTTTTGACACAAACCCATATTAGCTAAAGTCATTAAATATAGGTTTGCGCCAAAATAGTGCATCTACCTGAGGCTGGCATCCCAAGGAAAAAATCTTTACTTCTCCTTCTGACTTCCAGTGGCGTAGCAAGGTCAGGTGGTACCCGGTGTGAAAAATTTCTTGTCACCCCTGGCTTGTCATAATGGCAAAAATTTGTGTTTAAAACATAATTTTGCCATTTTCTTAACCTTCTCCGTGATGATATCCGGGGCAGCCCGCACCCATTGCACCCCCCTTCCTACGCCACTTGTGACTTCCACTTTGCATGTGTGCTGCATTCTGCAGTACCCTTACAAATAGAAATGGGCCTCTAGCAATCATATTCCTGCCTGCACAAAAAAATATTCGAACCACAACACAGGCACCCTTGCGTCGTGGCACAAGGATGCCTGCATTGGTGCTTGGTGTCCTTGGTATGTTGGTGGTAGACAGCTAGAAGTGCTCCAGTGTTATGAGCGAGCAGCACTGTGCTATATCTTAGTAGGTATAGTGCATGCCTGCTCTCTGCCTTAACACAACGTAGCTCAGCAATTTCCCTTGATGCATGTTGTGGCATCAAAGTTTAGTCAATCTTCCCCCAGGATTTGCAGTTACTGCAATACCTTTTGGTTAGTAGGAAGGGATTGTATATATGTCGGCCAGTTCATGGCTTTGGCTCACCTAAAAGCTCTAAGACGCCCTTCTGCTCAGCCAGCATCTCCTTCACATAACCTCCCCATACTTCCAAAATAGTAATTTGACCGAAAAGCTTCTCATTCTCCTCTTACTCTTAATATTGTGCATTATGTTATTAAATATTTTAAAATATAAAGCATTATCCATGGGGTTCTAGGAAGTAGGAAGCAGCAGAATGAAAGGGCTTTATCTTAATATCAAGTTAATGACAGGAGACTTCAGGAATCCTCACCTTTTGCATCAAGAAGTAGAGAGCTGCCATTGTGAAGGTGAATGTTGC
This sequence comes from Lissotriton vulgaris, assembly GCF_964263255.1. Lineage (NCBI taxonomy): Eukaryota > Metazoa > Chordata > Amphibia > Caudata > Salamandridae > Lissotriton > Lissotriton vulgaris. Next base: position 1,183,779,260 of record NC_141695.1, on the reverse strand, counting down.
CTCTCGGGGTTCCATTCTATTTATGCACCTCGTTACCACCTCGTCTCTGTTAGTACAGCCGGGCACCATGTTTTATAGTTATTCTCAATTTGAGATTGTTTTGTACATGACTGCTACCAATCTTTGTTTATGAGTCCATAAAAAGTGAAGCAAACTTTGTGATTCTGCCACTTCTTTTTAAATTGCAACATCTAAATCAGTGATACTCAATGTACAGCCCGGGGGCTGCTAGCAGCTCTCCTGGTCTTCACATGCGGCCTCCTCATGAACATGATTTAGAATCAATGATCCATTACAGCATTCACAAATGGCACTGAGAACCATCTGTGATTCACTTATGATTTGTACATCCTGATCTACTGAAAGCGCACACATACATTTCAGACTCAGGGACTGTAAATGGTAAACAAGAATGCAATATTTGTAAATAAGCCATAGGCTATGTAGGAGCATAAGATGTGAGGACAGTCGCCTAGTGCAAGGAGGTATGTGTTTATTGTTGACACACATTGTAGATTAGATATCAGAAATAAACCTAGATCAAATTTCCTTTAAGTTGGCCTAACTCAAGTAATTACTAGCATTTCATGGTAAGATGGTACAGTAAAGTCTGAAATTATGCCACGCCACATGAAGGCGATCTTATTCAGGTACAAATCATTTGGCGGAGCACAGGAATAATCTGAACAGACTGAAAAGGAGTCAGTGGTGGCTGGGGACATGGGGCATGAACTTTGGGCATGACCTTTATATGGAGAGCAACCCAAATAACTTTAATGGACAAACCTAGGGTCCAGGGTGGGTCCCTCTTCTGACAAAGAAATGAAAAAATTTTGCTTTAAAAATAAATAAATAAAGGTAGCGATAAAGCAAGTATTAGAAAGCAGTGGGAATGTATTGCCATGAAAAATTAAACACATTAAAAACTGCCCCATATTTTACAGGATTAATATGTTCAACAATTATTGCCCATTGTCTTGCACTGCTCGCAGCATTAACTTTGGAGAATAATGCTCTAACCAGGCTTCAGGAAGAACCCACAGCTGCTGGCTGCAACCAGTCACATAGAAATATGTGCAGACAGGTCTTTTAGTGGGATGGAAAAAGTAGGGGCTCTCTATAAAGGAACATGTCAAACACATTTCTATGATTCCCATAGTGTGCCACCCAACCAGCATTTTGGTTTCTCTCTGAGATGTAATTACATCCAGATAAATGACACAACAACTGACATACACCTAAAACATGTCAATAAAATTGGCTTTGTCAATGGGCGTTAGCTGTTTAATATAAATAAGTAACAACAATGATTTGTTATGAATAATTAACATTGGAAATGTCTCAAATCTGAAATTGTGAGTCTGTGAATTAAATAGCATTGAGGCCTGTGGAAGGAGCTTTGGCCATGAGTTATGTGCACTTTATGTTAGATATATCCTCCTTTTCTCTGCTTATCTTGTCCATCTGCGCATCTTCAACCGCCTTTCTTTCCTCTTTAGCATCCTTTTTTCACTCTTCCCCAATGGACTTCCTTGTACCTCCCTCACTTCACTGCCCCCAAACATACACTGCACTCCTTCAAATGTAAGCACTTTGTTTTTCTTCTTTTTTCCTTGCAAATACGTTGACATCTGTGTACCCCCTTCAGACACATATCCACAGAATTCCAGTTGCAAATGGAATACATAAACATTGTTCTGTGTGATCTGCAGAGAGGCCAACCCACTGACAGGCACTTTATTTGGCTTCGGCCTCAGCACCCGCATGCTCAATCAAATCCCCTAATAAACACCTGACATGGCTCAAAGTATGCACAGAAAAAAATACAGCTAAAAATATTATAAAATAGCTAACTCTTGGGGAATGCAAGATTAGGTAAAGCATGTGAAATAAGAGAGGAACCAAATCACTGAAATGCATTGCCTTAATGTTTTTAACATTCATTGTTTGCAAATCAATTCATGTTTTTGCCATCATTGGAAACTTAGGGGCATGAAGACAGGGCCAGGTTTAATGCCATACATCATAGAAATGGCCCGTGCAAGCACATATTTCTTGCTCTGCACTTGACTCGGATATTTGGATCAACTATGCAAGCGAACAAGAGCCCTTCAAATTATTTGGATCAATTTCCAGAGGAACAAAAACAGCAGCTCTACTTTAATGAGGCCAGTTGCATGCAGCCAGAGCCTAGTCACAGTGAGGGGAGGTTAGCGTGGTGAGGGGTCACAGCACAATATGCATAATAGAAAATTAGGATTCTAACACTTACTATTACTGAGGACATGGCACAAAATCAGAAGTGCTTGCATTCACTCCCACATATGACCAAAGGGTGGAATCTATTACTGTGAATGACCGACATCTGAAATCACGCAGGGATGAAGTTTCCGATGCTTGAAACCATGGGCCTCATTTATGAGGCCATGCGTCACTTTTACGCCGCCGGTGCATCACTTTTTGTGACGCACCAGCATGGTAAAAAATGTGCCTTGTTGCACCATATTTACAAAGTGACGCATCTAGGTAGATGCGTCACTTTGTAAACTCCTGCGCCACATATAATGTATGCAGGGGGGGCGTTCCGGGGCAAGAAAGGGTCGTAGAAGTGACGCAGTGAAATCTATGAGATTTCACTGCGTCACTTCTAGGACACCATTGCGTTAAAATCTTGCGCCTGCCTCACAGCAGGCGTAAGACTGACGCAGGCCCTTTCACATGGGGCTTTCCCCATGTGAAAGGAAGCATTGCTGGAGTTGCGTCACTTTTGTGACACACTCCAACAATGCGTCACTTTTGCGCCATACAGATACGTCAGAAATACTGACATATCTGTAACTCCTTGCGACAGGATGCATCATATTATAAATATGACGCATCCAGCATCTCGCAAGGAGGGCGCAATGAAAAGTGACGCATCGCTGTTTTCACGCTGCGATGCGTCACTTTTCATAAATGAGGCCCCATGACGCTGATCACATCACTGGCCTATAGTGCATATCACCATACACCACAATGGCAATGAAGGGCTATAGAACAGAAAGCCCTGCGTGGTGCTGTGCGTCACAGTTCAGAAAGTTGATTTACCATTATTTTCTATTTTGTACTTCTTTTTTTTTCACTGTAATGACACCCTTTATTTGATCAATAAACTTTTCTGAACTAAAAAGAAAGTTGATTTACTGCCTGGCTGCCGTCTCCTGCTTCAGTGCGAGACAGGGCAGAACGTCTGAAACAGACAGCCCGGACTAAAATACATCGATTTGTTTAGAGATACGATCGTATCTCTAAATAAATACATTTATTTAATATGTTTTTTGGTAAATGTGTAGGAATTTCAGAGGGGTGCAGCCCCTGAGCCCTTGATACAAGCAGCTGTTGTTTGCTTCACTTGCAATTTTGAGCTATATTACAGAGCAAAATGGCTCCTCATATCCTATTTGGACAAAAGGGTTTAGACTGGCATTTTACATAATAATGTGTAATTTAGCACCATTTTTTTACATTATGCATAATTTCTGCAAAGGAAATACACAAGTTTTGCTCGGGCATAGTTAGAAGATAGTCGTTTTTCAATGTAATACCCTCTGCTACTGGGAGCGCAACTAGTCAAAGTAAATCATAAAAATGAATGGAAATACTGATACCAATTTCCTAAAATATCATAAATAGCATTTGGAATTTTGTGAAGCAAGCGTCAGAATATTCTTGGTGAGGGAACATCAAATTTTACAAGTGCACATGCATGGATCTTCTTCTTGAATTGTACCCTCGGGAACGACATGATACAGAATTGCAAATGGGCTGCTGAGAATAACAGCATGAGCAAAATGGTAAAATGGGAAAAAATGTAAAGTATATCACATTTTACTTTTTGAACTATTGTTGGATGTTTCTAACAGTGAGTGCTAATTTACAATGTGTTGCAGTGCATAGAATGCACAATCTGAGTGGCTAAATGTTAAAGTCATATACTTTTATGCTAGAGAAAAACGAATTTCTTTTTTGATAGTACTCCTTACGACAATTCATGATTTTTAGCACTTAACATTAATTTTTATTAGATATGCAGAGGTCTGCAGAAATTAAGGCTTTGGGTGAAGCCAACTCCAAAATCAAATGTGTGCTTGTGTGCGTATATGTTTTCATGTGTGTACTTCTACAGCTGCAAAGCAACAAAGTTATATACATGCAGCGGTGTAGCAAACACAACATTGGTCCTCATGAAAGTAAGTAAATAATGCCCTCCTTCCTTGGTTTCCTACTAAACAAACAGTCACTAATTGAGGTGAAGTGGTCCTTTCAAACTCCTGGGTTAAGGTGCAACTGCACATCCTGCACTATTGATAGATATCCCCTGTCTACAAGAGATGAGTGGAAGTGACTTGCTTCCAGGAACAATTAGGCTGTTCATTAACATCCATTGAATGGGGGTAGAGTAGATGTTGTGGCTTGTGGGTGACTGTTACATAAACCTGGCATTTTCAACTGCTCCCTACCTTGAAGTATTGTACCCGGAGGCATCCCAGCGCTGCGCTGAGCTAAGGGGAGGGGGACAGATCTTTTATGTGCACAGCCAGGTCTTTAACTGCTTTTGGAACTTCAGATGGTTTGGTTCGCTCCATAGATGTAGTGGTAAGGCTTTCCATAGTTTGGAGGCATTGAGTGAGAAGAGCTTACTGCCACTTCTGGCCTTCATGACCCTGGGAACCACCGTACGATGGGGATCATGCCCTACTTGCCCTGTACGGTGAATCATGGTCTTTGTGATGAGTGGTCCAAGTCCGTTCAGTGCCTTGTGTGCTATGCAGAGAGCCTTGAAGTTTATTCTCTGCTGTACTATGAGCCAGTGAAGAGAGCGGAGGGCTGGTCTAGCTGAGCAGCGGTTTGGAGTGTCAGTGACCTGTAGTTTTGAAACAACCTCCTTTGGGGCACCTAATTAGAGAGCATTGCCATAATTCAAGCTAGACAGCATCAGGGCCTGGGTCACTAGTCTCTTGGCAAGCGGGGGTAGGAGAGGGAGGATTTTGCGAATAGTCCTTAGTAGGCCATAGCGTGAAGCGGCCGTCTTTCCCACCTGGGATTTGAATGTGAGGTTCTGCTGCAGCCAAATTCCCAGGTTTTTAATCTTGGTTTTGGGGATCAGCAATAATCCCATAGAGGACGGCCACAAAGTCCTTTGAAAGGGACTCAGTGAGTCGCCCAGTATCATGAGTTCTGTCTTCTCCCCATTGAGTTTCATGTGGGAGAGGCTCATCCACTTTACAACCTCCTCCAGGACAGGGGAGGAGACCAATGGCTAGTTGGCTGAGGTGGTTGAGTGATACGACCAACTTGGTGTCATCTGCGTAAGTTACCATGTGAATCCCAAATGGAGACACTATTTCTGCCAGTGGGGCCATATAAGCATGAAAGAGGGTGGGGCTCAGTGAGGAGCCCTGTGGGACCGTGAGATGGATTTGTCCTCGAAGACCTGAAATGGTCTTCTCTCTAAGAAGGACTGCAGCCATGATAACGCTGTTCCAGTCACTCCTGCCCTCCTGAGGCAGTGAATCAGGACACAGTGGTTAACTGTGTCAAATGCCGCGCTCAGGTCGAGGAGGATTATTGCAGCTGTTTCTCCTCCATCCAGTATTCTTCTTGTTTCCTCCACCACTGATAGTATGGCAGTTTCCGTCCCTTGGCGGGGGCGGAAGCCCATTTGAGAGGGGTGGAGGGCACAATTGGTTTCAAGAGAGGCAGATAGAGCGCGGTTGTCATGTTTCTCCGCTATCTTGCTAATACCAGGGAGGAGTGAGATGGGGCGGAAATTACCTAGATCTGTGGGATCTGGGTTACGTTTTTTTTACCAGTGCACACACCATTGCCCTTTTCCACTCGGTAGGTACCAAGCCCGTATTAAATGAGGCACTGATCAAACAGGTGGCCGTAGGGGCGATGGTTAGTCCGACCCTTGACCGGATGTTGGGGGTTGCGGGGTTTGATGGGGAACCGCTTTTTGCCAATGACAATAAGGTAAGGAAGGGCTCCCGGGTTAGTAGAGGAAAGGTCCTCAGCTCCTGTTTTCCTGGTTGCATGTCGACATTCGTGTATGTGCTTGGGATGTTCGGGTGTTCTTGGGGCAGGTGTTTGAGAATGTTCTGAATTTTATTAGAAAACAAATTGGCCAGTTCAGTGTAGCGGTGACTAGAGGTATCTGGAGGAGCCGCTGGTACAGACGTTTTCATTAGTCTAGTGACAATGTGAAAGATTTCTTTGGGAGAGTTACTCTCCACTATAATCTTTCCCTCATAGTAGGAGGCCTGAGCAGTTTTGATTTCTGCTTTGTATTGGCGTATAGTTGACCTGTATTCCATTTTTTTCGCAGGGGAGAAGTCTTTCCTCCATCTTCTCTCTGCTCTTTTGCACTGCTGCCGTAAAGTTCGCAGTTTAGGGGTATACAACTGGGATCGATTGGGGCCAGTTTTCTTCTGAGTGAAGACTTTTGGGAGCACCAAATGGAGTGACCCCTCAATCCAGTTGTGGAAATTTGTATTAGCTGTCGTAGGGTCAGTGGCGGGGCTAGGTAGCGTTCTTTCCAGATCTAATGCCCATTTCCCCACGGGGAGTTTGGACCATGGTCGGATTTGCGAGCGAGGATGAGCGGTGTGTGTGGTCTTGTTGGATTGTGTCCAGAGCAGGGGGATTAAGAGATGGTCTGACCATGGGATGGGGATGGGCTTTTGTCCTGCCAAATTTTCCAGATTAGAAAAGATAGGGTCCAGAAGATGGCCTTTTTCATGGGTTGGTAGTAAGACCTTTTGAATTCGTTTGTAGGTCAACTGGTCCTGGGTCAGTTCTATGGCCAGTGGGGATGCTGGGTCATTAAAGTCTCAAAGAAGGGTGAAATTGGCTGTGCGGTTAGCAAGGTTACCTGCTGTTTCTAGCAGCGTTTTAGCAAACTGGCCTATTGCTCCGGGAGGGCGATAGATGAGGATACCAGAGAGTGTGAGGGAAGGTGTAAATTTGATCATGAAGTATTGGAAATAAGGGTCAGAAATGTCTTGGAATTCAAGTCCAGATTATCTGTGTGTTGCATGAGAAAGTTTGTCTTCTGGTGCTATCCTTCTTTCACTTTATGGCCTCAAGCCTCAAAAAGAGAAAGATGCAGGTGTTGCTTTGGGCTTGAGTAAATATCGGTAGCTACAAGGCTGTCTCCTGTCTTGTTTGGATGACACACATGCTGATTGCTGATCTATCATGACATGAAAATGGCATCAAAGATGTGTTGTGAGGTGATTGAGCCAAAAAATGCATCACAGTTATTTGTTGTAAATGGTGTCTATGACGTCAGTTCAATATCATCGGGGAGTATGACCATTTTTGAGTTGGGAATTTTAACCCCACTGTGTTTTTTATGTGGAATGATGGGACACATGTAGATTTGGTTATTAGGATAGAATGTGCATCGGAGCATGTGGTGTAGGGTGGATTGTTAGATATTGGTGAATACAGTGGGTAAGGCGGTGGTGGGTGCAAAATGATAAGGGCAAGACATGAATTGTTCAGTGAGAGAGCCACAAGTCTAGGTCCTTGGTAGTTCCCAGTCCCTGACAGGAAGAAACAAGAGACATCACTGGGGGAGGACACACTAGTTCTGACCTCAGAGCTCCATGACCCTCGTGATCCATAAAGGGGCAGAAAAGCACCACATTCATTTGGTACTTGCAGCATCCGCTTTGAAGGGGCTTCCGTGCCTTGTTTTAAACCTGCTAGGAGAAGAAAGCTCAACTGGACTAGAATAACCTTGCTCATTTCTTGATTTTTTTTTCAAAACGTTTTACTGAGCATGCAAACTATAAAAGAACATTTTAATGTAATCACCAAACTAAATAGAAGAGGAGTCAATTCCACAGAAATAGTGAAATGGATGAGTGAACTCGTCAGGGAAATGTCGCCCCATTTGCATGGAGTTTAGGAGTAAAGTTAAGGTAATTTTAGAACTTATATATTGTCATCATCATCGTCATCAAAAACTTTATTGCGGCCATTACAGTCATAAAAGCACATATAAATTTACAACACATTAAAATTCGAGTCAAGCGGAAAAGTCAAAAGCATCAAATTTATTTATTGCACTTGTAAAGCGCGCTATCACCTCAAGAGGCATCCTGGCGCTGGCAGTGACAAAAGCGGAGAGGAAGGGCAGTTGGAGGCGCCTGAGGGCTACGGCAAGCGTGGAAAAAGCCAAGTTTTTAGCTGTCTTCTAAAAACAGGCAGGCAATCAATCTGCCTAAGTTCCATGGGCAGAGAATTCCAGAGCTTAGCCGCAGCCACACTAAATGATCTGCCTCCAGCTCTAAATCTTTTAAACCTAGGTACAGCCACCACCCTGGCCAGGGAGGAGTGCAAGTTACAGGCCGGTACATACCATAAAAACATCCTTTGAAGGCAGACCGGACCCAGCCCATGAAGGGCTTTGAAGGTCAGACACAAGGACTTAAAGGTCACCCTCTCCCTCACTGGGAGCCAGTGTAGCTGAGCCAAGGCCATAGCAGAAGAGGATCTCAGAGGCCACCCTAAGGCCAGTTTGGCAGCTGCGGACTGGAGTCTCTGAAGCCTATCCATAAGGTAGCTCGGGCACTCCAGCAATAGGGCGTTGCAGTAATCTAACCTGCTTAGCACAGTGCAACGTACCACCTCTATCCATGCAGTGGGTGGTAGCAGGGGCAAGATTTTTCCCAGAGGGTGAATGATAGCCATGCAGCTAGCTACCACCTTAGAGACCTGCGCCTCCAAGGATAGATCGCTGTTGAACATGACACCCAGGTTCCTAACTACCTTCACCGGCTGGACCAATGAGGTGAAGTCCTTCGGCCAGAAGTTGTCAGCTAAGGAAGAACTTATCCTAGGCCGAGGGCAATAAAGCACCTCGGTCTTCCCAGAGTTAAATTGCAGCGAGTTGGCTTCCAGCCATTCTGCAGAGGCTCGCATGCAGCTGTGGAATTCCTCCAAGGAGGGACAATCATTCCCCTCCAAGGACAGAATCAGCTGTGTGTCATCAGCATAGTTGACAATTTCGATCTTAAAATGCTTGATGACCGCTATTAAGGGCTTCATATAGATTTTAAAGAGGACTGGGCTAACTTCCCAGCCCTGTGGAACCCCATGCGAGACAGTGGAGAAGGCAGATTGAAAGAGCGGAAGGGTTAAACCCTGTTCCCTGCCTTGAAGGAAGGACTCAAACTATCGTAGGGCACTCCCCACGATTCCAACATCTCTCAGGCTGCCCAGCAAAATATCATGGTTCACCGTGTTGAAGGCGGCAGACAGGTCAAGCAGGATCAAAACCCCTGCCTGTCCCCTGTCTGCCCGCCAACGAAGCTCGTCCAGTACGGTCACAAGGGCCGTCTCGGTGCCATGAGCTGGACGAAAGCCAAATTGAGCTTCGTCCAAGATCTTATGCTGTTCGAGATGTTTAGAGAGGGTACCTGCCACCACCCGCTCTACAATCTTAGCTGGATAGGGTAGGAGCGAAATAGGCCTGAAGTTCTTAAGAGAGTTCGGATCAAGGGAGGGTTTTTTTAATAGAGGGGTCACCATTGCTTGTTTCCATTGTGATGAAACCCTACCCGAAGCAAGAGACTGGTTACATACCCGCCTGAGCGTAGGGAAGAGCTCCGGCTCATACTCCTTCCAGATTTTTAATGGGAGCGGGTCCAACAGGGACCCAGATGTTATACCAAACGCCACTTCCCTAAACTCCTCCGCTGACAGCTGTACAAATTCTGCAAAGGGCTCAACTCCTCCCAGTGCAGACAAAGTATCGGTAGTCAGCAGGCAGCAGGCTGCCACAGTCAATCATTACCAGTGAAGGTTGTGGCCTCACCCCCAAATCATCAATGATCAGTTTGATTTTATCCTGAAAGAACCTAGCTATGTTCTCGCAGAGCTCCTGCGAAGGGGGGAAGTCGTTCTTAACACACTCTGGACTGGTAAGATTATTCAAGATGTTGAAGATACTACGAGAGCTATTAGGGGCATCAAGGATCATCCTCGAGAAATGTTCCACCTTAGCTCTGTGAATCTCCTTCTTATATTCCCCTCGCTTGATTTTCCAATTCAGCTTCTCCCTATCCAAGTACGCATGCCTCCACTTTCTCTCTGCCTGTCTACATTCCTGCCGCAGTTTTTTAGGGATGTCTGTAAACCAAGGTGCAGAGGGTCTGCCCCTGCTCAAATGATGTTTAACAGGAGCAGAGGTATCCAATACTGCAGTGATCTTTGTGCAGAGGGAGGCGTAGATCGCCTCTGCCTGTAGGGCGGGAGAAAAGCATTCCTCAACCATAAATTTCGGTGATGCATCTTTCTTCCGAGCAAGGGCCTTCCAGTCCCTACTCACATTTTCCCTTACTTGACCAGTCGGCCCTGCTATGGGCACATCTGACTTTATAAAAAACGTAATCAAGGAATGATCAGTCCAAGCCATTGGTAACACATCCCCAACCGTGAGAAGATTGATCTCAGAAAAGATCAAATCCAACCGGTGCCCTCCTGCATGAGTAGCTTGTAGAATACGCTGAGAGAGGCCAAGCGCCTCACACGAATGGATTAAATTGAGAAAACCTGTATTCAGGGTACCATTCTGCCAGAGATTAAAATCCCCCAGAATCACCAAATGCGTATGACTGACAGCCAGTGTTGAAAATAGTTCCAACAGCGCCTGTTGCTGGGCCAGCGTGAAGACTCCCGGAGGTCTATAGCAGATAATACCAGTCACAGCAGGCCTCTGCGAAATCTTCATAGAGAAACCAAATACCTCACAGCCATTGCACTCTTCCAAGTCAATAACGTTCAAACTAATAGTGTCTCTAAAAATCACACCCACCCCACCCCCTCTCCCACTCGTCCTAGGCTTATGACACATTTTAAACCCTGATGGGCAGGCAAATCCGGCATCAACATCACAGGATTCAGTCATACATAAGAAATCTAAATCGTGGGTCTCCAACAACAATTGAATGTCAACACAGTGTTTGGAAAGAGACCTCACGTTCAAGAGTCCCCCAACTAAGGAATCACCTTTCAAAATGTCTGCTAATGAGGAGGCCGTATGAGACAACAGGAGGGTCCCTAAGCCACGACCCCTCTCACCAATAGTGATAAGTTCCTTGCTGGAGTACCTTCGGGGTTCTTCCTCAGCACCCGGTACCCATCCTGGCCGAATAGGGGCAGCCTCTCCGGCGCTGGGCGCGTCCTTTGCGCGGACGGGCGCAGACGGGCTTGCCTTTGAAGCGCCATCGGCGTGCCGCCGGCGTGCCCGCTGCGCGCTCGCTCCAGTGTCGGCTTTTGTGCCCCCGTGAGTGCCTGAAACTAGACCGCCACTCTGCTGATCAACCTACTTCCAAGATGGCGGGTCCGCTCGCACGGACGGACCCCCCACTCGAGGAAGAAGCAGAGTGAGACGCGGCTGTTCCGGACCACCCTTCTGCCCTAGAGTAAGTACCAGCAGTGCACAAGAAGTTTGGAGCGAGAGTGGGGAAATATCACAAACCGTATAATAAAAGACTGAGGACACAGAGACAATGCCCCCAGAATACGTGTCACACGCAGAGTAAAAACATAACAAATTCAATTTTTAAATGCACTAGGTGATAGTCATAGGGATATAAGATCACGTATTGGGAAGAAAAAAAAAACAACATTAAGGGAATTTGAGGAGTTCAAAGGTGTATTAAAAATATAACTTAAACTAAAAAATAAACCATTCATATTCAGTATTTTTAGAACGCCCAGGATCGATATAGCAGCGAGTTGGCAGGTATTGTTATTTTCACATAACTTGATCAACAAATACCTACATCTAATAATTTCAGAGTGCATATCACAAAGTGACAAGTAGAAGCTGGTATTGCATACATTGGTAAAACTACTTTACTAAATACCTCCGTTTACACCACAAAGCAAAGAGAAATTTCGAGATTGCAACAACATAAACCGGGTTTGTATCTGATTTTAGGATCCTATAAAATTCTATGTAGTTCCTAATACCCAGGTTTCTGCAGAGTTGAATAACCCACTTAAGCCTTGTCTGCTTGTATGCCTCACAGAAGAACAACACATGGATTACTGTTTCTTCCTCCACTAGGCACCCAGGGCATAGGCAAGGGGTGGCGCCCGTCCATTTATCCGTTATCGCATAAAGCGGGAGCGTCCCATATCTAAATTGCAAAAACAGTTTCCTCGCTGATTGCGGTTATATTGAATCTAGCACCAGCTCAAATTTATAATGAGCTTTAAAATCCAGAAACCCGTAGGTTAAACTGGAGGTGTTAACTGTCAATAAAATACTTGTCAATTTGAGCTCTTTCAAAGCGATAGCTAGAAATTTTGTTGTGGTAGCTATGCACGATTCTTCAGGTGAGGAGCATAAATCCTCCCTCCCTATTGCACGAAAAGTATCCTGAACAAAAGACAACCAGGGTATACTACCAGCCCCCATAATTGACATTACCACTTTTTAATTCCTCCCTATAGTGGACCAACTCTGGAGTACTCCATAACCTACGCCAGTATAACAATGGGCGTGAGGAGATTAGGTCCGCAATTGGGAGGATGTCCAAATCCATCCTTAGTGGTACCAGAGGTGTGTTTTTGGGCAGATTCAAGATTTGTCTTAAAAATGTGTTTTCTGTTACTGTAAGGGGTTTCGATAAACCATGGCTCCATAGTTCTGTCCCATAAACAGTTGCTCCTCTAGCTTGGGCAATGGAAATTTCTAGCGGAGGACCAATAACATGTGATGCACAACTCTTATGGACTTTTAAAATCCCCCCAAAAGGCTGAGTTAACTTTAGATTAGCTTTATTGATTTGGGGTCCCCACCCCATTTTATCATTTAAGGTAAAACCCAAATAGTCAAAGATAGGAACCCTCTCCAAAGGTCTATAATCCATTCTAGGATGCGGACAATTTATAGAATTGGCATTGAAAACCATGTATTTAGTCTTCTTATTGTTTACCACCAAATTCCTTTTTGTGCAAAACTGGCTAAATTCTATCAACACCCACTGCATCCCCATTGGTAATTTTGAGAGGAGCAGGGTGTAATCTGCAAATATTAGTGCAGGAAATTTGCGAAGCCCTAGTTTTGGAGAATCAATATCCTTAACGGCAAGTACATCTTTAATAACCCGTTGAGGAAGAGGGAGAAGAGGGTCGGTGCGAGCACACAGCCCTGCCTCACCCCCTTCTCAACGGGAAAGGGAACCGTTAATTGCCCATTCTTGCCGAACCTAACTCTAGCAAATGTTTCCTCGTGGAGGCGTTTAAGCTCATGACAAAGATCTGGTGGAACACCCATGTCCAGCATGATACCCCACTGCTGGTCACGGTCGACCATATCAAATGCTGATTTAAGGTCCACGAAGGTAAGGTACAGGCTCCCGCCCTCCAAAACTACATGCTTCTAATCGATCAGTTGTAACCTAAGCAACTGATCAATGATTATATATTGTACTATCAAGTAGATAACAGAATTCATTTTTTAACTCGAAAAAAATTATTTAATTTAGGAAAATATATGTACTGATTGACCTTTAATAATATAAACTTCATTGCTCAACAGGTTCTATGTGAAGGAATGTAAAGATTTTTATGAATACACAATACAGTGATAATGTGAATAAATTGCTGTAAAAATAGCCATTTCCTTTCCATTCTTGTGTCACGCAATGGATTACGCAAACGTCTGCTTGTAAAAAGTTGTTAAATGATGTAAAGTGCAGTGCACATTGTAAGTCTAATAATGAAATCCTTTCATTTATAACAATGAAAAACCAAAATCATTTCACAAAACTCATGTTGTCTAATAATATTTTGGTTGAAGTTGTGGATTTTCCTGTTACCAAAATAATTACCTTTTACAGAACGGATGTTAAAAATAGAAAAATATGAATATGGAAAGCATAAATAGGCCGAGTGATATGAAAGTGAAGAAGAGAGCATCTATTAGAGTTAGCCCTGTACAAAATCTGCTTTTGGAATTTTGAGTTCAGTCCAGTGTATTTATTCCATTCCATCCCTTTATTGTGAAATTTGGCCTGCTAATTGTGTTCTTTTTGTTTAACAAACCTACGTGCTTTGAGACTGTGTCTCAAGTTCAACCTTTCAAGGGGGTTTAATCCTGCTGTTCTATTCACCTCAGTTTTCTTTTTTTGGTTTAAGTACATTACTTACTGAAACTGAGTAGAGAAATGGTGATTCTCCTCCTAGGCCCCTGGTTACAGTTCGTAGAATTCTGATAGGATAGTAAGCCTGCATTTGTAAACACTATTACTATATGGTACACCCCATCAGCACCATACAATTGCATGTTAATCCCCTAAGGATGGGTACTAACTATGTGGACCTGGTCTTACCTGAGAGAATTCTGCACATGTATAACCTTTCCCGTAGGGAGTAATGCTCACATGTGCAAACTACTCTGAGCTGATGGTAACTTTGAGTGAAGTGGGAACTGGTGCCGGCCAGTGGGTGGAGAGAAGAGGCTGGGGACAGTGGGAGAGGTAAATGGAGGGCAATGCTTGGCAGGCCTCTATGCCTTGGAAGGATATGAAAGGGTCCAGGGAGTGAGGCCGGGCTGCATTGCAGTCCATTTCTTAGAAGATTGCACCAGTAATATTTTTGGGCTGACAAAATTGAACATGTTATTCTCGCCCCCAGTACACCCAGGTGAAAAACAACAGATACTTGCTGAGGGCAAGTGATCGTCTAGAGGAGCTATCGTACTCCTCCAATACGTCGAAGATCAGCGGGTTAACGGCGGCTGTACCTTACCGCTTTCACTTAATTCGAGGACTTGCCCAAATACTAGAAACCTGCTGGGCGTAGCTGACTGCATTTCTGTGACAGTTATTGGATTTGGCAACACAAAGACAACGTGAATTAGGCGTGCCGCTAGTTGCTAACTCTACCTATACCCACTTGTGAGTTCACGCAAGCATAATCACTGATGCTGGTCGACTATAGGACTTTGAAATAGGGATCTGGACAATCATTATCCTTATCCCACATGGTGAATGATCGTGGTTCTTATCAAAAGACCCCTTTTTACGTTAGAAGCCTTGAAAAAGTTGCGAATGGCGACGAAACACGTGTCAGCTGTACCATTGCTTTAAAAAATCCAACTACAGTGGTGAAGACCATTTGCTGGATACAGTGTTCCTATATTATATGTATTAAATAACCTTTTCTGGATAGTCAGTTGTATACTTGTTTGTGCTGTGCTCTGTCTCTGGTTCATTTTGGTCATATATATAAAGGCTTCTGAATATAGGTATTAGCACTGTGGGTGGCACGGTGCGAAGACATAAAGCAGCTTTGAGATAGATTTCAGTTAGTTAACATATGTGCGAACACAACAGAAGTGCTGGCCATCGTTGAAAATCCACTGGCATCATTTGTTTGAAAAAACAACAGAATGCTCATGCTTGATGGACCAGAATATCACAAGGGAAATTCCTTCTTAACCTGTAATCAGAACACTAGTCTCTTGTTTCATTTTGTTAGTCTACAATGCATCCAGATGTGGTTACTTCTCCAACTAGTTTAAGGCCTCTCTTTAGTGAGTGCCCTGGGGAATACGTCACATTTTGGTGCATTATTCAGAATAGGTACATCTCTTTTTGTAGTACGAGTTGGCCACTCACATGCAGTGCATTGATCAATCAGGCCTTTCCCTAGCTGCTGTAGCAGATCAAGGTATGAACCCTGTAAATCTATTTAGATTCATCCAACCTCTTGAAGACCATATTTTACAAATCTCAATCGTGGTGGAATCTTATTGAGCACATCCTTCATTACAGAGATCATCTTTTCTGGATTTCCTCTATAAACGGGGAAGAACAGAATCCTTGCCTTCTTTAGGGCAATCAATCTGTTGAGTGCTAATTCTGAGGTACAAAAGAAAGAGTTTTCAAACACGTTACATTATTGAATGGAAAGTTTCTGAACTGATTCTTTTTCTACAAGATGATTTTATGGGCACAGTCTTCTTACTCCATTTATTTTCTCCCATGCAAGTTATGCTGAAAATGACGTAACATATTCTTAGCCTTTGTTGACCATAGGCTCGCATTCACTTTAGTTAATCATTACAGTCTAAATCATTGCTGATAAAACATTAAGTTAGGCCTGCCCCTGGGTAGAGTTACACATTACAATATAGTGATGTTGAGGATCAGGAGTCAAAAGGAGTATGCCAACTTTTTCTATGTTTCAGAAGGCTGTTCAGGCAAAATACTGGAATTAAAATATTGTCACACAGAAATATTGAGTCTGAAATATCGTCACATTGAAATATCATGTGCAAGAATATCGTTGGGAAGAATAATGATTTTAAGGTAATATAGATTTTAACATTATTAAAATCATTAAAATAGTTTACAAAAATATCGAAATTATAAATGTAGTTTACAAAAATATTGAAATCAATAATGTAGTTTACAAAAATATAGTTGTTGAGAACAACGTTTCAAACTTACTTTTGTGTATTATAAAATATATATTAATTGCATGTTATAAAATGTTTAATTATTGGTAATGATTTTTTAATATTGTTTTTTACATTTTTGTCATTTTTGGAAGTAAATTAGTTATAATTAATGAAAATTATTTTTTAATTATTATTAATTCTTTAATTGATAATTATTTATGTTAATTGTGTAATTTATTTTAGTTAAGTTTCAGGTGTGGTAATTGTTAACTCATATTAATAATTGAATTGATAATTAATTATGTAAGTTATGTAATGCAATAATTATTTTGGGTGTGTGTTGTTTTTGTATGAGTAAAGCGTGTGTAGGAAATTAATTATAATAATTAATTAATAATGTTAATTGATAATCATTTTTTAAATGATAAATAATTATGTAAATATGTAATTCAGATATTCTTATTGTTATATATTAGGTGTGAGTTGCGGCATTTATTGTAGTAAAGGGTGGGAAATTCATTAATGTTTTATAGCTAATTATTAACAATAGGTGGTCGATTTCGATTCAGGAAAAACCGCTCCGAAAAGGCGTTCAGAGCGTTTCTCTGTACCATTCGCACCCTGAAACGTCCCCTGCATGTATGACGAAGTACGGTTCATACCGGGAGTAGGACTCCGTACGAATCGTACAAAGACCGTACGATTCAAATCTCCGCACGATTCTCCCTCGGAACCTGCTGTACGCGACATCCGTACGGTTCGCGGCTGGTTTTTCTGACCCAGCAAGTACGATTCGTGTCGGGTACGCACCGTACGACCCTTTTCCTATGACAACCGAAAACAGTCGTAAAATCAGAGTTCACCTCGAAACAGGTACCGAACGGCCCCCCCGGTACGGTGCGTACCCCCCATGATCACCGGGGTACGGTGCATACCCCTGCGATCATGGGGGGGTACGCACCGTACCCCGCGATCATGTGGCGTACGGACCGTACCCCATGTTTGCAGGGTGTACTGTGTGTGCACCCTGCGATCGCAGGGGTACGATGCGTACACCCCATGATCACAGGGGTACACACCGTACCCCACGATCATGGGGCATACGGACCATACGGTGTGCATGTGATTGTGTGCTTTTCCATACGAATCGCCCTTACCTGACGTGGACCGTATGAATCGCGTCCTCATAACATGTTCCGGATCATACGCGTCGGGTCATACGGCATGTGTACGAGTCGTACGGTTCACGGTTTCAGCCTTGCTATACGTACGGATCGCAACGATTCGGACGGATTCACACAATACGGATCGTACTACGCGACTCAGACGGACAGGTACGATTCGTACGGAGAGGGCTCCGGATGTGAATTGTATGGACATTTTTTCTCCCGAATCGTAATCGACCCCTAATTGTCTGATTGACAATTAACTTTCTAAATTATGTAAATCATTTTTTTAAATGTACAAGTTACATGGTGGGTGTTTATTTTGTATGGGTAAAGAGTGGGAATTAAATATAATTACTTTAGTAATAGTTAATCATTATTCATATTTTAATAAATATTTATTTATGTAACGTGTAAATATAATTTCAAGAATTATTTTTAGATATGTGTTGTGTACTTGTAAAAATACAGGTTAGAATGTTTTTAAGTAATAATATATTTAAAAAAAGTTAATTAATGTTTTATAATTATGTTGTTTATTATTGTATTGTGTTGCGGTTTTTAAATGTGAATAACATTGTATTTATAAGTTAATGTATGTTTGAGAATATAGTTTTGTGTTTTAATTATATTAAGATTTCTAGTGATCTAAGCTATGTATTACACATTGGAATACAAATTACATTTATTTTCTTTTATTAAAAAAATATTTAGATTTTTTAGATTTACATATATATATTAATTTAGTATGTTTTCGAATTTTTTAGATTTTATTCTAGTTAATTAGTCTTATTCTAATGTTGCACTGGCTGGAGTGGGAATTGTAAATTTTACCCCTCCTCAATCCAACACTTTCCCTACTCTTGCACTGACTGGAGTGGGAATAGTACATTTTACCCCTCCACAATCCAACACTTTCCCTATTATTGCACTGACTGGAGTGGGAATATTACATTTTACCCCTCCACAATCCAACACTTTCCCTAATCTTGCACTGACTGGAGGGGGAATAGAATATTTTACCCCTCTGCAATCCAACACTTTCTCTACTGGTGCACTGACTGGAGAGAAAATTGAAAATGTTACCACTCCGAATTCCAAAAATTATCCTACGGTTGCACTGACTGGAGTGGGAATAGTAAGATTTACCACTGTGTAATCCAACAGTTTCCCTACTGTTACACTGTGTGGTATAGGACTAGTAAATGTTAACCCTCCTGAGTCCAACCCCTTGCCTATTCTTGTATAAACTGTAAATTTATATATATTTAAAAAAATGATATTTTAGACAATATGAGTGACAACGATATTTTACCCCTGATATTTTTGTAATTTACATGATGAGTATACAATGATAACATTTTTAACTTCAATATTTATGTCACAATATTTTTGATCGGTAATATTTTGAGGCTTGCTATTTTGTCAGTGAACCTTTAGGAGCAGTGTGTGCTCAATCCAAAATATTCATATTTTATCTAAACCATGTAGACCCATAACAAGGACTATAATTTTATTCTTTACCCTTAATGCTGTCATTGCACCAAGTGTGGTTCATTTGTCGACGCCTTTCTTAGGAAATTACTGAAGGAGTAATTTAAACATACATTCTGGGTCTAATACTTTATTTCACTGCTCTAATAATTTATTTCACAGCTCATCAACTGATGAGCAGTGAAATAAAGTTAAAATGGCTTTCACCAGATGGCATACACATGGAGCAGGTGAGAGCCTGGGAAGATTTCATGTTAAAGTTCTCAGCTGTTGGAGAACTAAGAACAAGCATGACTATTCTTCAGGTGGAAGAAGGAGGTGTGTTAACTTTAAACAGGAGAATATGAGGAGTTATGGCGAAGCTCACTTTTGAAATATATTAGGGTAAGGTGCTTATTTTGGCTCTCTCTGCGGCTGAAGAGTGGGGGTACACCTCCATGGGGAAGCTAATTGTTGCAGAGAATCCATTTGTGAAATGCTTTCTGGTAGTCGCCACCAGTGTACACTACCTGTGGCATTAAAGGCTGAAAAAGGAATGGTATCAAATTAGAAACAAGCATGGTGTTTGTTGGTAGGGTTTGGCCTGATCCCTACGCATATTTCTCTAAAGAAGCAGTTCATGGTGTTTTAAAGAAAATGTGGGCCCCAGTCAACAGTTGCTGTTTAGATTGTCACTAAGGGTCTGATTTAGAGTGTGGCTCATATAATGCACTTGTAATAAGCCAAACAGGATGTCTGTCACACTTGTGATGGAGAACCTCTCTGTAAATCCGGCTCTAAGCACCTGTAAAAGCCAAAAAACAAAGATTGGAGATGTTTACAGTAAAAATGTGTGGTGGACATACAGGGCCCCATTAGGATAACTGGCGGATCGCCACTCCCCGTATGGCGGTGGCGATCCGCCCACCAAAAACCTCCGCCCGCGTCTAATTTCAATGGCGGGGGGGACCCTGGCGGATGGGAAGACAATCCGCCGGTTTTCCACCATTAGGCAAACCGCCCGATTGCCTACCGGGCGGAAAAGCAGTTTATATGGTGGTGGTGTCTGGTAGACACCGCCATCCATATTTGTATGCAGGCGGGGACATGAGGCAGGTGGTTATTGACATTGGGGGCCTGTAGCAGGCAGCCCCAGAGATTCTGGTGGGTGGGGGGTGCAAATGGGGGGTACCTATGGTACCCCCCTGCAGTTCAATGCACAACATGGCAGGCACGGCGCGGTGCCTGCCATGTTGTGCATGGAAGTGCACTAAACGCCACAATGTCAGGAATGCAGGATGTGCCCCGCCCTTATGGTGGGCAGTCCCATTTCGTGAAACGAGCCATCCTAATGTGCCCCCATAGATGGTGGCACATGCAACTTAGAGTTTGACAGCTATATCTTACTTTGAAGTGGAATGGGCTTCAGGATTTGAAATGTACTTGGTTAGACATTTTTACATCAAAGTAAAGTTTCTCCAACTGATCCGGCAGGTGTGGGATACTCTTAGCTAAGAATCTCCAGACAACAACCCACATGCCATAAACAATGTTTAAGTGAAGGAGTTTAAAGTCCCTTCTTTTTATGATCCAATTTTATTCATTGATGAACTTCAGAAAAGCACAGAACCGTAAACAATACTAAGCAAAAACCAATACATTAGGACATGTAATAACTAAGTGCATGGTCACCGGAAAATCATCAAATACAGTGTACTGTAGACGAACGATATCTGTATTAGTTATGGAAGCTTCAGGTAGACTGAGAGGACAGATAAAATCATTAAAGTCCCTTCTCAGGAACACTCAGGGCAGCTTTGGTTCTGTCAAAATACTCCAGTGTGGTGATGCAACTCCTTGTTTTGTTGTCAGTGCTTGGATTTACTGGGAGCAAGTTATTAAAGCACTAAAAAATAGAATTAAATGTGCTTATCCTCAGTGGATGTGATGGGTTGTGTCAACATTTAAGCTAATTTAACGGGTGGATACATTTGTTATATGACTAAAACTGTTTTTATTCAACTCACTATTTGTTTAAAGTTGCTTGCCTTTCTCTGTTTCCATTGGAATAAAAAATATTAAAAATCTCCTTACTTAAAACCAATAAATAGGTTTTTAAACAAAATGAATTCCAGCATGTTCCCTGCTGTATTTTGTTGTCTGCAGTGATAGATAGGTAATATTTGCATTTTGAGGTAGAGTCACTTGGTCATCCTGAGTTGTTGCCTCCAAGCTAACATTCAAGCTTTAGGACACCATTAAAGCCTCTCCGGGCAAACACCCAGACCGCTGGATCGGCAGGTGCCCTGGCATCTGACCCTCCAGCAAGCACACCAAGCCTGTCATAGTTGGAGATATTTGCTTTCCCTATCGGGATGTTTTTGTTGAAGTGATTACATGTGCTGCCATTGCACTTTGCTGAGGAGGCCGCCATGTTGTCTCAGTCTCTTCAGTATTCTTTTTTGTTGTTCAAAAATATGCCACTAAAGCAGGCAAAGCACAAAAATATCCCTAATATAAAGGGAGTTTTCTCCCTACGCATCTCGAGTACAACTGTTTGTTTTCCATGCCTTGGTCTGAACTGTGGCAGACCCAGCCAGTGAAAATCAATAGGAGAAGCGCTTTGACTAAAAAGGCAAGGCTATCTTCTCCGGTACAAGGCCAATTCATGGCACTGCTCCAGCAAACTCTAAATGATGTCCATCGGCATAAGGTAGCTGAACATCACAACAAATTGAAGCAAATGCTACTCAATGCCAGCGAAATAAACAACAGTGTTTCCTGGGCTTTGAGATCACACAGCACAACAATTCAATGGAACTGAGTGGAAGACTTTCCTCCCTCCAGGCACAAAAGATGGGAAGCTGGGAATCTACTCTAGCTGCATTGCATTGCATACCATTGGCATTGAGCCAAAGCAACACATGCAATCCCCCTTCTGTAACAGAGAAAGTAACTTGAAATTCATTGTTTAATGTTCAGCTTTGAAACTGGGAATAGACTTTGTTTGAGATGCAATTGATTTTCCGCTGTGGATTCAATTTGTCAGGTTCGGCTTCTCTGTTTTCGAAAAAGAATTGCTGTGTGTCGGAAAAATGTTCATTCAGCAGACAAGGAGGAGAGCAATAATCTTTTTATGTGGCTGGTTCCTTCTCTCGTAAGAAAATACACCCCTTTCGAGTGACTCACAAAAAAAACTTTAAACACAGAGCTACTAAATTCTCCAGTGAAAAATGCATTTTGCAGTGGTGCAGAGTGTGTGCTGGAGGTCACGCCTGATTTATAATTCTCTCCCAAAGGAGGGTGAATGCTGTAAAGCAAGAACAGCAGCTGCTGCAGGGCAGCTGGAGAGGAGGATGCGTGCAGAATCCCAGGCAATGTTGGTAAAGTACCATCTTGGGAATGACCTACCGTAGGGAAGGGCTTCCCTACCATGTCCCTGCGTCACAAATCTATCATAACAGGGGTTGAATCTTCAATCAAATTGACATTTTGCCTTAATTTAGTAACATGTTGAGCTGTCACACACCGCAAATATAGGGCGACCATGTGAACCAAGCAAATTGAGAGGAAATTGATCAGAGGATAGTCACATATTTAAATTCATCAATTATGACGTGCATACACAAAAGCATTACAATGAAGATTAAGCTGGCTCAGCTGTTCATTATGGTGTGAGAAGAATCCTTCATCTCTTGGGTCTGTGGCTTTCTTTGGTAGAAGTCGGTAAAGCCACTAAAAACTGCTGCATCTGAAGACCAAAGCCAAACTGGGCTGCGGCAAAATGTAGAGGCTTTCAAAGAGGCTGCAGCCTCCTGAAGAAATCCAGAGGAGTTATGGATTTACTTGGCTGTTGGAAATCACCTAATTTCATTTTGGCTTAGTTTGCTCCTGCCGAGCCCCAGCTGGCCAGTCATGAGAATTTAGACAACTTCTTTTTCAGCTGGTGGATAATATACCCTTTTTTAATTGGCCCGTGAGACCATTTTTATTTATTTATAGTGCGAACCTGGCCCTGGAAAGGTATCAGAGTGCTTTGCTTTAAAAATGTTACATCAAATAGATAGAGCAATACACTAGAAGCAAATATATGAGTAGATAATATGAAAACATACAGTTTGTCAATACTTGTTGTAGGTCCTGAAAGTACTCAAAAGTGCGTTAGCCATTCTCCCTTAGAATCAAGTACAGCTTGTGGTTGGTGAGCTGCATCTGATTAGTACCCAGATAAATCAAGTGTTGGGATAGGGGAAAAATGTGTTAATTAAAAGGATTTTGACTTCTTTTTTTAAGGAAGTGCTTGAAGGGTTCATTCCGATTTCCAGGGGCAGGGTGTTCCAGATCCTAGATGCTAGTCCAGAGAAAGTTAGGATGTATGTTTTCTTTTTCCTAAATTTTTGCGATTTCAATAGCAAGGTGCTAGTGCCTCTCGACGTTCTGCCACCGCCTGATAATTCCAGTTCATCGACTAGATACTTTAGTGTGTTGAAGTGCAAGGCTTTGTGTGCCATGCAAGCAATTTCTAGTTCATGCCTCATAAGGGAGCCAGTTCAGTGCCCTTAGATCAGGGGTGATGTGGTTGTTCTTTTTGGAACCAGTGGCAAGCCTTGCGTCCATTTTGAGAGAGGCTCTTAGTGAAGCCAGTCTGGATCTCAGCAAACCACATAAGGTTGTGTTCCCACAGTCTATTCTAGACATGACTAGAGCTTGCATGGCTGATTTGAGGTCATCGGTGGGGAGTAAGGATTTTCGTTTTCTAAGAATGTTCATATGAAAGTTTGCTACTCTGGTGGCTGAGCTCCTGAACGGTGAGGTTCTTGTTGAGTGTTATTCCCTGTGATCTTGTGGAATGTATGATGTGTGGTGTGCAGTATAAGGCTGCTAAGTGTTTCATCCAATCTTCAATGTTGCCATGTCCTGGTGGTGGGGTAATTAGGAGGAATTCGGTTTTGATCATGTTAATTTTGAGATGGTTTCTGGTTAGCCAGTTGTGGGTTTTTTGTAGAGTTGTATTGAGTAAACGGATATCATCCGGGGATGATATTTTTAGGTATAGTTGGGTATCATCCGCATACATGTGGTAATGAACATTTGAGAGTTTCTGAATTTCTGTTAAAGGCTCCATGGATGGATTGAAGAGGGTAGGTGACCTACCTGCATAGGGCAGAGCTAATGATCAACCAACTCTAAAACATTGGCCACAATAAATCAATTCTGTTTACTCAGCATCACTCGTTTATATGCAGATTAGACTATAGACAGCTGAACTGTGGACACAAAGTCCCATAATAGTGTCCGGTTTTGCTTTAAACATAGTGCTTGTGTACCTTTACATTAGCAGACAACATTTGCTGGTTTCCTCTCTAAAGGTAGATATAATCTCTCTGATAAAGTTATTCTGAAATAAATAGCATTTGTTAAATGGCATGCATGGGATTTGATTTATGTGTTTTCTCTGCTCTATTTCAGTAACAAATCACATCAGATGTCCCTTGGAAACAGTTTAAAGTCAAAATCTGGCAATGCTACCTCTTAGTGCTGGTAGCGCATGCAAGGGCTACAAATTATTAAAATCAGGTGAAACCACCCAAACTGATTAATAATTTGGTAGGAATGGAGTAGGCTCTGATTTGTGGAGGAAGAGGAAATGTGTCCACTGAAGCATTCTCTGCTATTGGAGAATCCTCTTGCAGGCCTAGAGCTGATGTACATGCATAGGGCAGAACTAATGATCAACCAACTGTAAAACATACACTTAGTCCAAGGCCAAATGTTTATTCATAAGTCGCTAAACAGAGCATTAGGGAGTATCATTGTTAGAGATGGTATATGCAAATATGGTGCCAGTTATTGAGAAAGTCTGTGTCCAGTGACAGGAGAACCCTTAGGTTATTTCCTGGAAATGGGTGAGTGCTATGATAAGATCTTGCTTGAATTTGCTATGAAAAAGCAAGTGACCTGTAAAAAGTAGCTAAGCAAATGTATTTCTCAAAATTGACATTGTGTCTGCATAGGATCTTTAAAGTCCTTTATAAAGTATGTTTTCTTAGACGATGTTGGTGCTTATAGATTAGGTGACATCCACTGTGGGAATAAGCTAAAAGGGAACTGCAGTCCAGAGGGGTATTTGCATCTCATAAGAGGAAGTGGCCAATATACTATTGTTGGAAACAATTGCTAAGCTAAGGAGTGAGACGTCACAGTGTTAATGTAAGCTGTCTCTGATTCTCCACAAAGTCTAAACAAAATAGTTCCAATTGGGTAAAGCCATTTTTGTGAGGAGTACCTGGCATAGCCTTGTAATTTGCACAAGCAGCATGCCTTTCCTTAGATAAATGCATATAATACGACAAGTGAGCAAAGCAACACTACAGTTAAGGAAATAAAGAAAACAAAATATCCAAACCAGGGTATTTAACCCCTTCCATGCTGATGACGAACCCCAGCCGTCATGCACTATGGTGCTCGTGTGCTGATGACGGCTGGGGTTCGTCACGGCCCGCCCCTGTTCGTGTTGTTTACAGCACACCAGGGGAATCGTGGCCGCATGGAAGGGGTTAAAGAGAAAGACAGTTAATTAGAAAGACACTACAAAGATGTAAGAAATCTCAAGCAGAGATCACAGGTAACATCAAAGTGTAATAAGTATTAGTGAACAGTCAATTTTGTACAGGTATAAAACCTAAAAATGTTTTATATTCAGCTCTTATAAAATGGCCAAAAGGGGCTCAAAGAGCATTTGTTTTTTTTACTAAAAGAAGGCATTGTCCCTGAAAGCTTATTTAGGAGAGAAAATGTTTTTGGAAAAATGCTATACTTTTTTTTACATATAACTTTAGTGACCATTTAAACAGATAGGTTGTACAGATATCGGCATGCACCAAGACATGGGTATATCACACTGTGGCCCTGATTCTGATGCGGTTAGGAAAACATTCCCACCTAGGGCCTGATTCTGATGCGGTTAGGATGGCCTCCTAATGGCATTTGCCCCTTCTAAATCGGATCGGGAACATGTCTTACCGAACAATGGCCCAATTAAGATGCGGTTAGGAACATATGCTCCCATTGAAGTCAATGGGAGTCCAACCACATCGAATCGGGAAGCATCGGGATGCATCATACTCTGTCGGTCGGACTCTCCCGATCCGAGTGGGTCAGAAACCATTTCCAAACCGATTCAGTCGGGAAGCTATCAACCAGCATCAGAATCGGGCCCTGAATGTTCACCTTCAAGATACCACAGGCCGTAACCCACGTACAACAGCAATAATATACAATTTGTTCCCAGGTGTCCCTTCCCCCTGCATCTCCTGTATGCATCTTCTGTAGAATCCCTCGATCGTGACCAAACCTATGAATCCCTGCACCAGCCCACACCCCTGGGCTTCTGCGCTATGGATCAACTACCCTGCCTCCCCTTAACACCCCTTCCCTAACAGAACCCACCCCCACGCCCCAACCATGTCTGGTGTATAATCCCTTATGGCATACCCTGATGGGCCTAATTTCCCCTATCCTTTTGCTCCTTCCAGTAGAACCATGCTACCCTGCGTCTCTCATCCCTTCGCTATTGTCTGCCTCCCTCCCTGAGTGTACGCTCCCCCCGTTATATCACCATCTGCTCTGTTTGTACCCCCGTTTACCGGCTCTGCCACCATTGGCCTCCAGGCCTGCACATCATCATCTAGTTTCTTATCTCGTCTGGTCCGCTTCATTTGGATCACCTCAGCAGTCGCCCACTCCTACACATCCCGCACCCATTGTGATATACTGGGCAGACGGCGGCCCATCCATGATATGGTAGCCCGCCTCCTAGCAAGCACTAGCCATAAAAGGACCAGCTTTCGGCTAAGATTCTTCTTCTTCTTGGGTCGAGGCAACAGTCCCAGCAGTACCAACCGTATCTCTCCGGATATCTCCCAGCTTGTTGGCCCCTCTCAATGCCTCTAGGACTGACGCCCAGTATCCCTGCAACTCAGGGCATGTCCAGGCCATGTGTATGAATGCAGCTTCCGCTTCTCCACACCGAGAACACTGCCCTGACCGCTCTGGGTAGATCTTGCGTAACAACTTTGGGGTCAAGTATGTTTGGTGTACATAATTACATTTTAATTAATTTAAAACTTGTGTTTGCACTCTCTTGTTTGACCCCTTCATGGATCTTGACCCTGTCCCCGTCAGTAAAATTATCCTCTGTCAGCGCCTCCCATTTTGCTTGAATCGGCAACCCCCCATTTACTCGATCACCCCGGATCGCCTGATATAAATGTGAAATCAGCCTTCTGCCTTTAGTCATCATTAGCAGAGTCTGTAGCATCCAGGAGACCATAGGTTCATCCGGGAATGTGGGCCAAAGGTCCCTCACCACCTGTGCAATCTTTTTATATTGTAAGATTTGCCCTGAACCCATCTCAAACATCTCCCGAGCCTGCTCATGTGTGATGTAACATGCATCTCTGTAAAAAACTTGAATGGACATGGCGGTGAATTATAACAGTAAGACTAAGAGTACTTATAGAATAGTTCTAAAACACTTACAAACCTTGCCATTATGGACTATCTGGCTGATTGAATCACTGCCTTGAACCATTCCACTAAAGAAGTTTTTAGGATTGTCCAAGGATTTATCAAGCCAGAGACCCTGGAATGCACCATTGCCCCTACTTCCTCCGTATGTAAAGACCTTTCCTGCTTCTTTAAGATAAAATCCAAACTATTTATTTTGCATTCAGTCCTACAATCAATCCTCCCCCGCCCCCACCTACCCATCATGGAACAGTTACTTGGTGTGAATTCGACCGGTTCTGTCCTGAAGCATCCTTAAAACAACTTGCCAGCCAAGTAAATTACCTCACTTGTTCCACTTTTTAACCCCCCCACTAAACCAGATCTGGAACACTTCTCTAAATACAGGCACCTATCCATCTATCTGGAAAACAGATTTAGTACAGTCCATTCTATAAAAGTAGATGCTGACCCGACTGAACTAAAAAATTACAGGCCAATCTCCCTCCTGCCAGATCCTGCCAAGATATTGGAAAAGGAAGTGCAGAAACAACTTTCAGCATACCTTGAATTGAACAATCTGCTAAATGATTCTCAGTCTGGATTTAGAGCTGGCTACAGCACAGAGACGGCCTTACTGGAAGTGGCAGAAACAATACGAGAATCCTTGGATAATGGCAAATACTCAATGCTGGTGCTGTTGGACTTGTCCGCAGCATTTGACACTGTATCACACCAGATTCTTCTGGAGAGGCTCGAGCAGCTGCTCGTCGGGAACATTGTTCTAACATGGTTCCGTTCCTTTCTTGAGGGCCGATCCCAGAAAATATATCTACGTCCTTACGTATCCACTTCACGCCGACTTATCTTTGTTTACCTCACCCCTCTTGCCTCAATCATTGAGCTTCAGGGCGTCAAGGTGGTCTCCTACGCTGATGACACCCAGCTAGTGTTCTCCTTCAGAGACCACTCTGAGGCTGCGTTTACGAACTTTAAACAGTGTCTACTCAACATCTCATCTTGGATGATAGACAACTGTTTAAAGTTAAACACAGATAAAACAGAAGTTCTATATTTTAACCAGCCATCACCCCCTAAAGCTGAACTATGGTAGCCCTTGGAACTCAATCCCCCTCCTATTCCAGTCTCGTCAGCGAGAAACTTAGGATTCAAATTTTACTCTGCCCTCTCAGGGAAGGCCCAGATAGGCCAATTATCTTCATCATGCTTCTGGAAGCTGAAAGCACTGTGGAGATGTTTACATCTCTTACCCATGAACTGCAGAAAATGGTGGTGCATGCACTTATAACTTCTCAATCAGACTATACCAACAGTCTGTGCATGGGTCTCAATGATTACTTTATCAAAAAGTTGCAGGTTATTCAAAATGCTGCAGCCAGGCTTATCAGGAATGTACCTCTCCGCCACCATAACTCCCCACATCTCCGCAGCCTACATTGGATGCCTATAAAAAAAGAGGATCCAGTTTAAGGCTCTGATCTTGGCTTTTCGGTTCACCAGAGACACTGGCTCAAAATATTAAAAACTAAGATTACCCAAATATATTCAAAACAGGACACTGAGATCAAATACCCAGAGACTCCTTTCCATTACACGTTTACAAAAAGCTAAACTAGGCGGGCGCTCTTTTTCTTTCATTACCACCTTTCTCTGGAACTCCATGCCGAAGCATCTTCGAAAGGCCAACTCAGAAACGATATTTAGAAATAATCTAAAGACTTGGCTCTTTAGTTCACCCTAGAGCCTTTTTCCACGTCTGATTACTCACCAGGACTTCTTTCCCACACTACTTGCTGTCAGCGCTGGGACACCTCCGTTGGAGGTAGCTGTTGAACTTTACAAAATGCAATAATAATTATCATATAGGTTGTCCATGGTCTGGCAACCCCCCTCCCGCCATTTCCGCACTGACATTTATGCAGCAATCTGTTAGAATGGCCGGACCACCCACAGGGGCATGTCTGGTGCATACGGAGCACTCTTCAGTCCTTTCTGGACCACCACTTCCCACATCTCCACCACATGTCGCACTATTTAGGGGCATGTCGGAGGCAACCTCGCTCCCATCATCAGCAACTCGGGTAGCTCCTTTTCTCCTAAAGACCCAGCCAGCAAGGTCTTTTCCCAGTTGTCATCCCCATCTAACCAGTGCACTGCATGCTGGAGTTGTGCGGCTATATAGTAGTATTCCAAGCAAGGGACCTCTAACCCCCCCAGCCTGCCATGTTCGTCGCAGAGTGGGCAGACTAACTTGTTTACGTTTGAACCCCCATAGCAAGTCTACGATAAGCTTGTCTAGTTCAACAAAAAAGGATCGGGGAATCCGATAGAAGGAGTGCTGCATCGCGTACAAGCACCTGGGCAGAACCACTATTTTTGTCAGTTTTATCCTCCCCATAAGGGAGAAACGCAACTCCCGCCAGAAACGTACCAAGCCGCTCAGACCCTGCACTACCCTGCCGATATTATGCGCCCGAAATGGCTCCTGACGCCCAAATATTGTGGTGCTGACCGAACCCATGGAAGACCCGTCTCTAGTAATTCCTCATCCTCATGTAGGCTCAATTGCCCCAACGGAACCAACTTGGTCTTCCCCTCATTGATCCGCAAGCCGGACACACTCCCAAACCCCTCCAAAGCATGCAGCAGCCCCACCACTGCCGTTTCTGGGTCCCTGACGTACAGCAGGGTGTCTTCCGCATACATGGACACCATGTGATTATTTTAACCAACCTTAATCCCAAATGGCGCCCTCCTAGTTCAGAGGTCCACTGCCAGTGGCTCCATTGCCACCGCAAAAAGTAATGGCAAAAGTGGGCACACCTGCCTGGTGCCCCTGTGCACTCAGAAGGCCCAAGACACTAACCGCCCCACTCTAATCCTAGCACATGGCTACAAGTTAAGTAGCTGCACCCATTGTAAATACCGGCCTCCCACTCCCATTGCCTGCAGATCCTCCCACAGATATGACCACCCTACAGAGTCGAACGCTTGTTAGATGTCAACAAGTACTAACGCACATTCCACATAAGACAGACGTCTGAGGTTCATGGCCATGCTACGTTGAGGAATGAAACCAGCCATATCCAAGTGGATGAGCCTTCGCAGATATTGGTTGCAAACGCTCTGCCATGATCCTGCTAAGTATCTTGATGTCTAGGTTAAGCAGGGATATGGGCCTGTATGACCCTGGAAGTTGATTGCCCTGTCTGCTTTAGGAACCATCACCACCACCGCCTCATTCTTGGAGGGCGGGAGTGCCTGCAACTGAAAGGCTTCGTTATATACTTCAAAGAGGTAGTTCGCCAAGACATGCGCAAATTTCTTATAGAATTCGTCCGGCAGGCCGTCACTACCGGGACTCTTGGCTGATTTCAGAGACTTAATCCCTCGCAGGATTTCCTCCTTTAAGAGTGGCATATCCAGAATGTCCCCGATCTCATCCTCCAAGCAGGGAAGCCCTAGCATATTAAGGAAATCCCCCAGGTCCTCCTGCGTTGTGTCTTGGCGCCTCGCGCATACTACGGCCATATGGTCCGCCAGGGTATCCAGAATGTCATGCTGGCTGTATACCATATGTCCAGCCTCAGTCCTCATCTGCACTATAGCCGAGGGCTGCATCTCAGTACGGATCAACCTTGCCAGGAGCGCTTCGGATCGATCTCCTTCCGCACGCAGATACTGCCTGTATGCAATGTAATTAAACTCTTCCAGGCAGCACAATGCCGTCAGAAAATCCTCCTGCTTCTCCCGCCACTCAATCCAGCTGTGAGGCCCAGACGGCAACACCTCTTCTAATTCCGCCAGTCGGCGCTCTGCATGTCCCTTTCCAGTTGCTCCCGAATGCCATAAGTTGTGCTAAGGTAAACCCCCACACAACCACCTTCATTGCTTCTCACTCCATGCCCTGCGAAGTCGCCGAGCCCCAGTTAATCCTGAAATAAGACGTAAGTTCCTCCTCCAGCTTCCCGACGAAGGGCGGATCCGTAAGCGCCTCCACTTGACGACGCCATGTAGGGATTACTGCTCTGGATCAGGCCATATTCAGTGTCGCCAGCAGCGAGGAGTGGTCCAAGATATGCCTCAGAAGGTACGTTACCTCCTCCGCCTTGGGCACCAAAGTCTGCAATACCAGAAACTGATCCAGCATACTGTGCGTGTTGGATACTGGGGTGTAACAGGAGAACACTTGTGACACCGGGTCCGCCATACATTAATCAAGCCCATCTCCCTAATCACATCTGTCAGTGCCCCAGTTATGCCTGGCTTGGTATTCGCATGGGGAGGCTCGCGGTTCAATGTCCCATCCAGAACACAGTTAACGTCCCCCAGGAATATAACTTCTCCCCCAAGTATGGTGTTGCAACCTTCATCACGTCATAGAAAAAGGCAGGTGCGTCCACATTAGGGGCATACACGTCTATAAGGCATACTTCCTGGCCACCAGCCTCCCATGTAATACTACAAAACGTCCCTCAGGATCCAGCGTGTTATGTAAATGCTGGAAAGGGATCCCAGGAGCCACACACATCAATGCCCCCGTGCAAATCCCAAGAACGAGGTGGCATAAATCTGTCTACGCTGCCTATGTCTAATGAACAGTAGTGTCTCCCTGTTAGATCTGGGGTCTCCAGTTGGCAGAGGTAAGTACTTTTGTCCAAATAGAGACCCTTACTTCTAGTCAGGGTAAGGGGGAAAAACACTGTTGATAACCCCTGATCACCCCCTTGGTAGCTTGGCACGAGCAGACAGGCTTATCCCCAAGGCAATGTGTAAAGTATTTATACCAACCCTCACTGTAACACAGTAAAACACCAAAAATGGGCGCCACACAAATAATTTATCAAAATATAAATATCTTCATCTTGATTAGGCAGAGTCAAAACGACATAAATCCAACATACAAAAATAGACTTTCTTAAGCAATGGTTCTTTGGTAAGCGGTTCACTGTAGCAATGTTCTTTT
The DNA here is from genome assembly GCF_964263255.1 of Lissotriton vulgaris. Lineage (NCBI taxonomy): Eukaryota > Metazoa > Chordata > Amphibia > Caudata > Salamandridae > Lissotriton > Lissotriton vulgaris. The sequence continues at coordinate 1,183,746,652 of NC_141695.1, read as the reverse complement.
GTAAAAAGTTCACCTTTGCACTGTTCTAGCAAAAACGTACTTGTAAAAGTAGAAGCACTTGTAGATTCAGTATGGCGGTGAAACCCTTCTTTCTAGCGTGTGGAAAGTCCTCTAAAAAATTGTGCCCTTATCAAATAAATGCCCCCGCTGTACTCGTAGCACGGAATGTGCTGCCCTTGTTTGCTCAACTTCAATTCAATAAATCACCCCTTCACAATGCACGAGTGCACTCCAGTCAATTACAGCGTTTAGCGCCCCAAGACACGGCCTGCCAGTGATGCGCTAAAAAATAACGGCTTTGGGTGCAGGCTCTGGTTATGGATCAGAGCTCTGTTACCTGTAGGGTGACCAACTGGCATTGGTGCAAATTCAGGACGGTGAGTATAAAAATTCAGGACAAAGGGTCAAAATTCAGGACACAAATTCAGGACAGGAGGCCAAAATTCAGGACAAAACTTCAGGACAATAGGTACGTTTTACAGACACATCAGAGGTCGCACAATAGTATATAAGTAAGCTCAGCCATTTCCAAACATATTCAACCATTTGCAAACCTATCCATCATGTATCCTCCCATCTATCATTTCACTCATCCATCCCTTCATCCATCCCCTCATCCATCCTTTCACTCATCCTCCATTATCCATCCATCCATCCATCCATCCACCCTTTCACCCTATCCAACCATTCACTCATCCATTCAGCCATTTACCCTTCCACCAATCCAGCCATCCTTTCACTTACTAATCCTTCCACCCATCCACTATTTTGGTCATCCATCCATCCTCCCTTTCTCTCTCCATCGACCCTTTCACTTAGCCATCCTTCCATCCATCCATCCACCCATCCATCTATCTACTCATCCACTCATGAATCCATCCATTGACCCTATCACTCATCCATCTATCATTTCACTCCTTCACACATTTTTTCATCCTTTTGTCCATCTACCCTCCCTTTCACTCACTCATCCATCCTTACATCCACCCTTTCACTCATACGTCCATTCATTCACCCTTGCACTTATCAATCCAGCAATCCATCCATTATTTCACTCATCCACCTACCCACCCATCATCCATCCATCCATCCTTTCACCCACCCATCCATCCTTCCCCTCCATCCATCCATCCATCCATCCATTCTTCTCCTCATCCATCATCCTTCCCCTCATCCATCTTTCCCCTCATCCATCATCCAGCTACCCTTCCACTCATACATCCAGCTATTTACATTTTCTCTCCATCCTTCGCCTCACTCATCAATCCACCCATCCTCTCTCATTATCCATGTATTCAATCTTTCATTCATCCATTCACCCTTTCACTAATTCATCCAGCCATTCACCCATCCCTTCACTTACTTACTCGCCCACCTTTCCATATTAATTTTGAGCTGAGCCCTTTTGAGAAGAGGCCCATCAAGAATTTCACCCTCGCTGTAGGGGCCGTTCCAGGACTGGGACAGAAGCCACCCAGGGCGGAGACAGGATCCACCACAGGGGGGGACAAGAGCCATCACCGGTGGGGGTGGACTAGAGCCACAACATGGGGGGGGGGGGCAGGAGCCATCACAGGCGGGGGGGGGCTGGACTGGAGCCACCACATGGGGGGACAGGAGCCATCACTGAGGGGAGGGCAGGAGCCATCACAGGAGAGGGAACAGGATCCACCAGGGTGGGCACAGGGGTGGGCATGCAATATTCTAGTATCATCTTGGGCTCCTCGCCCCCTCCTGCACGAGTCAACGAGTAGACAGGCTCTCTGTCCAAAATGCCATCCCCCACTGTGATGTACAGTACTTACAGGAGATACTCTAAGAGAACTGATCGAACTGATTGTCCTCCATACTTTGTTAATCAGTGTGGGTGCGATTGTGCCATTTCTTTATTTTCTTACATTATAGACTGCATGTTTGAAGAACCGAGGTTTGCTTACCAATTTAGTGACAGTAATTACGCTCAGAACCACGTGCTGCCTCGGTGAAATCAGGGGTGTAATCTAGCCTAGTCTCGGATGTTTGGGGCCCTGGGTAGAAATGGAATGTGTGAGCCCCCCTCTAATTAGCAGAGACATGACACATTCAGGGCTGTTTGCATGTGAATAGATGTCGCTGCTCCTGAAGCTGCAGCCCCTACCTCTCAGTCACCTTCGAAGCACCTCTTAACAGGTCATCAAGGGCTGGAGGTGTGAGGGTAGCCATCCCGCTGTGCCTCTCCAATTCTGCTGAGTATCTGAGGAGCTTTGGTGCAGCATCGGAGTGAAGAAGGGAGGTGGGTGCTATCTGTGCCGGCTTTAGGGTGGGGCAACCGGTGCCCAGTTAAAATGACGGACAAATGGCGTCCGTTAAAGATTCCTTCACGGACAACGGACAGACGGCCGAAATTACGGACTGTCCGTGAAATTTACGGACGGTTGGTCACCCTAGTTACCTGAGGGCAAGACGGGACTGGGCGGTCTGTGCTGCGATCTTCCGTGCAGTGGCCCCTTTCCTTGGTACCACTCCCCGGCATCAGACACAGCTCCGTTCTCGATGAGAAGCGTGGGTGCCCTAGTCGCTAGGAGATGCCTTGCACTTCCTCGAGTTACAGCGCGGCTCTGTCAGGACGTGCCTCCTTTTTGCTGGGAAACCCTCACTGCTGCGATGGGGTTGCAGATTCAGGACCAGCAGCAGTGAATGCCGGCAGGGGAGTCCGGCGGCTCTTCTCCTCGGCAGACCCGGAATCGGGCACCCAGTTTAAGGTGGGGCAGTGAATCCCAAATTAAAAGGGCTGCAATCCTGGCAATCGAGGGCCAGTGGGGAAGAGGATACCGGCCCTCAGTTCTCTGTCTTAATCACGGGCAGACGGCAGTGATGCACGCTGTGCTCTTAGTACTGGTGGAGAGCAGGCAAGCTGGCTAGCAAACTGGGCTGCACAGGGACACACAATTAGCCCCAGAGACAGCAGGAACAGCGTCACAATGTAGGGAGAGTTGTAGGAGTCCTTGGCAAACTAGATTATCCCTAAGTTTCAACAGGAGGCCAGCTCTTCTCAGGCCCTTGGAGACAGGTATACTTCAGAGGGCGAAAAGTGCACGGCACAGCTCCTTTTCAAGCAAGGGGGACACAGCACACAGCAGAAAGTCCCTCAGTCCTCTTCCTCAGCAATCACAGCAACTGCAGGTAAGCTGCCAGACACTCAACAATGGCATGCACTTTTGCTCAGTCTTCCTGGCTGTTCTTCTTTGGCAGGGATTCCTTCTTGATCACAAAGTCTTTCCTAATCTAAGTTTAGGAGTTTCAGCTCAGAAATGTATATCCCAAACGTCTTTGTTCTTCATGTGTGAGGGGTTATGGACCCAGTCATGCCACTCTACATGCAGATAAGTCTATTCAGCCTAGTGCTGACTCACCCAGCCTCCTGGAGCCACCCCAGCCCCTGTCACTCACAAACCGGACAGTCAATCCAGAAACAGGCAGGGGCACAGAGAAAGGTGGAAGAAGAAAATTAGAATTAAAAAAACATACTCCTTAAAATATGTGACATTAAATTCTGAGTTCAGGGGTATCAGATTCCAGTTTTCTATCTTGCTGCTATGGGAAGATATGCAGATAAACATGGTACACTGCATTCTCCATTCTATCCTGTGTGCAAGATAGCCTTTCAATAGTGAAAAACGAAATTGGCAGTATTCCACTATCAGGACATGTTACCCACACTAGAACATGTCCTACCTTTCACATACACTGCACCCTGCACCCTGCCCAGGGGGGTACCTTGGGCCTACCATGGGGTGTCCAATGTGTAAGAAAAAGGGAAGGGACTGCCTGGCCAGTGTGTACACTGGCCAGGACAACATGAAAGTTAACAAACTTCGCACAGGCACTGCAGTGGCAGGCCTGATATACCATTTTAGGGCTACTCATGTGGGTGGCATAATCAGTGCTGCAGGCCCACTAGTAGCATTTGGATCACCAGCCCTGGCACACTCAGTGCACTTTACCAGGGACCTACTGGTGAAACAAATATGCCACTGATCAACAGTGGCAAAGTGCCCAAAGCATCTAAACCAGCTAAAAAGAATTCCAGCACAGTGTTAAAAATACAGGAGGTAGAGGCAAAAAGTCAGGCGAAACCACACCAAGGATGCCAGGTCTAATACTCCCCCAAACATGTGTCTCCTGCAAGCCCGCTATGGCTATTTTATATCTCCTTAAGAATGAATGTATCCTTCTCTGTTTTTCTATCGAGACCATTCCCTGTATATTCCATGTAAGTAGCTTCATCAGGGAGGGAGCCATAAGCCCATACATCCGGCGGCCTGATTCAATTCCCATCCCGCCAGGACATTCTCAAACTGATCATTATGTGGTAAGTTTCGACCCAGACAAGGATCCCCTTTTCGTCCCCGACAACCGAAAACAGCAACTACAACTGTGCAAACACTCTAATCTACCCCCCCCCCCCGGGCAGTGGGACAATACCTTTCCCCGCTAACATAAAGAGTGAGCTGTCCTATCTCCCGCCCTTCACCACCCCCTCCAGCTCACCCAGTAAAAAAGTAGGATTCCCCCCAACATTCCTTCCCCTGAGACCCAGAGCATGTCCTATAGGGACACACTCCCATTCACTTTGATCATCTGTGCCACGCAAGTGACTGGTACCCAAACCGGGTACTAGGACTGGGCCTCTAGCTACCGGGAGAGGATCCAGCCGCTGATGAGGAGCATGTCCCACTCCCCTATGGCCTGCATATACATTTAATCCTGACCCCAAACTTAGAACATGCATCATATAACTTTTGGTGTCACAAGTGGTAAGACACAGGCACTTATCTGCGTATCCAGTGTCCAAGCCATCGTCTTCATTCCCCACTGTTGTAAGCAAACCTCAGCTAGGCCTACTTAGTGCAAGGGGTTCGCCCTTCTCTGCACTGAGTCCTCAGACCATAGGAAGAAGTTGGCAATGAAACTGGAAAATACAAAAGCAAAGTTTATTAAATCTTTAAAGGTGGTACTACAGTCCACACAACACCCTTCAATATTGTATAGAATAGCACCTCAAACTAAAGCACATGGCCCCTTTTATACACAATAAGGGGGCTCAAAAGAAGGCGGTACAGAACACAAGAGCAGTTTCATGACCATACAAGGACATATTGGAAGGCATAATCGATAAGTGGGCGGAGTTAACAGTCTTCGGAAACTAGTAAACACATTGCTATCTGGAACTAATTAGTAACAGCCGCAGACCCTACTGGGCATGTCTGGGCATGCTGGAAGTTGGGGATGCTAAATATAGCCTGTTGCCGGGCAGACTTCAGGCGCAGTTAACAAGGAGGTAGGACAAAGCACATGATGAGAAGATGGAGATGTATGGCTTACAAAATGACCGCTACAAATACAAAATGGAGTCGGTACGTTTGCTATGATAATGGTCAAATACAGCATGTCTTCTGCTAATGCTTAACCCAATCGCCGTTGATTTACAACACCTCCATATTTTCAGTCCATATTTGTGTCCTGGATAAGCTCTGACGAGGCTAGTATTGAGTCCTGGGAACCCTCAACCACCTGCAAAGTTCCATCTGCATGCACCTGAACACTCTCAGAATCCCCGGTGTTCTGAAGGCTCATTCCTTCGGACATTCGTCATAGTCGTCCAGTCCGGTCTATTGACATTTTGCACTGTCCCGACTGTGTCTGCGCCCTTTTCCAAAGCTCCAGGTCTCCCTCACTGTCCATCAAGTTGGAGGCCTCCTCTGCCGATTCAAAGAACTGAATCTTGCCTTTGTGCTCCACCCGGAGCTTGGCCTGACGCAGAAGGCTGTATTTCACCCCTGCTTCCCTCATGCGTTGTTTTACAGCCAGAAAAGTGTGTTGTTGGACCTGCACCCTCTGGGTATAGTCTGGAAAATAGCAATGTGATGCCCCATCAATTGTAGGTTGGGTTTGGTGCAGGTAAACTGTAGGAGGTGGTCTCGGTCCCGATAGTTAAAGAAGCGAGCAATAATGGCGCGTGGTTGCTCCCCTGGCCTTGGCGCGGGAACCAATGCCCAGTGGGCCCTTTCAATGTTAAAACATTTGGATGGTTTACCATGAGTAAGAAGCTTTGTTATCCAGTCTTCCAAGAACAAGTCAGCGGATGGTCCTACCGACCGCTCAGGAAACACTACGAACCTCAGATTATTCCTTTGGAAGCTCCCCTCCTGATCTTTGGTGCGCTAGTCCAGCCTAATCGTCTTCCTCTGGAGGTCCATAACTGTGGTCCGTAGAACCTTTACCTCCGCGTTAAGAGCATCCACATTATGCTCTGTAGATGTGACCCTTTCCGAGACCTTACACAGGTCAAATCACAGAAGGCTCACATTGATTGCCACTGCGTCAATTCTGGTCACCATCTCATTCCTGGTCGTCTGCACTCCCTCCAGTATGTTTCTTAGGGAGGGATCTCATGCGTCATCCCCCTGTGCCCTCTCCTCATCATGCTCGTCTTGCATATCGTTCTGCTGTAGCCCCTGGGGTAGAGGCTGCACATAATTCTGAATTTTATTTGTTTGCGCCTTACCCCCCCTTATCCTTTCCCATGGTAGGCTCAGATCAGTCACCTCCACCACTCCGACTGGTGCAAACGCATCCCGGGGTCCCACTCCACCATCCTCATCCCACCTCGACAATCTGACTGCCAAGAGGCGGCCTGACTGCCAGGATCTTGGGCTCTCACAGCCAGTGGGGCCCCACCGTGTTCAGCACTAGCCACCGGTCATTCAGGCCGCCTCTTGGTTTCACAATTCCACCGAGGCTGCTTCCCAGCACCACGATTCGCCATGGGTGCCTTACGTTCACCACCAGTATAGTCCAGCACCGTCACCAGAGTGCTACTGTAGTGTGTACTGGCTTCCCGTCGCCTCCCAGATATCTGCCTAGCACATGGAGGCCACAAGCATTCACTCCGCGTATTTCTGGTGGACTCTCCTTACTGTGTCACTAGGGGGGATTCCCCCCTCCGTCACTGCAGGCCTGTGCACCTCCCATCCTCCACATGTCTGTCCTGACTGTAGTACACCTCAGGGGTATCCAGGGCTCCTGCTGCTAACCTGTGCCTCCTGATGATCCGTATTCTGGGCGGGGGGGCAATGCACTTCGGGCCTCCACCGCAGCAAACACAGCTCCCATCAAGATGGAGGTCCCACTCCTGTTACGCTCAGCTTCTCCGGCATTGAGGGCCCGCTGGCACACCTCTCCACGACTTACAGCCGGCTCAGTGGGCACACCAAGTGATAGGGGTTACGGGATGAGGTCGGTGCCCGCTCGGCACCACAGGATAATTCCGGAGTTTGCCACGGTAGGACGGAGCTCAGAACAGCAGGTCCTATTTGGTCATCTTGTCGGCCTTGCACCCCCCCAAAATGTTATTCTTTTAGAATCATATTGTGTTCACTTATAGAAGCAAAACTTCTTTTTCATCAATATAAAACCATTCACATACTTATGACTGGTTCATCAGACATCGGCACTCAGTTTTCAGTTGCATGGAGTATCCACAATTCCAGCTCAGGATGACCGCAAAATATCTAGTTCCATTTTGCTCTCCAGACTTTGCTGTAGCTGCTCTATTTTCTTGAGTCCACAGAGACTACTCTCCCCAGGCACAGGAGATACGTTTCACAAGCACACAGAGGTGAAATGTCCAGTTACAACTAATCCACTGGACTTTCTTCCGGTCTCAAAAGCCTCTACTCCCTCCAACTTCAGGAGAGAATACCAAAGGGCAACATAATACACCGATTGAACCTGTATATCTGTGCATCTGGAGGTTAGTGAGAGGCTATCTTCATATGCCTTTGGAGCAGTGTTCAGTCCTAGTGATCCAAGCCTTTCCTCTGTCAATTTAAAAGTTATTCATTCAGAAGCAGTGAACAAGCCTTCTTTACTTCTTATGGTCCAGTCAGCCCCAGTGTCAGCTTTAGGGTGGTGCGACCTGTTCAGCCGCACCTGGTGCTGATTTTGGGTGGGGGCACTATGTTGAAAGATAACTATTGGTTTAACACCTTGGCTGCTATGGGTTTTCCCCTCCTGTGCTTATTTGTGAGCTTTCCCATTATACATGACGAGCTCAGCTCGTCATCAGCACAGCTCAACCGTGCCTCATGACGAGCTGAGCTCGTCATGAGCATCAAAGGGGTTAAAAGCATGTGAACTTCCTTGGGCATCCAGCAGTTTTCAGGCAAAAATAGAAGAGATCACTGTAGCTCTGGTGAATGATTCCCCTGTAGGAGAAAGATGGGAATTTTGTCTAGTGGCAGTTTTGACTGATCATAAAGTAATGTAGAAGGTTTATGTATCTGCTACAAAGAACGTGTACCATGCAGATCACAGAACTGAGTGTGAATGAACTATGAGTAGCGCTATCAAAAAATTAGTTGTATGTCAGAGAGGGGCCATGGAGAGATGAGAGGCATCGGTGGTGGGTGGCAGTGAGAGATTCCTTGGAGAAGAGGGTTATTAGGGGGCATAAAAATAAATATGCACCGGTCGCCACCAGCGCTAAAGCCATCTCTGGGCAGCCCACTCTTGATAATGAGTCAAGCAGGAGATTTTAAACAGTGAAAACAGTTTTGGATTGACATTGATCTCTAAGGAAACTAAAATAAAATGATTGCACTTTCTGTAACCCAGGATTTCAGTAATAAGACACTTTTCCTGATTTAGAGATATGCTTTCTGACCAAAATTATCCCAAAGACACCTTAACTACAGAATAGCAATATGACAGAAATGGAGTACCCTTCTTCTGACATCTCCCTCTGTAAACCACTGCCATGGCTGGGTCTGTTTCTCACATCGAGCATCAAACAAATTCTCCACCACCAGGTGTGATCATACCTTTCTTCCATGACGTCGGGGCTCCATTGTGTTACTCCCATTCCATAGAACCATGCTGCTATATTTTCCTTTTCTTTTCTAGACGATATCCGAAGCAAGTTATCCTTTCCTAGTTCTTTTCTAAGGGCTTGCCGATAAAGCAAGGCAGTTTCTGCATCAGTCCTGGGGAGATTGGCCTGAAAAGTAACTATGATGTGTAAACAAAAGTAGACAAGCTAAAGTTTGTGAATAACCTTTTGCTAAACACTGGTTAAAAGTACTAGCAAGCCATTATTAAAAAATTTGAGAAATAGAATAGGAAATAATAGAATAATACATAAAAAACCTAATGGTTCACTTGATTTTGCCATACTGATTTACCAAAATGCAGGATATTCCTAAAGTAAGTTATTCGGTTCATTTTTTTCACCCAGGTCTCATTGTAAAAGCAAGCTTTTGTAGCCTGATACAGAATAATGGGCTTTTTCAGCCCAAACAACACTTCATTACAAGTGGCTAATAAACATCCCTTTGGGAAATAACCTTACTCCATGTTAAGTGGACAATTTTGATTGCACAATTTCCTTTGGGGATTAATCTGTGATAACAATGTTTGTGACTAATACTATCATGCAATATTTTGCAGATTGCTTTGCCACCGAAACTCCTTTAGGCCTGACCTAGATGAATTGTGTCTGCAAAAAGTAGGGATCGCAACTCCTGGATGAATTTGTGAGTAAAAACTGGTGCTTAAGCACAATGTCTTAGGAACCCCTGGTTTCAAATTGGTTCCCTAATTGAGTCCAACTTGAATGTTACTCCAGCCCCGAGAATGAGCTAAATTAGTTTTTTCGGGCACAAGAGGGGAAAAACTTTGTACACCTTTGTATTCCATATTTATACTTCATGGATGAAGACATTTTTGCCTTAGAACCTGAGCTTCCAAGGCTCTTGAGGACACACTAAGTGCCATGAGACACTGAAGATTGTTTGTTGATCAGTTGGTTTTCTGTTACCTCCTCTTATTCCTTTCGCGACTGGTATACTGTAAAGCGCTCCGATACCCCCTGTGGTCATGTTCGCAAAATAGACTGAATCCCTCTATCGCTTTTTTCAAGGAAGTTAAAACGATATGGATGAAGAAACTTTTGCCTTAGTACCCTAGCTTCCAATGTTCCCGAGGACTCTCTAGGTCTATGAGACTGTTAAGATGGTATGTTGTTTGGTTGATCTGCTTTTACCTCCTTGTACCATTTCGTGATTGTTAAATTGTAAAGTGCTCTTATACCCCTTGTGGTCATATTCGTGCCATATAAAACCTTTCAAAATAAAAAATAAATGGAACTGCACAAAATATTTGCACTCAATTGCAGTCACTTACCAAGTGTCAATTATGACAACAGATTTTCCTAAATGTTCTTTTTACCTTTTTAATGCAGAATACAGGTTGCTAAAGTCTTATCAAGGCGTCCAATGTACCCCACTAGTAAAATAACATTTGCAAAGAGTAAACAAAAGAAGACATTGGAAGAACACAACAAAACAATGGCCTTCCTCAGAGGAACTGTTCTGTTTTCCAAAGTAAGACATTGGTCTGCATTTTGCCTGGTTGGCATTTGTAAACATTTTTGTGGTGAAATGCTTTTGTTATACTACCAAGAACTTGGTTTGCCTAACCAGATTCACAGACTGCATGTACTGATACCAGTTCTGACTAGATTGCATAGAGGGGCAGAATATATTTGTAGATTGCTTGCCTGGGTGATATCAAAATTGTGTGAAAGAGCAGGAAATATAAATTACCGTTTTGAAGGAGTAAGTAATTCAAAAACATACATCTATCTTATAAAACGGCAACTGAACTAAATGTACAGACACATTTTTAGTTACGTTAAGTGAGCATTAAACTGCATTGCAGATAAAGAGAAGCTCTGATAAAGAGCTTCTGGATAAAACATCAATATTATCAAGGGAGCTGTAAGTGTAAACTATCCCATAAATACCGTCTGAGACTGTAGACAGTTTAGTTAAAAGAAAAACTGAAAAATGTAGATAATTTTAGTTTATAGTGTATGGAAGTGAAATGCAATTTAGGCAGAAACCAAGAAAAGGTAGAAGAAACTTTTATTTCTATTTTTTTTTAAATTACTTTGAAAGTACTTAGTACCACTTGAAAGGATGATGTAGGTGTCGCAGGAACATGAACAAGTAAGTATATTAATTGTTCTCATAAATGCTACACACAAATTAATGTTTGATTTCTTTTTCATTTTTAGTCGATTGTTGTTCCTTTATATTTCTGTTTTCACTCACTATAACGCGTAAACTGTTTAGTCCTACCTAGAAAGGATGGATTATTGTCTGTTCTACCATGACCTCCAATGTATTGTTTGGAGACGTAGCATTTATTTTGCAATTTCTTTTTTTCAAATGTTAATTGTTTTCAGGAAAATGGGACATTTACAGCAGACCCTGAAAATAGAGGCAGGCTTTGGAAGACTTCTTTCAGGTGTTCTGATGAAAAGTGCCAGCATGGCAGTGTTTCAAGATGGAAGAAAGATCGGGGGTTCTGCTAGATTTGGTTATTGATCTGTGTGGCACATTATGTCCATGAATGCATCCACCGAATGACGTTGTTAGTGTAGGGACAGTGTAGGGAGGTTTAGGCCTCAAGGGAGTAGAATGGGGATGGCAACAGAGGTTAGCATGGTGAGTCAGAAAGTGGTGGAAATTACCAAAATGTGCTGAGTGCCCTGGGCAGGGTCCCTGGATCCATAGGATATGAAGAGGCCACAGGACAGCAGAGGGACCCAGCCTTACCTCTCAGTGCTTTTACTGCAGCATATCTTGCATAAATAAAGAAATGCTGCAGCCCAGCTAATTCTCAATGAATCAAATAACAATGTTAAGTCATTCAAGAAAAATCAAAGAATACATTTCACTGAGTGAGCCTCATAGGAGCTATTTGAATAACAGGAAGAAGGAGGGTCTGAGTAGGACAGTTGAGACCTCAGGGAGCAGAGGAGTGCCAGAAACAGCAGTGGGCATGGTGTGTCAAAAAGAGGTGGAACTTTACAAGTTGGGCTGAGTGCCCAGGAGTGATGCTGAGGGCCCAAGTGACATAATAAGATTATAAGGCAACCAAGGGGTTGCTTAGTGAAGGCGCTGGAGAAGATTATAGAGCTCATCCGAAGAGGTAAGCCTGTCTGAGGAAGCAAAACTGCAAGTCCATTGGTTGACTGGTGAGGGAGTGAAAAAGAAGGTAACATTAGTGTTGGTGGGGCAAGGGCGAGCTGGCCAGGTAAGGAGGTTATGCTGGAGAGCCGAAGAGCCAGCTGGGAAGAAGAGTGTGAACTTGAGCCACAGTTGGTGGTGGTGGAAGGAGAGCCAATCATTATCAGTGGCATCCATTGCAAGGAAGGCTGCTGAAAATAAGTGTTTCTGGGTGCAAGATACCGAGATGGGCAGGTTACCTGTGTGACTATGGGAGGAACTGGTGATGAGTATGAGGGCAGGAAAGTTACTGAGGGAAGAGGGTCAGGCATGAACAGAGGAGACGACTGGACAGCTGATTTCAGAATGCTCCCTCCCCCATGATCTGCTTCAGAAGACTAGGTGGGAATCATGGTACAAATGTCTTGACAAAAGGAGACAGACAAGACGAGAGAAGAACAGACAGAAGGAGAGCAAGACACAGAACCACACGTTACCTGCAAATAGGAGCAAGGGGATAGTAGGTGAAAACACAGGACAGGAGTGCAACTTGCAGATAAAATGAGAGCGAGACATCAAGGAATAATGTCTCAGACAGAGCTCTTCTGATAGACAAAGAGAGTGACAAGGCATCTGACAGGAAAGGTAAGGAGGAGTTAGGAGTGACAAAGAAATTGTTCTATATGGGAATAGCTGTGCATTCGTGTGGGCAGCTGCTAGCAAACGGATGCCTACCTAAAACATTAGACAGTGAGAAAATATGGGCCAGTCAATGTGTACAACAATGTGTATCTTTAAATTTCTGCATAGAGAAATGCATTGTAAGGAAGGCTCAAAAGCAGAAAAGAGATAGCTGGCAGAGCGGCCTGTAGTACTCGCAAATATAGATACATTCACAACAGTGTTTACCGTATGTGCCAACATAATTTGTGAGAAACATACAGAGATCGCAAAGTAACATTGTTCAAGTATTTGTACATAATTAGAACAGCCCAGATAAGCTTGGGAAGTCTAGCACGGTGAAGGTACGATGGAGAGTTGTGGGCCAGGAGAGAGGTGGACCTTCAAAGACCTGGTGGGAAGTAGCCAACAAATCTTGGTAACACATGCAAAAAGTGGCTTACCCTTAACTCAAGTTCTAATTCAGGGCAGCCCATCTTGAAGGGCATGGAGAAACAGAGCAGGTGCTTTTCCTGGCTGCTGTTTTGCTGGATGTGACACTCTGACGCTGTTGGACCCGGTCTGCGTCTCCTGAACTATCTTGCCGCTCTCAGCACTTTAAACCGCAGCTCCTTGCCGGACCCGCTTCGCGGGTCCCGCTGTGCGGTGCCGTGCTGTTTGTGGGTGTTGGAGCAGAACTGAGGGAATCTCAAGGACAGGGCTGCGAGCGCGCCTGTAGCAGGACTCCATTTCCCAAGAGTCCCTGCTATTCACCTTACTGCAACCACCTGGTGACGCTCTCCCTGTTGGACACGCCCCCTTCCTCTCATTAAAAGCTTTTGGACACCGACCTTTCTTGGATTGCTTTTCCTGGCTGCTGTTTTGCTGGATGTGACACTCTGACGCTGTTGGACCCGGTCTGCGTCTCCTGAACTATCTTGCCTCTCTCAGCACTTTAAACTGCAGCTCCTTGCCGGACCCGCTTCGCGGGACCGGCTGCGCGGTGCCGTGCTGTTTGTGGGTGTTGGAGCAGAACTGAGGGAATCTCAAGGACAGGGCTGCGAGCGCGCCTGTAGCAGGACTCCATTTCCCAAGAGTCCCTGCTATTCACCTTACTGCAACCACTTGGTGACGCTCTCCCTGTTGGACACGCCCCCTTCCTCTCATTAAAAGCTTTTGGACACCGACCTTTCTTGGATTGCTTTTCCTGGCTGCTGCTTTGCTGGATGCGACACTCTGACGCTGTTGGACCCGGTCTGCGTCTCCTGAACTATCTTGTCGCTCTCAGCACTTTAAACCGCAGCTCCTTGCAGGACCCGCTTCGCGGGTCCCGCTGCGCGGAGCCGTGCTGTTTGTGGGTGTTGGAGCAGAACTGCGGGAATCTGAAGGACAGGGCTGCGAGCGCGCCTGTAGCAGGACTCCATTTCCCAAGAGTCCCTGCTATTCACCTTACTGCAACCACCTGGTGACGCTCTCCCTGTTGGACACGCCCCCTTCCTCTCATTAAAAGCTTTTGGACACCGACCTTTCTTGGATTGCTTTTCCTGGCTGCTGTTTTGCTGGATGTGACACTCTGACGCTGTTGGACCCGGTCTGCGTCTCCTGAACTATCTTGCCGCTCTCAGCACTTTAAACCGCAGCTCCTTGCAGGACCCGCTTCGCGGGTCCAGCTGCGCGGTGCCGTGCTGTTTGTGGGTGTTGGAGCAGAACTGAGGGAATCTCAAGGACAGGGCTGCGAGCGCGCCTGTAGCAGTACTCCATTTCCCAAGAGTCCCTGCTATTCACCTTACTGCAACCACCTGGTGACGCTCTCCCTGTTGGACACGCCCCCTTCCTCTCATTAAAAGCTTTTGGTGACCCACCTTTCTTGGATTGCTTTTCCTGGCTGCTGTTTTGCTGGATGTGACACTCTGACGCTGTTGGACCCGGTCTGCGTCTCCTGAATTATCTTGCCGCTCACAGCACTTTAAACCGTAGCTCCTTGCCGGACCCGCTTCGCGGGTCCCGCTGAGCGGTGCCGTGCTGTTTGTGGGTGTTGGAGCAGAACTGAGGGAATCTCAAGGACAGGGATGCGAGCGCGCCTGTAGCAGGACTCCATTTCCCAAGAGTCCCTGCTATTCACCTTACTGCAACCACCTGGTGACGCTCTCCCTGTTGGACACGCCCCCTTCCTCTCATTAAAAGCTTTTGGACACCGACCTTTCTTGGATTGCTTTTCCTGGCTGCTGTTTTGCTGGATGTGACACTCTGACGCTGTTGGACCCGGTCTGCGTCTCCTGAACTATCTTGCCGCTCTCAGCACTTTAAACCGCAGCTCCTTGCCGGACCCGCTTCGCGGGTCCCGCTGCGCGGTGCCGTGCTGTTTGTGGGTGTTGGAGCAGAACTGAGGGAATCTCAAGGACAGGGCTGCGAGCGCGCCTGTAGCAGGACTTTATTTCCCAAGAGTCCCTGCTATTCACCTTACTGCAACCACCTGGTGACGCTCTCCCTGTTGGACACGCCCCCTTCCTCTTAGGCATATAATAACGATTGTTCCCCCGCAGCGCGGGAGCGCGCGGGAGCGCTCCGGGAGAAGCCTGGGACAAGGGCGGGACCGACTGCGACCGACAGAGACCGATTGAGGCCGGGCAGGGCCACCCCCCTTTAGTTTGCTTGTTGTTTGGACTAATAGAGTGTTTTATCTTTATTGCTAAGTAGCGGTATAAATTGTGTTACCTTTTTATTATTAAATATTTTATTTTAATTTTAGGCGACACCGTATATTGTTTCCCTAGTTAACATGACTACTAAGAAATTGAGATCAGGAAGAGTTTTAGTTGGTAGAGCTTGTTCCAAAACTAAATCTAATCCTTTGAGAAATAAAGTTGGTTCAGCTCTCCAATTAAAAAGTAAATGTCAACTATACTCTTTTTGGGATAAGGGTAAGGATAAAGTAGACACAGAGGGGACCCTCACTGAAACTATTAACATCAACTGTAAAGAAAATGAGCGAGACCCCCCTGTTACTAAAAATGAAGGTACCCATTCAGGCATTATTGTTCTATCCCCTTTAGATGTTATATCCAATAAAAACCGAGAGAGAGACTCTGACTATCTTTTTGAAACCCAAGAAAAAGCTATAAATGTTGCAGATCTGGGTCGCATTTCTGTTATCCCTGTTGTGGCTCTAGTACATAACCTTCCATCTTCTCCTAAAGTAGATCAAAAAATCCATCCTGGTACTTCTTCATCCCTGCATATTCTTCGAGAAGATATTCTCCCAGAGGATTTCACCCTTCCTGATATAAACTTAGAGTCTCAGAAAGGATTAATTAAAGCACAGAACTTTATTATCTCACAGGATATTGTAACTACTCCTAGGTTACATCTTTATAGCAGTACCCTTTCAAAAAACTCGGAGTTTTCCATCCCTAAAATGAACCTATTTTCCAGTTCTACTCAGATTCAAAACAAAGATCCCCTAAATTCCTATATATGTGAAGATA
This sequence comes from Lissotriton vulgaris, assembly GCF_964263255.1. NCBI lineage: Eukaryota > Metazoa > Chordata > Amphibia > Caudata > Salamandridae > Lissotriton > Lissotriton vulgaris. Next base: position 1,183,730,451 of record NC_141695.1, on the reverse strand, counting down.
ATGTAATATCTAATTCCTTAGCATCTCTAGAGCGACTCATTTCATCTATTTTACAACTACTGGAAAGATTAGTTAATGGATCTGATAATGTATCTGATACAGTAACTCTGATTTTAAAGGCACTGTTGAATAATAAAACAGGATTAGAAGATGTCATTCATCAAAAAACAATCACTCCATCCAACCTAAGTGTGGAAGGAAATGGGGAAGTAAAAATAAAAACAACTCCTGAGGTCCCTTTACCGTTAGATCCCCTGGTTAAAACTAACACTTATACTGCAGTTACTTCTGAATCTTCCGTATATAGGAATGAGAATCCAATTAATGGTAACTGCGTAGCTTTCATTAACCAGGAAATTGAGACCTTACCACCAATGGAGAATATTTTGACTAATACTCCACCCCCTATCTTCCCCATCTTCATTCCACAATTTAATAAAGAAACTTCAATCCTCCCTGTCGTCTCGGATAAAATTTCTCCATTGAAGGAGAAAAACCGGAAATAACACTATCTAAAAAACAACGATGTAAAAAAAGAAAACCAAATCGTAGATTTTATAAAAAAAGCAAAGGAAAATACTTTTTAATTGTGAACAAGAGCCTTCGTCGGATATTTCTAATTCTGTAGATTTCGACTCTAACCTGTTACATGAGCCAGTGGGAACTATAAAGTTGATCTCCACAGACATACAACAAGAACCTATACCTCACATAAACCAACAACATCTAGATGAGCAGATAAAATTGGTGAAGGACCAAAAATCTACACTAATTATAGATCCTAAACCAAAATCAACCCATAACCCTCTGGCTAGTTCTTTTTCAGACGTAGTTGCAACCGAATATGCAGCTAAGACAGTGCCTAAGACTAGAAAAAATGTGGATACCCTCTTCCTTGATTTTATACCTATTTTTGACCCAGACCTTATCTTAAATAGATCTGCTTTAGTTAATTGCTTTCACAAAATAGAGAGCTTAAAATTGATTCTATCTGCAGATCTAGATATAATAACATTAATACATTTAGAAAATGGAATGAAATCACGGGTAAAATTTCATTCAAAACTGGTAACAAATCACGTCCTACAATGGGCGGAAGAACTTCAAATAAGAGGAATCGATGTCGATCCTTTTATTCCGGTTAAAATAGAAAGTTATAAATTCCAAAAAATGTTACCTTATCAGGGTATAAAATCTGGTCCTTTAGATGGTTTCTCTGCAGTGACCGAAGAGTTAAAAATACGGATATCAAAAAATGAGCGACAGGTGATAGTAAATAATCCGCTACCCATCCCATTAAACAAACTAGGGTAAACGATGCCGATTTGGAGTGGAGTTGGTTGCCCGCTGTTTTATCAGATAAATCTGGTTTTGTACCTAAAATGAATTCAGAATTTTAGCGATAACTTAAAAATAATATCGTGGAACACTGCTGGACTAATCCAGAGTACAGAAAAGCTGTCATACTTGCACTCTCTAAAAGCAGACATCATCTGTTTGCAAGAAACGTGGTTGGGAGGGAATTTCCCGGCTGTAAAAGATTATTATGTATTGGAGAGTAATGCTACTCCCTCTACGAGAGGTCGTGCAAAGGGAGGGTTAGCCTGTCTTTTGACAAACAAAGTTAAATGGAATTATACCCACTATATTGATTCGAATAAATTATTTCAGGCAATAACCTTAATAAATTTTGCTAAAGATGTCCCTCAGAAATCATTGGTAATAATAAATGCTTACTTGCCTCCAGATATAAATGATAATCCTGGTATTAAGATGATTTGTTCTTTTATATTAAATCTTCAGGAATCTACTTTCCCCCCTCATATTTTATTATTAGGTGATCTAAATGGTAAAATATCTAATAGTGCCCTGGAGTTATTTAGGAACAAGGTAAAAGAGGAGACATTCATGATACCTAAAGCCATATTTCCGGAGAATATTAAAACAAATAAAAGGGGGAAATTAATCTTGGAGAGTTTAGCAGAAGCAGACTGTATCATAATCAATGGAAGGCTCCCTTCGGATAGTCCCGCTCACTTTACCCATAAGTTAGGGAAGGGTGGTTCGATCCTAGATTATATGATAGTTGATAGTACCTTTTTTGGCTTTTTAAAGGATTTTTTTGTACTTGTTACTGATCTTAGTGATCATAATGTTCTGCTCGCAAAATTAAATGCAATATCACCACAAAGGGATTTATGGAATATTGGAGATGACTTATTGAACCTTAATAATAAAAAAAGGAAATGTTATTGGAATTCAGGGTCTATTAGAAGTTTGTCCAATATATTAGAACATACAGCAAAGAACATAATCCAATGGGAAGGTAGAGAACTACTCTGTTTTGCGTCCTTTTCACATACTTTAAAATCTAAAGTTCAAAAGCCTCCACTAGGAAAGATAATTCCTAAAATCCCTTTTGATCTACTTTGTTTAAACACAGAAATAAATAAATTAGTCAGGGCCCAGTATCTTTCCTTTATACCTGAACGTAGACAAAGAATATCCCTTTTGAGAAGAAGGAGAAAAAGGATAAAGGCTAGATTAAAACAGGAGAAAGAAGATGCCCTCTGGATTAAACTTCGCGAGGCATTTAAGTGTGGGCAGGTTAAGACCTTTTGGTCATTAATTGGAGAAGGATGCGGGGTAAGATCTAGACCCTCACCGATATCTATTAATGAGCAGACATGGGTTGATTTTATACAGCAACTATATAGCAGTAATGGTGAGAAGTTTGGCCCTGGTAAGCTGCAGGAGGATTCATTCCCATACGATCCTCCGTCTGAACTGGAAATAGTTGCTGCAATTAAAGCTTTGCGCACTTCTGGTGCATTAGGCCCAGATGAAATTCCGATTTCAGTGTTAAAATCATATAGTACGTTGTGGGGGAAAATTTTATACCCAGTCCTCAAAACTTGTTTTATTAATGGCACTGTCCCGTATTCCTGGAAGGGGAGTTTATTAATCCCTCTCTATAAAAAGGGGGCTAGAGATTTACCCCAAAACTATAGACAAATAGCCCTCTTAGATGCCATAGGCAAAGTTTTTGCTAAATGTTTATTGAACTTTTTAAATGACTGGGTATCAGCGTCTGCAATACTTCCGCTAGAACAGACTGGCTTTAGGAAACAACATGGTACTCTGGACAACCTTACTGCCCTTCAAATCCTGGTGGAAAAATATGTTACAGTTCGTAGAGGGGGTGTATATGGGGCCTTTATTGACTTCTCTACGGCTTTTGATAAGGTAGATAGATCCTTGCTGTGGAGTAAGTTAATTAAACTAGAGATGCCCCCTAGTTTATTAAAGTTAGTCATTGCACTACACACAGACACTTGGTGTAGAGTTTTAATGGGTGGTGAGAGAGGACTGTCCAGGGTTATACCCACAAATAATGGACTAAAACAGGGCTGCCTATTGGCTCCCCTGTTGTTCTCTCTATATACTGCTGACCTCCCTAAGGCTATATTATCATCTAGTAACGGAATTGCACCCATTTTGGGGAGATCTCCAATAGCGTGCTTAATGTACGCAGATGACATTTTAATTCTGGACCTCACCCCAAAAGGTTTGAATGACCGTTTACAAGCTCTGTCCTCCTATGCTGAGGCTCACTTTTTGAAAATAAATATTTTAAAGAGTAAAATTATGTGCTTCCATGGAAGGAGAAAACCCAAATATGAACATTATTATTGGTCCATTGGGGGTTAAAGATTAGAAGTAGTGAAATCGTATCCCTTTCTTGGAAAGATTGTCATGAGCAATTTAAGTGAAAAAACCCACACTGAGAACAATAGCAGAAAAGCCCTTGCTCAAGGGAAGAGTCTTATTTCCTTTTACAAATCAACAGGTAGAAGGCATTTCTCCATACTGCTCGAGGTTTTCCGAGCAAAAATCCCCGCATCCCTAATCTACGGACTAGAAATAGTGGATATGGTATGTTGGAAATTTTTGGATTCTACCGAAGGAAAAATATTACGTAATTTAGCTTCTGTAAATACTGCAAATTCTACGTCTTCGTTAAGACGAGAATTTGGTCTGCGCAGCTCTCGGGCTCAGGCAGCTGCAAGTGTGGTACGTTGGGTTTTCAATATTGCTGGAGGAACGCCTGGCACATTGAGACATCTAATAAAAAGTGAGCTGTTGGGTTCTTTTAATACTTATTCCTCTATTGTAAGGAATTTCCGACAGGCTATTACACTACTACAGCTAGATGAACAAAATCTCTTTTTACTAACTGCTGCCCAACTAAAGTTATCCTTAAAATCTGCCTCTTGGGAGTTGAGCTTTAGAGTTGATAGTGGGTCAAGTAAAACTGCGAGCTGAATGTTCCCCATTGGTAAATTCTGTGAAATAAAAACACCCCAACCATACATATGTTGGAATCTCGCACATGGAGTTAGGCGATTCATCCTTTTGTTAAGGTATAACTTACTTCCTCTGAACTGTCTTCTGTCCAAATGGCATGGTGGTTCAGATATTTGTAATTTCTGTATTTTAATTTCCAGGATTTGTACCATGTTGTCTTTGATTGTCTGGCCCTTATGGCATTTAGACGCAAATGGTTAAAAGCTATGTACCTCCAATTGGGTATTTTTACTGCTTATGATTTTATTGAAGCAATGCTTAATCCTCCAAATGAAATGTTTTGTTTTAAATTGTTTAACTTTTTAAAATGTTTTTTAACATTATATTGATAACTGAATATTCCGTAAACTTCTTTCTTGTGTTCTTATGAAACTTGTTGTTTATTCTTTATTGAATTTTTATGTGGACCTCAATTGAGTTCCGTTATCATAAATAAACAAATTTGAATTTGAATTTGAGAGCAGGTGCTTGCTGTAATGTACAAAATATTGTGTTTTATAGATCCCGCTGCAAGTTAGCCACAAATACTAAAAAAAACAAATGAAATACCCACTAGTCCAATGTACTAGTGGAGAGGGAGTGGGAAATGAAAGGTTCTACTGGGAAAGCCCAGTACACCAGTTAAGGTTGAGGCCAAGGGGAACTGTGGTTGAAAGAATACCCAGGACAGTTGGCAGAGGAGTAATGAGGTTGGGATTTACTGAAGGATTTAGAATTCCATACACAGGGCCATGTCAGAGATGGTTAGTGGACAATTTCAATTCACTACAGGATGACAGGTGTAGTGTACAAGAAGGAGTTACTGATAGGAAGGACAGTGGGCCCTTTCAAGGGAAAACTCCCAACCCCCGACAGTCCTGAGGATTTTACCAATGCAGGTGGTACCAAAGAAAATAATGGGCAAACACAGGTCGATTCACCACTATTCATGACTGGAAGGGGAATCTAATAATAACTACAGTGCCCAAGATGAATGTTCTGCATCGAACTCCAGCCTAGAAGAAGTCACAAAGATGGCCTGGAAGCTGTGAAGTGGGGGGGAGAATGGGGAATTCAGACATTCAATCAGCATTCAGGCTGCTACCGATTAAAATAGAGGATTTTTCCTTGCTAGGAATACAGTTTTAAGGAATGTACTAAGTTGACAAGGCTATGCCAATGGGATGCTCTGTGGCCTGTGTGGTCTTTGAGACCTTCCATTCACTTCTGGAATGTGTGACACAGATGGTATCAAGGTTTACTGCACTACCTTGACAATTTATTCCTGATTAGTCAGAAAGGGGTCCATGGAGAGTGTGCATGCCTGATAAGTGTGACGGGCCACGTGGCTAAGGAGTTTGGAGTACCCTTAGCACCTGAGAAAACTGTAGGGGAGAAACAACAATTAATTAATGGGCTGGTGTACACCAGCCACATCCTCTTAACCGAGGCCTCTCCAGGTCCATCCTGCTCATAACCTCCTCCCGGAAATCCCACTCGACTGTATCAAATGCTGTCTCTAGTTCCATAGATATGATCATGGTCTCAGGCATTGTCTGTACATCAGGATTGTATAAAATGTGGTAAAGATGTCAACGATTTAGTTCAGTATTTTGCACTGGCATAAAACCATTCTGGTCCTCATGGATTTACACCTACATATGTGGCAGCAGTCATAGCGCCAAGACTTTGCTGAGAATCTTAAAATCCATATTCAACATGGAGAGGGGACGGAATGCAGATGTGCTCGCCTCAGCCGCCTTAGATTTGGACAGCGGAACCATTGTCGCTTCTCTAGTTGAGGCTGGCAATACCCCTGACCTGAATGACTGGGCATAAACCACAGCTAGCCTAGGGGCCTTGTGAGGACATGTTTAAGGCTCCTACACACCTACAATAGTACACAAGACCCAATGATGTGGGAAATCGAAATATTTTGTGATTCCTCAGGTTGCAGGGTTTGGCCTGGACTGGTAAGGGAGATGGAGTGCTGAACAGTGACAGGCAATGGGAGGAGACACAACCAGTGTAGTAGCATTTCTGGAATTCTTTCTAGACTCGTGGTGATGGTAAGACTGCTTATAGAAGAATCAACTAAAAATAAAACAACTTTTGTCACATACAGCAAAGTGATAGTGAAGATAATTAACAAATCGTCTGAAAATGACCATTGGGTTGAGACTACTGAAGGAATTGGTTCTATGTTGCTTACAATTAAATGTGATGCTCCATGCCAGATACATATCAGATCAGAAGAAAGAGGTGGCTGCTTTATCTTGTTTTCAGTGGATGAGATTCTGTGGATGGGCACCAGATGCTGAACTGCACAGGAGGGGGTCAGAGAAGAGTTGTGTTTGTTAGGGAGAAAAGGGGGCCACATATTCCTATCATAAAATCTTGTCAGATTTCCTATGAAGTGGTGTACAGTGGAGAAGGAGTGACAGGACAGAATTGGCTGCTAGGAGATCTGACATGATGAATTAAGTACTGTAATAATTAGGCAAGAGTCTATTGAGAGTGACCCCTTTTATGGAAGATGGCATATGTAGTAGAACATGCTTTGGGAGTATTGGAGGCTAGAAAAGGAAGGTAGAAGGTGTGATAAGGATGAAGAAACTAACTGCTCAGATTCTAGTAGAATTTATGGGCCAGATGAGAAGTGTGTGCATTCAGCTGGGAATACCTTGAATTCAGGTCAATTGTCTCTAATGCGTTTTATGGGGTGTTGGAAACAGCCATTTTTTGCTGTATTGATTTTTGTTATCTTTAGGACTCAGGGCACTTTACCACTGCTAACCAGTGCTAAAGTGCCTGTGCTCCCTGCTTAAAACATGGTAACATTGGCTTATCCACAATTGGCATATTGTATTTACTTTTAAGTCCCTAGAAAAGTGCACTATATGGCCCAGTGCTTGTATATTAAATGTTACTAGTGGGCCTGCCAAAACACACAGTAATCCTATTCAACAAGAACCAGGGCCTTAAATAGTACTGTCAACAACAATGGTTCTCATTGTAATTATATCTGTATACTAGAATAAGCAAATGCACAATCATACAATTATTACACAATTATTAGGATGTAGTTAAAGAAAGCAAACACAAGGACATGATGGACGTAGCCCTGATATTTTCAGACACTCACCCCCAGTCACAGATCTGGGTTGAATCCATCAGGATGCTTGGTTCCGGTCCAGGGAAGACCTGGCTTGGCATTTCAGACTGTACTGTTCCTATGAGCAACAGGGCCAACAAGACTGATTTGCAAATGGCAGGGTCTGAACTGGGGTGTGGAAGTGAGCTAAAGAATGACGATGGATCCACCCAGATCTGTTCCAGGGGGTGAGTGTCTACCCTATATTTACAAGAGTGGCGTCAATATGGGGCAGAGCCAAAATGAAGCCAAAAATAACCTGGTCTTACCCTGGCGAAACAAGGAGAAATGCTTTATTTCTCCTCGTTTGTGCTGTTTCTTTGTGTGCTGCATTCGTTTAGCACACATAGAAACAGCAAAATGTCATTGATTTTTTATGTGCAGGAAGGTGATTTGCAACCTCTATGTGTGCTGCACAAAGCAGCACACATAAAAGTTACAAAACGCAGTTTCAGATTGTTTATGTGCAGGAAGGGACACCTTCCTGCACATAAACAATCCGTCCCCTTAACGCTGTCGGTGATTGGCAACTGGCACTAGTTAGACTGCTGTTGGTTGGCAGCGATTGATCTGCGGGAAAACAATGGAAGTAATACTGGAGCCTATATTAAGAAGTGCGCGAAGTGCTAGGAAATTGCATGTCAAACCTACCCAGTCGCGTGTTGCGCTGGTAGCGGATGTAACCTATTATTTTTATTTTCCTTACTTCCCCTGCTTCTTCCTCCCCATTGTCTGGCTTGCGCCTTATGTAGCGACGTGTTACTGTCTACACCAAGACAAGAATTATGTATTGTCTTGGGTTGAAAGTATACAGGCATGAATTTTTACTGTCCTGAAGATGATCCCTTTATATTGACATAGGGATCGAAACGCCGTCGACGATTTGTACACCATTTGCATGTTATTATACTGTATAGCTGTAGTTGCAATGGTGTCTTCATATTACCTAAGTCTACTACGAATATATGTTTTTAGACTTTTTCTTGTTGCCTGAACCTTTTCTCCAATCTTTTGTTTGTCATATTGTGGTAGTAGGACCCAGGCAGTGTCCCACCTGTATTGTGTGTGAATGTTTTTGCTCTATATATTTATTAACTCTTACATTTCTGTCCGGCTGCACAAAGAATATAGAAGCTATTTAACCTATATTTATTATTTAGTAAAGTCAGCAGTTGTCTAGGGGCCACTGTCTTTAGCAATAATGCAAAATTTTGCTGCAGCGCAGGGAGAAATGTGGGGCTGCACCATATATTTGTAAATACAGTGAAGCCCTGCGTTTCAAAAGTGTCAGAGCGTAGCGTTAAATCAACAAGAGTAACGCTGCACTCCGTCACCTTTTGTAAATATGCCCCAAAGTGTCCCATATGAAACAGAACTCCACAAACACAAACAAGACAAATGCAAGAACTAGATGTATAGAATAAAACAAAACAAAAAGGTTGAAAGAGGGTAAGGTCACTAAGGATATTGAGACTTTCTCTAATGGAGAAGCATTCCCATGACTAAGAGACAAATATTCTGCAATACCATCACAGGGCAGACAATCACCTGGGGACTGTTTAAAAAGAATCAATCTGTTACGTTTTCTGATTCATCAGCAATGTCTAATGATTCAGACCCTCAGCAGAGTCCAAGCCACACTGATACTCATCCAGGCCAGCCTTTTTTAGCCCGGGCCACAGAGGCAGAGGGAGGAACAGATCTTGGTACCAATCCCCCGGGGAGAGACAGACCAGGGTGAAACTGTACCGATGGAGCCCACAGGTACCTTAGACATATCTACTAAGTCTATCACCAATGATTCACAACGAATATCCATTTTCAATCTGTCTCGAAACGTTCTCTCTTCCTCAGAGATCAATCTACTAAGCAGAGGGTCATATTTTATCATTACTCAGAGGATTGATTTTTTTTACTTTGAATACGGAATTGTTACAGTTTGTGTCTCAACCTGTGAGTACTTTTCAAGAGATCAATCTTGCTGAAACTATCAACATTGCTGCAATTTACTTTTCTATAGGAACTATCAGCCAAGGGCTTAAATTGATGAGGGAGTCAACACCGCCTCAAAATGCCTTCCCTTGTGTAGCTTTTTCTTATGCTGCTCGATTTGTCTGGGGCGAGACATTTTTCTCTTCCTTGTTGTAGGATGTTGGATACCCTCTTTAATAACTGTTATTTCTCTTGCCTACTGTGTAAATATTGAATACGTTACATTAATTTGTGGGTGGACTATCGTCAATATGTCTGAAGCAAAAGAAATCATCCATGGGTGAATTTTTTGAAAATAAAATAATTAAAACTAACAGAAAAATATCATGTGTTTAAAAACGATGATCTGTGGGGGCATTGCCAAGCCCAGAAGACTCACCCTCTACCATGTTCTCAGACATTGACTGCCATTCATATACTCCCAGATAAATGTGCTAAAGGTGCCCCTTGGAAGCCCCTTTCTACACTGCTATGTCTGTGGAGCATACAAGAAAATGTGTTTAAAAGACAAGGAATCTACGAGTAATGAAAACATGAGAGGTGGCCATATATGTCGGTCAAAAAGCAGCTGACAACCCAGACTGACTGAAGCTGTGGCTCTTGTCCTCACTGGGCGAGGGCCCCTTCAAGACAGCATTCACGTGGAGGGAGGAGAGGCCCAAAGATGCCGGGTAAAAGCTGTTGCCATGGGTCATGTGTGGTGACAGACAGCCAAGTCCAGTCCACGAGTGCACACCCACCAGTCCAGAAGCCTGGAAGTGGAGTGCTGGTGACACACAAAGGTGGTTGACAATCAGCGCAACAGTAGAGACCTAGTCTGTGAATGTAAAGTTAGGTTCAGGTGCCAGTACAACCTTTCAATTGTGAGCCTGGTGAGACAGCAAACAGAGGGGCCTATTTACAAGCCTGTATCGCCACAGGAATGTCACTTTTAACAATGTTCCCGTGGCGATAGGGGATTCGCCTTATTTACAAGGTGGCGTTGAGCCACTTAATGTGGCTTAATGCCTTGTAAATAAGGTCCCCTTTCACGCTACTCTTAGCATGACAGGGGTGGGCAGTAGGTGGCGCGGTGGGCATTCCACCGCAACAACCATTGATTTTGGCGCTGCCCCCAGGAATGCTTAATTTCTTCTTGTTGTGCTGCATTGTGCAGGACACAGAGAAACAGAAAAATTCCATGAATCATTGTTTATGTGCAGGAAGGTGTCCCTTCTGGCACATAAACAATCATAAAAAATTACGACTTCAATGGGTGCTGCATAATGCAGCACACATGGAAGTTACAGATCGCTATTTGTGATTGTTTATTTGCAAGACGGGACACCTTCCTGTACATAAGCAATCATTCCCTCAATGGAGATACCCTTGCACTATGGTGCAAGGGTGCCTGTGTTGGTGCTAGGCAGCTTAATTTAGCGCCATTGCTAGGGAAAATGCAGGGATGTGCCGTATCTTTATAATTTCTGAGCATTCCTGCGTGTTCAGAATGGCGGAGTGTGGCGTTAGCATTTTGTGTTTGTAAATTGATACTTGTATAGCGCACTACTCACCGCAAGGGTCTCAAGGCGCTTGTACGAATACCGCTGTGGAACCCATCCTGGCTTTCCCTGTGAGGCGTCCACTCCTGGGCACCCCCAAGGTGGAGGCCAGGCATCCTTAGCATTGTGGGGGCAGTTGTGGAGATTAAGCAAGCTATTGCCCAGAGTTGCAGAGTGGGACTCCATGATTGGAATAGGCACCGTGGCCAGAATTATCAGGTCCATGGAATTTTTTTGAGCCCAAGACCCGCCAAGGCGGGGGATTGAACCCTGGTCCCGGGCTAGACCTCTGCATCAGGGTCTGCCGCTCTAATCATTGAGCCACACTTCTCCTCTGTTTGATGCCACATTCCGCCGTTCACTTGTAAATATGCCTCAGAGTGTGACACTTTACAGCTCTGTTAATTCTTATATTTGCAGCATTTACCTTGAGGCCTAACTGTACACCAAACATAGTATAAAGGAAGTTGAACATTATATTAGTTTACCAGGCTCTTACTATTTCCTCATAATGAAAGCACTGGTCCACGAGCATCTAGTGAGCTAATGTCATCCCACAAGAAAGGTGCAGTGCATCAACCAAAGATTCAACAATGTAGGTCAGGCACAGTATTAAAGATCTGTTGGCGACAGGTTGACAGAAGCAGCCACCTATTGCAGGAAAAAGAGCTGCAAGATAAAATGCCTGGGAATAAGAGAAACATCTGATTTTATGTAGTACAAAAAAAACAGATTAATATGAATAAAGAAGACCTCAAGCTATCGTCAGCAAGCATCTACAGGAAGTTTATGTTTGTGGGGACAAGTGTCACGAATAAACGGGTCTTTCAGTGAAGTGAAGAACGTACACGATCGGACACAATTTAAAATGCAGTTATTGGAGAATTATTTCAGATTCTTGAAAGATGCAAGGGAGAAACATGAAAACTGAGTACAATGTAATATTATACCCAAATGGGAGGATCCAGCCTGGATAGTTTAATATTTCAATCAAATTAAGGAGATACTATGAATGAACCAGGAAACCCGGACCTGTACATAACCAGAACTGAAAATGAAGCTGTTTTAAAATATTTCAGAAGCTTCCCTTCGAATATAGACCTTGGGGCTTTGCCACTACAAACCTACACGGAAGAACAATCACATGAAGGTGGAAATACCCCTTTTGATTAATCCAGTTCTTCGAAAATGTAGCCCTTTATGCCAACATTCTTGTAAGAAGCCATAAAAATTATTCACAGACCCAATAAAGTTTGCAGCGAAGAAAGAGAGGCACTTAAAAAATTCTAAGATTAGAGTTGACAAACCAGAAGAGATAAAATTGGTGATGTGATACATCGGATTTCATATGGCCACATATTACACAGACTTCGCACCAGCCATGTTCAGAAAGCAAGTGTCTGAGGAACAGTTGCTTCCACCCGAAAAGGACTGATATATTTCAGAAAGCTCATTATGTTTGCTAAAGACTTGATGTGGCATAATGCTTTGAGGTCGCATACCTTGCGTCTAGGTGTATCTGTTGAGGAGGATATTGCCAAAAATTAAAAGCAACACATTTTCGGAACCCACATTGAAAATTGCCACTGAAGGACACTGCTGCTTTCACACCAAATCGGATAAATATTAAGAAAATACATTTGCATAATTTCCTGGAATTTCAATTGAGGTCAGCAAGGTTATGTTCAGTGGAATGCCAGCTCCATAGCAGCAGGGTGTTGTGGAGCACACAACTGTCCGTATCAGGAAGAAATAGCCAATTCTTTATAAAAACAGAATTTCGGCATTTCATAACAGCGCTGCAATCTTAGGCAGAGGAAAACCCACAGCATGGCTGACCTAGCTAAGGGATGGTATGGGTACAGTTACACGGGAAGGAGCGATTGTCCAACATACCTAAAAACAATGTCAATATGTCTGATCAGCTGATTCAGCAATCTCTAAAATTTAGTTTTACAAGAAAATTTGAAAAAGACACTAATTTCGAATTTAAAATAATGATTTCCTCACATCATGCCAATGTGTGCATTGAGCTTGAACAGAATGGTCATGGAAAACCAGAGGGGCTTTATTGCAGCTTGAAAGGGCAGGTAAGGAAAGAGTGAAGACGGAATCTAACAAGCTAAGAATACATGCTGAAAGGTACAATCTGTCTAAACTGGAATGGTGTGGTGAGCAAAATAACGATGGATTAAAACCAGATCTTTGACTAGGGGTGACTGTTTGACAATGTTCAACATTCCATCTATCATCTTTTTGTGTTTCAATTTCTCCCTAAGTGGGAAGGGTATGCCCACACGTGGGTCCCATGCTCACTGCGCCACCGTTTTCAAGCCGGCCTGGCTGATGAGAGGTGATGCCCGAAACCGGTCCCAGGATGCTTGGTTTCCGGCCCAGGGAGGATCTAGCCTGGCAGTTTGGGCTGGACTGTTTCCATTAGAAGCAGGGTCAAGACTGATTTGCATATGGCTGGGTCTAAACTAGAATGACGTGGTGAGCAAAATAACGATGGATTAAACCCAGATCTGTGACTGGGGGTGAGAGTTTGACAATTTTCAATATTCCGTCCATCATCTTTTTGTGGTACAATGACAGGCAAGAATGACCAAGGATAAGAGGAGAAATGGGGGTGCCACTGGCAGAAAGGATAAATGAAGTGTTGTTGGATCTATGATCATATTAAAGCACAACAAAAACGTATATTTATACCCAAATGAAAGTGGACACAAGATAACTACTTTGAGAGGGGGTGCAAAGTTAAAGATTTCAACAAGTCTCTTAAATCCTTATTTCCTCTCGTAGCAATGTAGAAACCCTGATTTCCTACTGATGCTGGCCCATACTCAAAGCTCTCTGTTCTACCATTACTACTCCCAGACCCTGGAGTAAAACATTTGAAAGATCATGTTTGCTCTTAAAATGAATTGAGTTTGTTGGGATTGAGGAGAAACAGTGCTTAATGTGAGCCAGTGTTTGCCAGTGTTTGGCATCAGCACTTATGACACTCTACCAAGTGTTGGCTCTGTTTGTCTAATTTTGAGGGGGATGGGGGGCACAACCACTGTGGGCCATTTTCTCAAGGAAGTGGTGGAGAGAGGTGTTAGCCTTTTTGGCTTAACGCCTCTCTCCGCTACTTCGGAAACACGAGGCTGCACCATATTCTCAAGGATATGGTGCAGCATTGTGTTTCCCCCTGAGATGGCGCTAAGTTTCACAACATAGCACCAACGCAGGCACCCTTGCACCAGAGTTCAAGGGTGTCTTCAAGCAGGGAGGTTTGTTTATGTACAGGAAGGTGTCCCTTCCTGTACATAAACAAACCATGGCATTTTGCTTTTTCCAAGTGGGCTGCACAAGGCATCACACATGGAAAAAGCAAAAACGAGGAGAAATAAAGCATTTCTCCTCGTTTTGCCACCTTAAGACCAGATTTTTCCTGGTCTTAAGTTTGGCGCTACCTCCTATTTACGCTGCCCTTGTGAATAGGATGTAGCATCAAACTCAATGGGTGTTGCGATGGAACGCCCACCGCAACACCCACTGCATGCCCCTTTCACGCTAAAAACAGCGTGAAGGGGGCCCTATTCACAAGGCAGCGTTAAGCCGCTTTAAGCCACTTAAAGTGGCTTAACGTTGCCTTGTGAATAGGGCTAAGCCCCTATCGCCACAACAACGTCACTGATGGGGGCTTGAGAATATGCCCCAGGGTGTTTAATAATTGAATATGCATTTAAAACTAAAAATGCCTGATGCCCAGTTCATTCTTGTAACTTTAGGCTGCCTGGAATAGTCTGTAGGAGTGTGGTGGTTAATAGTTGTGTTGATACTACCATTAGTTGCGCTGGCGGGACAATCAGTAGTGCAAGCTGCAGTGGCATTCTGAGAAGGGTTATCGCACTTACTGTTTTACAAATTAAGTACTGGAATATTTTCAATGGTGAGCGAGTGAGGAAGTGATTCTCTAAATCTTGTACATTTTCTCCTGAAGCTGCAAACAAAAGTGATAATTCATCATAATATGATGGTGTTTCTTTTGTACAGTGAACAACTTACTGTGGCTTAGACCCCAAATAATTTTAAATCGACTACCAAACAAACTAGTGAAGGACAAATATTTCTAATATCTAAAATTCTAAGTCTATTATGAGCCAGCATCCTGGATGTGGTCACTTTTGTAAACCGATTGCTAATGATGTAACCAATGTAAATGTATGTATGTGTCTTGTAAAGCGCACTGCTGCCCTGAGGCGTCGTGGCGCTGGAGACCGCTGGGGAACCCGTCCTGGCTATCCCTGTGAGATGGTCCCTACTGGGTATCTCCAAGGTAAAACCAGGCATCCCCGGCGAATGTAGGGGGCCGTTGTAGAGATGAGGCAAGCTAATGCCCAGAGTTGCCGAGTGTGATCCCTGGTTAGAGTAGGCACCGAGGCGAGACGGGGTACACTTGTCCAGGTTGGGAATGGACCTGTATCTTCTGGAGTTGAGAGAGGTGCTTTCTAGGTGTCTGAAGGTTCAGGAATATGCCAGCTAGGCCACACACTAAAGAATGTTTTTCTGTTAAGGCTGGGGGGCAGAAAGGGGGGGGGTAGTTCTCTCCACCCCTGGCTTTCTGGGTGGCGGGGTTAATGGTGTTTTGCCAGGGTTGGCAGAATTGTTGTTGTTCATTTGCGTAGTTGTGTCATCGACACGATAAGTTGGACAGGCTAAGTTGTTGGGGTGGTTCCATAGGTTGGGGGATCAAAAGTTGTCAAGGGGCAGGCAGGGGGTTTGTGTAACGGATTGTTTGAATTGTTAGGTTTAGACGATTATGCAGGGATTTGCATTGTTTGTATTTTGTAATGAGGTAATGTATGGGTGGGGGTGGAGTCAAAGAAACTTTAGGGGCGGGGGCGGTGAGTTGGGGTTAAGGAAGTGTTTTATTTAGTGAGCTTTAGTTTTGTAAGGCGTTGGCCGAGGTTTTATAATTGTTAATGTGCACCTGTTTCAATAAAGCGGCCTTTGACACACAAAAGCTGGTTTGTGGTCTGTCCCCCCCACCCCTCCCTCCCAAGGCCAGCAGTATGCCAGATCGGGAGAGTTGTGAGGTGCACGCTGTGAAAACCTGAGTCTCTGTCCGGAGGGCCCTGTCAGAGACTGCGGAGGGGGCCGATTGACAGAGGCCGCATGACCAAGCAGCATCGCCAAACTGAAAGTAAGGAGAAAGAAACAGCAACAAGTCTGGCCGGGACAATGTAACGCAGTCCCTAGAGAATAAGAGAGCCACAAAAAAATTGCCATGCAGGAAGCCAACAGCACACTGAAGCGGGCGGGCTGATTTAAACGGTGCACAATGCGGATACTTGCGTCTCCGTATGGGAGGCCCTTCCGGCGGCTGCTAGGGGAGCCGATTAACGGAGGCAGGAGGACTCGGCAGCCTGCAGGAAGACACCCAAAGGGAGAAAAAAAATGGTGTGTAAGTAGCGGCGCTCCCCCCTAACACCTGAGATGTTACACATGATTACAGAAAGCAACAGGTGTGCAAGGGACACAGGGGCTGCCCTGATCTTAGCGGGAGGCCACACCGTGTACATCAACAGTGGCAGTAAAATGTGGACAATGTCCTGGGGTCTGTGTGAATAACCAGGAGACAGATATAATACGACCTCTAACATTGGGTCAGAACTCCTGAGATGCCTGCATGCAAAGAGTAGTGTGTGCATCAGCAGCTACCTGGTTCCTTGAAAAACTGCACACTGGACTGAACGAGGTTAGTGCCCTGGACAGATTGCAGGTACTCTGAGTATAGTTGGGAATGGCTGTGGTAAAATTAATTGGGCATTGTATTGGACAGACTCAGGGAAGCTAGGAAGAGTGTATGGTGAGGACATCGCAACCTGTGAGGGGCTTGTGAGTGCAGGAACGGATTAATCCACACTACACAGAATACGCTCACTGCGTGAAATGGGGCACACAAGGGGGAAACAACTGGAGGCACTCGTGGCAGGGAGGTCTGCCCACACTGTGCAGGATGACTCAATGAATGCCTCAGACCTAGATTGTGTTCCACCAACAGCAGTAGAAAGCCAAGAAGATAAGGTGGATTAAATATTACAGGAAGTGCGCGAATCAAGAAAGGTGATTGAGCAACAAGTGGGCCCCCTTTCCACAGGGTTTACACTATGAAAAGCTGATCATAGCAAACTGGCAGAAACTGTTAAAGCCAAAAAAGTGCAATTAGAAGAGATCTTGCCACAGCACAAAGCTCAGTTAGTACAAATTGAATTACTAAGAAGCCAGCTTGTGGGGCTACAAGATAGAATGGTGACGCAAAAGGAAGGGCTCGGTGCAACAACGTTCGGATAGTGGAAATGCCAGAGCGCAGCGAAGGGTCAAAACCCACACAGTCTATAGAGCAATGGCTAAGGGATACGATTGTGATAGAAGGACTTATCGAACATTATAGTGTGGAAAGAGCACACAGAATACTGTTGCGACCCCTGCCCCCTGGTGCACCGCTAAGGATCGAGATACTCTATTAAGAGCCGCCAGAGAAAAAGCACCAATTCAATTTGAGAACAAGAGAATCTCGTTATACCCAGACTTTATGCTGGCAGTACAAACATTGAGAGCGTTGTTCCAGGAAGTCAAAAAGCAGCTCAGAAGCTACAATCTGAACTATTCTCTTTTATTTCCAGCCAGATTAAAAGTAATACATGAGCAGAAATCTAACTTTTTCGACAGGCTGGAAGAGGCTGCGGGATGGATGTAGGGAAGGTTGTCGCCGGACCTGTCACAGAGTACATCTCAAGCTCCAAAACAGACAATACTCAAACCTCTGAAAGATTGGAGGAGACAAGACTCACCGTAAAAACGCTGTCTCACATGGATGCCATGACGAGCCGAATTCCGGAGCAAATACTTGAAGGTCAAAAATCGGCAAAACTGCACTGTCGGATAAGGAATGGGAGCGAATACTGGAATACCCTAAAAAACATCTCATAATCCCAAATTTAAACTAATCCAATACATGTTCTTGCATAGAGCGTACTTGACTCCGCAAGATGTGCCCGGGCACAGCAGATATATGTCCCAGATGTCACACATAACCAGTTGAATTACTCCATATGACATGGGCATTCCCCTGTCTAACCCCTTTTTGGACAACGGTACTCAACATTCTTATTGAGGTAGTTGGTCACAGGAGGGAATACCATTGAATCCTGCATACTGGGGCTGTACAAAAAGCGCAAGAAGCAGGGAGTACAGGCTAAGTTTGCCAACCTGATGATGCTCCTGGCGAAAAGATCAATTACGATGTGTTGCAAGTCTGCATTGCCCCCAATGGCCTTGGCATGGCATGGTGAGGTGGTTCTATGGGGGAGGGCTGAAAGTATGGAAATCAGGAGGGAGGAAAACAGAGGTTTGCAAAAGAATCTGATTGCGTTGGGATGGGATGCGATGTTGGAGTTGTTTATATCTACTGAAACTTCGTTGCATTGAGATTCTACTTCACTCAAAAGCTGAGTAGTATAATTATGGACTCAATAGCCAACAGACCCCACATGATGCCTATGAAATTATATTATGTAACCTTGTAGGATGAGTGCGTGGAAGTATGTGCTGCTACATGTCTTGGCTGCCGTACCTGTAGCTCAGTTTGCACAGTACTAAATCTGGGATGGGTGAGTGGGTGGGTATCTGTAGTTAATAGACACCGAGAGGGGGGTGTTTTGTAGACTAGGTGTATGTTTATTAAATTGTAGTAATGTAACTATATTGATAAGAACTTGCTGAACTGCTGAGAGCTTATGTCTGTTACTACTACTGTCTCATGTGTGAGATGTTGGATTGTTCCTCTCGTAATTTTAGTTTGAAAACTTAATAAAATATGTTTTTTGTTTTTTAAATGTGCACCATGGCACTGATGATAGAGCATAACTCGAGAGAGGAGCTGGTGTTTGCCATAGTCAAAGCAACCCCAGGCATGCTTCCTGTAGATGCAAAAGTGTGCGAAGATGGTGATGGCGCCGAATGGGTTGCGTTCCACCTCGTCCAACCCTCACAAGTTCAGTGAGAAGATCGCACTGAACTAACAGCGGCAGGCGAGGAGACAGCTGTCTTCGAGGATGTTATGATGGACATCAGCTCCACACGGATGAGGAGCTAGGAGAAGAGGCACATTACTAATCATAATAACCACTGGACTAACCACTAACCTTGGGTTCTGGAGTAGCATGCTACTCACCATAAAGCGCTTTGACACCTCGTCAGGGGTAGTAGGCTCTATATAAATCCAATTGCAATACAATACAATACACTAGGGGTGTATGTTTGTGGTCAGAGAGCAGGAGGGGCATGTCGGCATCAAAACTAAATTGACAGGCCATTTGTTCAATCCCACTTTGAGTCACCTTAAGCATTCACAGAAACCGCTGCCATTCATTCAGTGTTATAAATGCATCCAACAAATTCCTACACGGCCTCAGTCATGACAGCTAATTACGTCCTGCACGATTCAATCTGCACCTGGGCTGGACCGAAAGACTGACACTGGCTACTTGCAAAACAGAGAGACGTTTTTAAATGTTTTTGGCCTTTAATTCCACTCATTTAGTCCGACAGAAGTTGAATAAGATCTCTCCCTACAGCAGAGAAATGTATTATGGGAGGCGAATCAAACCGGGATTATTGTTTATCCCCTAATCCAGTTGAAGCAGGGAGAGGGCCATAGAATCCTATTTTAGGCACATCATTCTCAAATGCTTTCTTTTTCAACATTTGTAATTTTCTGACTCTGTTATAATTTAGAAAGGCCTTACCTTTAAATTTGATTTTAGCATGACCTTGATTTACCAGTATACTTCTGCTTCTAACTATGCAGAGGGGTCACAGGAAATGATGAGGGTTGCAATGTGTGTCATATCAATTCAAAAATCGAAAGAAATTAAAATTCCAGAATGTTTGCACTCGACAAGTTTACACAACTACTCAAACCAAAACCCGCAGCAAATTGCTCACATTATAGATGTGCGTTTTGGTTGTGTAGTTGTGTTTTAATTTCGCTCTCATACTACAAAAAGATGGTGGTGAATTTACTCAATTTATGAGCAGTGGTATAAGGCAAAATATTGGGGCCCACCAGCGAAATGTGTTGAGATGCCCCTGAGACTCCTATAGTTCACAGATAGTCAGAGGGCTTAGGTTGAATGAGAACCCTCTGAATGGGGCCCCCCTGAATGGGGCCTCCCTGAAAAATAGAGGCCCACCTGATGCCACTGGGGCTGCTGGGGCTTGCACCCCTGCTTACGAGCGGCCCTCTGACATCATAGTGGGTCTAGTTCTATTTTTGTTTTTAGAGCCATTGGTTGTGCACCACACAGCATCTATTTGGGCAGGGACTGTGGGGCATATCACCAAGCAATAGCGATAATTATCGCTATTACTTGGTTAGCGGGAAAAAAATATCGCCAAGCACCGAGGATTTTTACCGCTGAGATACCTTGATATTATCAAGGTTTATCTCAAAAGCGGTAAAAATCCTGCGAAATGCATGAATATCGCTGAAAAATCAGCGATATTCATGCATTATCATGACAATGCTCTTAGCCATGTTATCCACCTTCCATTGGATGACATGGCTAAGAACTGCTTTTAGCAGGCGTTAGCTTTTGGAGATATTCGTGCTTAGCGCAAATATATCCAAAAGTTGTTAATAGGAGTTAGAGATGTTAGCGACTGTTTTCGGTCGCTAACATCTTGGCACGCCCACTTTGCATGTCATTAGCGATAATTATCGCTGACATGCAAAGTGGGCCCCTAAATGCCCGCTATCATCTACAAGCTGTCGCTAACTGGTGTTAGCGACAGCTTGGTAATAGGGCGATAAAATTATCGCCGCATTAGCGGGAAAAAGTCCAGCTAATGCGGCGATAATGCCCTTGGTAATATGTCCCTTTATTTTTTACGGTAAACTTCATAAACAATACACAGGAAAAGACATACTGTACTTTTCCAGCTCATTCCTAACTTTGAACCGAATCAAGCCGATTTTCAGTTTCATTAATTTAGGTAAATGATTGGTCTTGTCTGCCGGCACTGTATATTTCAGTGGGGTTGGCTCAAATTCTTGGCTGAAATTGATCTAGGAGCCTGTGTCTAAGACAAGACGCCTAATAACCTCTTTGTGGATGTCTCGCTTGGTCAGTAGATCAATACAGTGTGGACTTACCCGGGGTCATTTCTCATGCTCCTGGTTGGTGTCCTTACACTAAAAAAATTGGAAATTCAAAGCATTTTTCTTGCAAAAAAACATGTGTTACGTCCTTGCTGACGCGGTCTGTGTCTTAATGTCAGGATTTGTGCTCGGCGGGATCCGGCTCGGTGTTACATCTCAGTAAAGACTTCATGTTACAATCATTAATAACAAGACAAATGTTAGCAAGGGGAAGAGACTCAGCCAGGTACATCGTACAGGCTGAGATAGTAGGACAAAGTCATTAATCTCTGGGTTGTGCGTCTCTGAATGAATCATGGATCGGCGCAGTGCATTATCTCACCTTTGAAAACAAAAGAAATGCAAACAGTGAAGACGCGCCCTGACACTAGATGTCAGAGTCATCTGGGAGAAGGGAATCAAACTCTTTTAATACTTGTGGCGGGTTAGGCACCCACTCTAGCCAGGAGACAGGGTGAAACTGCGTGAAACCTGTTCAAAGCTGAGATAGACTAATTATTACTTTTGTTGGGTATGTGTTCAGGTGAACTGGGTAACACCTGTTCAAAGCCAAGCTACACCAAATGTCACTATTGTTGGATATGTGTTCAGAGAAACTGGGTGACACCTGTTCAAAGCCGAGCTACACCAAATGTCACTATTGTTGGGCATGTGTTCAGAGAAACTGGGTGACACCTGTTTAAAGCCAAGCTACACAAAATGTCCCTATTGTTGGGTATGTGTTCAGAGAAACTGGGTGACACCTGTTCAAAGCCAAGGTACAACAAATTTTACTTTTGTCGGTTATGTGTTGAGAAAAACTGGGTGACACCTGTTCAAAGCCAAGCTACACCAAATGTCACTATTGTTGGGTATGTGTTCAGAGAGACTGGGTGGCACCTGGTCAAAGCCAAGCTACACCAAATGTCCCTATTGTTGAGTATGTGTTCAGAGAAACTGGGTGGCACCTGTTCAAAGCCAAGCTACACCAATGTTACTTTTGTTGAGTATGTGTTTAGAAAAACTGGGTAACACTGGTCCAACACCAAGCTACAACAATATTTTTCAGTGACTAGTCTATATAGACGTGTAGATATAAATTATAGGATTGTTTTCGAACATGGGATACCAAGTGACATCATTGACAATAAAAGAAAGTTAAATTATATGTGATGCCCTTTAGAAATCTGAAGTGGAAAACTTTAAAGTCTTGATATCTGTCCAACCTACAGATCTGTTGTGAACAGGGCCTCGCCATGGTTCAGCTGCACACAGTCAAAGGAATCACGTGGGAATGTATATAATATAGCAATCAACACTCTCTCCACCATTATGAGTGTGCCTACTTCCCACATCTTAAGCAACTGCTTACTGGGATTCCTGCCACTTTTCTATCCTCTCACTGGACTTTCCACCCCCCTTCTGTGAAAATCGGTTTAAAAAGGTATACCTGGATTTCTGTCAAACTACCCCACCACCCTCTGCAGTTGTCTTTCTCTCCTTCTCCAAGAGGCATACTTTGTGCAGTCCAACAAATAGCTTAGAGCAGGTGCTGTGGTGACAGTAGTCTTCATCTGCTGTCTCTTATGGGACTATATACACATTTTCAAGTGGCAGAGAAGAGGGCACATGCTGACAGCACAGTGTAGCTGCTAGTCTCCGAACTTGATATTTGATATTTTGATATTTATTGAAATTTGTATAGCGCAACTATCGCTCCGGAAGGAGCATCTTGGCGCTGAGCAAAACAGAGGAACCCGCATGGCGAGCCGTAGATCAGATGGCTGCGAGGACCGATGAATTAGGCTGAGAGAAAATCCAGGTCTTCAAGAGTTTCCTGAAAAGGCTTTCAGTAGGAGCGTGTCTAAGGTCAAGGGGGAGACCGTTCCATGCCCTAGCCGCCAAGAATGAGAAGGTTTTACCCCCTCTCGTTTTTAGCTTTATTCGAGGGACAGAAACCAAATTGGCTCCTGATGACCTCAAGCAGCGAGATGGAATATAGCGCGAAAAGCGCTTGGTCAGATAGGAAGGGCCAGTGTTCCTGGTGGCTTTGAAGACCGTGACAAGAAGCTTGAAAAGAATTCTTTTGTGGAGGGGCAGCCAGTGGAGAGTGTTGAGGGCTGCAGAGGCCGAGGACCTTCTTGGAAGTTTAAGTACAAGCCTGGCCGCTGCGAGCTGGACACTCTGCAGTTTCTTAAGGTAAGACTTTTTTATTCCTGCCAAAAGGCCATTACAATAATCCAGCCGGGATAGGATCAAGGCCACCGCGACTGATTTCCTGGCTGAAATAGGAAGGAAGTCAAAAAATTTCTTCAGTTGTCTGATGAGGCTGAAGCAGCACCCAGCAGTAATGCGCACATGGTCGTCAAAACTGAGGGACGAGTCGAATTGGACACCTAGATTGCGGGCCAAGGAGACCGCACTAGGCGGTGCTTCAGAGTTTTGGGGCCACCAATCTTTTGGGGAAAAAAGAATGTCTTTGCCCAAAGGTATTATTTTAGTTTTGGCGCTATTGCACTTAAGGTGGTTATGGTTAAGCCAAGAAAAGACTTGGGAGAGGCAATTCTGGAATCTGAGGGCAGCGTCGGGGTGCTTTTTATCTATGGTGACGACAAGCTGAGTGTCGTCAGCATAGGAAGTTACAAGGGTTCCGTGGGATTCAATCAGTGAGAGGAGGGGGGCCATGTATATATTAAAAACTTCCTTGTGTATGTGGGACCCAAGTGAGGTTCGTCACTCACCGTTCCACTTCGTCTTGGATTTCTGGAGACCCAGGACAGCGGCGTATTATGCCAGTTTTTCAACTGGTTCTCTCAGGTACCTGGAAAATGAGGGTGCCAAACCCTCAGTCTGCTCGCCTAATTTACTGGTGGACAGACCTTAAGTATGTCAGCGACTGAGTCTCCTCCGACTTCTATGCTGACCTACTCCCCTGACGAAGTTTAGCTGTCAGAGGTTTACACATAACACTGAACACCCAAATTGGCGAGGACAGTGTTATATGCTTATTTTGCAGTTCATCACCACCATGTAAAACCTGGTGATGAGGGTCAGAAAACAAATAATGACCTCCACACCCAGGGAGACAACTTCAACCGTGTTGGAGTAATTTATGTTTGCTTGTTATAAACAAAATCCACTTTGGGATTATGTTTTTAAAATTCCAAATCTTGTAAAGTTTGACGGGCTGCCACCATTTTTGATGGAGCCGTTCATCAAACATTTAACATAATGACAGGAACCGCTTTGATGGTGCTACCTACTAATGGTTGGAGATGTCTGCAAGGCCAGCACACATCTCTAAATGCAATGTGGAGGACGGGTTCTCCATCAAGGCGACAGAGTATATAATTTTTTTGCTCCGATGGAGAACAAACCGTAGTTCCTGATTTAAAGCAAGCCTAAGTATTTTTTTTTAGCTGGCTAGCCTTCGCAGTAATTAGCAGGGATTTGTTTCTCTCAGTCAAAGTAGGAGGCCCATTTACTAAACTTTCATTAAAGGCAGTACAGCAAGCAAAGTTGCTGTGCTGCATTGTGTGAAAGGGAGGGAGCAGAAATGCTAATTATTTACAAAGATTTGGGGCCACATGCATCATCGGGACATTTTGCGATTCCATATTTGCGAAAAATAGGGAATCGCAAAATGGGATGCATTAATTTATTCGCATAATTTTTGCGATTCGGTGAAAATTGCAATTTTTAGCGAATCGCAAGAATTATGCAAATTCTAAATTGCGATTTCGCAATTCCCATTGATTCCTATGGGCTAAAAGGCCCAAAGGAATCAATGGGAAGGCATTGACATTTTGCGAATTTCTATTTGCGATTCGCAAAATGTTCATGCATTACATGGGTGCAGGGGGGGGGTCCAAATTACCCCCCCTGCACCCCTGAAATGCATTTTTAAGTGAATGTTTCACACAAACATGTCCGAAGGACATGTGTGTCTGTAACATTACAGTGTTTAAAATGCAATTTTGAGCATTTTTAAACTTTTTCGCAAATTACTACGAGGTTCAACCTCGTGGTAATTTGCACCCCCTAATTGCGAATTCACAATTTAAAATGCAATCATGCATTGCTTTTAAGGAATCGCAAATTTGTGATTCCTTAAAAGCAAACGCATTTTTGGAATTCGCTAAAAATAGCGATTTTCCCCAAAATGTTTGATGCATCCAAAAAAGATATTTAGGAATCGCAAACGGCCGAATTTACCGATTCGCACAGTTTGCGACTCCTAAATACCTTGATGCATGTGGGCCATAGAGTACTTATGCTCTCTCCTTGTGCTAGCGCACTGTGCGCAGATTGGTGCCAATATAGGCAGTCTTGCAAAACAGTGGAAGGGTTCCTTCATTGCAGGCAGGATTGTTTTTGTGCAGGAAGGAACACCTCCCTGCACAAAAACACTCCTTAGAGGCATTTACCTCTTTCTATGTGTGCTCCAGAATGCAGCACACATGAAAAGACGAGAAAACAATGAGAAAAAAGATATTTCTCCCATGTTTGTTATGGCTCACTTGGAAAGGCTAGCATTTAGAGGCATTCCAAGGGTCTTTGTAAATCTGGAAATGCACCAAAATCCATGGGTGGATGCACCACCCATGGAACGCCTCTGATATTGACATGTAACGTAACACAACACAGCCAGCTGCCTCGTGTTAGGGTTTCTTTAAAAAGCTATGCAAGGCCATGCAAATCAACCTTGCCTGGCTTTGTAAATTTTACTGAGACCTTTGCATTGTCCTTGCTTGATTCAAGAACAACGCTAGGATTCATAAATATGGGCCGGGGTATTTCCTATTGAAGCTATACTGATAGAACCACCCGCGATTTCCACACCTCCCTCACATCAGAAGTAGTACAGAGGAGAAATGGAAGAGAAGTAAGACAGAAGCCCATCATCTGCTATTCCACCAACTTCTTTGTATTCCTGAAGACTTGAGAGGTGGTAGATAAGGGCCCATCCTTCCAATACTTTCATCAGGTCCACAAACAATTCAGGCGGGAAAAGGTAAGAAAGGGGGAATGGCCAGTCTTACTTATGATGGTCCCGCAGTGAAAAACAATTTGTTTTTAAGAACTTCACCAGACTGGACCTAGACCAATATCCTTGAGTGCCCTTGAGACATGCGTGACGCACATTTCAATACTAAGGTGAGCTCCAAGACCCAACTCTCCATCCAAATATCTCACTGTTTCAGATACTCCTCAGGAAGACAATTCTTGCAGCACCTGCTGATACTGCAGCATGTGCAGTGGCACCGGGTCCCAAAGGCTTCAAGAACCCATTGAATTATTGCTGTATTTTACTACTAAACAGCACTCAGGGGACCATTTATATTACTTACACCTTCCCATTGCACCCTTGTTATGCCACTCATCTTACAGCTCATACGGTTGCTTGAAAAACACCATCCTTCGTTAACAGCCAAACAGCGTAATACAGCAGTGAATGCATTTATACAGTCTTGCATTGACTATGGTTACAGCATGTGTTTTGGAACATCTGCAGCAATTTCACACTTTCAGAAGACAGAGAATGCTGCAGCTTGTTTGGTACTAGGCGTTTGAAAATGCTGCCATTTATCTCCATCATGTAATTCTCTGCTCTATCGCCCAGTGAATAAAACAGTTGTGTTGAAGGTGTGTGTCTGGTACACAAGGTTATTCAGCACTGGACCCTCGTTCTATGACCTCTAGCTTTAAATATTCTAAACTGGGAAGAACCCTGACACTAAAGGAAATACAAAACTTGGCTTTTGTATAATAGAATCAGTAATTGAAGCCTGAAACGTTAGTTTGTCTTCCTTCACAGCAAAAAGAAACATTTGGTGAATATGTGCACAGCAGTTACCATGACTACATTTGTATACATCATTGAGAAAAAGAATTTAAGATGTGTTTAAAAGGTAGTCAGTGAACTCAGGCGTAGAGATTCGTGTTGATCACAGAGAGAGCTGAAGAAAATTTAACATGAATAGAGAAATAAAATGAAGACCAACAAAAGAGAGGAAGCGCAGTCAAGGTAAGTTCAATGTGAGAATAACAAGTATTGCTGGAAGGATAAGGAAGGTGAAACATTTTTAAAATAGTAGTTTGTTCATACCAACATTGGAAGAGATGTGAGCGGAAACAGAGCTGGAGACAATACCTATATCGTGGGTAGAGCGAGCTAGGAATAGGAGGAAAAAGAAGAGCAGTGAGTGGAGGGAAAACATACGATGAATGGGCGTGAAAGAAAGGAGCAACAATTTGAATATAGTTCAGGTGGAGGAAGTACGACTTCATCAAAGAGTGGACTTTTGAAAGAGAAAAATAGACTTAATTATCTTGGGTGAAGAACCAGAGAAAGATGCCTGTGAGTTGTCAGCAAGGAAGTAAAAATCAGGCTTAAAAGAAAGGAGCAGATACGCAACATGGCTTTGCAGGTGGAAGACAAAAGAGGCCAGGTCAAAATGTTGTTGAAGGTGATCATAATAAAGAGGAAATTGGAGGGAGAATGGCCAGGCTGTGAAGCTGAGTGATGCGATGAGAAAGACTGGGAGATAACCATGAGGAAGGAGTGCAAGATCAAATAGAATCTGTTAGTCTATCAACAACCATTTGGAAATCAAGAGAAAAAAATAGCACTGCTTAGATTGACGAGCTGAGGGTAGTCGCAGGTAACTGCTAAGAGGCTGTTTTCAGTAGAGTGAGCTGGACAAAAATCCAAAATGGGCGGGTGTTAGATTTGGGGGTCTCTAGTTGGCACAGGTAGGTACTTGTGACAAATAGGGGCCCTTGCCTCTAGTCAGTGTAAGAGGGTACACTCCTAAAATAATCCCTGCTCGCCCCCATGGTAGCTTGGCATGAGCAGACAGGCTTATCTCAGAGGCAGTGTGTAAAGCATTTGTGAACACATTCAGTAATCCAGTGACAGCACTACGGATGGACACCACACAGCTGTATATTAAAAATAAGTATTCTTTATATAGATTTAACACAAGACCACAAACTACAAAAATCCACAATACTGTACTTAAGATGGTAGAGTGATCTTAGTTCTCTTTAGATCTAAAAATGCGACACTTTGAGTATATGTACCTTTAGATGCGACACGCAGGGCAATAAAAGTGTTGCAAAGATGGTGCGTAGACATTTTGGTGCAAGGAAATAAAGACGTCGTCTTCTTGTTGCGGCTTGCTTCTTTGATGATGCGAGCAGTCTCGACTCGATGCGTCAGCAGCAGTGGCGACACCTTTGTTCAATGAAGCAATGACAGCGGCTTTTGCGATGACACTCTTCTCCGATATTGCGAGACGCTTCCGCTCGATGCGACAACTGCAGTGGTGACACCCTTGTTCTGTGAAGCAACAACAGCAGTCCGACGGCGGCACACTTCTCCGTGGATGCGAGGCGCTTCTCTTGATGCGGTGCAATGCGACAGCTACAACGGCGACATCCACGATGCGACGGCAGCAGCAGCAATACGCTTCTTCTTTGTTGCTAGGCGCTTCTCTCGATGCGGTGCAATGCAACAGCTACAGCTGCGACATCCATGATGCGACGGAAGCAGCAGCGACAGCGACACGCTTCTTCGTTGCGAGACGCTTCTCTCGATGCTGTGCAATGTGACTGCTACAGCTATCTAAAAAAAGAAATTTTGTAGGAGCACAGCTTTGGTTAGGTGTCTATTAGTGTAGAGTACTTGACTATAACGTGATATTTAACACAGGTCGGGTGCTCCTTCAGGTGATGTGTCCGTCCGAGTCCACGTCTACGTATTTATACTGAAAATGTGCTACCCAAAATTTGGATGCATCCCTGGGTAGGGCACACCTTGGGTTCTTTAAATAAGCAGACTCCTCTTAAGTTTTGGGTTCAAACCATTAATTCAAAATTTATTGCATATTTTTCTTCAATTTCAAAATTTGTTTCTGGAATTCTTGTTCATTCCATTATCAGTTGTTTTCCAAACCGTTCACATATATATCATTATGTTCCGATGCATTTCGGGCATGAGTGTCCTTCTTCAGGGAGATCTACAACAAAAAGGATATAGCATCGACATTTAAAACAAATACGTGTACCATATACTCAATCAATGTTCACACATATGTAACACACAACATGCTGTGAATTTGTGCAAGTTCCCGTGTGGTCAGTGGTGAATTCGAAAACCGGTGAGTGATTGAAATAAAAAGCAAGTATTAGTGCTTAAAACCTTGTAAACTCACATGTCTTAAAGCGTATTGTCGGATCGGAGATCTAGTTGAAAACAAAAGTACAGCGTATGGGTTAGGCATACAATGCTGTGAAACCCTTCACGCGGGTTGTAATAGGATCGCAGCGTTTGCTGACTTATTTATACTGCTGCGTTTGGTCCTGCTACGGTGAACGGTTCGTTCGCTATAGCCGTATCTGGGATGCAGACCGGCAGGGTAACGTCTTCCCCCTTAATATGTACCGTACTGTCATTAGTACATGACATGTTGCTCACCGCATTTGCGTTATTAATTGTTTTACACTCACACTTTATTTCCACTTTCTTTATGATTTTGAGCGATTTCACTACATTACTCGTCGAATCGACATTTCCTTTTCCATCATGGCCGCCCATATTTTTTGTATCTGCTTTAGTCCGTTTTTTACTTCCATGCGATCGCTGCACTCGCAACAGTCCGTTTTCTATCCTCACGGCACATGTACTTTATTGACACGCTGACTGCTCACAAGCGAGACGTTACCCTGCCGGTCTGCATCCCAGATACGGCTATAGCGAATGAACCGATCACCGTAGCAGGACCAAACGCAGCAGTATAAGTAAGTCGGCGAACGCCGCGATCCTATTACAACCTGCGTGAACGGTTCCACAGCATTGCATGCCTAACCCATACGCTGTACTTTTGTTTTCAACTAGATCTCCGATCCGACTATACGCTTTAAGACATGTGAGTTTACGAGGTTTTAAGCACTAATACTCGCTTTTTATTTCAATCATTCACCGGTTTTCGAATGCACCACTGACCACACGGGAACTTGCACAAATTCACAGCATGTTTTGTGTTACATATGAGTGAACATTGATTGAGTATATGATACACTTATTTGTTTTAAATGTCGATGCTATATCCTTTTTGTTGTAGAGCTCCCGGAAGAAGGGCACTCATGCCCGAAATACATCGGAGCATAATGATATATATGTGAACGGTTTGGAAAATAACTGATAATGGAATGAACAAGAATTCCAGAAACAAATTTTAAAATTGAAGAAAAATATGCAATACATTTTGAATTAATGGTTTGAACCCAAAGCTTAAGAGGAGTCTGCTTATTTAAAGAACCCAAGGTGTGCCCTACCCAGGGATGCATCCAAATTTTTGGTAGCACATTTTCAGTACAGCTACAGCTGTGACATCCACGATGCGACGGCAGCAGCAGCGACGGCGACACGCTTCTTCTTCGTTGCGAAACACTTCCAGCTCCTTGCGACACGCAGTTCCTCAGAAGGCCCAAAACAGCAGCAGGCACTTCCAAAGAACTCTTGGGGGAGCTGGGGGGTGAAGTCTGTTGTTCCTGAGACATCAGCAGGAGGCAAGCTCCTTTCTCAAGCCCTTGGAGATCCTTTACAAGTTGAATAAAGTGCACACAAAGACCTTTCGCCTTTCTTTGGCAGTCAGGCAACCACTGCAGCCAATCCCCCAAGCAGCACTTCACCTTAGGGATAGTATTTCCTCATTTTCTTCTGGTTCCACTCCTCAGCAAAGGTTTCTTCTTGTTGTCCAAAAGTGATCTAATTCTCTGGGGTTTGGGACCCCTCTTTTATACCCAGTTTATTTTTGTTCTCTGAAGGCAGAGAGGCTTTTGCCTTGTTCAAACCAGTTTTGGTCAGTCCTGGAGCCCTCTGTTCACATGACTCCTTCTTTTTTTTCAAAGTGCAGGGCAGAGACATCAGACGCACCACAGGAGGTGGAGCCAGCATTGTGGAGGGAAGGCACAGCCCTGTTCAGGTCCCAGGTGCAACTCCTCCCTCACATCTAGATGCAGATCTCTATATTAACCACTGGGCTGACTCACCATGTCTCCTGGAATCCCCCAGCCCCTGTCACTCAAACTCCAGACAAGGAATACACAACCTAGCAGAGGCAGGCTTGGATAGTTAGACAAGAAAATCCCTACTTTCTAAAAGTGGTATTTTCAAACAAAGAATGTTAAAATGTTAAAATCAACTACACTAAAAGATGTATTTGATCATTCTGAGTTCAGGCATACTAAAGTCGAATTTCTACCATGTTCCCTGAGTCAGTTAGGATTATAAAATATAATAATCTAACTGCACATTCTGGCCTTTGGGGAATAGGTAGCCTTGCAATAGTGAAAAACGAAAATGGCTGTAATTCACTATTAGGACATGCCACACACATCAGGGTGAAATGAAGTAAGGTCCTCCAATGAATTTGATTCAAATGTATAGCTTTATTTAAGATAAGCTTACACGTTGTCTATACATAAAAGCTTACAATGGCAGGGTGCATTGTAAGTATAAGGTAGGACAAGCCCTGTGTGGCTTGTCCTACCTTATACTTACAATGCACCCTGCCATTGGGCCTATCATAGGAGTGTCTGATATGAAGAAAAGGGAAGGTTTAGGGACTGGCAAGTGGGTGCATTTGCCCAGTCAGCATGGTAGTACCAGACTGCACACAGGCTCTGCAATGGCAGGCCTTAGACACACTTTTACAGGCTACTTCTGTGGGTGGCACGACCAGTGTTGCTACCAGCATTTGGTTTACAAGCAATAGGCACTCCTGGTGCACAGTACTATGGTCTGACAGGTAAACCAAACCAGCCAATCATGGAATCATAAATTCATACATTAATTTACAATAGGAAGAGCATATGCACTGTAGCACTGATGAGCAGTGGTAAAGTGCCCAGAGTCATACAACCAACAAAAACAGGTCTGACAAAGTACAGGAGGAAGGCAAAAAGTTCAGGGATGACCCTGCAAAAAGAGCCAAGTCCAACAGCGGGCAAGAAGCAAATGTGAACGAAATATTGTAGACCAGCCACTCAAGAGGACTGAAGTGATCAGGAGCTCTGGGAGAATGGAGCTGATTAAAGCCACAAAAAGACCACAAGGATAGCAAGCAAGAGAATTGATAAGCTGATGGCAAATGGCAAGTGTATGTATTAGTGGGGAATAAAGTAGAGATTAAACAACTAATATTTAAGATATGTGAACTACTGTTGATAGTATGTTTAAGGCCATAATATATAAATAAATGTCAGTGTTGCCCTCTGGGGAACATCAGTGATGAGTATTGAAATGATCATAGCTAGTTAAAATGCAGGAGGGATACATACAGCTGGCTTAATAAGTGTGTGATATATTGTAACTTTAGGAAAGATGGAGCAGGATTTCTCTTACAGTCTTTGGGATTTATGGACAAATCAAGGCACTAGCGATGTGTAAAATTTGCGCAATTTAGTCTTGCGTAATTATGTCAAACTTCAGGAAAATTCTGTGAAGTTATGTGTAATTATTCAAAATGCAAATCTGTCATTTAGCAACCTATGTTTCTGCTAAATGCATGAATGCATCAATTTTTGACTTGAGGATGTATTTCACGATAAAGAGAGAAATACACAATAGCCACGGTCAACACCGGCTCACATTTGGCAGTTCATAATATTCTTGCGCAACCATGGTATAATTTTGCTGCAAACAGCTACATAATTAGGCAAAGTGGAATAACGGGGTATTTTCAGGAATTATATGTAACATGCAGGGGTGTGACACCCCGCCCCCCCCAAATAAATGCATTCTAGACTTGAGAGTTGGGTTTTGGGGCCTATGCCTTTGTTGGCTTTTGTCGTCATCCTCATTTGAATAAAAGGTTTTTAACTTATTATTATTATTTTTCTTATCAGGGCTGTAGCCATGGCCCACCAAATTCAAATCAGTGTTGAAACTCTTCCTCATTGGAACAGCGTATCCCAAACCTTGGTCATTCCTCCACCCTTCAACATACTGTGGGGCAGACTTATGAGGACTGGCGCTTCCCTGCAAATCAGCAAGGATGCGCCAGGTAAGATGCGTCATGCAAGTTTACCCTTGCGCCACCACAGATGCGCCGTATTCCCTATGGGGTGCATCGTGGCGCAAGGATAAACAGATGCCTGACGCATCTCCCGTCTGAAGGGTGGCGCATTGCTGGAGTTGTGTCCCAAGCGCAACGCAACTCCAGCAATGCTCGTGGCCTGCCCATACATAGCGTGGTGCGTCACGCCTTACGCCTGCTTCAAGCAAGCGCAAAGTTTTGACGCAGGGGCGTCGGAAAAGTGACTGAGTGGAATCTTGTAGATTTCACTCAGGCACTTTACTGAGGCTTTACTGTGTCGGTACGACGCCCCCTGCGCCGGAACGCCCACATGAAACCTGATGCAGGTTTCATGTGGCGCAGGGCTTTACAACTTGACGCATCTTCCTAGATGCGTCATGTTGTATATAGGGCACAACGTGGCACATGGTTTACGCTGCTGCTGCGTCACAGAAGTGACGCAACGGTGACCAAAAGTGGTGCAAGGGGCTCGTAAGTCTGCCCTGTGTTTTGTTTGGGACATTTACGATTCACAACTCCCTCCATACACTCACACACACACACACACAATCTCACAAACTGAGCTACAACCCTGGTAAAATGCATCACAATCCCGAAAAGTTGTGAATTATGTCAGAGTCATTTATATTTCATCTGAGCCTACCTGCTATGTTAATAAAATACCCACCAGTATTAGGCAGTCTTCCCAATGTCTGTGATAGTGACTTATAATATTCTGTATCTGCTGTGGAAGCCCCAGAGCCCTCCCTTCCTGGCGCCTCCCCAAGCGCAGGGTTTTTCCTCCATCAACATGCAGTCAGCTCTGAAATACAAGATCACATGAAAGTTATGATGAAAAAATGTTTTGTTTTTTCCCCCCATGGAAAAGCAGGGAGAGCTCGTCCTTTCACGGAAGACATGACAAGCGTTTATGTGGAAATGCAAATTGCCGATTGTTGGTGCAGATGGGTCCCATATATTTCTGACTTTGAACTTTAATTGGGGCTCCAGGAATGAGATATGGCTTCTCTCTCGCGCGCGCAGATTTATGTTCCACACTTAGACTCCATTTATCTCTGTAAGTAAGGAGACGGCCCTTTCCCTTAAACAGATTTTCATGCTTGTGGCTTAAGAACTGGCAGAGGCGGCTCTCGCGCTTGTTTTGTAAGCCTTGTTCAATCCACTGCGGCTTCCCTGTGAAGTGGAGCAAGAAATAAAGAAAGAGACCAAAAAGCTGAAGGAAAATGACTTTGGAATATGGCAGATTCCGAGGCATCAGCAGGATAAAAAGCCACTGTTCAGATATGAGATGGCGGGAGTGCTGCTGTAGACTTTAATGTGACTAGCACGTGGTGGATACTTCATAAGGGGATCTCTGCGGGAGTCCAAAAAGGTTACATTTGCCCAGTAATTTGTAGCAATTTACTAGGATTGTCTCAAAAACTGCAATCGTTGTTCTAAATCATGGGTTGAATAGTACCATCTGGTGACATAAGTAACGCGACTATAATCCTACATTTTTATAAAGGGGTTTTGTATGAAGGCGCTAATACTGGATGTGGCTGCTAGAGTGCTACCGCCTCTGTTTGTGTATGGCCTGAATTAGCTCTAGGCCCTATTTAAAATCCTGGGAGATAATGTCACCTCTAAGGCTTATACAGTTAAACCAGGTTTGGGTGTGACGGACGCAGACTGGGAGGGAAACTGCAAGGTTCTAAGAGTTGTTATCCTGCTGGATGGCTGGAGTGGACTTTTAGGGGGACAAACTGTGGTGGACAACCTTCTAGGGGGACACACTGTGTTAGAACACCTTCCAGGAGAACCCACTGCGATAGAAACCCTTCTAGGGGGGACACACTGTGTTAGAACACCTTCCAGGAGAACCCACTGTGATAGAAAACCTTCTAGGGGGGACACACTGTGTTAGAACACCTTCCAGGAGAACCCACTGTGATAGAAAACCTTCTAGGGGGGACACACTGTGTTAGAACACCTTCCAGGAGAACCCACTGTGATAGAAAACCTTCTAGGGGGGACACACTGTGGTAGAACACCTTCCAGGAGAACCCACTGTGATAGAAAACCTTCTAGGGGGGGACACACTGTGGTAGAACACCTACCAGGAGGACACACTGTGATAGAAAACCGTCTAGGGGGACACACTGTGGTAGAAAAGCTGTGAAATTGAAAGCTCTACATTTCAATGTGAATTTGAAAGAGTTATAGCTCAATAACACCCATAGCAGTATTGCAGAAAAAGCAGAGAATAGAGGCCAGAAAACAATTATACAAATAGCTTTTAAGTGCTATCCTGAAAAGAAAATGGCATATATGTTAGGCAGATTGTTTCGGATTAGAGGGGCCTGATCAGAGAATGCCCTACCTTTGACATGAAGTCTTTGAAAATGAGGAGCGTAGAGATGGACTACAGAAGCAGAGTGACGCCTTCTTTTAGGAGGGTGTTTAATTCTCCTAGAGATGAGTTTTAGAGTTTTTCCATAAAAAGAATGATGGACTTTTCAAAGCACTTTAAAGGTGATGAGTTACCAATTGGAAGACAGTGCAATTCGATTAAAGAGATCTGTATTTCGAAAGTGAGAAGCCTCACCTACCATTTGAGCTGAAGGATTTTGGATGGATTATAACTATGTCAGTGGAGCCGCTTTTTATCCAAGTTGAGCGTATTGCAGTAGTCCAGCCTTAAACCTTTGATGGAAGAAAGGCAAGCTTGTTTGATGTTAAGCATATGAAGCACAGGAGCCTGCAGCCTAAGGAAGGAATCCACTTCATTCTTGCCCTCCCCTTGAAAGCTCTGGAAAAGAAGTCTTACTGATAGCGGTGCTTTAATATAAACAAGCATTTACAATGCAATGGTCTCGGCAGCATTAAAGGTAGAGCTATTGGCATTGCTCCTGATTTATTTTTTATGTTTTTAAATCATAAATAAATGGCATTGTCATTTACATTGCCAATAGCTTAATCACTTGCATATGCGAGACCTACTGCATTAGCAACCACACACAGAGTAAGTAGAAGAGTAGTAGAGTGAGTAGTTGATAGTGAGTAGGATAGAGTTATTAGTAAAGAGAGTATTAGAGAGCGAGTAGTAAAAAGTGAAACAGTGAGTATTATATAGTGAGAGAGTGAGTAGTAAAGAGTCCTAGAGCCACACACATTTACATGCACAGCCACACCTTTACATATACAAAGTGTAATTTTATTTTTAGTAGTAAATAGTGAGTAGTATAGTGACTAATTATGAGTGAGTAATGTTGACATTTTGTGTGGGGCGCCAATGTTTCTTTACACACAGACAACAAACCTTTAGTCAATATGCTGTCACCTGGAAGTGGGAAAAATTCTTATGCTTGTATTGCATGTCTGTGTTCAAAATTGTAAGGATATACTTTGATGTCTCTTTTGTGTCTGGTAAACAAAATAGCGCTGCTGATGGTTTATCGAGTTCACCATGTGATGACGTACAAGAGAATGACTTTGGAAGTGAAGATTTAGACGTAATGGCCTGTGTGACTGAAGTGTTTGTGGCACTAGGAGAAGCATTGAGGGAGTAAGCATGAATTGAAAAAAATGCCAAGGATAATGCACAGTATTTTCTGCAGCTAACAAGAATTTTAATACCAAAAAACACAGATGCAATATGTAACAGGGCCCAAGTTTGCATGGCAAAAGGTCGGTAAATATTTAATGACCATTTAAAAATATCCAGACAATGGCACGGGGGAAAAGAAGGATGGCGGTGTGAAGCAGCATATGTTCTGACGCTCTTCCTGCTACACCGCTAGCGCCGAAGTGATCCTCCACCTATGCTCCCTACAAACAGCTTTTTTCGCTCCCAACAGATAGCTGGCTGCTAAGCTTAAGACATAACTTTTTAAGTGCTATCCAAGGGCCGTGGAGTAGGGTCGACCCCGCTGATTTCACCGCCTACCTGCGCGTCTGCTGGTGCTGCGGAGCCGCTGGAGCCGAGAAGATGCTGCCTGCTTCTGACTCTTCAGCCACTGTGAAGCCACTTCGCTGTCTTGCCTGCCTGCTCGTCTGGCCCCACTACTCACTTCCCAGCTGAGGGTCGCAGAGCTGTGGGAATCGTGAGGCGGCGGGAGCTTCTTCCTGAGGTCTCCTTTGGTCCCCCTGTTTGCCTGCCGATTTTGTGAAGCCGCATCATTACCTGCTGCTTACTGGGGTGGTGTGACTGTGGGAGTGGCGAAGCTGTGGAGACGTGTGGCATCTCTCGCCCGAGGTCTGCTCTGCTCTGCTTTGGTCTGGGCCTGTTACCGTTGGGCTCTGCTCCTGTCCACTCTCTGTTTCTGCCTCGATGCATCTTTGTCTGGGGCCGGGCAGCCGTATAGTGGTGAAACACCTCATCTGAGGGCCTCTGAGGTTTGCCTTCGATGAGCTGCCCCATGGCCTGTCTACTTTGATACCTGCCATTGAGGACTGTGGAGAAGTGGGAACCATGAGGCTGTGGGACACCTCCCCCGAGGCCGGCTTTGATCTCACTGGCTTTGCTTGTTGTCTGCCCACTTGTTGGTGTCATGAAGCCGCTGGAGCCGGGTCCATGAAGCTTTGTAGATGTCGTAGACGTTCTATCCTGGCTTTTGTTCTTGTCTTGTTCTTGCTGGGCTCCGGTCCAGTCTTTGCCTCAGCTCATCTACACCAGACGCTCGCCCTCCGCTCTCCACTCTCCACTGTAAGACCAGCAGATGTGTCGCATCTCAACTATAAACCGAAGGGTTTTTCAAAGCCGCCGTGCTCGGTGGTTCTCTTGGTCAGACCCGCTCCAGCTCTCTCACACGCCACAATTTTCCCAACTGCTCTTGCAGCCTGTTTTGACGCTGCTATTTAGTCACAGAAAGCGTCCGCACAAGAAATGGGCCCGCCATGCAACGCAAAAACCAGGCGCAACAATACTTTCACACTGGCGGGAGTAAGCAAAACACTCTGTGCTGGGGTTAAGCCCTATATATTGATTAATACAAATACTGCTGCGTTTGCTAACATTAATTCAAAAGAAAAGAACAAAAATACAACAATAATAAATCCTGTGGCTGAGAGGTGAGCGGGAAACTAAGCAGCACGACCATGTTTCTCCGAGGCGAGGAAGAAATGCCTCGGAGAAAGCATTGTCATTTTGGGATTCGAGGCGTGGTTTTCGTTCTCTCCTCTTCCCATTGGCTGGAAGGTAAAATTTCAGCCAATGCGAAGAGGAGAGAACGAAAACAAGAAGGAAGAGAAAAAACATGCCCCCGAATCTGGAAAACACAGGGCTTGAACTGAGTGACGCCCCTCTCCTCCAATGGCTGGCCTCCGTTTAGGAAGCCAGCCAATGGAGAAGAGGGGCGGGTTCAAGCCCTATACTAAAAAACATGAATTCTCAGCTGCACAAGCACTGCTGCGCAGTGCAACGCTAGTCCGAGACCTAAAAAAGGGAAATTGATGGACAGAATTCAGAACAATGTCATACATACACACCTGTACAGAGATCTGGGCCTAAATCCATCGTTTTTCTGCTCCCCTTGCCATTCCAGTTTGGACCCAGCCATATGCAAATCAGTCCTGACCCTGCACCCAATGGGAACAGTCCAGCCCGAACAGCCAGGCCAGGTCCTCCCTGGGCTGGAAACAAGCATCCTAGGACCGGTTTCGGGCAATCAGTCCTCATCAGCCAGGATAGCTTGACTCCAGTGGCATGGAGAGCATGGGACCGACGTCTGGGCATACCCGTCCAACTCGGGTTGACAAATGCAAGAAGACCAATTATTGGACAGAATGCAGAACCATGTCATGCATTCACCCCAGCACAGAGATCAGGGCCTAAATCCATCGTTTTTGTGCTCACCATGCCATTCCAGTTTGGACCTCAGTGCACTTATCACACATATCTACCCAGGCCTATTTCGCAATGATTTGCCTACACCTGCGTAACATTTACATCTGTTGTGGATTTCCCAACCAGTTCTATAAATAATAAAAATGGAGGTGCTACGAATAAGAACACTCAATATATAAGAAGATTGGAGTTACCCGTCAGAAATGATATGGTCTGGCTCTTAGTAGCACAGGTTATCTCTGACCATAATTTGCATGACTGAACACAGACAAAATGAGAAACAGCACGTAGAGCTGCCGGATGTACGTCGTTACAACGCATGCTTTTACAACACACGCCTTTACGACACAACTTTTACAATGCAAGTCGTTACAACGACTTGCGTTGGGGGGTGCTGGATAGTGAATAGTTAAATTTACTATTCCAACTCCAGTCCCCGTGGATAGTAGGGAAGGTGTTGGATAGTAAATTAAAACTATTCCCTATCCTAGAGCGCCCCCAGCGTAAATCGTTGTAATGACTTGCGTTGTAATGGTTGTGTCGTAAAGGTACTTCGTTGTAAAAGTTGCGTTGTAAACGCTGTTCCCCAGAGCTGCCTGACACTAAGTTAACTGGAAAACAAAAGCCAATGCATCAATCATTCCGGAGGGGAAATAAGGAAGCAGCTGTCATTCACAACATAATGTTGTGGTCTAATAGAACATTGGAATGTTGGGAGCTCCATTGAAGACAATGGAGTGCTCCAGGCTTCTAATGGTCGGTAGTAGCACGGAGCTCCAACATTTTAATGTTGTCATTCATGACGGTTGCTGTGAACCAAGGCCTCATGGAGCCCAAAGTGATTTCAATCCCCTGGGGCTCCATTAGGCCTTTGTTTTATTTGTTAGAACATTCTGCCCTCTAGTGGCAGAGTGCTCTAATAGCCTTGTAGCCCTCCATAGCTGAGCTATACCGGCATTAAATACACTCTTTCTTGTTAAATTTCCTCGCCTTTGGCTCTGCCTTTAAAGCTGGAGTGGGCCTTTAATGATCAGTATAGCCTGTTACAGTGCACTATAAGGCTATTTTAAATGTAAGTATATTGGGAGTTAGAGCACAGCTCAAGTAGACCAGCATCAATTGTGAGGACAGGTATTTAGCATGAGACCACACTGGAAGACTATTGGCTATGAAGGGAGTAGAGACATGGACTGTTCTGGACCTGGCATTGAGATCCCAACAGGACTGTTCTCATTGTGTAACATTGCACAAGGAATCCAGAAGCACAATGATAACACTTATAACAATGCACACCTCAAGGTCCATCAAAGTGAAAAGTGATCTATGTACATGTTGTCACTTATATTTTTTCCACAGCTGCTTAATAATTTTCACACTATTTTCAGCCAACTGCATATTACTATGACGACAAATGTTATGTTGTCTGAGGTGAGGAGCTAACTAAACCCTCTGACTGAAGGGCACCAAAATAGAAGATGTTGTAGTATAGAATTCCAGAATTTAATTCACCCAAAACAGCTCGGTGGAATCCCACCTACAATTATTTATTAAACCGACACTAGTGGGAAACAATCTTAAAAACCTGGGTGTTGGCCTAAATAGTAATTAGTATTTACAAACACAGAAGAACCACAATGAACAGGGTGTATTTCTTTGTGTTTCCTTGTATGTAGATGCAAGAAAAGTCACCTGCATATTCCATGTCAGTTTAGTGCTGTCTGTTGCCATCTCTAATACTGATTACTTTACAAGCTTATTGAAGGATCTTCCGCAAGGTATCCTCTTCTTGGTTACAATAAACATAATATCTGTCTGCCACAGTGGTGAAGGTATTAATGGAGGAGGAATGAACATAAACATTTTCTATACTAATGAGTATTTTTTGCATTGGTCCCTGATCATAGAAAATATCACTCTTAAAGTCACATCCTCTAGGTTTAAAGCCCAGCTAGCAAGAACCCAAGTTAATTGGGCCAACCGAAAAGTTTTTGTTGTTTCTCAAAAATCCACTCAAAACAGAAAATCTGAGGTTCTCTGGCAAATAAAAGTAGGTCTTACAGATTGAAGCCATATCATTGAAGAACAATCTTCTCTAAAAGCTAGGTATGGGAAAACATCGGAGACTATTTAGTAAAAGGCTGAAAGCTATTTGTTTAATTCAGATGTCTTAGTCAACTTTGTGTACAAAAATTCTACTGCTTCTGGAAAGTTAGCCATAGATCAGAGGAACTATGGGCCTCGTGTATAAAAGGGGTTTACCCATTATATGTCTGTGAGAAAATGTGTTAGTGTATATGGGCAAACTGTCTGTATATAAACAAGATGAAAATAACATTTATTCTTTTGTTTATTAAATTATGTTTTTATTCTTGCATCCATCTATTCAAAGCAACTATCTTCAGACCCATGAAGAATCAACTTTTCAAACACAACATTTTCCTAACCAGTTGTAAAACAGAACAGATATCAAGTTGTTTTTAAATGCATTGTGAGCTCATCATTCTGCAGTTTTAGTGGCATATGTCGTATGCTGGTCTTTGCCATTCTGTCACTTTATCTGGACTATTTCATCTGTATTTTTACTGGTCTCCTTAAGAAGTTGCTTTAAGAACTTCAAAGAGTTTAAAACCATGTTGCAAGTCTCATAAAACCATATTACCCATCCCTATGGCCATACTCCAAGTTATCTGTCCACATTCTTTCTGCCATGCAGCTGCAGGAAATTTGTCTTTCCTACATGATCACTCTAAATTTTTCACCATTTGCAGTACCTCCTTTGTGCTGGACTTGGAACTCTGTCCACTGTCACCCCTACTAAACAGGAGTAAAGTGCCTTTGGTCCCTCTTTAAATATATTGAAACTGGCTTAGACTGAGATGCCATACCCTATTTTCCTATAAGGCCGTAGTACATGGTGCAGGAATACCACCACAGCATGGAAGGTTAAAGGTCACTTGTGCACTCTAGTACTGATTATACTATTCACTACAGAGACAGAGAAAGCATGGCTTCAGAGCTGCTGAGTAATCCATCTCCCAGAACCTCAATGAGCTCTGGGGATCCCATCCCCCTGGGCTGAATTCCTATAAAAAGGCGAGGGGCATGCAGACCCCCTCCCCAAGCCTATTGTTCCAGCGGAAACCCCATTCCCTGTGCCATCTCTTAAATTATAGTGGCGTGCCCCTGTTCCCGCCCAAGCACCCACCAAGCAACCAAGCAATATGTTGGAGGCCACAAGGGGAGCCCCAGGGCCCCCAGGGCCCCCATAGCCCCAGCCAGCTCCTTTCATGATGTGGTAGCTGGCATTGATCCAGCCTGTAGGGAGTAGCTGTATTTGCATGCTCCATCCGGGCAGGAGCAATATTTGTTTTGCTGTGTGCAGGAGCACGGGCATGGAAACAAAAGTCTTCTTCTCTGAGTGGCAGCAGGCATGCCTTCCCTCCCTGCACTAGTGCATGCAGTGAAGGCATGTTTGCTTCGGCCCGACAGAAAAAGTAAAATTACCCCGACAGGTGGGAGCAAACAAATGCTTCCCTGCCTGCCCTGGTATGGGCAGGGAAAATACTGTAACTCAGGGATAGGCACCCTGGGACACAGTGACTGAGCCAGCCCCAGGTAATGGAATACTCAGGGCCTTTTCTAAGCTTCGGAATTGGGGGGCTGCACAGCCCTTCACTTTTTAAAACAATTTCAGCCCCGGTGGATGGGTTCCCTT
Source organism: Lissotriton vulgaris (assembly GCF_964263255.1). Taxonomy (NCBI): domain Eukaryota; kingdom Metazoa; phylum Chordata; class Amphibia; order Caudata; family Salamandridae; genus Lissotriton; species Lissotriton vulgaris. Next base: position 1,183,687,576 of record NC_141695.1, on the reverse strand, counting down.
ATGCCTAATAAGGCTCTAGGAGGGGGGCATGCACCCCTCTCCCCGGTAAAACAATTTGTGATGCCCTACAGGCCACAGCCCACCCCAGGATTGTTTTACTAAATGAAGCATGGGAGCCCATTTTTTGTGTCTTTTATTTTGCCATAGAACCTCTGTGAATACCAAAACTTGTCGGGCCCCAGGCGAGGTCAGGGTATTCCTATCCTGCTCTCTTTTGTCTTTTTTCCATATTTGTTTGGACTGAGGACCTAATCCCAAGTCTTAAGGTGGTTGCTGCCACATCGTTTTTGATGTGGTGTTAGCCAAGCAATCTTAGCAGTTGTTTGGGATTCGCAGATTGTTCACTGCATGATATATACAATTTCTTTAGAAATAATTGCTCAAAAACTACTGAACAGATTTACACCAAATCTGGACCAAGATCTAGCTTTCTGCCAAATTTGATGTAAATCCACTATGCAGTTTGTGCTGTGGCAGTGTCTAATATTCCTCTGGAAAAAAAATGAGGCAACTACATTTTGGGACCCCTCCTTTTTCTTGGCCCTTACTTGACGGATCACCCTGAAACTTCCCATGCGCAGACTACTCAACAAGTAGCAATGTTTTAGAAAGTTTTGTGAAGATTCTTCGAAAGGGGCCAAAAGTATTAGCAACACAATAAAGGAATTTCCTATGGTTGCACAATGCATAACTAAAACTAGCCAGTGGTGACCAATATTGGGCTATATATGTATTTCTATATATGCGAAAAACAAGGACCCCCTGAATAGAAGATGGTACAATTCCTAGGACAGGGAAAACAAAATGTGTGTATCAAATCCTAGGCAATCACAACATTGACATAGGGAACAAGTATAAGCTGGAGGACATAAAGGAAAAATTATATTAAAATAATAATACGATCATAATTCATATTCAACATAGTGCATGCATAAATAAATACACAATGGAAATAAGACACACACAATAATAATAAAAGTGGCAAATAATGTAGTCGACTACATTATTTGCCACTTTTATTATTAATTGTGTGTGTTTTAATTGTATTTTTTGTAATTTTGTTTTTACACTACGGTCTTATTTCCATTGTGTATTTATTTATGCATGTACTATGTTGAATATGAATTATGATTGTATTAATATTTTAATATAATTGTTCATTAAACAGTATATGGTTTTATTATAGAGTATGTTCCTTTATGTCCTCCAGCTTATACTTGTTCCCTATGTCAATGTTGTGATTGCCTAGGATTTGATACACACATTCTATATATGTATTTCTGCACAACCTGTTCCATGATAGAAGACAGGACCGACACAGCTTGGAGTCCCATTGCACGTCTTTATTTAAATAAAGGTTACCATAATGAACACGTTTTGGCCATGAAATCGGCCTTTTTCAACCAAACAGACGCCATATTTAATGCACAATTTATACCACATTGTCCCCACATGATTAATAAAAATAAACATAGAAGATTGCTTCAAATGCATCTGACCCTTACCCTCCGTGAGATTTGTTAGAGTGCCCCAATGCTAAATGTAAACATCATAACATTTGGTAAATCATTAAGAACAGTACCATATCCGATGATGACATTAAAGATCGAGGACCTGCAGTAAAATGCAATACACACACACACACACACACACAATATATAAATAATCCTAGTAGCCTTGCTGATGGTAAAGCTCCGCAGAGTGGTTTTGGAACCCGTCGTTATTTTGTTCAAACAAATATTTTACAAGAAATTGTGGTATGTGGGTTTTATGCCAATACATTTTGTAGAATAAAAGTTCTTTAAATAGTATTGAAGAACCGGGCTTTTAGAACCCAGCGGCGCCAGGGGCACGCCGAAAGTCTTCGGATTCACCTGTCTTGGTTTACAGAGACACAGAATACTTCTGGGTGGCATCAGAGACCAAGTTTATTAGCTGCAGCTAGTAACAGTGATCCTAGAAACACAGCATGGTAGTATTTCAGGAGACTGTTCGAATTCATAGAGCAAGAAATCCCTTTTTATACACAATAATCACATTTTATGAGGATACACTCCCACTGCGCCAAAAGTTAACCAATGAAATACATTCCCAAACAAAGTATCACATGACGAAAGGCTCAGTTTGCAATGTCCCAAACCATCTCACCATTTGAGATGTCGTCAGTGATTTCACTGACCATGTCATGAATGATCTAATATGTGACATCATCAGCAGTGGATTGCGGGTGCGCGAAATATAGTTAGTACAACTAACTATATAGGAGCAATTTCAATGGTTTTTTAAATGCTAATTCCTAACTATATAAGGCCTGGGAAAATACTGTAACTCAGATATAGTCACCCTGGGACACAGTGACTGAGCCAGCTCCAGGTAATGGAATACTCAGGGCCTTTTTTAGGCTTCGGAATTGGGGGGCTGCACAGCCCTTCACTTTTTAAAAGAATTTTAGCCCCAGTGAATGGGTTCCCTTAGGCCTAATAAGGCTCTAGGAGGGAGGGGCATCATAAAACACATTAGATCATAATCACACAATGTACACTGTGCCAACTGGCACTGGGCAGTATCTACAGGGGACTACTTACACACGACATGGCCAATGGGGCCACTGTCATGACCATCACAAATCACCAATTGTAAATGTTGCACAAATAATACATGTAGAGCACAACTAGTAACTACTGGTGAAATACTGAACTGAGCCTTAGATCATGCAACGCAATTCACACTATGCAATAATCATCACATTAGGCCTGAAACACAGTATGCAATCACTTTAGGCATATACACATGAGATCTAAAAACCATTAGCATAACACATTATGCAATGGGCATAACAAGCATAAATACATTAGGCAATAGCTGAAAGCATGAGCACCATTAAATAGTGAAAATAGTAGATATAGAACATATAATCAATGTGGAACACCACCAGTAATTACTGACAAACACTGAACTCAGAAGTATAGCCTGCATCATAAAACATATTATGCAATCAGCATCACATCATGCGCAAACCACCTTATGTGCCGACTTAGAACTCTGTGCCCTATGTCCAGCAAAGTCAGGGCTGGCTGCGAAGGTAGTGAAAGCAAAGTGTGCAGGTGCACAACCTAAACGCTGCAGCTGCCCACTAAGTGCTGGGTAGCTGTGATAATGAGCATGGGCTCCAGTGTGCCCCCTGCCCCCCTAACTGGGACTCTAAAAATAGATTTTGCCCACAAAGTTGCAGCTGCCCGCAGAGACAGTAGATATAGAACATATAATCAATGTGGAACACCACCAGTAATTACTGGCAAATACTGAACCTGGCCGGAGTTAGCGGTCTAGCGCTTTTGGGGAGGCAGGGCATAAAAAGACAAGCAGCGCAGGGCTCACTGTGAACCTTCAGGTCGGTGGCAGCGTCTAAGGTTTGCTGGAGAGATTCTGTGTGGCGTGAGCTGATTCTCCATCTAAGAGCTCGCTAATTACATCGTTAAGCTTGTCAGGCTACTCAGTGTGCGCAGGCATGATTTAGATGCTGGCGCCTAATTCATTTTTAAAATTCTCACTTATCATGTTGGAGCACTAATTTTAATAATCGCATTTCTTACTGCATCTTGTGCACATTATTGTTCTTCCTGCGGCCTCCCTCGCCCCGTTCCACCGCAGCTGACAGTGCTGTTTGAGTGGAGGGCGAGGCGCCATCTTGGGCTGTGTTGGTCCTGAAGCCTGGCCGGAGTTAGCGGTCTAGCGCTTTTGGGGAGGCAGGGCATAAAAGCAATGTGCTTCCGGGAGCGCAGCGGACAGGTGCAGCGGGCGCGACGATGGCGCGCCGAAGGTGCGCCTAAGGTAAGCCCGTCTGCGCCCGTCCGCGCCCCGGCAGCGCACAGGGCCAGAAGTGCTGTTCGGGCAGGGTTACACCATCTACACCCACCTATCACATATAGTAGGGATCTTCTTCTCTCCCTTAATAATAACCCGTATGGCAATTGCGCACCATGGGAGGTTCAACAATCCCTTGATTTGGTCTGTCCTACATGTCAGTTCCAATTCAGAACATCTTACACTACCCCCACCGCTCCAGATAAAAATAATGCTGACTCCAGAATCCGTGCTGCTCTTATTAACGCACGCTCCCTAGTTAAGCATACAGAGGAGGTTCGCGAGCTGATAATTGACAGCTCGCTTGACCTCTTATTTGTCACAGAGACGTGGCTGCACTCCTTCTGTGCCCCTGCGATTGAGTTGGCTATACCTAGAGGTTTTAAGATAGCTAGGTTAGATCGCGGTTTGGGCAGAGGGGGGGGGGATTAGCGATAATCTACAGGGACAAGTACAACATAATATGCAATCAGCATCACATCATGCGCAAACCACCTTATGCGCCGACTTAGAACTCTGTGCCCTATGTCCAGCAAAGTCAGGGCAGCTGCAAAGGTAGTGAAAGCAAAGTGTGCAAGTGCACAACCTAAACGCTGCAGCTGCCCACTAAGTGCTGGGTAGCTGTAACAATGAGCATAGGCACCAGTGTGCCCCCTGCCCCCCTGTCTGGGACTCTAAAAATAGATTTTGCCCACAACCTTGCAGTGGCCCGCAGAGACAAAGAAAATGTCCCCCAACGTTGGAGCGGTCTGCTGCCCTACGGGACCGCTCAAGAGAAATAGGGGCCGGCAATGGGGGGGTAACGTCCCACTCACCTGGGGCTTCCTCGTGGTGTCCTCTCTCCGGGTGTCCTGGGCTGCTTGCGGTGCTCCTCCCAAACCCGTGGGAGGGGTGCTTGGGTGGACAACTCTTCTCTCCCTCGTGGCTGCCCTGGGAACCTCTTTGGGAAGGCTCCTCACTGGGGGGTAGGCTCCCGCTGGGGACGTCCTTCAGCACACACAGGGCTCACACCGCAGCCGCTGGAGCCCTGCTGTCGGGAGTCTACTTTCCTTCTTGCTTCCCTGCCAAGCCACGCCCACAAGCAGGCAACGCTGCTTTCTTCTTCTGGGTTGTTTGTGGTGCTGGCGGCGACTTCTTCCCTCTGTCGCTATGTATATAGATCAAAGAAAGATGAATAACGGCAAAGATGCGGAGCGGGCACCCTCTAGGTGCACAGAAATGCAGGGTGGGCACCCGCTCGCAAAGTGAGCATACAGCGAGGTGTGCACCCGCTGTGTGAATTCCAAGGCAGCAGCCCAGCGCTGCAAAATGAACAACAGGAGCGATCTTCCCTATAAAAGTAAAGTACTCTGCAGAAATTAAAAATAAAGCTCTCCCAAGGCGCTAGAGTTTAAGTCCGGGGAGGCAAAGGCTGGGCCAGGCAGGCCAGCACACAGGGCCCTCAAGCAGGGAGCAGTCCCTTGTGGCGGTTCCTCCTGGAGCTCGGCAGCAGCAGGCCTCCCTCAGGTCAGGAGAACAACAGAGAACCTTTTCATGGGGTCACATCACCATCTTTTATACACCCCTTTCCTTTGTCACACAGCCCAGGGCTGGGGGAAAACCAGATGCAACTGGTTTGGGGGAGCTTGGGAGCACTTTGTTGTGCTCAGCTCCTCTCTCCTTTCTCAGGTGGGGCCTAGGTGCTCAGACGCACCACAGGGGGCAGAGCCAGCAATGTGGAGGGAAGGCACAGCCTTATTCAGTTCCCAGGTGCAACTCCTCTCTCCCATTTACATGCAGATCTCCCTATTCACCACTGGGCAGACTCATCCTGGCTCCTGGAGCCAACCTCCCCATCCAGCACCTGTCAATCACAAGCCAGACATGCACTCCACCTCAGGCAGGCAGACACACAGCACACAGAAATACCAACTTCTAAAAGTGGCACTTCTCCACCAGTCACAATAAATCTGCGCGCACCATTGTGCAGCATTTATTCCTACGAGTTCGCACATACTAAACTCGCCCCGGCACTCCTCTCATACCAGGAATTACCAGGGACACACATATCCCCATGCATTCCTATGGGAGGGCAGGTCAATCTCACCACACACACTCAGAGCGCGCACGCACTTTACACTGGGCCACAGTGCTAAAGTGCCCAGAGGCCAAAAACTACTAACATCAGGTCACATAAAAGGTAAAAAGTTTAGGGGTAAACCTGCCAAAAGGGTCAAGTCCAACAGACACTTATATACCCATGCATTCTTCCATCAACCTTGAGATATACATATATAAAACATATTTAATTTTCGGAAAAACCACACATTCACTGGATATTGTTATCAGTGATGTCATCAGTGATGTCATGAGTGATGTCACTGACCATGTCATGAGTGATCTAATAAGTGACATCATCAGCAATGGATTGCGGGTGCGCGAAATATAGTTAGTACAACTAACTATATAGGAGCAATTGCAATGGTTTTTTAAATGCTAACTAATTCCTAACTATGTGAGGCCTCGGAAAATACTGTAACTCAGATATTTTTTCAGTGAATATATATATATATATATATATATTCCAACACCGCTCCCGGCTATTCCTCGTCTCTGGTTACGGCGAGCCTGTGTGGGTGCCGGACACCCTATTGTACAAGACCAAGGTTCCCCCTCTAAGAAGAACGACACAGGCTGCCTTTGGATGCTTCAAGTCGATTTATTTAGGGCACAGAATCGGCAGCTCCCCACCGACGCGTTTCGCCACTAAGGCTTGGTCACGGTTAGCGTGTACAACTTCAAAGTGCTATTTACATGGTGAAAAATAAAGTGCATAGAGGTAGGACTACAGTACATCTATTCAGCCAGTTTGGTCGCCATCTTTGACTGGTGTAATGCAACAACAATTGACCAATTGTTATGTAGTTTGTTTTTACACAGAACGAGGCAAAATAATATGCATCTAGCCATCCACATTTCATAGTCAATTACTGATAAAGTAAAATTCCAAGGATTACTGCCGGTTGGCGAAATGTTCATTTGCGTGCCGTTTTTAAAGCACTTCAAAATATTTACAAAATCATAGATGCCTCCGTTTAACAAAGTAAATCTTGCCCAAGTGGGCTAATGTTCCATGATTATACTGTAGTTGTGTAGGTGATGCCCCAGTGGGCTAAACAATTGTGACAATTCCATTTTAGCTATGAAATCAATTCTTGCTTGTAGTCAAATTCCCCTGAATGAAAAGAAAATAGGTGATTTAAAACCATTGTATCAAACTATTTACAAAATTAAAAGTAAGCGCAAAGAAATGTCAAGACAAATGTTCAATGATTTAGAGGTGGACTGCAAGTTCCTCACTGCTGTTCATCCCTACAGGATGTAATGTCTCGAAATCGATGATATATTTTGATTCCAAGATTCTTAATTGTTGCAGCCTGTCACCACCTCTTACATTTTCCTTAACTGCATCTAGTACTGTGTATTTCAACAAATTATCATTTTGGTTGTGGTGTGTGTTGAAATGGCGGGCAACAGGGTACTGTTCATTCATGTTCCTTATGGCTCGCTTGTGTTCTAGTATCCTAATCTTGGCTTTGTGTTTTGTACTACCAATGTAGAATTTTCCACAAGGACAGATTAGGCAGTACACACAGTATTCGGTATTGCAGTCAAAAGGACCCTTGATGTTAAAAACTCTGGTACTGTTAGGCACTGTGATTTTGTTGCAATTATTGCTACCTTTACAGGCCTTACACTTCATGCAACATTCAAAGCCAACAGGGTTTTTATTATATACTGTTTTCTTGTGTGTTACCATGTTTTTACTTAACTCATCTTTTAAGGACTGTCTCAAAGTCACAGTTGTTGCTATTGACCGTTTCAAAGAAAGGGGCTATTCCGAAAAAACTATCCGCCAAGCGGTTATGAGGGTTGATGAAGTAGCCAGAACAGATTTGTTAGTCCCTAAACAAAGATCTTCAAACGAGGATGAGGAACAAGTCAGGTTCATTACGACATATTCAGGGCAAGCCTACAAGGTAAGAAAGATACTGTCAAAAAACTGGCCAATCTTAACATCAGACACATTTCTAAGTAATTATTTGAAAGAACATCCCCAGATTACTTATAGAAAAGGAAAGTCCTTAAAAGATGAGTTAAGTAAAAACATGGTCACACACAAGAAAACAGTATATAATAAAAACCCTGTTGGCTTTGAATGTTGCATATATATATATATATATATATATTTTATAATTATACACAAACACACACACACTCACATACAATTTATAGGGCTTTTATTGTACGAAATGCAGTAACATAAGACCCATATGTCACAATTCCTTGTAAAATATTAGTTGTATATACAATTTTAAAAACTTTTATTTTACAAAATGTAGTGGCATATAACCCCTATGCCCCATTTTCTATAAAATAAAAGTTTAATCAACATAATGACCACACCAAAACCACTGTGCGGAGCTTTACCATCATCAAGGCAACTAGGATTCTACATTGTTTCAGCAAGATAACATCCCATTTACTTGATGTAGCGTGTTGTCTATGGTGGAGGTTCATTGGGTAGCAGTTCAAACAACATTTTGTGCAACGGTATCTTTTGAGTTCACCACTTTCTCAGCTAACTTTTTGTTCTGATTCCATGCCATAGCAGTCTCTGTAAACGTTTGGCTTACTTCTTTTAATGTAGTGTGTGCAGCATATGTACCGTTCTCTCAGCTTTCATACTGTAGACGAATGAAGTCTCTATCTCCCTCTCTCTCTCTCTTCCCCCCTCCCTCCATCCCCCCACCATTACCAAACACTTTTCCTGAGAAAAGTGTTGAAGAGAGAGAGAGAGAGAGAGAGAGAGAGTCCTATTGGATCTGCCACTCTTTGATGAATCTATGCATTGCTTTTGCAGTCCAAATTAGCCAATTAAAGTACAGTATTGCTGAATTATTGATGGAGACAGCTCGTACATCTCATTCTAAGTGGGACGCCCACCCCCACAGTATTGCCTCACTCATTATTTATCTACAAGAGTTGCCCAAACTAATTGCCCATCCTCGCCCACTCTTCAATAATAAGGCAGATAAGCTGTGCAAGCGCCGAGAGTAGCGATACAGTTTGTAATACACATATGTTCTGTCTAACTCCTCCTGTTGTATGGACACATCTCAAACGGAATGGTCTCTTTGCAGTAATACCAGCTGCTACTAGCACCTAGTGAATGCGGCTGCTTGTATTGACATTCAGATGAAAGAACAACAAAATAAACCCCCAGGATTCGAGGGTTTGACCTTCTAGTTCCCCATGTAGCCTCAGCTGGTTGATTAATCCCTTCCGGCATCTTATCAGCAGTTTAGAAGTGCTAGAGAGCAGTACAAGCACATCGAGTTGGAACCTTCGAGATATTTGCTGGTACCGTCTCTCCTCAGCTTCTACAGGCCGTATGAAAGGAACAGGGTTTTTTCCATGAACTGAAGTTCGGCTTACTCACTGACAACCCCAGGAAATCAGAAAAAAGAAGTGTTTGAAGGAAAAAAGATCAGAAAACATGGAGTTTTCGACAGTACCTAAAGGTATTTGCACACAAAATATTACTGCTTGCTAAAGTGACTGCATCTGACCTTCTCCCCCGAATACAAATTTAGTCTTGAAAGCATTATTAATATGATAGTATTGGCCATTCAAAATATCACATTACAAATATTCAATTTTCTTGTTTGCCCTCAATTTTAAGTGTAACCAAACTAAGGCACACGTATACAAAGCTTTTTTGAGGTCGCAAACAGCCTGATTTACAGATCAAACTGCAAAAATGCTTGTTTTGATAAACAAAAGCCAAATCACGAATCTGTAACTTGTTAGCAAATCATAATTTGGTTTTGTTATTGGAACGGCTGTGTTTAGGGCATCCCTTCCAGATACTGATTTGGATTGGTATGTATTAATGTTTTGTGACTGACTGGGTGAACTGCGTACTCATGACGCGGGTCCCAGAACACATATTGGTAGAAAAGAAACAGCTAAACTGTCTTTCAGAGCTAAAAAAGTGGATATTAGGGCAGGGGTATGATCAGAGAGATAGAGACAGCCAATTCTTATCTTGACCGTTCATTTACTGTACTAACATCCACAGATATTCATGGGTAAACATTTATTAGTCTTTTACTCTGTCATTTAATAAGCTCTTCTATTAAACTTTCTGTAGATGAATCACCAGCCTTGTCCTGGGTAGGATGAGCCAAAAATGTCTCATGCTGTGAGCCTTTTCCAAGGACACTTTTAGACTTTGGATGGTGAATGATGGCACTACAAACATCAACCAAAGCTTAAAACACACAAAACACACGCACACAACAAGAAATAAGTCAAAAGAACAGTGTTCACAAAGATGAATTCAGACGTAAATGTATGTTTATGATTAAAGGTACCAGTTTTACACTTGCCCAGAATTCACAAATGGATATGCATTAAGTGTTCGGACATCTCCACCACGAGTATGGAGTTCTCTGCACCCATGAATCCCACTCAAGAGTTGGGACAATGGGTATTGCATGCTGTGACTAGCCTTGAAGTTTGTATACATCCACAAATATGTTTGTTTGTAGACATTCACAAGCGTCTCTCACTCCTCTTTTCCCCATGAACATTTTAGATTTTTTTTTGCAGCCAAGGGCTGCTATATCTGCCTCTATAGAGTGGTAAGGAGAATGGTTCACTCACAGATTTAGTAGTGGCGGAGTGGAAGGGCTTTCATCACAGTAAAAAATATTTTCCTTATGAAAAAAAAAATATTTATACAGGGGACTGTGTTTCCCTTCTGCGGAATACTGTTGTGAAATACTGCAGAGAGACGGATTAGGATCCTGATGGGAATGTCACATGGCCGTTAAAAAAGTATGCTTTGAAATTTGCCCCTGGTGCAACCTTCTAGGTGTACGTCTTAGAAAGTTAGTCAAGAAAGTCGGAAATAACATAGTTATACCATAAATTTCAAACTTACTTTTTGTATTGGACTCGAAAGATTAAACAAGTATCTAAACTATACATAAAAGTCTACTTGAAAATAAATGTAACTAATCCTTTCTAAAATAGTGTCTAAAATTAAAGGGAACGTAACGAAAGTCACTGTGACACTGAACATTTTTTTACACTGGGGCAAATCAAACCACAAACCTACCTAAACCTGGAGGCAACCTAGGACTGCCAGGTTCCCTCTCTTGACTTTGTAGTGGTTATTCAGATTGTCCCCCCTTCATGTTTCTTTCCCTGCAAGATGTTTGCGCCTCTGTTTAGGTTGCTTACATTCATCTACCTCACCCATGTCTCTCCTTTGTTTTGCCTCTTCTCTTTGTATGCCCTATGCTATAATGCCACCTTTTTTCTATACCCCGCACTCATGTTCTCTCTGTCTCTTACACTTGTTCTTTCGCCTATTCTCCTCTAGCTGTAGCCCTTTAACATACGTCTTCTCTATTTTTCTTTCTTTCTTTATCTCTATCTTTCTTCTTCTCTCTTTCTTCACAGATGTATGTAAAACAAAAGAAGCCCACATTTTCTTAATAAAAAAGCATTCGATTAGAAAACTAATTTTGAGGTGTAAGTTTGTTATATTTTTTTTATTAAAGTTAAACAGTAGACAAATAACAACAATACATAAACTAAAATAGATAAACTCAATTATCAGTAGCTGAATCCATGGGCACTTGAATGATGTGAAAGTGGCAAGGTGACTTAATTAAATTGGAAGAAAAGACAAATTATGATGAGGCGTTATGTGGAACATTTTATGGAAATATTAGTTTTCTTTTTTTCATTTCCATACAAATTGATACAAAATGAATATCGAAGCTAAATAAAATAAGCAAAACACCAAAGTTTTTTAAGAATAAAAACAATACATATTCACAGGATCTTATTGGAAATGTTATTGACCAACAAGCAATCCCGTCGTCTTGCCCAGAAACAAATTGGGGCATATTACAAAGGGGGGCGATAGGCATTTATCGCCGGTTTAGCGGCCGTTTTCGGCCGCTAAGCGGCGATAATTCTATCGCTTTATTAGCAAAGTTGTCGCTAACAGCAGTTAGCGACAGCTTTTAGGCAATAGCGAGCGGTTTGGGGCCCGCTTTGCATGTCAGCGATATTTATCGCTAATGACATGCAAAGTGGGCATACCCAACCTGTTAGCGACTGAAAGCAGTCGCTAATGTCACTATCGCCTATAAGCAAGGCGCGCGTAGCGATGGAAATATGCCAGCTATCGCCAAAAACTAACGCCTGCTCAGACCAGTTCTTAGCCATGTTATCCAATGGGAGGTGGGTAACAAGGCTAAGAGCATTTTGTCGCTAATGCGTGAATATCGCTGTATTCTCAGCGATATTCACGCTATCGCAGGAAAAATGATCGCTTTGGAGATAAACGTTGCTAATAGCAAGTTATCTCAGCGATAATTTCCGGCGATGTTTAGCGATAAAAAAATCATTGCAAAGCCTAGTTAGCGATAAAGATCGCTACCCGTTGGTAATATGACCCATTATATTTAAACTATCCCTTCCAACTCTGAGAGTGAGATGATTTGAGTGAAGCAAACAAATTTGCACTCAGAAAACAAGCATACATGTGCATACTTCATAAAATAAAAGTAGCACCTCTTTTATTCCATGTAGCCCAGTTGGTCTTTAACGTTGGTTTTGTGTTTGCACTATATAACAAAGCAATTTTTTATATCAAAACATCACCCCACAGAATGTAATTTTATGTTGCATACATAATGCAATAGCTCATTAGGAAGTATAACAAGATCCAAGACATCATGCCTAGGCATCCCGTGCTCAGTTTCAGCTGTTCCCGGCTAATAGCCACCTACTGGAAGAAAATCTCTCTTTAGAGGCTGAAACCTAAAAGTACCGGGATATGCCATTAGAGGGCAGCAGTGTCCTTGCTGAGCAGATGCAGCTCCAGATAGATGGGCAAGCCAAGGGCAAGGGGATGCTTGAAGTCGCCTTCCTTCCCTACGAGTGCTATCTGCACCAGGGCTGGACTGGGAACCAGAACCGGCCCTGGCAAGGTGCTCGGCCGGCCCCCCTCGCCCCCTCCTGGAGGAGAGGGGAGGGGGGAGAGGTGCGACCGCGCTCTGTGACAGGGCCGGTTTTCGGCCGTTTTTGTTACAGGGCCGTTTTTGCAGCATAACGGCCCTGTAACAAAAACGGCCCCAGGGGCCCAAAACCGGCCCCCAACCATGGGGCCCACCGGGGAATTGCCCGGTGCCCTCAACGGCCAGTCCGGGCCTGATCTGCACTATTGTTTTGTAAAGTTGATAGCACTGCTGTTGGAAAACTGGGGGGAGGGTCAATCATTGTATATAGCCATAAAAAGAAGGGCTTCTGCTGCTACCTCCGTTTGTTGCTGCTGCTTTTCTGTCTGGATCCTGAATTAGAGGACCAGCATCAGAGCAACAGGTAAGCTACCCAGCCATGCCTCCTACCTAAATTATGCCCACCCTCCTGTCTGCTGGGCATGAGGTTCTGTAAGTGATGAGGTCTGGGGACCCCATGTTGCCTGCAGGACTTATGATCCCATTAGGTATGAATTTTGAATGCAGGACGCCTGTACTAACTCCTCTGCCCCCATGGAGGGCATTTAGACTGCTGGGCTTGGAGTTTCAGGAGGTACATTATGGGCTTGGTAGAGGGGAGGAACACTACCTGCCAGGCTTGGGGTCTTGACAGGTCAATACTTTGAAATGTGTTAGGTATGTGTATCAAGCCTCTCCACTCTGTGGGGCTTGATACACATTTGCCAGCCAGGAATGGGGCCTCAGCAGACCAGAACTTTGGGCGTGAGGGATTACTGCATGATATAGTTAGGGCACAAACTCTGCACCCTTAAATTCCAGTATCCTGCCCACCCCACCAGAACCATGCAATTATGAGTTGATCCCCTGGAGTGGGTAATTACTGGGCACAATTCTGCCTAGTATTTCCTATATAGAAGGGTGTAACATACACATTTAACATCTGTCCTGGGCAGCTGGTAAATATGTACAGAGGCTTTTGTGTGGGACTGTGAGGTGATGGGAAGGGTTGGAGGGAAAAAGTAAGATGTTGGCTGGTGGGAGACCATTACATGCTTCCCCACACTTTACATTCTTTTCCTAATGCAGTTTTACCACCAGGATTTTCCATCTGTAAAAATAAAGTCTGTTGTCCGAGCACGTGACAGATACAGATGTGGGAACAACAGCCCACTCATGATTGAGTGGAGTGAATTCCACACAGGAAATCTGCTCACCTCAGCACATAATAAGGGTCTTTGAGTGACAATTTATCACCCGGGTGTGAGAAGTTGTGAGGATAAGGCTCTAAAAACTTCATAGATTGTTTTTTTTAAACTGTGGCAGCTTAATGATTTGAAAAACTGGTAAGGATTATTATTTTTAATGAAAGAGGGAAGAGAAACAGATCCTCCACAACAGCGAGAGATATTCTTGTGGCCTCAGCCTAAGGTCTTCAGTATAATATGTATATAGCACAACATTTATGTCCTAAGACCTCTTGTTGATAGAACAATGCTCCAGTGTTCCTGCATCTAGAAATCCCACCCTTGTGAGTCGTGCTTTTTGGTAGTGGGAATCCAAATTGAGCTACTTTTGAGCAGAATTTCTTTTAACCTGGTAAAATTTGATTTCATTTTTTGGACTTAACTGTGAGCCCGAAATAGAGATTACAAAGCAATATGGAAGACTAATGTGAAATCAGGAAGACTTTCCATGAATGTCAATGAAGGTCACCAGTGACAGTAGCTTCAATCCGTAGCTTGTTCCTTGCTACCCCTGGCACTCCCCTTGTAAATCCTGAGATGCAAAAGTAGTGCCAGGAACAAAAAGAAAACGGGGCGCTAATGACTCCTGTTAACTTTCCACTGCCCCATCAGACCTAGAACATTTTAATGAATAAAACTGTGCAGCAAACCTCTAAAATGACTTATTTTTCAAAACAAACATTCTGAAACTCAGTACACAAATTAATGGATAAAAATTATGCTGTCATGCACAGGTGTAACACACATCTGCCCCCAAAGTGCTGGTTATCACTGTTTATTGTTGCCCTTTTGATGCAAAAGCAAACACTTTCAAAAGCAGGCGGCACGGAGGGTTGGATAGACCACCATGCCCTGCATGGCCTTACAAGGAAGATATAGAGTCATTCTGAGGTGTGGACAAAAACCCACCCCCATGGACGGTGCATTTTCACTTTCTCTACAGCCTGGAATTGAAAGATATCCCAGCAAGATAAATCTCCGAGGGCCTCATTGCAAGTCCCATGGTAATCCTTGTGGGGCCAGTAACAGCACTCAGCAGCTTAATTGGGGTTACAAGATTCATGGTAACTCCACAGAGTTGGTGCATTTGGCCCAGAAATTTCCACCACATATAATAGTTGAAATGACTTTGTGAAATTTCGTATAGAAATGGGAAATTAACAGAGGAATAGGGTGAATTATCCCGGATTTCCGGCATAATTCCTATTTTCTGAAGGTACCATCAGACTACACCTCGTAATGCCCAGTAATTATACCTAACCTACGGAGTTACCCATGCCTCTATAATTCTGAGGAGTAGGGAGCATTCGTCATAATGCTCTAAGTCTATTATTTGCCTTTGATTTGTAAGGCGGTAAATTGAGTGCAACAACACCCAGATTCTGCAGCATGGTTTCCCTGAGATGGTGAGGCATCCTGGCTGACATCTTTTCCCAGACCACAGTGCCTTTTGCAGATTTCAAACTTTTAGTTTCTTAGAGTAGTGAGAGATGAAACAGGAGCAAGTGTGAGCTGAGACGAAAACTAGGAAAGGCGGAGGTAAAAAGGGATTTAAAGAAGAAACAGCCAAAGAGAGCAAGACAGAATCTGGAAGACTGATGTCAGAGATGGTTTGAGGCAGGCGAGGCGATGGGGGAGATATAGCAGATGATTAGAGAGGGAAAACCAGGAAAGAGCTATTTTTCAGAAGTCAAAGATAAGGGTGAAGATTGTATGGACACACACAGAGAACACACAACCTGCTGGTCTAATGGAAATGGGAATGGTAGTGATAATGAGAGAGGTGGAGTCGAGGGAGAGACTGGAAAAGATGTAGGTTAACGTGTGATATGGGGAGAGAAATGTGAGCAAATTAGAGTTATGAAAGTGGAAGCTAGAGGCAAATTTTGGACCCAAAGGAGAGTGAAGGACAAGCAGAGAAAGGAAAAAGGAAGAGAGAGAGAACCCGTCTGATACACAGATGAGAGACTGAAAGGGAGATATGATGGCAAATATGTTAACAATAATATTAGGAAGTGGTGGTTGGAGGAAGGAAACAGGTAATGAAAAACTGTGAGAATAAGAGAGAGTTGGTTATAACAAAGGTGTGGCTAACAGGTGAGTATGACATGAGAAGTTGGAGGTTAAAGGAAGATGGGAAGGAAGGCAAAAAAAGATAGCAGCTATGTAGGTGAAAGGGAATATGAAAGGTAGAGATTGTAAATGAAATGGGATGATATAATAAAAGTATGAAGGACATATCTCTATGTTAGGAATTTTGCAGTAAATGTGGCCCTTAAGGTATAAACACTATACCTTAGGGGCCACATGTACAACCATCAGGTTTTGCAACTCTCACATTGCGATTTTTAACGACTCACAACTTGTGAGTTGCAAAACTTGATATACAACAGTGTCTCAGACACCGTTTCCAATTCTCAAATGGGTTGCAAGGGACCTGCCTCCTTAATATTCATGAGGCATGTTGCAATGTGCGACCCAATGATAATGGCCAGCACGCACAGGGATGGTGGAAGGGTGGCCTGTTGGGGTCAGCAGACCACCATGTCAGTGATTGCTTTTGAAATAAAGCAGTTTTTAAAAAAAAAATGCAGCCTGTTTTCCTTAAAGAAAAATAAGATGCATTTCAAAAATAAAAATGAAAAGTTTTCTTTCATTTTTTTACAGCGGGCAGTGGTCCGTAGTAACACTGCCTGCTCTGAAAAAATGTTGGCTCGCCCATTCACAAAGGGGAAGGGGTCCCTGGGGACCTCTTCCCATTTGCCAATAGTTTACCGCCAATTTGAAATTGGCGGTAATCTGTGCATTCCCGGTCGAAAAACATTCAACATAACAGTGCGACTCTCTATTAGGAAGGAATGCCGTTTTCACGCCCCTTCCTAATAGCGATAGCAAACCCTGTTTTGCGAGTTGGTAATTGATTACTGACTCGCAAAATGGGGTTGGTACATAGGAAAATGCAATTTACTGGTCGCAAATGTCCAATGAACCATTTGCGACTGGTAAAATGCATTGTACATTTGACCTTAAGTGATGTACTTCCTGTGACATCATCAGGGTCAAAGGTCACATGGCATCACTGCCGGAAAGACATTAAAAGCCATAGGATGCTACTTCTTGTGAAGTCACTGAGATTAAAGGGCATGTGATGTCACGTGTTACCCCAAGCATTTTGGTGAATCAACTTCCATGCAAATGGAACAAAAGTTACTAATAACACAGCACCTTGTGTTGCAGCACATTACAAGCCGCTTCACAGACTGGTCCCCTTTCTGTCACTAAGGCCTAGATGTATCAAGCATTTTGCGATTCGTTAAGGCCGAAATTCGCAGAATTTCGGCCTTAACGAATCGCAAACTGACATTTTGCATCTTTTGGGATGTATGTGAAATTAGCAAAATAAGGAATCGCAAAAAATTGCGATTCCTTATTTTGCATAAGCATTTAAGGAATCGCAATTTTGCGATTCCTTAAATGCCATGTATGAAGCTTTTTTAGTTTGCAAATTCAGGTTAAGGAATCGCAAATTAACACGAACTTGAGGTTCGTGTTAATTTGCGAAATCCTTTCAAAAACCAAAATGTGGCAATTTTGAGGGTGGCATGTGACACACATACATGCCCATAGGGCATGTATGTGCGCCATATGCCCACACATGTAAGTTTCAGGGGTGCAGCAGGGTGTCCATGAGACACCCCTGCACCCTTGCAATAATTCTCAAATTGCGATTAGCAAATAGCGAATTCGCAATTTGAGAATTATTTCGCAATCATTCCTATGGGCCTCCTGGCCCATAGGAATGAATGGGAAATGATTCCTTATTTGCGAATTCGCAACGTGCGAATTCGCAAATTAGGAATAATAAGAAATCGCAAAAAAATAGCGATTTAAAACATACATCCCATTTTGCGATTTCTTAATAGCGATTCGGTAAAAATCGCTATTAAGAAATCGCAAATAGGAACGATGATACATCTAGGCCTAAGTGCTTTATTTGGATGCTAAACTGTCACTTATGAGGTGAAAACCTTGCCTAGACAGCGTTAACAAGTGTAACAAGCATTTGCAATGCAATAGGTCTCCCAGTAGTACAAGTTGGAGCTTTTCGTATTGGAAACAGTAATGCAATGTGAGTATGTGTAATGTTTGTATTCTGAGAGGCAATGGGAAAGAGGAACAGGTTAAAGTAATGAAAGAGAAAAAAGAAAAATAATGAGGGAAGGATCTTGCTTATCCAGTTATCCTACATAAAACTGTAGCGTCAGAAATGTTGGAGATACGTTCTCCTGGTGTAGCCTTGTTTATACATGCGGTTAGTGGACTTTTTTATCCTGTTGCCATTTGTGTTAATGGGAGCTTTTCGATTTTTGTGGCGAAAGTGGTGTTGCAAAAGCAGTGGTTTTGAATGTTTGTTGGAGAAGTGGCGTTGGCGGGAACTTGGAGTGTGTACATAAGCTGCAAAGCTTGAAGAGTGCACGGCAGATTGGAGGGCCAGCTACGGAGTTTGCTGAGTTACCGTTGTTTGGCAGCAAGGGCGCACTTTGACGGTGTACGTTCATCGCGGATGGTAAGTATTATTATTTAGCTTATAAAGCGCCTGGTTACTCACTGAAGTGTCCCGCGCTAGAACACCACCAGTCCCTAACCCCAACCAAGCTAGCAACATTAGCAACATTAGCAATGCCCCAGACTTTCAATTATTACGCTAGTCAATAAAATATGTAGCGTTTTGATGCGTGTGAGCTGCAGGTACGGCGGACTGGACTGGGCTGAATGTGTATTTTTTTTAAATAGCTATTATATCAATATATATGATGCTGGTGGCGTTTTGTATAGGTGAGTGGGAGATAAAGTTATGTAAATTTTGCTAGCTTTTGTAGCGGAATTATTGGTTACTATTTAATTAAGTGTGGCAAATGTAAAAAAATTGAATTTAGCGCATTATAACAAAAATTTTGTTTATTACATTGCAACTGTAAGAATGGTTTTGTGAAAATAGGAAGTACAAAATTATATAAACATCTCTTGTCCCCCTTCCGAACCCAAGTCGACAACAATAGAACTCGCCAAGGCAAACAGCGCAAGCGCTGCATCGCTAGGTGAGACCTAAAAATGACAAACTGATGACGTAGTTTTAGCACAAAATGTGCAGCATAATGCACAATTTGCTTTTTCTTGATGCATAATTTAGTCAACACTGCTGCATAATGTGGCTCTCCCCTGCAGATAATTGCAATGACCCTAATTATGATGTCCCAGACAGGGCCGGCTCTAGGGTGCTGCGACCGGTCCCACCGCACTGAGCACTGAGTTCGAGACGCACCTTGTTCTCAAGTACATTATGATTTTAAAACCATCTTCTGCCTCGACTCCAGCAATTTTCAGGCAGCAATAAAAATACCAAGATAACTCTGGTGATTAACCACCCTGCTGGAGAGAGACCACATTTTTGTCTTGGGACAGTTTCGACTTATCTAAAAAGTCTCGACCTGAATCTCCAGTCAACATGCTCAGTCTAATTTAGTTTTTGTATGTAGGCATTTGCAACAGTGACTGCACCAGGAAAACCATATCTTGCCAAGATTGCGCCCTGCATCAAAGGTGAGAGGAAAAAGGCACAATGAATTTAATGTGTTCATTTTGACAACTGCCACATGAAGTGTGTGATGATTGCAGGCAGAATAGACACCATGGCTAAAACCTTCACATGTTGAAATGCTTACCTTAGTATAAGCAAGCTACAGCAATTGTGGTAAGAAAGTGGAAACGTAAATGTAATACACATTTTACTTCTATATGTTAAGCAGTCTTGGTTTATTTGTACACCTTGTCGTGTCCTACTTGGCACTGCAGGGTCTTAGTGCCCTCCTGCACATCGCTCCAACACACCTGTCTAGCAAAATGTACCTCATTCTGTGATTTACAAAAAACATGTTCAATTTGTTGTTTTTATTTCTTTGAGGGCTTGCCTCATACTTAGGCTCTTAGGGTCAACCCCAACTTGACTTTGGCGCGGCACTTCTCATGAATTCTATAGCATCCCCACCTCTGGTCTTGCAAAGTGCGTGCTGGAAGCTCAGTCGCTTCTGTGTTTCCAAGTGAGCTCAAACTGCGAGTCCCTGTTCATTAAGGGAGTTATCGAGAACTCTGGATTTAAAGCTCATGACACTGCAAGTTTCTCAGTGCAGTTAAGTAGGTGACAAAGATATTCAAGCCGTCGTGGTCGTGTATCAAGAGGGAGAGAGAGGACCAGATAGCTAGTCCGTATCCCCAATTTATATAGAGTTTAATCAAAAAGAGACTAGCTAAGTTTGGGAGGGGGTTTAACAAGATTTTAGTTTAAAATCTAAGTGACTCAGTCTTGTTTTGTCAAGGGGTTGTGGCACCTGGTAGGTGTGCTCATGAAGCCCTCACCCACCAACCTAGTTTGTGGCATGCTTCATCATCGGGCCCACCCAGTGACACCTAGCGTGTCCCGGGTGTGCTACGATGCCTGGTTACAGCGGAGCAGGTATGTCGCTGTGTGTGCGGTGAAGGGTGTTTTGAATGTGAATTAAAACGGCTTGGCGGGGGTCCCAGTACCCGAAGGTTGAAAGAACTTTAATGCTGAGGGACGTTAGAGGCGAGTTACGACCTCCCACGTCCTTTGGTGGGTCAACATGTTTCAGCCAGTGCCTTATGAATATGCTGGCTTTCTTCAGGACAGATAAAAGGTGTGTGCAATTAAAACTAGTGGGTGTGTGATACAGACTATGTGTCTACACGCCCTAAAGTGTATCTATGTGTGAGAGGGGGATTCCCTTCTCAAGAACACCTGTACATATAACATGTAAGGACAAGGACAAAACATACAGGAAAAGAAAGAGTCACTGAAAGGTATTGCATAAATACTCATGACAGCCGGCTTAATAGCGTGGGGGGTGCAGGCTATAAGCGGCTAAGGTGTAATGGTACTGATGGTACCATTATGGTGAGAATCGCACTAGAACATCGTTGGTGGGGTGACAAAAACAGCGGTATTCACAACAATAGTGAAAGAAGTGGTAATAAGTAAAGAAAGCGCAAGGAAATTTCTTACGCTAGTTTTAAGGAGTTTTTCTTCAAGGTTATTGAAGTGGCAAGGGGTTGGTCCTATGAGGAAGAAAAAGGTATGTCCACTGAGGTTAGGAGACCTGTAGGGAGAAAAGAGTGGTAGCGCTTACCCATAGTAGAGGTGGTTGTTCGTCATACTCACAGGATTTCTGGCCATAGCCTGCTTTGGACCTGTAGTGCCTCCTTCGCAGAACCGGTGAGTAATAGTCAGTGCTGCTGGGTTTTATACTGTGGTTGATTGGCTAATAGTGCGCACCTGTGAAGCAGTAGGAATGGTAGATAGACTCGAGCTGCCGAGTCATGATAATGCCCAGGTGCGTGAGAGGTGCTAGCGGGACTGCGCGCATGCTCGCAGAGTTGTGGCCAAGGCCGGCGCATGTGCGGCGGGACTAGCATTCAGAGCGCATGCGCGAGCAGTGATTTTGTCATCGCACATGCGCATTGAGAAGATATGCGCGCAAGGCACTGGCGCGCCTGTGTGGGTCAGAGTCGGCAGGGTGCGCATTGGGTCCCGGGGGGTACATGGTGGGGAAACCGTAATAGGGGTTCTGCATGTGACCGAAGTTAGGTGGGAATCCATAGCATTGGTTTTGTTGTCCTCCTTGACAGGTATTAGGCCAACGTTGTCCTCTTCGTCCTCTTCCACCTCCTCCTCGCTTCTGTGATCCACTGCTGGAGTCACTTGAGATAGACTTATCGTCACCTGAAGAGTTGGACATGTTGGTGTCCTTGGTTGGTGGTGTGTAGTTTTCTTCAGAATACGGGTACACTTTGGCATAGCTAAATTTCTTGAGGTCTTTTTCAAACTTCTTGATTTTAGCCTGGGTTAGGTATTCCTTGTATTCATTTATCTCTCTGTTTTGATCATCTAGCTTTTCCTTGTATGCGGTGATGGTGGCTTTGAAATGGCTCTCAGTGGCTTGAATTTCAATCATTATCGCATCCGATAGGCGCTTAGCTGTTTTAAGGATGAGTAACATCCAGTCCCTGGTACAGTGCCAAGCGATCTGGGCCCAGTCCTTCCTAAACGTAGGGTCATCAAGGAAGATCCTGGGTGCGTTGCTTACTAGAAGGCCCCTTGGAGCCGTATTAGTTCTGAGGTATTGGGCCAGGATTGTCCCATGAAGGATGGTACGTATTCTGTTGCGCCTTTTCTCTGTGAGGGTCTCCCAATCAGTGGTCTGTGCAATGGTGCTGGAAATATTAAAATCCACTTGGAACGACGGGTCAGATAGAATGTCTGCCGCGCTACTCTCAGTGAAGGTTAAGCCATGGTTTTCCGCCATGGTTTGGGTATGCTCTCGCAGCTGTGCGCTGCCAGTATAGTCGTGTATCAAGAGGGAGAGAGAGGACCAGATAGCTAGTCCGTATCACCAATTTATATAGAGTTTAATCAAAAAGAGACTAGCTAAGTTTGGGAGGGGGTTTAACAAGATTTTAGTTTAAAATCTAAGTGACTCAGTCTTGTTTTGCCAAGGGGTTGTGGCACCTGGTAGGTGTGCTCATGAAGCCCTCACCCACCAACCTAGTTGGTGGCATGCTTCATCATCGGGCCCACCCAGTGACACCTAGCGTGTCCAGGGTGTGCTACGACGCCTGGTTACAGCTGGACAGTCATCGAACAAATCCCAGAAAGCCCCATTAACAATGACAAGAAACTCCTCAGCAAAGAACAGCGATGGATATATCGCCTTTCCACTGCCACTGATGGCTTGAACAATGCCATCCCATGGAATTCACTGACAACCCTATAACCAAGGGGCACACCTGCCCCCTTGACACTGAAATCCTCTTGTTGAATATCTACCTTGTAGATAGAGCCCGTTAGTTCTGAGCAATGGGATGTGGACTCCTCTCCCCATGATTAAAAAAAACCCCTGTACTATTACCCTGGCGTCCTTATCTCACGGACAGCCTACAAATGGCAGAGCCAATCTCAATCCCACATTGTGTTAATTTGTTCAATTTGTAAACTTATTCACACTCCCTGTGCACAATAATGCTGTCGACCCTGACCTGCAATAGCGCGCTAGTCTCTCGCGCGTATAAACCCCCATTGCGCACCCTGCCAACTCTGACCCACACAGGCGCGCCAGTGCCTTGCGCGCATATCTTCTCAATGCGCATGTGCGGAGACAAAATCACTGCTCGCGCATGCGCTCTGAATGCTAGTCCCGCCGCGCATGCGCCGGCCTTGGCCACAACTCTGCGAGCATGCGCGCAGTCCCGCTAGCACCTCTCACGCACCTGGGCATTATCATGACTCGGCAGCTCGAGTCTATCTACCATTCCTACTGCTTCACAGGTGCGCACTATTAGCCAATCAACCACAGTATAAAACCCAGCAGCACTGACCATTACTCACCGGTTCTGCGAAGGTGGCACTACAGGTCCAAAGCAGGCTCTGGCCAGAAATCCTGTGAGTATGACGAACAACCACCTCTACTATGGGTAAGCGCTACCAATCTTTTCTCCCTACAGGTCTCCTAACCTCAGTGGACATACCTTTTTCTTCCTCATAGGACCAACCCCTTGCCACTTCAATAACCTTGAAGAAAAACTCCTTAAAACTAGCGTAAGAAATTTCCTTGCGCTTTCTTTACTTATTACCACTTCTTTCACTATTGTTGTGAATACCGCTGTTTTAGCCACCCCACCAACGATGTTCTAGTGCGATTCTCACCATAATGGTACCACCAGTACCATTACACCGTAGCCGCTTATAGCCTGCACCCCCCATGCTATTAAGCCGGCTGTCATGAGTATTTATGCAATACCTTTCAGTGACTTTCTTTTCCTGTATGTTTTGTCCTTGTCCTTACATGTTATATGTACAGGTGTTCTTGAGAAGGGAATCCCCCTCTCACACATAGATACACTTTAGGGCGTGTAGGCAGATAGTCTGTATCACACACCCGCTAGTTTTAATTGTACACACCTTTTATCTGTCCTGAAGAAAGCCAGCATATTCATAAGGCACTGGCTGAAACATGTTGACCCACCAAAGGACGTGGGAGGTCGTAACTCGCCTCTAACGTCCCTCAGCCTTATTTTTAACCGCTGACGGAGGCCCAGGCATTAAAGTTCTTTCAACCTTCGGGTACTGGGACCCCCGCCGAGCCGTTTTAATTCACATTCAAAACACCCTTCACCACACACACAGCGACATACCTGCTCCGCTGTAACCAGGCGTCGTAGCACACCCGGGACACGCTAGGTGTCACTGGGTGGGCCCGATGATGAAGCATGCCACCAACTAGGTTGGTGGGTGAGGGCTTCATGAGCACACCTACCAGGTGCCACAACCCCTTGACAAAACAAGACTGAGTCACTTAGATTTTAAACTAAAATCTTGTTAAACCCCCTCCCAAACTTAGCTAGTCTCTTTTTGATTAAACTCCAAAGATATTCAAGCTACATGCTCTTCTAATGTTTGCTCTGTCTGCAGAGCACACAGAGCAATGGTCACAAATGTGCCAATTTTAGTTATCATTTTATGTAATTCTTGAAACAAACATCATACAAAAATATTCCAAAGAGTGTTTTTTTTTGTTCAAGACATTCTTTACTGAGTTTTCCATAGTTTTCCACTGTTCAGATCTATACAGTGCATGCTGTTTCAATCCAATTCTCCTAGTACATAAGTGCTATTGAAAGAATAAGTTGATGTTCCATCAGGATTGAGAGTGTATGTTTTTTTAACAAGGTGAATTGTTCCATCTTTGTAGTAGTATACGAAATGTATTGTGTAGTTAATTAAAACCACAGCAATATAAGACATTTGAAAGATATGTTATACAAGGATGAAAGAGTCAGTGGGTCCCTGCGATACCCTCAAGTGTGGCTAGCACATAGTACCTAAAGATAAAGCTTACAGTGCACAGTCGGCTTTAGTTAGCTTTAGGAAATGTGGCTATTTTAAGTCAATTGTAGATAAATCAAAGTAAAAATTATGTGAGAAACAGTAAAAATAGTTTAAAACTGCTACAATTGGGTTGAATACATAGCAATTGATAAAATGTTATTATTAAGAGGTCAGATTTTACAAAGCCTAATGTCAGTAGTACAGGAAGTAGAAGTTATCAATCGGCGGTCATCTCTACACTTTGTTGTATATTTTTGAGAAGGTCCTGCACTAATTAAAAAAATTTATTGATACTTGCCTTAAAGCGGGCATAAGAGGTGAGACTCTACAATTCTCTCTCAGGTCTAATAAGGAAGGGAAATCCCACCTAGCTGCACTACACTATAACTTGTGCAAAACAGAAGAAGATCTGATAGCTGCAGCTCAACAAGGCCAGGACCTAGATAGTGCATTATCTCAGGTAGCCATCGCAAAAAATCTTATCACAGAAATAATAGTGGAAAAGGCCATCACTAAAGCATCAGTAAATAAGGAAAAGATATATGAGCTGAGTGAACTGTTTGGGCATCAGTTAGCGATGCGCAGTAGAGAAGAGGCATCAGCAAGCACTATTAGAGAAATCCAAGACCCGAGATTAGGTATGCAAACAGAACCAGATGAAGTAAGGGCCGCATTCCAGAGATTTTATCAAGATCTCTATACAGAACCGATAAGTGGATTGGGGGATCCATATCGCTATTTAGATGTAAATCGAGGTCCAAGATTTGAGAAGAGGGACCAGGACAGGTTGGATGAATTACCCAACTGGGATGAGATCCTACTATCTTTAAAAACATCAAAAAGCGTCGCTGATGCCAAGCCCAGCTCGTCATGAAGCATGGGATTTTGAAAATCTGAGCATGCGAGCAGAATTCTCTGAGCGCGGATGCGGTTAATAAACGGGGACTCAAAAATCTACTCTAAACTTCTGGCGGCCAGATTGGCACCAATAATAAATAAAATGGTATCCAAACATCAACATGGATTTATACCAGGAAGGTCAACAACTGACCATGTTCAACGGGTGATCTCACTGTTTGACTATACAGAGTCCACAGGAGACCCTATGGCACTTATACTCCTTGACGCAGAGAAAGCGTTTGATAGGGTCTCCTGGAGATTTTTATGGACGGCAATGTCTTATAGTGGAATCAATGACAAATTTATTGTGGCCACACAAGGCCTATATAATAATCCAAGTGCTACAGTATTAGTTAATGGGCTCCTGTCAGAAAACTTCACAATCACGAGAGGAACCAGGCAGGGATGCCCCTGTTCACCCCTCTTATTTGCAATTTACATCGATCCATTTATCCGGTGGCTGGACAATTGCATAAATATTTCACCAATTCAAATACGTAGTCATAATACCAAAACCTTGGCATACGCCGACGATATCGCGCTCGTCACTACAGACCCCAATATAGCCATGCCGGTGATAGAAGAAGAAGCACACTTATTCGGATTAGTATCTGGATATAAACTGAATGTTAATAAAACCCAGATTGTTCTAAATAACAAGATCGTGATGGGGGATACAAGAGTAACTGAGGAGGCCGTATATCTAGGGGTTACAATAACTGCCAAAATTCAAAACATTGTTGATATTAACCTAAAACCATTGATTTCTAGAACCAAGAACGAGATGGTCCGATTGGATAATTTACATTTAACTATAGGGGGCCGCTGTAATTTGATTAAGATGCTTTTTTCCCCCCGATTTTTATATTTCCTTAGAACTATCTGCCTCGAATTCTCCCCCAAAATCTTAAGGAGTATCGATGCTATGCTCTCAAATTTTATCTGGGGATATAAAAAACCTAGACGGGCTCTTAAACGATTGGTATTACCGAAGGAAAAGGGTGGTTTATCCCCACCAAATTTTAAGCTGTATTATTGGGCCACTGTCCTAAAATACTGCGCCAATTTGATCTCGATAGATAATATCAACCTGGAGATCCCGACCCCTCAAGAACTTCTATTAGGAGAAGATCGTGCTGGTTGCTTCTGGCGACATACTAATGACAATTATTTTAAGAAAATCAAGTTTAAGACTATCTTAGGGGCTTATAAAGCATGGAGTGGTATTCGTAAAATGTTGGGGCTTGGGCGATTCTCATGTTACACACCAATGTATAGTAAGAATGATCTGCCTCTAATATTTCATGATAATTGCATAAATAGATGGATATCGGCAGGGATAGTGCAATTGGGTTGTCACTATAAACAAGGATGTCTTAAAATATTTGAAGATCTGCATGAGGAATATGATATTAGCCATAGGATGTGGAGAAGTGTGGCTCACTGGTTAGAGCAGGCAGACCCTGAAGCAGAGGTCAGACCCGGGACCAGGGTTCAATTTCCGACGCGGCAGGGTCTTGAGCTCAAATGTCCATGGACTTGATAATTCTCGCTTCGGTGCCTGACCTAATCATGGGTTCACACTCTGCAACTCTGGGCATTAAGCTTGCTTAATCTCCACAACGGCCCCCCCGCGGCGGGATGCCTGGCTTTCACCTTGGGGATGCCCTGTAGGGGCTATCTCACAGGGAAAAGCCAGGACGGGTTCCCAAGGCAAGCGCGGAGATACCCCTTTGGGGGCCGATTCAGGCGCTATATAAGAAACATAATAATAACAATAATAATAATAGGGATTTCTTTAAATTCTTGCAGGTTAGAGATTTCCTATCAAAGAAAACTGGTGGGCGGAAGAACTTCCGGAACAATCAATTGATTGTTAATGTATGTAAAAAAACAACTCCCAGGATAGGGGAAATCTATGAAACATTGAATTTAATGGCCCCAGATGATATGGACAAATATTGCGTAATGTGGCAGGAACAACTAGGAGTACATTCCAATATTCCTCGCATAGCATATGAGTTTGCACTACATTCACTAATGTCAATAAAGCTAAAGGCGCAATTTTATAAAACTTTCTTCTTCCTATATTACACCCCGAAGAAAATTGCTAAATGGGGAACAGGGAAGGGAACAACTTGTCCTCGTTGTGCACTATATGGGGCCGATATTATACATATATTTGCCACATGTAACACGTTGACTAAGCTGATTAATGACATCTCTGAATTCCTATCAGAGGTTTGTCAAACAAGAATTGAAATCTCAACGGAGGAAATCTTGTTGGGGGTAGCCAATCGTGAATTGCAGACAAACACTCAGGGCTTTACATTTATGGCCATGGCTATACTTCGACTTACTATTGCCTCAGCATGGTTAGATCCTGATCCACCGGCATTTCAACAATGGACATCTAGACTATTAGCCACTTGTAGCCTGGAAGTTGCAATTTATAAAAACAAAGGGGATAAGAAAAGATTAATGGGCATGCGGATGTGGTCACCAATGTTATTGTGGACCCAGAGACATACATGATTGTATTTTGTGTACATAGTATTACTTGCATCTTTTTTTTTCTTTTTTTCCCTCTCTGTACACCTATGGCAAAGTGTATCATCTAGGATTTATGTCTACTGTATGTATATAATATGCTATTTTGTTTTTCTTTTTGACGTGTTCTTGGTCAAGGAAAGGAGGGGTGGGGAGGGTGGGAATGTATATAATGTAAATGTCAATAAAAAGATTTTTTTAAAAAAAAGGTAACTATGAGGCATGTCATTGACATATTTACCCATGGGTGAGATAGATTCTTAATGGAGATGGATCATCATTATTATTTCTCAGACCTAGGGCTGAGCCAGCGGCAGACAACTGGTGTGAGCTTGTCAGTTGCTCTCCCACCTCTATGTGTAAAGACACATGGAGATAGGGTGCACAGGAGTTGAAATATTAACACCACTAAAGGAAATGAAAATGTGAGTATGTAGGTGAGGATGAGTGTGAGAGAAGGCATGGGCAGAGAGGTCAATAGGGAAGTACATGTGGAAAATCAGTGAAAAGACATAGAAGTAAAGATGATGTGATATGCAAATAAAGGATTTCAGAAAGGTGTGGCAAGAAAAAGTGCTTAAGCATTCCCAGAGATGTTTTAGAACTGGTCAACAATTGTGGTCCACATGAAAAACAAACTATATTGGGCTAGAGGTAAGTTTCTATTTTGAAAGAAATACTTTAGCAGTGGATCCTTGAAATTAAACACTGATTATTATTGGTTGCTGTGGTACTCACTTTCTTTTCCATTTGCAGGAGAGGTGGAGTTTGCACCACAACAAGACCTGCACTGGAGAGGAGCTACAGCTAAAGAATAAACACATGACTCAATACTTTACTTTCTGTAAATTTGAGAATTTTGAGAAGTAACTAACATGTACTGGACGACATCCCTAGTGACCCACAACGCTCCAAATATTAAAGCTTGTCTTTACAATTGCAATTCAATGTTGCCATTCCTCAATTCTTTTAAGCTGAGTTTCTAACACTTTTCATCCCTGTGGGCAAAGCTACACAATGTCCCGCAGAGCCAAGAGTGTAGAAGATTATTCAAGAGTACAAAACATTCTTGCAATGGAGGAGGTGAATGGAAAAAAGTTTTCAATCTGCAAGTAACTGTCCCCATGGTAACTGGAAGACAGCAAGTTGAACTGCAGAATATTTTGCATTCAAGACCCACTTGAAGCATAAAGAGCCTCCTAGATTTTAGAGTACACTTCATCAGATGTCCGTCTAAGAAACAATGACGCACTTTAAAGGGTGAATGTGGTGAGAAAAAAGCCTTTGCTCATGAGTGTGGTTGTGCTTTAGTTCATTCTGGGACAAACTTAAACCAGGCGCATGGGGCATATTTACAAAAAAAGTTGGAACGCAATGTTACGCTAAATTTGGCAATGTCACAGTCCAACATTTTTTAAATGCATGGTTACGCCGTATTCACAAAAATACAGCGCACCCCTGTGTTTCCCCTGGCACTAACAAAGCTGCCTAGCCCTAGCACAGGCACCCTGCCGCCATGTTGCTATGGTGCCGGCGCTGCAGGGGCGACTGTTTATGTGCAGGAAGGGACAACTTCCTGCACATACACTATCAATAATGGTGAATTGCTCTTTCAATGTGTGCAGCACACATAGACAGAGCAAAAAACAAGGAGAAATTAATATTTTCTCCTCCTATCGCCATTCTAAGACCAAGTATTCCCTGACATTAGATTTAGGTGCTGTCCCAGTCTTGTAAATTTGGGGCAGCATCAAAAAGCAATGGGTGTTATGGTGGGATGCTTACTGCAAAACCCAGAGGACTGCAGCGGAAAGGGCTTTATTTACAAGGTAGTGTTAAGCCACGTTAAGTGACTTAGTGCCAACTTGTAAATATGGGAAATGACTCTATGCCACCGGAGCATCAAAAAAGTGATGCTCCGGGGGTGTTAGGGACTTGTTAATGTGCCCTATGGTTTAATTGGAGATCTGTTTCTCAAATAGGAACTAGCAAGCACGAAACTCCCAACATCCACAGAAATTGATGCAAAATACCTTCCAGATGTATTTCAGGCAGACATTGAACATATTACAACAATAATCCATTGTGATGTGAAGATTTGTATCACCAGATAAACCCCAAAGTTGCACAGAGATCAAGCAGGGCAATACTAATCAAATTTTGTGATGCAGAAAATATGGGAGTCCCCCAAATGGCCAATTTGGACGTTTTTTTTTAGAAATCTGCAATAAATAAAGTTCAGTTACAGCATTGGTACAGATCGTGCTTAAAACGTTTCAAAATCTTCAGAAACTATAAAGGAAACACTGACGAAGTGTGCATTGTGGCACACTATTTGGGAGTGTATATGACTTCTTTTTTTTCCAACTTCTCTGACGTCAAAGAAAGTGATCTTAATAGTGTCTTTCAGCAAATATTTTTCTGTTCCTGAGGCAGTGACTAAGATTCACTCCATGCTGCAACCTCTCACAAACATTTTTCTGGGTACTGATGTGACAAGCATGAAGTATGGCGAGGTTACTACACCCTTTGCCTTTTTACAAGAGAACATGACTGCAGTAGTTGACACCATAAACAGTTGAAACCAGAAAACCTTTAGGTCTACCAGGTATGAAATATTATTGGAATAGACATAAAACTAATGTTTTAGAAGAAGCTGAGGGATGCTTTTAATGTCTGTTGTTCTGCAGTGTTCACTACTGGAGGGTTTACCAGTTAGTATTGCATGATGTACTAAAACCAATTTGCCTTGAAGGAGTGTATACAATTTCGAAGACAAACATTTGTGAAGACTAATCTTGTCAATCAAAAATTAATTACTGCATTATTTGCAAATTGTACATATGCTGTATTTACTAATCTGAAACTGTATGTTTTCTGCAGTATTGGTGTGACATACATGCGCAGCAATATAGGTTTTCTGAAGCCATTGGAAAATGTGGTCTCTGCACTTTTTTGTGGAGTCAAAATGCATAAAAACTGATAATCACTGATATTGACATTTTTGAAATATTCAGTGTTATCCCAAAAATAAACACGGAAAACAGAAAAGCATACTCATACCTTAAAAAAAGAAAGTATAATATTTTGTATTTTTCCATACTTCGAGCGTCCTCTCAGAAAAACTGAGGGGCATATTAACAAGCTGAAGTATCGCCGCTTTCTCGCCATAATTTGCTGAGAAAGCGGCGATACTTCCAGCGCCCTATTAACAAGGGCATTGCAACGCCTGCCACAAGCCCACTTTGCATGTCAGCGAGAAACATCGCTAATGACATGCAAAGTGGGCGTTCCCACGTCCAACCACATGTGAAATGTGGTTGGAGGTGGGAACACCCTATCACCAAGGCAGGCGTTGGGAGGAAAAGACTTGCAATAAACTTGTTTATCGCAGGTCTCCCAACGCCTGCTCTGGCCAGGCGTTAGGCATTGTTAACATGGGGGTGTGGATCACAAAGCTGAATCCACCCCCCCATATTAACAAGGCACACATTAGCGCGTGAAAAAAACGCTTGTTTTCATGACCTAATGTTCACTATCATCGGCTATCGCAGGATTTACTATCGCCTATGTGTTGCGCGTTGATAATAACGCGCTAACACGTCGAAAAAATCCGGCGATAGCCGGCAATAGTGAAATGTGCGATGTGCATTTTTTAACGCACATCTTGTTAATATGCCCCTGTGATTTGGAAAACAGTGTTCTGGTGTAACATCAATTTGCATGAATAATGTAGCAAAATGTTAAAGTGCAAAGAAGTCACAGTATTCCCACCCTCTTTGAAATATATTTAAATACATCACGTGCTTTTCATTTTGCAGACACTGTCACTCCATTAAATGAGAGCATTAATACTGTCTGCGCAATATTTTCTCCTAGTCAGTACCAATTGAGTACTGGAATGTAGCTACCCAGAAATGAAGGATACACGTTTAACCTTTGCCTACCAATTTAAACTAGTTGTTTTTATTGATATCTCCATATTGTGCAGCACCTGGTGGAAAAGGGACTACGTGCAGTAAAATCATAAATACTTGGAAAAACTCTGCAGCTGCATAACCACATTTTTTAATTGCCCTTGGGTATATCTAAAACAGTGGCACAATTAAGAATTGTATGTAAAACACTATACAAAACATTGTCAATAATGGCCCCTCCATGGCACCACAAATGCTAAAATCAGGCAATAGCCCAGGGCAGTCTTTAAATAGGATTCTACCTTTCCCAGCTGTAGTACCAAGGTCTAGGTCCTACAATTGTAAACGTTTAGAAATTACTAGCATGAGAGACCTTACAGTGTGCAAGCAAGAAAATATGAAATTTCATCAAGGTTGAAGCTACTTGCCACCACCCATTTTGGTGGCAGGACAATGGCTTGCAAAATAAATGTGTCTAAAGTCCTACAGTACTTACTAGAATTGTAATTGTATCACAGGGCTACATCCTAGGCAAGAGCATTGCTTTGGGCTGGGTTATAAAGTGTCACCAGACCGTGTGTGCATTTTCTTGTATTTCTGGGGGAGGATTTGAGCATTTACACGCCTTTCAGTGTAAGAAACACCCAGGGCCGGTCCTAGGCATGGGCGGTATGGGCAGCTGCCCAGGGCCTCGCGCTCGGGGGGCCCCGCCGCCGGCCTGCAGAGTAGACCGCAGAGCAGGGGGCCCGGCCCGACATGAAATGTGGAAAGCGCTGCGCGCACTCGGGCAGGCAGTAAGGCAGTTGCCAGTTAGTGGAACTAGTGCACAGTCAACGTGCTTGCACGCACCCCACCACCTAGCTTAGTGGTGGTGGTGCCGTGCGCGGGCGGCAGACGTTTTATTATGTGGGTCCCAGGGCCTTCAAAATACAAAACACACGCTCGCAAAATGTATTAATATGTGAAAAATGAGGGACCACATAAGGGGAGAGGATGTAGTCTGACGGGTAGCGCGGCCGACTTTGGTGCTGGAAACCAAGGTTAGAGCCTCGTATCACGTCTATACAGTTTTTGGGCTAAAAATGGCATTGTAAACACCTGCTAAATACAACACTAAAATAAATACACCCGTTACAAACACTCGCAAAGTATCACGTCTATACAGTTTTTGGGCTAAAAATGGCATTGTGAACACCTGCTAAATACAACCCTAAAATAAATACACCCGTTACAAACACTCGCTAAATATATTACTATGACAGCATTGTAAACACCTGCAAAATACAAAACACACGCTTGCAAAATGTAATACTATGTGAAACATGAATGACCACAAAAGGGGAGACGATGCGTGGATAGTGTGGGTGGGTGCATGGATGCATGAATGATGGGTGGATGGATGCATGGGTGGATGCATGAATGATGGGTGGATGGATGCATGGGTGGATGCATGGGTGGATGCATGAAGGATGGGTGGATGGATGCATGGGTGGATGCATGGGTGGATGCATGAATGAAGGGGGGATGGATGCATGGGTGGATGCATGGGTGGATGCATGGAAGCATGAATCATGGGTGGGTCGATGGATGGGTGGGTGTATGGATGCATGAATCATCAGTGGATGGGTGAATGGATGGGTGCATGGGTGGATGCATGGGTGGATGAATGCATGGTGTGTGGGTGGATGGATGGGTGCCTGGGTGGTGGATGCATGATGGGTGGATGGATGGGTGGATGGATGAGTGGATGGATGCATGGATGACCAATATAGTGGATGGTGCATGATGGGTGATGCATGATGGAAGGGTGGATGGGTGGATGGATGCATGGAATTAGAGTGTCTCTCAGTCTGACGACTGTAACGTGTGATATTTATATCACTATCATGCAGCAAAATTTTGGTAGGAAGTACTAGATCGATGCAGTTATTATCATATGTCATGGAAGTGCTTTTGTAAAGACAGGGTATTCTGTGCCACTGGGAGGTTATAGGCATTTTATAAGCACTCATTCTGAACCGATTACTTTAAGTGTAACACTACTAATAAAGCAGAGGATGGGAAACAAAGTACTCCAAATCCGTGTTGTATAAATGGATCTAGACAAAGAGGAATTCAGTGAAAAATAGGGAGGTACATTGACAGAACTTCTGTGCGACTTGCAGAATTAATATAAATTATATATAACCGAAAATTACTTCTTATTTATTTATTTTATTTATACATATTTGTAATGCACACCGAATAATTAAATAGCTTCTCAATGCACAAGAGGAATTAGAGAAGCGATCAGTGGAATGGGGAAGCAAAATTAGAACCAGTTTGATTGCGAGGATGTTGCTGCTGGCTTCACCGGTTTGTAGGGAGGTTGTACCATGGCTGGGCCCAGCTACTGCGAAGTGCCTGTCTCGATTTGCATTTGGATTTGGGAGTGCAGGGGCAGGTGAGTTAATTAGATCGCAAGGGTCTGGATGGCACTTCATTTTGTATGTAGTCTTGTATGTAGTGGGCGCTGAGCCATTTAGACTGGCAGCCCAATGGGAGGACTGGAAATATAGAACACACTGAATTACCGCATCAATGTGTGGCGACATCGTGATTGCAGTAATGCAGGGAATGTCATTTTCTTTAATGTGCAGGTTTGAGTTGTTTTTTATGTCATGCCATGTTATGTAAGAGACATGTTGTGTCAGCCCAGATCTACAGTTCTTTCAGGCCGAGTGTCCACAGTAAGAAGGAGAGCATGAGGCTATCTGGACATGGGAGGCTGTCAGTAGAGAAGTGGAAGGAGGGGCTGTTGGCTTACCAGAACATTTGAATGCGTGGGAGATTGCTGAACATTTGGATTGCTGAAGCCTTAGTGCCTCACCCCCATCATTGTCTAGATTAATGTGCATCACCCACCTAACTTGATCCTTCTTGTTCCCCTCACACACTACTCGACGATCCTTCCCCCTCCTACATCTCACAAGAACCAATGTATCGCTCACATGCCTTTGTTTGTGGCTACTACTTTATTTCTCCTGTATTGGTACTGTGTCTACTATGACTATGTATAATGAGAGCACAATTTTAGACTAAGTGCCTTCTCCGTGGCTTCACTGATGTTGTTTTTGTGAAATAATAACAATATTAAAAATAAAAATAAACATTGTTTGAGCTCCTAAGTGGACTAATCGATGCTGCAACGTGTATGGCCTAAATCTGACTGTTGCCCAGGATTGTTGCCTCATGTCCTAAACCCCAGAAGTATGTAGAGTAGGTCATGATGTATAGATTAGCACGATATACCAACTGGATGTTTCAAATGGTATATCCTTTGCAGAGGAAGTAGAGTACGAGTTGACTGTGGAACATGATGAGTGCTAAGCAGGTGTCCCAAGGCCACTAATGTCATAAATACACCTCTTTGCTTGTAGCTTTTGGTGCGTGAGGAAAAAGATGACAGTGTGTGCCACATGATGCTTGAGTATGTTGGCGATTTGCCGTACATTCTCACCAATTAATTTGTTGTGAAAATATTTCCATGGCAAATCACTGCAGAAACCCAATAACATAGTTACCTAGTGAGCCTAGGAGCTTTAGTTTGGGGGTTATGGTGTGAGGTGTGTTTTTCTCCAGTATGATGTGGTACATTATGAATAGGGCTCCCGGTTTTATGGTATTTATTTTTTGGGTATTTCCGTCTGTATTTATCCACATTTATTTTTTACCAATTTTATCTGTATTTATCCACATTTATTTATGGTTTTGTGGAAAAATGAAGCTGAAATTAGTATATTTCCACATTTATTTAACCAGTAAATATGCTGTCATAATTGAATGCCTATCATGTTCTTGACCTTCTGGTTCCTTTGGAATTTGGGGGTATGTCCAACTAATCATTCAAGGAGCTGGCAAGTGTTACACTTATGGATAATTGCTCACCTGTTTTCCATCTCGTCTACTTTTTGTCCATGTTACTGATATCCACATTTGTTTGCTTCAGTGATGCCAAAGAACTAAGATCAAAAGTCCTGCAAAGTCGCTTTCTGTGATGTCACTTCTTGCGACGCAATATGCAATTAGAGGGGCCTCACATCTTCCCTTTCGCCCGGGGCCTCAGAAGGCCTAGGACCACTGGAAACACCAATTTGAGAACAAGAAACTGAAACTAAATTAAATGAAAGGGCTGGTACTCGACCAGATCTGGCTGCAAAGAGATTGTTGCTACCTTGACATGGAACTAATAAAGAAGACTTGGAAAATACTACATGGCTACCCATGTCTCTATGTACAGGGCACAACACAAGGGCAAAAGATTATTAGTTGATGCGCTTTGCTGTCAGTGTTGCTTTCACAATTTTTGAAAAGCGACACACCATCATTCACAATTTTTCCCATCCAGATTTCTAAACTTCTATGCCGGCCTGCTAGTCTCACCTATGGCCTGCAGCAGCCTCTCTGTTCCATGGGCATCTTTCGAGGTTTTTATTAGGTCACCTAAAAGAGAGTGAACAATATGGCAAAAAATATGCGTAGAGGCAAAAGAATGCTTTCCTGAGGGGGGGAATAAACAAAAACAAGCAAGAAAGTACAGTTCATTTGCTTCTTTGGTCTATGTCTCTTTAAGAGTATTGTATTTAGCTCTGAAGGTCTCCTAGTGGTAAATGTGTCTAGCTCTCAATCCCCAGCTTAGTGTATTACTACTCCACTTAGAGACTGTATTTGCCATGTTGTGTCCACTTTAGCAAAGTGTATCTAAACACTGTGTCATGTGATGTGAACAATAATATTGACATTCAATATACACTATGTAATTCACCAAAATGTCAACAACATAAATATCGACAACAAAAATGTCACCAACATAATAATAACAAGCATCAAACATAGTGGCCGAAAATATTGTTATTCTAATATTTTTTTCCTGAAAAATATTGACAACGTAAATATCATGAACTAAAATATCTACATAAGTTCTGTAAAAAATATGAGTTTAATAAAAAGCTTCACAGACAATCAATAAATGTTGGAGGAAATGTGATGAAGTGAGCACACTTTTGCACTTGTGTTGTGACTACCCAAAAGAAGTAACACACTGGAAAGGAGTGTTAGCTACAGTTAGTAAAATTGTAGGATTGCCCATATCTACATACCCCATATTTATAATTTGTATGTATGTGCCTGCAGGCATGTAGGAAATGGGACAAGGACATTGGAAATTGATTTATCAACTCCTATTCATTTCCTGTCTCTTAACATCTGGGCATCGAAAGCAAATTGTCAGCATAATATGCACACATAGTCCTGGAGAATATGGGAGACAGTGGAAAGATTGTGAGCACATATCAATAAAAAGTGAGAGACTTTAACAGCCAGTATTGGACGATGTGGAAATGGAGCGCTAAAATAGAATTACAAAATTATGTACATATTTTTTAGTAAACAATGTATTGAGATTGTTTACCAACAGACGGGCTTTTACTTATAATTTAGAAAAAATACATTGTCCTGCAAAATAAAACATGCAATATACCATCTTTGATAAGCCCAATAATTGTATATATTTAAAATTTTCAAAAAGAAAATAATGAACTATAAATTTAATGAATATTTGCTCTAATTTACAAAATCATACACATTTAAAAAGAAGTAGGAATAAAGAGCTATGTGTGGATGTTAGGGTTATCATCCATTTGCTTTACTTTAGTGCTTATTTGGTGATACAGATCTTAAGTTTTGAAGTTGCAATAATTGTAATTTTTGGATGTACTTTAACAGAAATGTTGTTCAGCATTGTTTTTTACATTTGACCTACTTTTTTGGTCTACTAGTATTTCTTATTAAAGTGTTTTTTTAGGTGGGATATGGTTTAATTTGATATGGAACTTTATTTGTTGAAAATAGTTTTCTTTTTTTATGGTAACTCCTATTTTCTTACTTACATGATAAACATCACATAATATTATTTGTGTATTCATTTAAAAACTAAATTTAATTATAAATACTGTTATAAAATTACCTTCTGAAATAATGTTAAAAGTTTAGTCATGAAATCAGTTATAGAAAAACATTTATTTGCTTATGTCATTAGTAATGCTACTAGTTATGTCAAATGCTATGCCATAAGTGATGCCCTTAATAAGGTCACTATTGATATAAGCAAGGACTACGGTTTGCACTGTGAATCATAATTGTGAAATTTCAGAGGTTTTGAAAGTTTGAGCCAGATCGATTACTCAATTTTTAATTAGGAGATTTTCATTGAATTACATGCCTTTAACTTATCTCTGATTGATATAAAATATAATATAAGTGTGAAAATGTGTTACTGTGCCAAAAGTGTTCAGTTTACCTATGTCTTACCTTTTTCCCAAAAGCTTTATGGTCAGCTTATTTTCCCTTAGCAATTTATCCTCCAGATTTATCTTGGTTCACCATCTGCTTTTATAGCTACATATGAAAGGTTAGTTTGCTTTCTTTCATTTTGTGAATGCTCGTTTAGATACAATTTAGCTGTTTAGGCTCCCATAGTGAGAGTTAGTTCTCTCTTTTCTTTCCTTGTTTTATGCTGTTTTCCACTCTTTCATTGTTTGTTATTGCTTGAGTTATTTCAATGCGTTATGCTACTCTTGTCTGTGAAATATGCTGTTAGACGCAGTTGTCTCCTTGTCTGGTCTTTGATGGGCATTTTTACCATCTCTTTTCTTTGTTGCCCTGTATGATTTAGGTATATTGATAATTGTACCTATGTCCATATTTATTATGCTCCAATATTTTAATTGTGAACATTTTCTTTCTATATTGTCAACTTTTTAAACTTTGATTTTTTTTCTTCATAGAATCTATCTTTTAAAATGTGTCCGTACTGTCTTCAAGTGTTTCTTCTATATTTCTTCTTGGAGGTGAGAAAGCTGAAAATATTTACAAAAATGTCACCATGTAATAATAATATAGAAATGTTTCAAATATTAAAATGAAAAATGCATAATAGCTTGAATGTAGAAAAATGTGCCTTTATTTAATGTGCAAACATGAAAAGTGCTTTTTACACCAAACTACACAAGCGTCACCGCTCAATGAAGAATGGGCCAGCCGAGGTGGCGAGAGGCTTAATCATTGGACCCTAGAATATTCATTCTTACTTATTGCTCGCACCAGTGTAAGAAGAGAGCCCAAAATTCATACTTCTTTTTCCCCTTATCTGAGCTGTCTAACATGTCTACATTTTTCACAGATTTGACCAAATCAGCACAGCTAGGAGGAATCTGTGATACCCATTGTTTGCAGATCTCTCTACGCACCAAGAGAATGCCAAAAATAACCAATAAGATGTTTACCTTAACTTCTAGGTTCAAAGCATTCGTTAACACATTACTCACGGCCTCTCAAAATGGCTGAATCCTTGGACAGTGTACAAACATGTGCAAGTTATCTTACTTCATACTGCCGCACTTTGGGCATGCGACATCACCCGAGAATCAAATTTAGATAACCTATGGGGGGTCCACTAAGCCCTATGTGTCAGGTGTGCTCCGCAGGATCCAGTTGCTGCTAATAGGGGTCCACCTCCTGATGTCACCAACACCCTGAAGTGGAGACACAAGGTGTTCGAACCATCAAGCGAGGGAAAGGAAAGGAAAGGTGGCAGCAGGAAAAAGGATCTGAAACAACATCAATACAAAGTTATAAACAAAGCAGGTGACAATTGACTACTCTCATGTGGTCTCACTAGACTATGCAATACTTGTCTTATATTAGATTGACCTCTTAATGTAGCAGAGTATCCAAGACCATCCTTCTCCAGGGATACATCTGTAATCACATGAGAGGTACATGCAAACTTAGTAACACACTTCCTGTGAACACAACCACAACTCAGTTTGTTCAAAACATACTCAAATAACATAAAAAAGGTAATTGCTTTCACGTAAAGATGGCCACAAATCAAAATTTGATAAGGGAGCCTCCCTATATCATGAAGGTAGCTATTAGTAGAGTTTGAATCCTTTCGAAATGTGAGAAGTCAAAATAGAAGAAACAAGAATGAGTCTTAAACTGAGCCTGTATACCGATAAGGTAAGACGTGGCAATTTGGAAACCACCATCTTCCGCCCAGTCCTTATCCAAAGAGGGTAAACCAGAAAACACGGCAACGTGTGGTTACCCTCACCACCACGCTCCGCTATGAGCACTGTGCTTAAGATATTAAGCTTTACGATATCCAACAATGGAGAACATACGGTAACGTGTAGTAGAAGACTACGATGCACATCTTCTCTAGGAACTCTGAAGAGGAATATAGGAATACGGTAGCGCGTGGTTGCAGACTTCACCACCGCGCTCCGCTTCACAAATCTTCACTGCAAGGAAACAAGTCTTTTAGAATACGGCAACGAGTGGTTAAAAGACATCACTGCGTTCTGATTCGTAATATGCAATCCGGGAAGGTGGGGAACTCGGGAAGAAGTATGGCAGCTCGTGGCAATTAACTCACTGCGCTCCACACAACATAAGACAAAATCCTTACCAGAACCTCATGTCTCACGAAACGACGAAGACTTTCAGCCCCCTGCCTGGGAGCCCGAAATCAGGGAATCAGGAAGGGAAGATACGAGGGACGCTGACTAGCATGCCAGCCGCTCAAGAACAATAACCAGAATTACGCGCTTCAGTTCCAGCACAACCTCACCAGAAGTACTTCCCCCGACAGAGCATCATGGGATTTGTAGTTCGATACTATCAGGCAGGCGTGGCTTGCACCGATCCTGACAGTATAACTGGTAAAGAGATGGTTCCTTCTCAGGTATGCAGGTTTGACTTCTTTGTATAACATAGAAA
This sequence comes from Lissotriton vulgaris, assembly GCF_964263255.1. NCBI lineage: Eukaryota > Metazoa > Chordata > Amphibia > Caudata > Salamandridae > Lissotriton > Lissotriton vulgaris. The sequence goes on along the minus strand of NC_141695.1, from coordinate 1,183,646,253 downwards.
TAGATACTTGCCATTGGTCTTCCAGGGTAGTCTCCGGCAAGCCTCCTTCCCAAAGATCGTGTGGCAGGGTGGAAGCCCCATCTTCCAATTCCAAAATAAACCAATACCAAATCGCAATTTCTTTCTTTGGTACGACCCCCACCAGCAATTTCTCCTCAAATTCATTGGGTTCTCCTATTTTTATATTTTCCGCTTGATACCAAATTTGTATTTGCAAAAACTTAAATCTTGTAATGTCATGAGCCGTTTCCTGTACACACCATTTCCAAGTAATTAGGTTGCCGTCCTTGAATACATGTTTCCGTCTCAATATACCAGCCTCTTTCAATGGCAGTGCCAAAACGTCTTTTGTCCATTCCGGAGAGCCCGGAGCTTCAAATATAGGAGTTGAATAACTAAAATATGGCAATTTTGTGACCTTTCTAATCTTATACCACCTCTCAGCCACACCCCTTAAAATCTTCAACCTTAATTTTTCGAAATATTTTGGATCTGCATATTTATACATTAAGCCACAATCTGCTCCTTTCTCTTTCTTTAACATCACCGCAAACATTTTACCAATCTCCGTATTTGTAGGTCTATTCAGTACCATTCTGCCATTCTTCAGTAGGAAAGCCCAGGAGTAAACAAGAAGATCTGGCAAAGCTAGCCCCCATTTCAACAGCCTCCTTTTAAGTTTCTTCCAAGATATCCGTGCTCCTTTGGATGCCCAAATAAAAGTGCTAATCTGCCCTTGCATCTGGACAAACCACTCTTTCCTAAATGGCAGAAGGATTGAATCAAACAAGAAAGTAAACTTCGTAAGAATTATAATTTTTACAAGATTAACTCGACCAAACAATGTTAATGGCAAGTGTGCCCAACTCTTTAGCCAGTCCGTCACTTCTTTCCTCACCTTCTCAACGTTTTATTTAGTCAATTCTGTGATGTCCTGGGTAATTTTAACGCCAAGGTATCTAATTTCCTTCTTACACTTTGTCTCTCCAACCTCTGTATGCCAGGCCATAACCTCTGTTTTCTCCTTTTTTATATCATATCCTGAGACTTTTCCAAAATCTGTTGTTAAAGTTAAACTAAACTAAGGGATTCTTTTGAGTTGGTCGTGAAAATTAAAATATTATCTGCAAATAATCCTGCTTTCTTGCTCCAGCCATTAAATTCAAAAGGGGAGGTATTCCTATTCTCCCTAGTTCTCATAGCCAGTTGTTCAATGTACACATTGAACAATAAAGGCGACAGGGGGCAACCCTTCCTTGTGCCCCTTGTAATCTGGACAGCTTTTGTCAGTCCCCCATTGACCAGAATCCTGTCTTCGGGTGCAGAGTATATTCCCCTCAAAATTCTACAAAAGTTCGGGCCCAGGTTAAGAGATTTGACCAGTGCCTGCAAATAAACCCAGTTAACACGATCAAATGCCTTGGCAGCATCCAGGGCCAAGACTGCCAAGGGGAGCTTATAGGCAGAGGCCAAGTCAATAGATCTTATAAGAGCGTATGTAAGCTCTTTTAACAATGTGCCTCTAATGAACCCCTTTTGGTCCTCCTGTACCAATTGTGACATAACCCCATTCAATCTTTCAGCTAAAACTTTTGCAAAAAGCTTACAGTCACAATTTAGCAGTGATATAGGCCTATAAGCATCAATTTTTTAGTTTGACGTTTTTTTCTGCAGCAAGAGAACCCCATCTACCTCTTAGAAAGCCCTTATATGCGTCCCAAACAACCCCTATCATAGATGCACCCTAGTTATTATGAAAAAAAATGATTTTGTTTCTTCCTTCCGAATATCTAAAACCCCTTCTTTTAGTAATATCTTGTGATCTAATGTCCACCTAGACTGAACAGACCCCTCGACCACCTTCAAACGTAATCGAATTGCTGAGTGGTCGGACAGGTGCACTCCTACATGTTTTACTTCTAAAACGTGATCCTATAATTTATCATCCATCAGAAGGTAGTCAATACGTGAGTGATGTCTATATTTTTTGTTATAAAATGTAAAGCCTTTCTGGATTCCTGCCTTAAGACGCCAAATGTCACTAAGTCCCATTTGGTTAAAAATTACACTTATCAATTTCAACATCTTGGGGTTAACTACTGCTTTGCTGTTCAGGGACCTATCTATTTTATCATCTAGAACCGCATTAAAATCACCTGCCATAATGATTGGATCTGGAAAATTGAAAAGTTCAGTAAATAGATCCTCCAACGGGCCAGTATCATCCTGATTCGGACCACAATACCCTAGTAGTGTATTTTTCTGTCAAAAAAGATTTTCTTTAGCCACCTACCATCTACCTGCTATACTTGAGATGTTACTCATATTCATATTCATCCCTTGTATAACCAAGATAGCCACTCCTTTTGTACCTACAGTTTGTTTTGTGTGAGGAACCTGAAAACCCATCTTCTAGCTTTGAATATCTCTCTACATTCTTTCTCCGTTTGATGTGTCTCTTGTAAATAACTATTTGCACGGGACAATCCCTTAGATATTGCAGAATTCTCTCCTGCCTAACTTTCAACTGAAGCCATTCACATTTCATGAAATAATTTGTATCTCCCTTATTCCTTTCTCACCCATATTTTCCAAAATCAGGCTCCACACACTGGTATAGTATCAACGAGGCTTCTGAATACTTTTTTTAATTTGTTATTCCTTATGCTCCCCACACTGTGCACCCTACACTGTCCCCCCCATGGAAAACCCTACCCGATTCTTCAGGGCCTAAGCCCTATGGGCATCCCCCAAAGTGCGTCTCAAAAAAGAAACCTAAAATAAATAAAACTTATACATGTACTATGTAGGACTCAGTTATCTTTAATCTTAACACTACAGTGACCTATCGTAATGCTACAGTGACCCTTTATTCCATATCGTCTTACTAGCCCCCAGGCTGAATTGATTAGATACATTTATCTACCTCCTCAAAAAATCGAAAAGTGTGCATTTTATTGTCAAACATCTTTCACCCGCTCCATGGTACGACGAGTCACTTAAAACTGAAAAAACAAATGGTAAGATCTTAGAAAGAAAATTGAGAAAAGATTATGCTTCTGCGTCCAAGTTGATGTATAAAAATGCTTTGAATAAATATCATAAACTCTGCAAACAGGCACAAGTAAACTTTGTTACTGTGACTATTTCTAAAGCGGCTAATTGTTCTAAAACTCTGTTCAATACGATAAAGGAACTCGCCGGTTCCAAAACCTTAATGCAGCCTCCTGCATTGACTCAGACTAAGGGCCCGATTAGGATCACGGACGGACTTGAGTCCGTCCGCGACCCCTGAGGAGGAGGGAACGTCCGCAAGGGCTGCGGCGTTCCCTCCGAGCAGATTAGGTGGTCACATCCACTATCTTTAACATTGCGGCGGGTGCAGCTTCAAGCTGCAACCGCCGCAAGGTTAAAAATGCATGCATCGCATTTGCATGCACAAAGCGGCATGCACAAAGCGGCAGGCACTGCGCGATGCCTGCAGCTTTGTGCACGCAAATGCAGGGTGGTACCATAGGTACCCCCATGTGCACCCCCCCACCCCCCCTTCACCCAGGGGGCCCGCAACGGGCCCCCGAAGTGAAAGTCTGTATGCTTTTCCACGTCGGGATAGCCGCCACGGAAAAGCATGTCTTTCCCACCATCCTAATATGGCTGGCGGTGTCTGATAGACACCACCACCATATTAGAGCTTTTCCGCCTCAGTCGGAAGGCGACCGCGGCGGAAAAGCGGCGGACGGACTTTTCGTCCCCCCAGCCATCCTAATCTGGCGGGGGGACATTGAAGGCTCCGCTGCGGAGAATCCGCATCCTCCGGGCCGGCGGTGGCTTCCGCCGGCCCGGAGGCTGCAAATTCTCCGCGATCCTAATCGGCCCTTTAATGTGAGGAGTTAGCCTCCTTCTTCATTCACTAAGTCGACAACATTTACCAAGATATTGTTTTGGAACAGACTGCACACCAGATCATAGTTCATCCATCTCAACCCCCGATAGATATGGCGCATTCTTTTCCTAACCAGGATGAAAAACACAATGACTTAGATCACTCCCTAATGACTTGGCCTCTACTTACAACAGAAAGTGTAATTACATTCTTAAAGAGCATCAAATCTGGATCTCCAAAAGACCCATTACCCGTATCTATACTTAAACAGTTAAACACCTCTGTATTATCTGTGATAACCCACCTCCTAAATACATCAATAGAGGAATCTACGATTCCTTCAACATGGTAACATGCAATGATCCTTCCCCTTCTCAAGAAAGAAAATGCGGACCCAGAGATATCCAGCAATTATCGTCCTATATCATTGCTCCCTGTGTTGTCAAAAATTTTGGAAAAACACATTCACATACACCTAACTCAATATGCCATAACAAACAATCTTCTTCACTCATCTCAATCAGGCTTCAGAGAAGGCTTTTCAACTGAGACCACCCTACTTGGGGTTAAGGAAGGCATACAACACCATTTAGACAACGGGGGATACAGTGGCGCTCATCTGTTTGAACTTGAGCGCCGCATTTGACATGGTATCCCACACGGTGCTTCTAAAAACCCTGAAGTCACAGGCCTTTGGAGGGACTGCCCTTAACTGGCTCATTGCCTTACTTGCAAATCGTACCTTCCAAGTCTTCTCCCAAACTGCCTGCTCTGAAGTCCATTCTTTTGCTCACGGGGTGCAACAGGGATCCATCCTCAGCCCCTTATTATTTAATCTTTATGTAAGACCACTGGCTGAAATGGCTGAGAAATCTGGTTTTTCCATGTATTCCTATGCCGATGATTCTCAAATTATTTTCTCCTTATCTTCACATAACACAACTACACCCTCCACTCTAAAAACTGTTCTAAATAACATAGCATCATGGATGCAAAACATTTTTTTTAAACTAAATGGAGAAAAAACGGAGATACTAGTACTGGGAAAACAAAAAGATCTCTGGAACCAGCAACACTGGCCATGCATCCCTCACCACAAGTTCGCAACTTAGGCATCATAATCGATGATGCACTTACTATGCATCCACAACCAGTTAAAGTTGCAGCAACTTGTTTTACCATCATTAAATGGCTGCGAAAAATTTGCTGAATGCTACCAGAAGCAACTAGAAAAACCGTAGTTAATGCCTTAATTACATCAAGGCTTGACTACAGCAATGTGGTCTATATGGGATCAAATAAATCTGTAATCCATAGACTACAGATGGCCCAAAATGCCGCAGTTGGACTCTTATGTGGATTCCCTAAAACCACTTCCATCTCGGCCGATCAACGCAAACTACGCTGGCTGAAAATGGAGAACCGAATAAAATTCAAGGCTCTTAATTATATGCACAAAATCAAATCCCGTAGTGCTCCCAGTTACCTGCTAGCACTGGCCAAACCATATTTTCCCTCTCGCAATCTCCGGTCAGCCACCCAAGTAATGTTCGCTGTCCCGAAATTTAAATTAGCCCGGATGGGCGGCAAATCCTTCTCTTTCCTAGGCCTTTTACTTTGGAATTCGCTCCCCACTGCTCTTCGTAATGAGGCAAACCATATCCAGTTCCGCAAGTTATTAAAAACCTGGCTGTTCGACAAATAGAATGCTTTCTGTCTAACATGCCTTGACCTGCTTTTTGCGCCAGGAAACCCTTTTTGGGTAAGCTGTCGCGCATTATAAATTTAAAAAGTAAACTAAACATCACTTTCAGAAAAGCTTGGAATTTCAGCTGAACTTAAGCCCCCAACCGTTTTAAAGGCTCAATTCTTTTCCCAAATTCCCACTGCCTATTGGAGGTGACACTGGACAAGTCAGATCTAATTTCAAACCTAGCCCCGTCCACCTCCATCGTTTTTTTTCTCAATGCCTTGGCCAGGATCTTATCCTTAAGTGTGTTAGGAAATTAACTAATATTCTCCTTGGTTTAGTTTGATTCGTGTTAAGTCTGTAAGGGTCCCTCTGAATACTTTGAACGGCTCTTGCAATCTCTTCTTCGGTTTCCTCCAGCTGCATTTCGCTCTTAATTAACTGTACTATAAAGGTTTTAATATCTTCTTCTTCTTTCCCCTCCGGAATTTTCTAAGATCTTCGTGTTATTCCTCCTTTGAAAATTCTCTAATCTTTCGACCCTCTCCTGCTGTTCTTTCTCCCTTGTTTTGAGACTCAATTTCAACTATAGTAGTTTTAACTGTCTCTTTGAGGCCTTTAACTTCATCTTCTAACGTCAATGTTCTGATACTTAAATCATCAATTTTCTTTTCCAGAATTTCACAAACAGCTCTGATCTCTTTCTGACTAGACTCAGAAGTTTCAAATCTGCTCTTTTTTTCAATCATGGGGGCAGTAAAAATTGCGCTTACTGAACAGTCAGACTGGTCTCCCCTCTCCGCATTACCCAGACTACGACCAGCTTCTCTATCAGCTTCTTTTCCAGCCTCTTTCTCCTAGAGCCTGCGTCTGCAAGGTCTGTTGTTTTAGTCCTAGTATCTACGTCAGGTGCCAAAACCTGATAACGGTTTGGACTCAAATGTCTGGACCAATCGCCCATATTTGTCTGCTCCATCCTTTCACTTACTCCTTCTGGATTTTTATCTAACTCTTCAAAACCTCCCCTTGCTTTGCCCAAGATCAGAGTTTTTGGCAAGACCTTAAAATATGTCTTGAGCGAGGAAGTAACCTTAAGCTATTGTAGATCCAGACCTGCTTATTTCTTTGGTTTTAACCTCCTTTTGCCTTCACTGATTCAGCTTCCCCTTCTACAAAAACAGGATTCAACAACTCCCGGTCTCTTCCACCACTCTTTTTCATTGCGCTCCTAAGAGTATATCTTGATATTCCCCTGGGTCCTGTAATGCCTAAACCTCCCTTAAGGGCTTTCTCTTTCTCTTTTTTTCTGCTTTTACTTTTATTTATCTCCCTTCGCTTACAGACTCTTGCAGGAACTCTTCCCTGATCTGAAGTCCAAACCTCAGCGTTCTCCCTGCACTCCTCACTACACTCCCCCCGCTCTTTGCTGCTGCGACGCTCCTCAACTCCAATTCCGGCTCAGGCTCCAAACCCAACACCGCTGTCTCTGATTCCTCCTCCTCTGCCCCGCAAGAGAAACCTTGCAGCAGCGCGCCGGCCCCTCCGCAGCTTCAGCACCACCCTCCCCCACGGCTGCTCTGCCGTGTTGCCAGTGCTAGCAATAGCCACAGAATGCTAAAGGGTGACCTAGGGACAGCCACGAACACCAGATTCCTCCGTGGACACACGATCAGCTTAACTACCGTTCCACTGCTCCCAGGTAATCTCAAATTTTCAAAATTCCAGATTCCAAGTTGTGTTTCGCTTTCTGACAGTCAATTAATTTGTTTTTCCGATATGCACTCGACTTCACCCGCGACCCGCCCGTTAGCCGGCCGCCATGTTTTCCCCCAACCAACTTTTTCCTTCTTTTCGCACACCATATGATTCACTGCACTTAGATTGTTTTCTTTGTCGCATATGCAATAATAAACATAATGAACAGGTGTATTAACGAAAAGAAAATGCTTGCTGTAACTTACATTTCGTGATTTAACTAGGGCATACCAGAATTTGAAAGTGTAATTGAATAGAGCAACTCATTGATCTACGATGGGACTCTAGACAGCTAACAAAGTAGGCTAGCAAAAATGTCTCATGAGAACTTTTGTAGCTTTAACTTTTTGTAATACGTTGGCCATTTCTATCTGACTTCATGTTGGTGTGGATGTTTACTGTGAGAACTGAGGGCAAAGACGATGAACCATTGGAAGACCTCTCGACATATGACATTCACCTGTTTTTGCAACATGTTTAGCTGCTTTCTATTTAGTATGGGTTCCTCGCTAGAGAGGTAATACCCACTTCTCAGCCCATTCCATGGCATCCTACCCAGCCATGCCCCTTGGCACCTTGCTGTGCAGCCTGACCTGCTATAAGTAAACAATTATGGTGATTTATTTAAATGTCCTTGCACTTTGTGAGGAGAATTTTACATTTCTGTTTCATGCTGATCATAGCTACTGCTGTAATCTTTTCCTTCTCACCCTTTTAGACGTTTCCTACTGCAATTATCTGGAGAACTTAGCAGAATCTTCAGAACTATACTTTATGGGGAGTTCATTCTTCCTCTTAGTTATCTGAATTTGTTCCAAAATCTACTAGCTAAAGATTTCTTTATGGGTACTTGTTAGGATAGAATAGGTCCTTTTGTTTAGAATAAGGATGATACTCTGAATGGAACACACTATGTTTTGCTTCTCTATGCTTGTTCTAAGAAAATGTATTTCTTATTATTTCTGTAATTGATTTGCCACAAATTGGAATAAAAGAACAGAAATACCAACTAATCTACTAAAATAAGATAATACATTTTTAAACTTCATCATCTCTCTATTGACTGAACATCACATTTAATTATTGATGTCTTTGATGTGTAATGCTTCATTCAAAAACAATAGCAAAGATTCACTGGCTGAGAACGGCATGGAACTTCTGGGTTCTCTAAGTAAGTGCATTTTATGGTAGCATCTTTTGTGGAAATGTTTGAGAGTTTTCCGCACTAGCACAGGGAACAGACATAGGTACAGATAAAAAGAGAAAAGCAATGTAAAAGAGTGACAGTTCGAGATAAAAAGACAGATAGAAAGAGAAAAGCACAAAAGGCTGGTAAAGACCCAATAGAGAAAGAGAAGCAGTGAGAGTAAAAGAACCAAGTAAGAGTAAACTGTTTACAGACATACTTAGAGACAAAGGAAGAAAACTAAATAGCCAGAGTAATAGAGCGTTAAGGATGAACAGAGAGGGAGAGAGCGAGGGAGGGGGCACAGCGGAGAGAGACAGGGAAAGTCAGAAAGAGACTCAAATAGTGCAAAACTGGACCAACAGAGTTGAAGAGCGAAGGAGAGACAGAGAGACATAAAAAGGAAAGAAAATGAGAGAGATGGGTAGTGAACCACAAAGGCATAGTGAGATAATGTCACAGAGAAAGAGCATGATAAAAAAAGAGACATAAAGGGACATAAAGCAAAAGTGAGTGACAAATTCACAGAGGAAGAGAGAGATAAAGAGCCTGAAAGAAACCATCAGAGAGTCATTTAAAGACAGAGAGAGTGAAAAATGACAGAATTAAACAGATAAAGATAAACAGTATCACTTGAAGAAGAAAAGTGAGTAAGGCAAAGGCAGAAAGAGAAAGGAATACAGGAGGAAAGAGTCTGTGGGAGAGAGGAAGATAGACAGTCAGTCACAGAAAGAGAGAGCGAGATAGAGAGTGCAAGAGAGAGAGAGAGAGAGAGAGAGAGAGAGAGAGAGAATGCCTCAGACAGAAAAAAGAGAGAGAAAGTCGGAAAGAAAAGGAAAGAGAGAAAATCACAGAGAAACAGAAGATGGTTATAACAGAGTCAGAAAAGGAGAGATAGGGTCCAAGCAGGCAAGAGAAAGACAGGCTGCGAAAGTGAGACTGAAGGAGATGGAGAGAAAAAGTAGCTGTGATAGAGATAAAGATAGCAATACAGAGAGAGGTACATTGAGAGCGCAATATGGAGGAGAAAATAGACAGACACAGAGGAAGAGAAACAGAAGGAGAGAAGTAGAGAGATGAAGGAAAATAGAGAGACAGACAGGGCAAGAGAAACAGACAGACGGATAAACAAAAAGATAGAAAGAGATAAAAAGAGAGAGAAAGAACAACAGTGCTAGATAGTCAGAGTGATCATGTATAGCAAGCACATAAGTCTACAATAATGAACATATGAAAAGGGGGGCCCTTGGACCCCCCGCCCGCATGGTGGCGCGGTGATCCCCTCTTCCCATGCCTACCGGTGGTGCGGGGCGTGATCTCCCGGCGCCCAATGGAACGTGGGAGGTGTGCGCCACACCACCGGTCGGCTGACGCCCAATCCCTGACCCGGAGGCGTGGTTTAGACTCCCGGGTCAGAGGGGTGGGCGTCGAGGGGAGAGGGGAGGGGGCGGCCCGCCCTCTCCTCGAGTCTCTGAGAATAAAGGAGGGGGGAGCGCTCAGTTGACCCTTCTTGTCGCCTGACGCTTCCCCACACTGGTCGTGCCCCGCGCTCGGGGCCTCCTAATTTTCTGTTTCTTTTCAGATCAAGGACTGTTGACTGGAGTGTGTGGTAGCGCGACATTGGAAGCAGACAAACGGATCGAGGACGGTGGATCTGTAGAGTACAGGACACGCAAGTCAGCGAAAGTAAGAGGAAGCAAGGGCTTGCATTTCATCACCTCGTGTGGCCGCCGGGTGGTTCCACATTAGAGTCTGGCCACCCATTACATTTGGAAAAGCCAGTGTTGCGGTCGCTGTTGCGTGGTGCCCATAGCCCCCTGCACATCCTCCGTCTCATGAAGGTATAGGGCGCACTGGTTGTGAATCTGATCTGTGAGTGAAGTGATCAATAGTAAGAATGCCAGTGGCTAAAGCTAAGGGGTCAAAGATGGAGTTGATGTTTCAGGCCATGATGCGTAAGATGAATGCCATGGATAAAAGATTGAGTTCGGTTGATGGCCTAGAGGCCCGTGTGATGAAAAGAATGGATGATATCGAAGGCCCGCGTGGTAGGCCCAAGCGGCAGATTAACGCGTCTTTACCGGAGGGGGATTCCGATTCCTCGCCGAAGAAGGGCAAGGCTAAACGGCCAAGGCGCAATGCTTCTGCTCCTACTCCAGTGGCGGTGCCCGCTACCCCGGAGCCGGTATTCCCGGCCCCCTTGGCACCCGCTCCCGCATTGCCAGCAGGGGCCAATCCTGTCGGGCCGGCGCCATCTGCCCCAGATCGCCCACTCCCATCGCCCCCAGTGCCGGCACCCTTGGCACCGTCTGCACCGGTGGTGCCAGCAGCAATACTGGATTGTGACACTCAGATCCCTCCTGAGTTAACAGCCCAGATAGCGGCGATACTTCCTTGACTACAGAAAGGGGGTATGCTGCCGTCAACGTTAGATCATGCCGCAGAGGTGGCAAAAATGGTGGAGAAGATTAGGGCGGGAACAGTTACAAGTGCGGTTCCGGCTTCTGTTTCTCCCTCTTCTGCAGGTTTGGATGCCGCTCGACCGAACGGAAGCGATGCAGGACCAGCCCCGGCGCCCGGTAACGGTAAGGAGGTAGCCCTGCCTCTCTTAGGAGACGGGACGATTCCGTCTTGGAGCGAGGATTTAGGGCAACATGTTTCTCGAGCGGCGAAAGAGATGATTTGGGCGGGAAAGTACATATATATTTTCTCTTTGCTGTTAGACAATAGGGAAATGGAAAATGCCAAAATGCTAAAAGAATGGATGCACCCTAGCTAAAGGAGAGTACAGTGTGCGAAGTTTAGGGTGGAGGAAACACTGAGCAATTGGATCAGGGCCTTCTCCATTCTTACAGCTATCACTGTTGAATGCCCTCCAAACGTTCATGCGGCAATGGCGTGCTATCAGAGCAGGATTGTGGGTTGGAGCGAGCAATATGCAGGGGACACATGGAAAGAATATGACGTGAATTTCAGAAAGTCGAAGGAGTTTCACTTATCATTGTCATGGGACAAGGTGGACTCATTGTCATGGCATAAACAGTTCGGAGGGGGCTCGGCCCCCACCCAGTCCGGGACCGTAGCCAACGTCTTCCCCGCAAAGACCCAACAGCCCTTTCGGGCGGCATCAGGGAATGAGTTCACGGGGAAAGGCAGGGGGGCGGTGGGGAAAGAAAAGGTGTGTGTTGGGATTTCAACAAACGTTTGTGTACTAGACCCGCTGGCACTTGTAGATTCAGGCATGTATGTGCAATCTGTGGCCACACCTCTCACCCCGAGACTACATGCAGAAAAAGTGGTAATCAGAATCAGAGAGGGGGTAAGAAACCCGAATAGTGCAGGGAATCCAGTTAGCCCTCCCTGGTTAATGTCCTGGCAATGATTCCATGGTTGAACAGATACCCAGACCATGGCGCAGCTGCGTTATTGCAGGAAGGTTTCTCCCAAGGTTTCCGGATCCCTTGCCGGGGGACACATTGGCAGTGCGCACTGTAGGAATCAGTTATGCGCACAACAGAATCCTGCGGTGGTTTTGGCTAAGAATCAAAAAGAACTGTCCCTGGGGAGGGTAGCGGCCCATTCCAGGAAGTCCCGGTGCCGATGTTTGTCTGTTCACCATTAGGCGTAGTACCCAAGAAAGAGAAGGGCGAGTTTAGGTTGATCCATAACTTGTCGGCACCAAGAGGGGTGTCCGTGAATGATGCGATAAACAAAGCAATTTGCAGTGTGAAATATGCCTCCTTTGATCAAGCAGTTGAGTTATTGTGGGGATTGGGGCGGGGCACTCTCATGGCCAAATCGGATATTGAATCCCCCTTTTGTTTGTTGCCGGTGCATCCTTTGGACCACCACCTACTTGGGTTTGCTTTTGAAGGAAAGTTCTATATGGACAAATGTATGCGGATGGGTTGCTCGATCTCTTGTGCGTACTTTGAGACTTTCAGTTCCTTTCCTGAGTGGGTCATGAGACAGGCCACGGGCCACAAGCAGATTATGCATTACTTGGACGACTTCCTGTTCTTGGGAGCGGCGGGTACTTCGGAGTGTGCCTGGGCATTGCAGGAATTTTGAGTGCTCATGCAGGCTTTCGGGGTTCCGCTAGCACCCGGGAAGACAGTTGGTCCGACCACTTGTTTGGAGTTCTTGGGTATCGAGATTGATTCACTGGAGGGGTGCTTTAGATTACCCACAAGCAAAGTATCGAATTTCAGGGCGGCATTGTGCCAGTGCCTTCAGAAGGAGAAAGTTACATTGCAGCAGCTGCAGGAGACGGTGGGCCAATTGAACTTTTCATTGCGAGTTATCCCAATGGCATGCCCTTTCTCTCAGTCGATTGCCCAAGCCATGAAAGGTTTGAGAGAGAAACATCACCGCACTAGACTGTCATCAGAGGTTCGCCAGGATATGCGGATATGGGTAGCATTCCTAGAGGATTTCAATGGCAGAGTAGTGTGGCCGGCCCCCCCCACATCATCGGCAAAGTTGGGCCTATGGACCGACGCTGCTGGAAGCGTGGGCTTTGGCGCCATTCTGTGCACAAAGTGGGTCGCCCAAAAATGGCCTGAGGAATGGGGATCTTGAGGATTGACCACCAACATCGGATTCCTGGAATGGTTCCCGATATGGGTGGCATTGATGGTCTGGCCGGCTGTAACGGGGAGGACTTGAGTCCGCCAGGCTTACCTGTCTCACCTCTCTTTAACCAGCACACAGGGGCCTGGAGAGACACAGATGTCCTGGACGACACAGACCCGGAAGAGAGTGGCGAGCCCTGCTTCTTTAATTGGGCGGAGTTGGAACGGGACAACGTCACAGGGAACACCCCCTCGTCACAGGTAAAGGCCGCCCAGGAATGCACACAGGTGTGTTTTACACCCGGAGGCGACGGAGGTGAGAGAGACGGAAGGCGAGGTGGAGAGGAAGAAGAGTGCGGAGGAGAGCGGAGTTTGGGAATGAAGGCGGAGGAGAGGACGGAGGCGGAGAGAAGACCGGAGGAGAGAGAACATCGGAGGACAGAGGCGGAGAGGAGACCGGCGGAGAGAGAACATCGGAGGACGGAGGCGGAGAGGAGACCGAGGAGAGAGAACATCGGAGGACGGAGGTGACGGTCAGAGACGAGGACGGAGAGAGGAGCGCTGAACTTGGAAGTTCCAGAGGAGCAGAATCCAACAAGCCAGGAGGCCAACTGGAAGGCACTTCGCTCAGCCACACTTCAAGGGAAGTGTGGCTACCAGAGGTACGATCAAGGTTTTCGGGCTGGGCGGGTTTGAAGTGGGTTAAACCCCCATAAAGACTCCTAGTTCGCATCCCGTGCACTACCCCTCCCTCACTACCCCATCACTGTGGACCCTAGTCGACTACTTGTGCACGTGTGTTCCCTCACTCCCTCCCCTGTGCAGTTGTGCAGGACAGATATCTAAAACGCCATTGTCTTTCTTCCCTGCACGGACGAGACGCCACGACATCGTGGAGGAAGAGGCACAGACCACCAGTCCCAGAAGACACCGGGACGAGCGGCGGAAAGCGACAGAGAAACGCCAGCAAAGACTTTCAGAGGATTCGGAAAGCCCCCTGCCCTACTACAGGAAAACCATACACCGAAAAAGGACCTTTAAGTCAATAAAACCTGCGTTACCCAAAATACCGATGTCAGTAAGTCTATTCGAGGGGAATGTGACCTCGCACACACCAACACCAGTCAGCAAGGGCGAACCCGAGGCGCCACACCGGCGCACCTGAGCAATTGGTCAGTGGTGTTCTGGTTGGACAACACGAGCGTGGTAGAATGCATTAATCAGCAGGCGGCGCGGTGTCCATTCATACTGCGTTTGGTAAAGGAGATTGTGCTACAATGTTTGAAATGGAACGTGACCTTCAGGGCCAAACATGTGCCAGGAGTTCTCAATAATGCAGCTGATGTCCTTTCCCGCTTCAAAATGCAGGTGTTCGGGGAACAGCTCCCTGCAGTGGACCCATCGCCGGCACCTTTCCCGGTTGCTCTCTGGCGGAATGGTGCCCCAGACTACCGTACCTCATGGCATCTAGCCTAGCCCCACGGACCAGAACAGCATATGAAGGGGCGTTCTTGTCTTATTGTACTTTTCTTGGGCAGGGTTGGGAGAATAACTGGGTATGTGAGGACAGTTTTGTTGCATACTTAGAGCTGATGCACAGGGAAGGGCGCTCGGTGACAGACGCAAACAGACACAGGGCTGCTGTTTCATTCTTCGCTCAGGCCAGGGGCGTGAGGGACCCTACAAACACATTTGTAGTGCGCAAAGCGTTGAGGGGCTGGCGTCGCATTCAGGGACACTCGACAGATTCAAGAAAGCCCATTGGGCTGGTAAGGCTTACAGCCCTGTTCTTAGCTCTTCCTGATGTCTGTAGTTCCCCTTGGGAGGTGCTGTTTTTCAAGGCGGCGTTCACGCTAGCGTTTTATGGGGCCCTGAGATTAGGCGAGCTAGTAGCTGCGTCCAAAGTGGACAAAGAGGGTGGCCTACAAGTGGCCTGCGTGGGGATCCGTGCCGACACCATGTGTGTAACAATTAAAAGATCGAAGACCGACCAGGAGGGAAAGGGGGAAACAATAGTGCTTCACCGTGCTCGGACCAACCCTTGTTGCCCAGTCTCGCATGTGGAGGCTTTTGGGAGGCAGCGGGACGGGACGCCCGGAGGGGCACTATTTTGTCACATGGATGGTACTCCTTTAACTAGGTACCAGTTTAGGAAAGTCCTGGACTTAACTATTGCAAAGGCAGGCTTGGATCCTGCGGAATTTGGCTCCCATTCTTTTAGAATCGGGGCAGCAACGGAAGCAGTAGTAAGGGGACTCCCAGCCGAAAAGGTAAAAAGGATTGGGAGGTGGTCCTCTGAGTCTTACAAACACTATGTACGTGTTGGCATGTTGTGACAGAGCTGGATGACTCACGCTTGTATCTCTTGGTTTTGCAGTTTCTCGAACCTGTCACGCGGGAGAGGAACTTGCCGAAAGTCGGCAGAAGACACCATCATTGCAACGAAAGCATCAGGAAGATCGTCGGACATTGGTGACTTGGGTTGTGGGCCACTCCTATGTTAGGCGTGCTAAAACTGTATTTCTTTTAGGTGACAGGATGAGAAGGGTGAAAGAGGAGGGATTCTCCATCTCATTCTTCGGGAGGGGAGGCCTGGGTATTCGGCAGTTCAGGGATTACTTTCTGGAATTATTGTCGCAGCGACCCGCCCCCCTCGTCAGTGGTGATACTTCACCTGGGGGAGAATGACTTGACCAAACTGGGGAGACGCATCCTGATAGAGGAAATCATATCCACTGCGGGGTGGGTGTCTAGGACTTGTCCGGGTTCCACGGTAGTCTGGTCTCAACTTATTCCTCGTTGGCAGTGGCGAGGGGGGACTCGGTCAAGGCATTGAATCACTCGGTAAAGAGGATCAACACACAGTTGGACAAATTGTTTCGAGCCCCCCGGTTGCAGACGATTCCGCATGGGTCAATTTGGGGGGAGCATTTCTACCTCCGGGACAGGGTGCACTTGACTGAGGCTGGGAACGTCCTGTGGTCAAATAACATTTTGGCTTGGCTAGAGGGTTATGCAAAGGGGACATGACCTTTCTGAGGAGTAGGTAGGGGGGAGGCCAGATCGTCTGGTAACAATGCTGGCCTGTGGCGGTAAGGTCATGACCAGTGAGCAGCTATTTTAAGGTCTTAGGGGGCGGCATCATCCTTTGGAGGTGTCTGCCCAGGGGGAGGAGGGGTCACTGGCCCCTCCTAGAACTTCAGGGGCAGCTGGTAACGCAAGTTAGGGCCCTCCTTCACTGGTTAAATGAAGTTCACGGGGTGGACCGAGTAATTAACGGGCTCTGCTGCAAGTGTGGACCGAGTAATTAACGGGCTCGGCTGCAGGGGTGGACCGGGTAATTAACGGGGCCGGCTGCGCATGCACACCTGCGTAAGGGCGCAGCTTGTAAGACCTGACACCGGTTAGCAGCCTTGCCATATCGCCATCAATGTTAGTACGCAAAATTTTCAATGAGGATGTTAGATTCGGTTAGGAAACAAGCTGTCTTAGAATCTTGTTAAGGCTAGCCGATCACAATTGTCGATATAAATGTATCTAAATGTTCCTGAATAATTTTGCATAAAAATTGTATATTTTGTTTAACAATTTTATTATTTTGTTCCTTAATAAATACGGCCGGGGGGTTTTGCGACCCCCCGCCTTCCAAAGACAAGTCATTTCTGTTTCATTGTGTTCTTGGTTGTTGTGGGCATACAGGGAGGGGGGCGGTAGCCGTCGCTGACCATGTGCCCTGCCTCTAGAGACACTTGAGTTTTGGTAAACCTGAAAGAAATACAGAGAGGGAGGGACTAAAGAGAGATATAGAAGAAGCATTGGTAAATGCATTAGGTCTCATCTGTAAGATTGATATTAGAGGTGTGGGAGCAGTATATGAGTGCAGGGAGAAGGGTGAGAGTGTTCACTGGTCGGGGTGAGAGGTGTATGCATGAAGGTTGATAAGTGTCTGAGTGCAGCCCCTAATAGTGGGACACTGCTCGTAGGTTTCAGCTGCATAAGACCACAAGGGGCCGAAACAGGAGAGTGGTTTGTGAGTTGCATTAAAAGGAGAAAGAGACAGCAATGAGAAGAGAGAAACAAATAGATGGCATGCAAAGCGTGGTAGGGTGCAGTTAACAGTACTAAATATCTAGTACCCATATACATTCATATATATGAATTTACTTGATTCCGTAAGGTGTTTCCCCCCTGCCATGGGGTGCAGCATAATAAAGTGTAAAGATCACTTTGAACCATCTGAAAAGGACATATATGCACACAACCATCAAGGATGCCCTATTTTTAAAATATGAGAGTAGATGTGTCTTGCACAGCTGTTTATCAAACACACATAATTTAAATGCATCTTTGTCTTATAATCCTTGGGCTAGAATGAGAATGTACACTGGTACAGAGCAGACTATTTTGCACTTCACTTAAAACATACTGGTAGCAAGCACGGGAACCAATGAAAAGCAAGAGGGCGGGATTTAAGCCCCTTTTAAGATTTTTATTTAATAAAATAGATTTCACAAACACAGCACAAGTGCTGTGCAGGCGAAACTTAAAAAGGACATTGTGAAAGAGTCAAACTACATTGTTTGAAGCTGGTGGTAAGCATAAATTCTGGTTTTAGAAAGGGGGCTGGCTATGCTATTCTAAGCTCAGTCATAGAAATATGGCAACCGAATAAAAAGCTGGGGCTAATGGGCAATTTACCGAACTGGAGAAACATTTGCTCCACGTCACTTGCACAGGTGGTCTGTATTTCAATTTGTAACCACAGATCATACTACCACCAAGAACCAGCATATATGGGTACCATGATCTTTGAAGAAATGTCTTTGAAAAAGAAAGGGCGGCCATAAATAGATAGATGGATAGGCCGGCTGATTTAAAGTGTGTTTAGCACTAGGAAACTCCTCTACAGATGGAATCACACCTGGTACGGATGAAGGAGGCAGATCCACAGAAAATGGACCTATGTTGGAAGCATGGTGATTGTAAAGGTGATCAATTGTATATCTAGTGAGGGTGCCCAAATCGAGTACAAAAGACAGGTCAGAAAAATGGTTTCAGTGATATCAGACAAAGAATATCAGCTGACCATTTTTGTAATACTTATAAGAGGACACAACATAGATGACTCTGTACCCCAAGCTTGACAAAGCATTATAAACTAACCCTGAGCCCACAGAAGCCATTTAGCAATTTAGCGATAGTGAGTTTAAACAGTAAGGTACAAGCCTTGCAAATACAAGATGGTGTACTAAAGTTTAGTACCTGCTTCCACTGGAGCAAATAATCTACACACAGAGAGGATATTTGGAAAGATGTAGCTAAATTTCATGGTCCTTTTTAGAATATATGGCTGAGGAGAACTTGGATGTGGATGTAGTGTGTTTTCCATGTCTGAGGGCACTAGTGATTTTTAGGTCTCGCTGAGTCAGCGCGCATTCACTTCTCCGGCAAGACTCTAGTAGGGCTTCCGAAAATGCTACCAGTGTGGCGATTAGCTTGCTGTTACGCGCGCGCAGGCGTGCGCTTTCAAACAGATGCTGCATCTGCTTTCACTTTTGGCGGTGCATGCGCAACGCTGCATTTGCTTTAGAGTGCACGCGCATGTGCTCTGCCTGTCCTCCTATGTGCAGCACAGGGGTGTTCTTGCGGGCGTGTGTCCTTCTTCTTGTTATTCTTTTAGTAGGTGACAAAAATGTAGCTCCTCTCCTGCTGTTTTGACCGTTGTCACACAGATCTTCCCACTTAGCACGGCAGCCCCTTTCCTCAGCCGCCTGGCAGCTCCACCTTAAGAACGCACCCAGAGACCCTGCCTTTGCGTCACACCCAGTGGCTCTCGGCAAATAACGAGCGCTGTCAAAGGCAGTAGGTCTGGCTTATACAGTGCCAGAAATATTATCTTTGCTAGAACTTACCATTCACATTAATTAAACGTTCACCTACATGCTAAAATGTTGCCACCTTTAAGTGTGACATCTGCAGCTTTTAGTTTTAATTAAAAGGTCAACGCTTGTTAAAACAGAGCCCTCCGTTTTAGTAACGTACGCGGATTAAACTGGAGGCGAGTAGAGTTGCTACCATTGTGTGACCAAGTAGACATGCCCACATCTTCATGGAGCAGCATATCTGCTTGAACTCAGGTACTTCAGGGCGGGACCAGGATCTTGTGTAACGCCAAAGAGGCATCCGGGCTGACTCGCAGAAATGCAGGAATCTGGAAAAACCTGATTTAAAAAAAAAAGAAACAGTTACTACAAAATTGATTTTTTTGTCTTAAAAAATATAAAATTAGTTGCCACAAGTACAAGTTTGTTCCCTTTTGCTTGTCTGGTTTTCTCCACTGGTGGTTTCGTTCTACGTCATCAATGCATCACATACCAGCATTTCGTTCCTTATAATTTTCAATTCCCCAGCTTTCTCTAAGAACAGCAGTTGCCAGTTGGATTGTGCTCTCTCGGAAATGTAGAGCAACTTAACCTACATTTCGTTGTTTGACCTAGCAAAAAAGATTAAGAGTTCTACAAGTAAGGAGAGTAGAATTGAGAGAAAGATTATGTATGTGCATGCTTCACCTCTGTGTGCGCCTGCACTCTGGTTAAACATAGCATTTTCTTAGCGATCACCTCAGCTGTGACGACACCACAGCAGTTTCCACGTTTAAGTCGTTCTTAGCAATTTGAAAATAAAATGCACAGACTGACTGCATAGAGATATTGTAATTTTGTTTTCTTCAGTGTGTTTTGGTGTCTTCAGCAGTCTAGTATGTCTTCGTCAGTAATATGTCGTGTTCCAGTTTTTGACACATACTTCTAAACAATTAATTTTCTAACCACTTTAATTCCTATTACACAGTGTAAGAATGGCTCACTTTTCAAGCGGGCATATCATTGTGGCACGTAAGCCTGTATTAAGTGCATGAAAGCATCATTCTCTCTCGTTGTTTATCAAGCTTAATAACAAACACAATCTCGTCTAAAAATAAATATGCAGGTATGTAAAACCGATTATGTAGCTTCATAAGAAAAATATATATTTATAGAACAGCCCAGTGCGCAAGGCGAGGTTTGGAAGGCCTTTCCGTGTGTCGTCAGGGAATATTAATATCCATATAGAGGACCTGGTGCAATGCGAGCGTTTGCTCCGAGGACATCACTTTGTTGGCCCACGAAAAGTGTTAAACGCGAATGAATATGAAGCTGAGAGTTTGCGCAGTAGATTACAAGTCTATGCGAGTTTTCCAAACTTCCCCGGCCGCTTCTTGATTTGCCTCTTAGTTTAAGGCTCGTGAGATACATCTCTAAACCCTAAAGTAAAAAGCTCCCCGTCCATTATGTTGAAAAGATGATGTCAAACTTTTAGGATACTGTTTTGACACGCAGTATCAAAGCCCAAAATGTTGACTTTAGAGTGCTAACACATGCAAGGAACCAGCATTTCAGTTATGCCTTTGTTCTGCACGTTTGGCACAGGTAAATGGTTGCTTGCTTTTTTTTTTCTTCAGAAAGATATGTGGTGGTGATCCCATTTTCAGTGAATAAGAGGAGTAAAACTGAACAAGGAATATAGGACCACATTTTAACAAGCATTGGCATAGCCAATAGGTCTCGCCTTTGGGGCCTTATAAGACTTTAGCCATGCAACAGTTAATGTTGTTGCAGTAAGGATATTGTGCTGCATAACTAAATAGTTATAAGGTCCCAAAGGCCAGACCTATTGGCTATGCCAATGCTTGTTATCTAAGGGTTGATTGTAAAAAGGGAGGAGACAAATTAATGTTTTCCCACTTAGCTACAAAGGAAAGATGCTTGATTTGAACAGTATCTTTAGAGAGGGCAGGGAGAGTATTGAAGCCGGGGGATGGAGAATGTGAAGGGTCAAAAAAGAACAGGTTTGCAAAATGTTCTGAAATCTAAAGGACAACTATATAGTAAATGAGTGATTGCAGGAATATCTGCTGGTTTGTTTGAAAATCCCAAAACTGCTTAAAAGAATTACTTGTCACTTGAGGTGGGCATATATTTTTAAATGAGCTGCACTGCACTGCATGATGCTGAGTATGCCTTGCTTCATTGAAAGTGCACTGCTACAGGCACCAAGGGAAGCGTGCACTGCAATTATGGAGATCAACAAAGCAGCTTAGCTTTCAGCTTTTCTGTTCAATGCATTCAAAATCAGTACATGGTGATCTATGAGTAGGTAAAGAAAAAGAATGCACCAGAAAAAAGCATTGTAAGAATACCTACTTGTGGTGACCCACATAAACTTATCTTTGGCACGCCTACCCATAAACATGCAGAAAGGCCGCTTTGTAATGTCCTGCATCGCACATGCTCTACTTATGCATCTGTGTAAGGATGTTGGTTACCTGAAATAATGGTGTCTGCAGGCCGGGGTAGTTGTTTTCCATCGAAATAAACCGCTAAATCACCTCTGATAAGCTTTTTGCACCTGGATAAACAATGTGGCTGATTTGTAAGCCTGGGCAGAGTTCATGGAGTTCTGCTACGTGGACCTCCGCGAAGTGCAAAAAAGACTCTGCCGCGCTAGACAGAGCTCCGCAAGTAGCGGAATGTGTAAGATAAATACCGTTCATGGTGATTTTCAGTGCCAATTGCATGTCCACACTGTGCAATCATTGCAAACGGCACCAGGCACAGCACAAGCGGGCAGGGCTTCCTTTAAGCTGCCCAAGTAGATTTTTATTCGAGCAGCAGCTTTCCCAACATGAGTGATTGCAAGCATACACGACCACTCGCAATGAGAAATCTGACCACCCGCATTGAGAAATCTCGCAGGGAGGTTGATTGTCTATTTTAGTGCTCGCCATCTTGATGTTGACGCAAATAAGGAAAAATCTCACCAGGAGTTGGATTTTCCTGGCTCTTACTCACCAACTTGACGTTGACCAATATGAGCGAGGGAAAAAACTCAGCTACGCTACGTGAAGCAGAGTTTTTCGGAACTCCGCGAGCTCCATGTAACGCAGAGTGTAGAAAACTCTGCCAATTCCGCAAGCAGAGCGGAGTTCACTGCCCAGACTTATTAATTGACAGGCTAAAATGTGGTTAACAATTTTAGTTTTGGTGTTAGCCAACACCTTTCATTGTTACTAAACTTATATGTACAACATCCTGACTTATTAGAGATTTTTCCCAACCCTCTTCATCCATTGCATCACTCACATTTTGCTTCCACTCATTACATAATGCAGTTTGTGGCAAATTGAGTGATGCAATTCTGCCCTTCAACAAGTATCACACCACACACCATGAGTTCCTTGCAGTGCCAAGTACAATTTGGCAATATGTGCCTTTTGAGACCAGAGATTTATTTTTGCCTTGTGTTTTTTTTCCCTTCATATTGACGAGGGTTCGGCAGCTTCCTAAATAGTAAAGAATTGCAAAAACCATGAGAAGACAACACAAAAAAGCAGCTATTGCCAGACCCATTGATTCTGCCAGTGGTTGTTCCTAGTGCACATAATAAATGAGGTGGAGTGTAGCAACATATAGTGAACGTTTTTTATGCAAACTGACCCTGAACTGTATGTGACTGCTCCTTAGTGATGCGCTTAATTTTGACTGACACTGTCTTAGCTCCACTGGCTTGACCTGTGAGTAGTTCATGTAAACATAGCGCCTACTTACATAATTTCAAAGCTGTTTATTTTTTGGAAAATGTCTGCCTGGTCCCGAGGTACACCATGGTCTGTCCATGAAGTCATGTTGAGTCCAGCAAGAGAAAGCTGAAGATGAGAATGGACACACTCCAGTCGTATCTCTCTAAGGTAAATGTGCAGGAGTGGAGTAGCACTTTTGTTGGCTCAACACAGAGCCTCGAGCAAGGCAATAGCGGCTGCTACTGGACCGGGGTGGTGGTCAGGGGGAAAGGGGAGTGAAGAATGGAAAGAAAAAAAAAGAAAAAAGAAACACTTACCTGGAACGGCCGGCCCACCGGAGGATATTATGAAAGAGTCAAACTACCACATTTGAAGCTGGTAAGCATAAATTATGGATATAGAAAGGGGGATGGCTATACTATTCTCAGCTCAGTGATTCAAATGTGTCACCCGAAACAAAGTTGGGGCTAATGGTCAATTTAGCGAACCGAAGAAACATTTGCTCAACTTCACTGGCATAGGTGGCACTTCAGGAGTGCAAGCTACTCCTCTCCCTCCTCTGCCAGCCCCGCTCCACCCAAGAGTCAGTGACAGCTATAGGAAAAATAAATTGATAATAACTATATGTTATTATCATTTTATTTCTATTTTTATTCAGTGGGGCGATGCTGTAAAATATTGGTTCTAGGACATGTGTTATAGAGCGAACTATAAGCGCATTCATTTCATAATTATAGGCCTACAAATGTTGTTCAACTAAAAAACTCCTCTTCGCAAGAAAACTCGTTTGCTCATAAGTTTATTTTAGTCAGCAGATAGACTTTGCCCACTTGTGCAACTCTCCCGACTTGCTGGAAGATTATCGTTGTCCCCTAATTTGCTCATCTGTTTGTGACATGTAAATGATAGAATACAGAACTAGAAGGTCTTCCCACTGATACTCAAATCTTATCTGATGAGATGCAACTTTTGAACTGACCTCCATTTGATACGAGAAATGTCCACTGCTAAGCAAATTTTGTATGAAGTCATGTATTGAGTTGTGTATAAATATGTGGAAGAAACGTTGATCCATGTGCGTTGTACGCTTGCACTCAGGAGTGCAAGTTGTATGGTGTTTCCCGCTAGCGTAATATAATCCTCGCACTTTAATTTGTTACTGAAAGGTAAATATTTAGTTTTCTCAGATTGGAGGATTAGGCCAAAATGAGTGTCCCTACTGCTTACAGGAAGGGTCATTGGAAGGATGAATGCCCTAATTGCAGGGCCAAAGAACGATGGTGAGAGGAAGGGGTAATTCATTCACAAGGAGTACAAGCAGAAGTGGTGCAAGCACACTTCTCAGACTATGACTTAGTTGCAGAAATGAAGGAAGCAGAGTAGAGAACAGACACAGAAGAGGAGAGGGCAGATTTTGATGCAAGAGCAGAACAGATTAAGATAAAGCTGAACAGAGGGAGGTAGATTTAGCTAGGACGAGGACAGATTAGATGAAGGCTATGTGTTACAGTATGATTTTTTATTGAAAGCATCAAGCTTTATATATTGACAAACTGCTTTAGCCAAGGCTTATTTGTTTGGCTTTAGATTCTATGACAGAATTTGCAAATAACCATCATTGATGTAGCTCAATGTTATTTTCATTCTTGGTTTATTTTTATAGCCTTCATAAGTTCTGATTGACATCATTTGTGTCTTATTTATTAGTAGAGATAATCTTTTCTTTATGGAACGTACTGTGTGCAAATTATGCTGAGTTTTTGCACTAACTTTATTTTACTATTATCAATTTCTGATACCTGATTAATACCTGAATAATGAATAACTACTTAAAAAAATACTCAGCAACTCTCATTAGCAACTACAACATATATTTGGATTTTATCGCTTGCCTGTATTCATGAAAGAGATTTTATGGTAAAAATATGATAGCAAAGATTTCTGCGCTTTAAGCATACAAACATACAGAACCTTTTACAATGATGACTACTAACATTTGATTATAATACCTTTGAATACCCTCCATAGGGCCGCAAGGAAGGGCAGAAGAAGGTTCATTAACAAGTTAATAAAGCTGACCCCTATGGTACTGTACAGCTAGGGGGGGAAACATGAGTTCCTGGCAGACACTGGTGCTACTCATACCTCTAGTTAATAATCCCTTTCCTAGGACTTTCCACTCCGGTAAATGTAATGCAACTGTGGGATTTTCTGGCATCCACATTCAGAGCCCTATTTCCCAACCACTACACGTCACTACAGGGGTCCACAATATTTTCTGTAACAAACGTCACTAGTGATGTAAAAGTGACCACCCCATCCAAGAGTGACAGTAGTGATCACATTGGTGCATTAGTCAGGGTTTTCAGCAGTAACGAAAAAAAAAAGGTTTTGACAATTTGAACTGAAATGTTGCCTGGGTACTAGATATAAACAATAGCAGCCATACTCCCTTGAACCAAGATATAATTATGAGTAATAAATATCTACAACTGAAATAATGGCTTTAACTACATTTTCAAAATATCATCTATTTTTCTGTAGCCATCAGCCCATGAGTTGTGAAAATACAAAAAAATGTCTTGAATGCATGCATTTTAATTTTGGAATACAGATTGGACCGCACACAGGAGAGCTACTCACAGGTACCTGGTGATCTACGGGTAGCTCATGAGCTACTCATTGGAGACACAGCAATACAGCAGAAGGTTGGAAACAGACTATAGTGAAATTATTGCATCACTTAGTATCCTTGGAACATAACGTATGTATCTCTTTTCAAATTACAGTATTGTCAACAGAAAGTTACTTAGTTAGGTCTCTTCCTGTCGAAGGGAGGGAGGTAAGACGCTACACCCATATAGGATATGATTGGTGCAGAACTTGCAGAAACCACCGACTCAATCTGATATCTATGTGTTTATTACCAAATTTTGCACTAAATTACAAAACCCCTGCTTGCTTTAAAATTAAAGGACGTATGCATGCCGCTTCCTTGGACTAATCAGTGTGAAGCTGTCTTTTTGTAATTGAAAAATGCTTTATGTAATGTTCATGTTTTAGGTAAAACATGATTATAACAAATTTGTGCTTGAAAAATATGTTTGCAGCTTGGCATGGTCCCATGGGGTAAGGAATTGGCCTTGCACATATTTCGCCTCCACATTGGACCCCGCTTCAATAAAGCAATCTGAAATGTATATTTAAGGTCACAATTGGACAGTTATGATACCACATTTAGTGGATATCTTTAAAAAAAAAAAGAACTCAGACCTAGCACATGACCAGTGCGATATTAACCGGGTGTGAGTTCACACTTTTTGCTCCAAGCATTACTCTGAAATGCTGTAACATTTTTAATCCAGCCACTGTACTACCCCTCTCCGAGTACCAACAAGATGAGAAGTATCATTGCATATTTATTACTGAGGAGGAGACTCAGGGACGGATAGACCTGACAGATACCCCTATATCTGACCCCCAAGGGCAACTGTTCGTGGATGGTTCATGTTACAAACTACCTGATGGCACTACTATACCAGCCTTTGCAGTTACTACTGTGAAATCCGTGGTTCAGTTATTTAAAATACAACACATGTTATCCCAAGCTAAGTCAACAGCTTTGACTGCAGCATGTGAATTAAGTAAAGATTTGACTGTAAATATCTATTTAGATAGCCAATATATCTTGGGGGTTGCCCACTCATTCAGACGACTCTGGGAAAAAAAGAGCCTTTTGACTTCGCTTGGTGATAAGATACAGTATGTGGAATGAATAGTAAAGTTACTGGATACCTTGATGTTACCAAAAGAGTTGCCATTGTTAAATGTTTTGCCCACAAGAAAATTAGAGTTGAGGTAACACAGGGAAATACTTTTGCCAATAAAACAGCTAAATGGACAGCCTAATCAGAGTATGGTCTAATAAATGTTGTAGGGAGAGCTAGATGGATACCAGAATTGCCTATGTTTAATCAGACTCTAGACTGCGTTAGGGAAACACAGGAAGAAGCTACGGAGGAAGAAAGGAACAGTGGAAAAGATATGGGTGTCAGGATGCGACAGGATGTTGGATATATCTGTCAGGAAAGCAAAGATGAATGTTCAGCGCCACCGATTGGGGCGCCTTGCGTTGGGGGTAGGTTGCACACCCAGGCTGCTCATGTTTCAGGTACCTTACCTTAAAGAGCAGCCCCACGGGAACAGACTGCGGGGCCCTTTAGGGTTACTTTTAAGGTCTCCCCTCTAGAGCAGGACCACTTGGCCTGCTCCCTGATTGACCCAGTGAGGTTGTATCTATCTCCTTTATTTTATTGTGTATATAATTTATCACTGTGTAGTACCTAGCACTCGAGGTCCTGAAGAATTGCCAGCTAGGCAAGAAACATGTCGACCTTTTTAGAGGGTTGAGTTAGCTCACTGTGCACCACATGGTTCCTTTCTCCCCTCCCACCATTTTAACTAAGGGAGTCAGCCACGTGAATAAAGTCCCTTGTGGACTGGCTCACCTTCTTTTAACCTCACTATTCCCTCACGACTACACCTTCACCAGACCCCTTACATGCACTCAAACCATTGGCTGGAACAAAAGATCTCCAACAAAGAGCGCCTACGGCGCCTGTCGGACATTGCAGCGCCAGTCTGACGAGGAGCAGGAGACCAATGATGAAGCATGACACCTAGGTTCCTGGGTGTGTGAGGTCTTCTAGTTCCAACAAGGGAACACCCCGTTCCCTGCTTCTGCTCTATTTCCATATTTACACACACATACCTCTTTAACTATCCCTGGGGAACTTTGTATTCTTTTGCTTAATAATTGACTGGACAAGTACACTGGACCCCATTAAACATTGTCCACTTCTGGTTCCTAATTTTTGTACTGAAGAGCTAGATGGATACCAGAATTGCCTATGTTTAATCAGACTCTAGACTGCGTTAGGGAAACACAGGAAGAAGCTACGGAGGAAGAAAGGAACAGTGGAAAAGATATGGGTGTCAGGATGCGACAGGATGTTGGATATATCTGTCAGGGAAGCAAAGATGAATGTTTCCAAATTGTTAAGTGAATGCTATTGTTACCATGGCCCACAGTTCAGCCCACATCAGTGCAAAAGGAATAGTGGCCATGGCAGACCATGTATGGTTCCGTAATCTGATTCCCAGGGTTGCAGAGTTCTATGTCAAGAGATGCATGATATGCACTACTTACAACACAGAAAAAGGTACCCCATTTCAACAGGTCATTTTGCACCCCCAGATCTGCCCTTCGAGGTCTCTCAACAA
Organism: Lissotriton vulgaris; assembly: GCF_964263255.1. Classification (NCBI taxonomy): domain Eukaryota; kingdom Metazoa; phylum Chordata; class Amphibia; order Caudata; family Salamandridae; genus Lissotriton; species Lissotriton vulgaris. Next base: position 1,183,618,266 of record NC_141695.1, on the reverse strand, counting down.
TTTGAGGTGGTTTGGGGGAGGCCAACAAATGTATAGGGTGTACCAAGATAAAAGGACTTCTTGACATTGAATATTCTTTTCTTGTTGATTACTTTGACCAATTGACTAAAGATTTGCATTTGATCCATTCGCAGGTGAAGGCCAGTCTCCCTCCTAGTCTTGAAGGTCTAGGCCACAAGCTAAGGCCTAGAGACTGTGTCTTTACCCAACATTTTCACAGGAAGTCCAGCCTTGAGCCACGCTGGAAGGGTCCTAAGTTCTCTTTGCTACCCAGACTGCTGTTAAGTGCACAGGGCACAGACACAATTCCAATGATGTGGAAAAAGCAAGCACCACTCCCTTTGCCAGATAATCGGCAGGTAACAAGAGGAATACCTTATTTAAAATATGGTCAGATCTCTCAGCATGTACCTTTTGGGGATGATGATCTTTTTGAAACATGGTGAAGTGCTGTCATTGGAAAAATATCTTGCTGCCATCATGCCTGACCAAGATTAACAGATTCTGTTTGAGGATCCTGACATTATTCAGCCTTGATACAATGTATGGCCAAGGGCCAAAAAGAACTATAGACTTTGACTGAAGAAAATATCTCTGGAGAGGTAGCAACCCATGCCGGTGGTCAAGACCACCAACGTTCAAACCGGTACATAAGCTTGCCAGTGAGGCTTTGAAGCAAAAGAAACTTGGGACTTAATGCTCTTTGATAGTGTAGTGAGGGAATTTTTTGAAAATTTATATTACATTGCTCTGTTCCTGGCTGATAGTTACGCTACTATGTTACCTTGGCAATTAAACAAATACTATAGAAAGAGGAAAGAAAGGAAAGAAGCAGCACAGGTTGAATATAAAGACTAGTATAGGGAATAGTGTTAGGTGTTATTCTGAAATGGGTATTTGTATATAGATTAGGTTGAAATAGTTATAGTTGGGGATCTGCCATTAAGGCCCTTTGGGAAGGTGTTTTCTGACCTATTAGTAGGAATAGAAGTACTTGCCCCAAATGCCCCTGCTAAAAACTGACAGTTTGGGACAAAAAGGAGGAAAATAGAAAACTTGTAAGTTCTCTATTGCTAGTATTTAGATGTTTGGGTCTATTTTAGAGGCTTGAAACACATTACCCTGTTCATGGCCTAGTGCATCGTACTCCTACTGCACCTGAAAATTATCACTTCACCTTATCCTCTTTTAAGGATTCTCACTGCCAAAATATATAAGCACTATACGTTTTTTCAATCTTTACATAAAAAGCCCTAATGTTAATTGAGGCACAAAAGCTATGCCAATTAGTTGCTGAAATACTAGAGGAATGAAGATTGGACTTGGTCAGCATCGTTTTGGGGCCTAGTAACCACTTGGGGCTAGAAACTGTTCACTATAGTGCCACTGGTGGGAGGAGTTATAGTAGGGTTATGTTTATGCATAAAATTGCCTCCTAAAAGTGTTTGACCATATTCTATTCACATGATGCAACAAAAGGAAACATCTCACTTAGACTATAGAGATTACATGAATTAACTTTAGAGTTCAGGGCCGTCTGTAAAATATTGGTTTTAGGACATGTGTTATAGAGTGAACTAAAAGCGCATTCATTTCATAATTATAGGCCTACAAATGTTGTTCAATTAAAAAACTCCTCTTTGCAAGAAAACTTGTTTACTCATAAGTTTCTTTTAGTCAGCAGATAGACTTTGCCTACTTGTGCAACTCTCCTGACTTGCTGGAAGATGATCGTTGTCCCCTAATGTGCTCATCTGTTTGTGACATGTAGCTGATAGAATACAGAACTAGAAGGTCTTCCCACTGATACTCAAATCTTACCCGATGAGATGCAACTTTTGAACTGACCTCCAGCTGATACGAGGAATGTTCACTGCTAAGCAAATTTTGTATGAAGTCACGTATTGAGTTGTGTATAAATATGTGGAACAAACATTGATTAGTGTGCATTGTACGCTTGCACTCAGGAGTGCAAGTTGTATGGTGTTTCCCGCTAGCGTAATAAATGACTTAAAGAGTCTGCCTCCAACTCCTCGCACAATTTGTTACTGAAAGGTACATTTTTAGTTGTCTCAATGCTTCTCTGCCTTAGGGGAGGAGCTGCCACTGGAGCAAGGCAAGCTTTGCTCTAACAGAAGGAGCGTGCTCGGTGACAGCCCATCTCTTCTGTAAGCAAAGAGAAATTTGTGCAGGGCTATTGTCACTCTTTATTTAATATACAGAGTAAATAATAAGATATGGGCTTGTGCTACATTGAATGATTAAAGTCATTATTTTATTGCACCTTTTATGGATGGGTCAGCACACTTCTCTGCAGAGGCAGGAGATAAACAGGATACAAAACGTAAAGCATGGGGACGTTTCCTTTTCGTCTTAGTTTAACAAGGGTTTCTTGTAATGGTTTTTATTCCATTCATCTCTTTGACACTGCAAAGGGGAACGCTAGTGGAGCTAAAAAAGTAATAAAAAGAGACATGTATAGCACGCATGGAAGACGACTTTAGAGAAACAAATAAGAAAAGAAACTTCTTGTACTCTAGCAAGCCTTACAGAGGATGAATGCCAGGCACGGATGGAAGTAAATGAAGGAAGAGAACAACATGACCCTCAGAGCTCACAGCATTAAGAAGCGATATTAATCAAGAAATTGAAAAAAAAACTCTCCACTGACTCATTCTTTACCAGTAACTGGGGTCACAGGGAGGCACAGAGGCCTGAGACCATTATTCACTTGTGCCATGTTCGAAAAGCCAAGAGAGTCATGATTCTAAAAGCTTTGTTTGGCTCACTAGGAATAATACTGCCTTGCTAGTCTGGCATACTCCATGCGTGCCATATTGTTTCTACCTCATATAAACGCCTTTTTAGTGATGAACATAAACAAAGAACTTTTCTTTGGCCATGAGGTTAAATGGTGCACTGTGTGTCAGCCATATTTAAAGAAACATCTTGTTATATCGGTCTGTGCAAATTAATCAGCTTCAGAAACAATAATGTTAAATTGTGATAACGAGTAACGAGCAAAGAGTAATTAAAGTAACAGTCTTTTAAATGTGTTTCACAATAGTTCATCTAAGTGTAGCATTGAACAAGCACAGAGCAGTCATAGACCACATTTACTATGAGTGTCATGATTGGCTGTGCAAATCTCCATAAATCCTATCTCAGTTTAAATAAAGTCTACAAACGTAGTCTATGAAGCTTTCCAAGACGCGTTATATTCCCTCATGAAACCCACCCCTGTCCCGTGCTGCCAGCATGCCATAGTTTGTTTGTGTGAATGTTTGTGTGTGTAGTATCACACTGGATACGTTCTAGTGTTCAGCATGTTGTCACACACTGAACACCCATTCACCACAGGTGTCATCAGTCAGATGACCCTGCTAAATAAAAAGGGATGAGCACACGTGCTCAGGGCCAGTTAACCAACTACAGTTCCTGTGTCTGCGTCACCTCATTTAATTAGTATGAGGGCCTAGGGCCCAAATACCACATTGGTGATGAGGCCGTGAAGATGAGGGGCCCTGATCTGCACGAGGTCCGTGGGTGCCCACCCCGCATTGAAAGTGTCTGCAGAGCTGTGCCAGTGCCCTGGTGAAAGCGCGGATGTCGCAGTGCAGCCCGAGCCTACCCTGCGACTGAAGAGCCTACCCAGCCGTGGACTGAAGGTGAGAGCCGAAGGGGGAGACCGGACAGCGAGGAAAAGCCTGCAGGGGGGATTACACAAGCGGAGAAGCGGCCTGCTCTCTCTCTCTCTCGCACCACGGGGAAACCACTGACTGCCCCACAGAGAAGGTCCGGGTAGGGGTCCCAGCCCCCCCTTTTCCCCCATGCAGCGCAAGGACTGTAGAGAGACCGCTGTAAGGGGAGGAGAAAGGTGCGCATGGTTGTCATGGCGGGCAAAGCCAAGGAAATAAATAAATACTTAGAGACTGTCGGCCTATGCCAAAAGAGATTGCAGAAGCTTCACCCAGTGGCAGCTCGCTCGCTCCACATTAAGGGATATAAGCTGTGCAAAGCCACCCGGCATGACTGATAAGCCCATCAGAACAGTGGGAGTGCCGTGACCGGAAAGTGTGAGCGCCTGGCTGCCGCACTGAACAGGTAGGATAAGTAAGCGTGACTCGGCGACAGTGGTGGGTTAGTCGTCCCCTAAGCTACCAACATTAATGTAAGGACTCACCAGGAGACTGGAAGAAGTTTCTGCAGCATGAGGGCATCAGGTACAACAAGGCAGCACCCACCACAAGTCGTTTGTCACCCCTCCCCCATGCCTCAGCGATGCCCACACAGGCTGTGTGTGGGCAGCAACACAGAACCGAGCGAGGTTCAAAGGCAGGAAGGAAAATAACCGCCGACCATCACTGTTAGCCCTGCAGCGCCACCTAGTGGCCATCGAGCGGCATCGCACCCGCTATGAAGGAAAGTGCAATTATACTGGAATACAAAAGCTGCCAGAACAAACTGTTAGAGCCTGCAATCAGGGCCTGAAAGGTAGCAACGGTTATCCTTTTTCCTAAGGACAGAGGAAGGCTTCTGAGGACAAAGAGGAACTGTGCGCGGCAGCGCTGGCCGCTGAGATACAACACGTGTGGTCAAAAGGTAAAGGAGGTCTCCCTCCCCGAGCACTGAACGTGTGTTTCCCCTCCTGCACGGCCTGATCAATAGACAAGAGACAGTGCGGCCTGTGGCCGCAGGAAAGGAAAGAGAGACTATAGAAGGAAAGGGCTTACCCGGGGAGGAACTGCGTGAACCCCAGCCTCATGCAGGAAGGTCCAGGAGCAAAGCAGCAAGCTCCCTGAAAGTGGAGACGCCATGGAAAGAGGCACCTGTGGCCCCCTGCAGCACCTCACCAGAAAAAGGCAAGAGCAGCAACTCCTGATCTGATCAACCGATGCACTGGTCCCGGAAGAAAGCAGGAAGCATTGAGATCAGGACAGACCTGGGCCCATGCTAGAAATAAAGGACAGTGACACTTGTGTGAACGTACGTAGTGACGCCCACTGACTATAGGCGGTCACTGGAGCAGCACAGACAACAGTGAAGCACTACGCACAGACACTGGGCAGAAGCCAGGACTACAAGACAATCACTCAAAGCAGCAAGTCACGGAAAGTACAGGAGAGCGCAGTCAGAAGCGCGCCAAAGCACTACAACCGCGGAGAGAAGACGGAGCGGTTGCGCTGACCATCAGAAGCATGAAGAAGCCGACCACCCCGTTGGTCGCAAGGAGGAAGAAGCCAACCACCCCGTTGGTCGGAAAGAGGAAGAAGCCGACCACCCCGTTGGTCGCTAGGAGAAAGAAGCCGAAAACCTAGTTGGTCGCAAGGAGAAAGTAGCCGACCACCCAGTTGGTCGCAAGGAGAAAGAAGCCAACCACCCAGTTGGTCGCAAGGAGGAGGAAGCCGACCACCCAGTTGGTCAAAAGGAGGAAGAAGCCGACCACCCCATTGGTCGCAAGGAGGATGCTGACCTGCAAGAAGTCAGCAAGAGAAGAGATCAGACAAAGACATCCGACAAGAAGAAACGGAGAAGACGCCTGCGAAGAGAAAAACGGAAGAGATGTCCAGGAAGAAGACTGAAGCCAAGTCTAACGGAACCAACTAAATGTCATAAGTAATCGAGATGGAGAAGGTCGCGAGGACAGGGGTCCAGTCACAGAGTGCAGTGAAGACAGTGTCACAATGCTTGGACAAGACCAGAGGGAAACAAGTGGAGTGCACGCTAGACGGAGAAGCCTGGTTAGAGCGAACAACCAGATAGAAGACCAGATCGAGTCGTGAAGGAAGGAAGAGAAGACCAATCATAAGTGGCACAACGCCACAATGAAGGAAGATGAGAGGAAAGGAGAAGAGCAAAGAGGTGTGCGTGACAGACCAACACAACACACAGACTAGAAGGGGAACACCCGAAGAGGAAAAGAGAAGAGCAAAGAAGTGTGCGTGATGGAACACCACAACTCACAGCAGAAGGATAACACCCGATGGGGAAAAGTGAAAAGATGCATGGACATCCGAACATAGTACCTGGAAAGCATTAGCACCACTGGGAGTACACATCTACGTGCAAACCCGAAGATCACCCGGAAACGACAGAGGCGAGCATGCCGGTCCGTTGGTAACAACCACCTCTGGGATGGAACAGACACAGAACCGTGGCTATCCAAGGGGCGGAGGACTCAGGGACACCGGTGGCAGTGGATCCCGAAACGAGAGATGGACCGTTGAAGCTTGCTCTGGAGATGCAGATGACAACGGTAGCATGCGACAGAACAAAGTGCCAACAACACCCTTTTCAGGTGAGCTTCGGACATGGAGAAGGGACCCGTGGCGACTCCTCCAATGCGCTTGGAGCGACAAGGCGGCAGCCCACCGGTCCATTGGAAGCCTGGCAGCAAAGGGCCTCCAGGTCGTCCAATGAGAGGGGACACCCACGAGAGAGGGGTATCCGTGAGAGGGATATCCTGCAAATGCGGATCCTGTTGGAGACAGCCACCAGTTGGAGAAGACACCTCAACCAAGATTATACAGTGGACAGCAGCACACCAATGATCCACCATCATTCCATCTGCACTTTTCACTGACTGCGGTGTCAGAAGAAAGGGACTGTAAAGCACATGTCCATGGTGCAAGTACAAAAGGAGCACTTCCACAGGGCACCTGAACATTGTGCCAAAGAGAACTTATGGTCCAGGCTGCAAGGACACCCTTGCTGGCAGATGAACAGCCGTGAAGAGCCTATGTGGAAGTCCTCTACATCGAGTTATGCTTGGTTTGCAAATTTGTATTCTCTCCCACAGATTCGGACTTCATTTTGTTTGGACCTTCATTAACCCCTTCGACGCTGATGACAAAGCCAGCTCGTCATGGGCGTTACCTGCCCTACGCGCATGACGAGCTGGCTTTGTCACGGAACACGCGATTTTCGAATTCTCAGCGCGCAGCGGGAAAACCGCTATCGCGCATGCGGTTAAAGTTTCGGAGAGATGTAGTATCGCACTGGATACGTTCTAGTGTTCAGCATGTTGTCACACACTGAACACCCACCCACCACAGGCGTCTTCAGTCAGATGACCCTGCTAAATAAAAAGGGCTGAGCGCACGTGATCAGGGCCAGTTAACTAACTACAGTTCCTGTGTCTGCGTTACCTCATTTAATTAGTATGAGGGCCTAGGGACCAAATACCACAGTGTGGACCGTTTTGTGACATATGTACAGTTGCTATGAATGTGCAGAAAACTTGTGTTGCTTTGGGACGGATCAGTTTTTTTCGAAATATGCGATATTGAGGATCGAGTTGCAGAAGGAACGGCATGTGAAATGGTGAGCACCAAAAGGCTTTGTGCTGTTTCAAAATGCGGAAAGAGGAGCATGTGAAATAACACGCACCAAAAGCTTTTTGTTTTCAGAATAAAGACAGCCTCATTAATGCGCACATTCCGTAGAACGTGCACAACGTCAGTAAACTTCTTGGGTATGGCAAGACTATTTATTGCCACACCCATCTTCCAGAAAGCGCTTTGTCTTCTGCTTTCTGATCTACTAAGGCTTCCCGCTTGCCTGCTCCTTCTTGAAGATGACTACAGTTCTTTGAAAAGCTTTGTTTTCTTCACTGCCGGTCGGATTGAAGCTGCAGCATTTCTGGAGCTACAAGAGAAAGAAATATGAGCTAGGTGGAAGTTTTCTTTATTAAGGCGCCCAAAGCAAGAAAGCAGGAAACAAAGAATTTGAACTTACCTTGATATTTTCCTGGAACAATTTTTGGAAGCTCTTTGTTCTGCAAGGATAAAGAACAGTCATTACCTTGAAGAAAAAACGAACATTGTATTACAAATAGTGCGCTCATTTAATAGTAGAACCATCATGTGTTAGGCTTTGTTATTCCTTTTGTTTTTATACAGCTCGTGGAGAATATTACACTAGGAATTTAACGAGTACCAACTGACAAGCAATTAAAGCTTCAGTTCTCTCAACACATCACTACAGTCACCTTCCAATCTACTCTTCACGATGACTTCAAGGATGCGACGTTCAACACATCTAGATCTCAGGTCGACAACTAGGAACATATAGCGTCAAGGATCCGGCCCTCCTCCCAGAATCCCAACTGCGTAGCCTTGGTGTTTCTAATCTACTAGGTTATTGGTAGGGGTATTGGGAAGTTGGTCTATAATGTCTCTGTGAAATCTGCTTCCAAGCAACAAATAGGTAAGATTGCTTGGAAACCTGACAATGAGAGGGAGGATGTTTTGAGGGGATTTTGTGTGGTGCGGAGGGGAAGTGAGCCAACGTGATTCAACCCTCTTATAAGCATGTTTATTATATTGATGTTATGAACATCTATTAAGTATGTGTGAAACAAGTAATTGCTTAATATGTGCATTGGTGTCAGGTGGCCATAATAAAGTCAGGCTGTGTGAGTTCCACAAAAGTGGAAGGAAACAGTGCTTCAGTTATGGGAAAATGATAAGAGAATACAAGGAACAACACACTAACAAGCATTGGTAAATGGAAGAAACAGTATGCTACAGCCCTGGAGGAAAAGTAAGTGACAAGCACAGGAACCAATCAGAACCAACGAAAGCTAGGGGTCGGGATGTAAGCCCCTTTTAAGATCTATTAAATACAATAGATTTCACAAGCAAAACCTAAAAAGCAGTTACAGAGACAGATAGACCAACAAGAAGGAGTGAGTGAAGAGAAATAGAGTGAAATTGATTGAGCAAGAAACACATATAGAGAGACAGAGAGAGACAGAAAGACAAAAATGGTCACAAAAATAGAAAGAGAGATTGAGAAGCACAGAAAGAGCTGGGGGAGTGAGCCAGACAAAAATATTGAGATGGAACGAAGGGAGTCAGAATCAGAAAGAGACAAACACAGAGAGACTGAGCTAAGATAGAAAATGAGAGAGTGGGACAGTGAGACTCATTAGGAGGGTGAGACAGTTGCAAAAAGTGGGAGAGAGAGTCATGGAGAGACATAGATGAAGTCACAGAAAAAATGCCTGATTTGTTTACCTTTTTTCTGATTTGTTGACATTTTATTTAAAGTTGCAGCACTGAATTTGCGATCTTCTGTCCATTGTCTCCATTTGCTTTCTTTGCTGCTGTTGCATTTGCCTGTAAGCTGACAATCATAAGGAGTGATCTTGTTGTGTGCCTCATTGAATGGAGCCATTGTATCTAAAAAATTTTCAAACATCATTTTTTATAACTTCTTCCCTTCTTTACTTTCTTGTACTCTTAATATGTGTTCCTATCTCTTTTCCCACATGCAGTTTCTCTGAATGTGCAGGGCATATGGGCAAACAGTGGCAACCATGTTAAAAAAGAACACGCAACATTGGCTTATGGTAAGTCCTGTCATAGTTTTACATATGTTTTGATTTTTTCAAATCATGTGCATATCTTTCACTGCCTCATTTACACTCTATTTGTTATCAAATTTCAGCTGTTGTAAATAGTTTTAAATTAATTCTTCAGCATTTTATTTTCACCTTCAGATCAGACTTTATTGACCATGGTTTTCTGAGTTTTCATTAGCTTACATCCTGCTCCTTCCCTTCAGAAGCTACTGTTTTTTAGACTACTGTTGTATGCATATAGTTATAATGGATAATATACATTTAGAGATGGCATGCTGTTGTGTCAGTATTCCAGCTCCCTGAGGTGTCATGACTGTGGGATTCTCTGAGTGGGGAGTTCTACGTTACCTGGAGATGAAGCACCAACCACAGTCTCACAGGTTTCAATAGAGTCCTGCTTAAAACCCTACAATGGTGTAAGAGTCCGGATTTTAATATTTGCGAAAATCTTCAGCCAAGCGACCTTGAGAGAAGGCAGCACTGTTGAGTTGGTGTGAGGACCTGAGTGTAGACGTCCAGAGAAGCTGCTGAATGTTAAATGGTTGGGAGATTTTTGAAGGAGACTATGTCGAATGTATCCTAAGGATTAATCATTCATTACAGACTTTCAATTGAATCTTGGTGAATTTACTATGGTAAACGTTTAAAAGGTTAACTTGCTCGAGCGCTCAACTGTTATTCCTTGAGCTGCCTTTCTACCTCATCTGTGCATGAACTGCCATTGGCGCGAGAAGGAATGGTTCTTCAGACATTCAGCAGGAAAGATTACATAGCAGTGTGCCTAACAAAAACTCAGCAGAGTGACGTTATTAAAGTCTGCGGTATAAGCTGAAGTTTCCTAGGAAAGTTATGTTATGTCACGTAATGCCGGCAGCCATCTTGACAGTTTAATTTTTTTCTTCTGTGGTCTGGGGTATCAATTGCAGAGATACTCGGACACCTGTGCTGCGCTGCCCGTTGCAGGAGGTGCGTTCCGTCTGCCTTGCATTACCTGTGTCTCCTGTCCCTGCAGAAGGTATCTGTATGTGAATCTTATCCTCAGATATTTTCCTCAACATTTATAGGCACAACTTTTTGGACCTAGTGCCTGACACCAGTAGATTTACCCGTACTTTCAGATACTTACCCAATTCGTATGATGGTGAAGAAAAACATCTGGTGATTTGGAATTATCGACCACTAAAAAAAGATCGGAGTTGACTTTTCATAAGATAGTATTTCATAATATAATGAAATCAAGGACAAGCATAACTCATAGTTCAGTTCACAGGTGGTGTAATGAAGTGTTTGGTAGGCCGTATGTTGGACCAGCATGCATGCAGCAATAATTCAGCCTCCTTTATTCCTTGCTCCACCTGGTACTCCACCTATTGAATGGGAGGAGTGGATAGAAATTCTTGAGAATTATATAAAAGCACTAGATTGTAGGGAGTTTCGAGCAATAAGGAAGAAGGCATTGTTATTGAGTGCTTTTGGTAATGACGGTCAACATGTCTTCAAATATTTATCAATAGCAGTGGGAAATGATTTGCAACCATTAGCCAACCCATATTCAGAAGCTAAAGCTAGGTTACAAAAGCGCTTTGCAAAGGAAGCTGATATAGTTATGAGTAGGCATTGTTTTTATACTCAACCCAGAGAGTGAAGGAGAAAAAAGATTAATTTGTGGCATGATTACAGGAGTTATGTATCAAATGTCATTTTGAGGTGATAAGTGATGAGTTGATCCGCGATTCATGTAGGAGCAGAAAAAATGCAAGAGAGGTTGTGGGCAGTGAAAAATCAGTCATTGAAAGATGCTATTGACAGTGAAAATGGTAGAACAATCTGAGTTAAGTATGAAGGAAATGGAGAGAAAAGGTGGTATTGATGGTGTGAATTGTATTGATCAGTGGGAATCTGAGGTGCTCAATACTTCTAGTAAGGTGTATAACAAGAATAACAAGAAAGGGATGTCTGGTGGGAGGTGTGCTGGAAGTGGGGTTAACTTGAATGTTTCCAAGCCGTTGGACAACGTATGTATAATGTGCAGGAGCAGCGTTCATACTTCTGACTTAAAAAATTGGTATGCTATAGGTAAGGAATTGTTAAAATGTGGTCGCAAAGGATATTTTAATTGTATGCGTAAATTCAATAACAGAGCCAAAGTGGCAGTCATACAAGAGTGGAAAAGGGATGATGAGGATGTAGATAGAGTGTTATGCATTTCTGACATTCAATATGGTTCCGGAAGGTGAAACAGACCGAAGGCTACTTTTCAAATCAAGGAAGAAACTGTACAACTGATGGTGGATTCAGGATCTCTGTATACCATAATTCCAAAGGAAAAGTTTTTGGTACATTGACTGAAAGTGCGCTTACTTCCAAAGGATATCAATCCTGGTGGTTATCAGGGAGAGAAGATTGATATTGTGGGTTTTATGTAAACCGATATTGAATTTAAAGGGAGGTGTATTCATAGAAATGTCTATGTTTCAGAGAATGGACCTGCAATTTTGGGTTGGGAACATCAATATGATCTTCATATCATTTTTAATCCGAGAGCATCCAATCAGGTCATGGTGGTGGATGAGATCACTGTGGAAGAAATTGTAAAAGGGGCAATCAAAGTGTTTTCAAATGATATTGGATTACTGAAAGGATATGTGCACAAGATCATGCTTAAACCTGATGCTATGCCATTCAACACAAAGTGTGCAGATGCCTTTAATAGCGAGGCAAGAGGTTAAACATTTGTTTGAGGATCTGGTGAAACAGGGAATAATAGAGCTCATAGCAGCAGCTAGTTGGATTTCTCCAGTGGTTACCACGGGCAAATCTGATGGCATTTTTAGGTTCTGTGTAGATCTACGCACTTTGAGTCAAAATATAGTTGTGGACAACGATCCCCTCCCCAATATTAATTAACTGGTATTGTTTCCTAAAGGGGAGACTTTTTTCCAAGTTTGACTTAACGAGTGCCTGCCACCAGATCAAATTGCACTTGGATACTAAACTTCTAACAGCGTTTATTACAACAGAGAGTGTGTTTCGGTTTACCAGAATGCCGTTTGGTCGCACATCAGTGGCTTATGTTTACAAAGGATGATAGGTCAAATTTTGAAAGGAATGGAGAGTGATGTCTACTTCCAAGATGACATATTGATTTTTGGGAAGAGAGTTGAGGATCACAATATGATTTTGGAAAGAGTTCTGGATAGGATAGCTGAGGCTGGCCTGACACTTAAGAAAGATTAGTACAAGTTTGGGTGGAGAAGGTTGAGTATCTAGGGTATACCCTTTCAGCTTCCGGTGTGAGACCTAAAAGAGATCTATTGGAGGAGATAAGGAAGGTGCCTGAACAAGAGGATAAAGATCAGGTCAGGTCCTTTCTTGGGCGTATTGAATATTATACGAAGTTCGTAAAATAAATGGCAAAAAAAAAAGAACACATCAAGAAATTGTTAAGGAAAGGTTGCAAATACACGTGGGGAGACGAGCAAAAAGTGTCACTTGAGAACATAAAACAGTACATTTGTTCTGCTGGGGTGTTAACTCCATTTGATACCAAACTTTTATCCATACTGACAGTGGATGTCAGTGCTGTAGGTATAGGTATTGTTTTGTTGCAATTACACAAAAATGGTGCAAAACTGTAGATTTTGCCTTCCGATATTTGACTGATACTGAGAGAAATTACTCAGTTAGAGAGAGGGAGGCATTATCTGCTGTGTGGCCAGCTGAATATTTGACAACGGATTTATGGTGTTTTTCCATAATTATACATACAGACCACAAACCACTACTTAGATTTTGTCACCAGGAGGTTCTGGCAAAGGAATTGCAAGATTAGCTTGGTTGGCAGCCCGCTTACAAGAATACCAACATAAAGTAGAGTATATACCAGAATGGAAAAACGCACAAGCTGACAACTTGTCATGGCTACCATTACCATGGAGGGATGTTGATGAAACAAGGGTGGATGAATTAGACAAATAAGGTGCAGTGGCAAATATTTATGACTTGGAAGAATTAAGTCAGAGTGCAATTAGAAGTGAACGGTGGCTCAAAGGTATGGAAAAATATTTGGTGTTACAACAAGTTGTAGAGATGATTGTTAAAGGTGTTGGTGTGAGAGCGCGGCACCAGTAGCAATAATACCGTATGTTAATATTGTGGATGAACTGTCTGTGTATGAAGGGAGGCTAATGTTAAGGGGTGATAAGTTGATTTCCTCACAAGATTTGAGATTACATTTATTCAAATTGCCACAAGAGGGCCATATAGGCCAGAAATTGACAAAAGAAACGCTTAAGGGAGAATTTCTGGTGGCCAGGTATGTATCAAGTTGTATGTGAGTGTTAATTGTGAAGAGTGTAAAGATGGCACAAAAAGGTTAAAAGTTGGAGGGCAATCAGTGATGGGAACTATAGTAGATTCAGGACTGCCTTGGCATATGGTCTGCTTGGATTTTATAGCATCTATAGGAGGAGAGGCAGCTGAGTTGAGATTTGCTCTTGTTATGGTGGATGTTTATTCCAAGTGGCTTGTTGTGAGATTTATGAAAGAAATTACTACAAAGAGTACATTAGGGTTTTAGATGAGGTTTTTAGAGAAGAATGGTATCCAGTGAAGTCAATCAATGCCACTCGATGTACATCAGAGGAAATGAAGAGGTATCTCAATTTTTGTGGTATGTTGCATTCTTGTACTTCACTATACAGCCCACAAGCCAATGGTATTGTTGTGAAGGCTAGCTGAATGGTGAAAGGGGTGAGTCAAATGGCAGTTGAAAAGAGTGGTAATCGTAAGAACATGGTGAAAGATTTGGTGTAGGCATATAGTTCTACAGAAAATAACCTTAATAAGGAATTTCCGTTTTGCATCATGAGGGGGAGAAAAGCAAATACCAAGTTGTCTCCGGCATGGATGAAGTTGTTGATTGGAGGAGTTGGAGATACTGGTGATTAGAACAAATCCAGTTGGAGAGGTAATAAGAGAACAAAAGTAGGAGATTTGGTGAAGGTGAAATCTGGCCAGTGGAAGGAGGTTTAACAGAATTCTGTGGACCTTTTAGGGTGAGCCAAGTGCATGATTTGTTTGTGGTGTAGGAGAATGGGGAGAGGTGGAACAAGAGAAGAGTAGCACTATATGAGAGAGGAATTGGTGTCAAGTTGGAGAACGTGGCAGAGAGGTGCAGTGGGTTTATGATGATGGATGATGGTAGTGCTTTGTTGGAGGAACTCCAGGTGTGGAAATGAATGTGAATGGACAGTGCCACAGTGCCACCTCCCTCGCGGAGACGGCTCCCTGCCATGCAGCCATGCTTGTGCCCTGTCCCTTCTGCACCCCCCTCGCAGGCCCCCCAGCTCTTACCTGAGTGCCACCTGCACACAGCAGTCCCCTTGCGCTGCCATCCTCGCTGCGGGTGGTTGTCGAGGGGATTCTCATGCATGGATGCTGATCGCACAGAGGTGAGCATTCCAGGCTCCAGGTTCTGCCACCCCAGGGGGAGTCTGTCTCATACTGAGGGCCCCTGGATCTCACGCGGCGGCACCCCTGAGCTGCCCCCTAGACGAGCTCCATCTGCCCCCGCTGCAGCCCCAGGTCTGCGGTGAGTTATGGGAAGGAAGGGCAGCAGCTGCTCCAGAATAAGGCTGACCGGCCCTGAAGGAAGGGAGGGGGCCGGGCGCCAGTGAGAGGAAGGCAAGCAGAATCCGCGCCCACAAGGGGAAGCCGCAGCCAATGGCACAGGAAGGGGTGGGGGCGCAGGTTTAAAGAGCTCAGCAGGAGGTTTCTGTCTGCAGTGAGGATACTGGGGACCAGGGCTGAGAAAAAAGTGAGCTTCGTGCAGCACACAAGCAGCTATCACAAGGAGCCGAAGAATAGTCAAGCAAGCACTTTACTGGGGCACCAGCACGCACGTTTATAATTAACGTATTCAGTGGTGTCTGCAGCAGGGTACTAAAACCGGGTGCCACGTTCTTATGTTGAAGCGTTTTACTTTACACCGGGCCACATATAAAACTAATGGAGATATCTACAATGAGGATAGCAAAGAGTGCATGTTTGTGTGTTTATTTTTTGAATACATATTTAAGTTTGGTTTATGTTTAAATATGACTCAAAAAACAGTGGTATGAAGTGAGTTTTCAGAGCCTACAGGGACACGAGAGACAACAAAGCTGCGATATAGTCACCCCACACTGTGATTGCTCCTGAAATACTGCCTGTACCTGCCTAAAATGACGGCCGCAACAAACCCTCCTGTGTCTCTCCTGACCTTATCTCCCTCCTCCCCCTACCCCCTACCCCTCTCCGCTCTCCTCAACTTTCCTGCTACTGACCTTTGCCCTCACCTTTCCTGGCCCTTAGTCCTCACCATGTTAATCTGTGAATGTTCCCTTGCCAATTGAGATCTAGCTATTTTGTCTGGTGCCCAATGGAGCTACCTGGTTTAGCTGTAGGGGAGACAGGCTGGGGATTTCCTCCTTGGATGTCACCCACCCAGTCGGTCTTTAGACAAATTTCCTGTCGTCTCTTCCCACATCCTCCCTCTATTTATGTCTCTCCTTCTCTCCTCTCTCAATGTATTGAGACTGAACTATTTTGTCTGATGCCCGATGGAGCTACCTGGTTTAGTTATAGGGGAGATGGACGGTGGATTCCCGTCTTGGTCATCACCTACCCAGTCGGTCTTTAGACAGACTTTCTTTCGTCTCTCCTTGTTGTCTCTTCCCTTATCCTCCCTTTCTCACCTCCCCTGCCCCCTCCACTACTTTTATCTCTCCTCTCCTAATTGTATTGCCCATTTTTGATGCATTGTGTAATTGTTGATCTTTTTCTGTTACATTGTTGATTCTCATCTAAAGCGCTCTGATACCTTCAGGTCTAGCCAGCGCTATATAAAACTCTTTAAATAAAATAAATGGTGGGAGTAGTTCACAAGTGGTTCGACAGGACAGGTCACCAACAATGTGTGTACCTCCAAAGTATATAAATGACTGCATTTGTGTAACTTAAAGTCTCCTGTACAATGTAATATAAGAGGAACACTGTTAAATGTGTTATTTTCTTTTTGTGTAAAGGAAATAATATGTGTTGTATGTATATAGTTATAATGGGTAACATACCTTTAGCAATGGAATGCTGTTGAGTCAGTATTCCAGCTCCCTGAGGTGTCATGACTGAGCGGTTCTCTGAGTGGGGAGTTCTATGTTGGCTGCAAAGGGAACACCAATAGCAGTTTCTCAGGTTTCAATAAAGTCCTGCTTAATACCCTGCAATGGTCTAAGAGTCCAGATTTTAACAACTACCTCATTGCCAGCAGAGTACTCCTGCTCTTGTTTCTACTATGGTAAATTGAGCAAGAGCAGGTGATGTCCAGCCCAGGCAGATTTCTTCTGTGTTCCATTTTGCACATATATTGTAAATTCACTTCAAAAGCCATTGCATATCATTTTCCTTTCCCCAGTTATATTTTTTGTGAAAATAATTTTACTGTGTTTTTGCAGTTGTATCACCGTATCCTTTTTGACTGTACTACATTTTCTGTCTTACCTCCTTCCCTTACAGCTTCTTATCTAAATATGCTACATTTTTCTCAATCTTTTTCTCCATTTTTTTCTTTTTCTATTTCCTACTTTGTCAAATTCACACATTTTTCTATTTTTTTACACTTGATTAACATCCCCCTTTTATTTTTGTATATTGTTCAGCGCACTCTTGGAATGTAATGCTGGACAAGAATCAATATCAGTTGTCCTCAAGGTGGCTGGTCTAGATGTACTTCTTGTTCCAGCTACAGCTGCTGCTCCAGCCTATGCACTAGACATCCAGGGGGTGCTGTTCCAGTTCAACGAAGAATAGTAGGGCAACAAACCTGTCCTTATCCGCTCTGCCTTCACATGATCATCATTTCTCATTTCTGGGTGTGGGATCACTAGCTCCTTCCCCCTCCCCCTTCAAAGAACTCCCATTCACTGACTGTGTAGTGCAGACTCTGCCAGGGGCATTTTGGGGTGGAATTGGCTGTGAACTATTCTTAGCCAACCACCTGGCCAAATCCATTGTATTCACTGTTAGCCACCATCCAGCCACTCTGCTGTTTCAGGAGAAGTGCCACTGGTGGTACTGCCTGCTTCACCAACCCATAGAGCTGTGAGGACAGGAAAAGGGAGTTCCGAGACTTTGGGGTGACATGTTTCAAGCCTGGGCAGATAGCGGCTTGTGGTGAAACATTCACGAGAATGCACATAGCCAAAAGCACACGTGCAGTCCCCATTAAAGGTTTCTTTTGGGATTTAAAAAAAAATGTAAAAAAATCATTCTCATGTCTATTTTGTCCAACTTAGTATTATGAACTCAGTTTAATATGGCAGGGATGCCTGTCACCCCCTCCCAACACAATCCCCAAGGATGGGAAGACGGACGCAGTTTTGAACTTTTGGAAGGCGGGAGGAAGTTACCCTCCCGGCCGTATTTATTAAAATATGAAACAAATTTAAAACATTAAAATAACAGTTTCATATCATGTACAATTTTTCATTTATGACATTACGATGCAGACACGTTTATTGGCTAACCTTAACAAATCACTAATACAAAGGTTCTCCTAGCCGAGTCTAAGCATCCTGCAAATGCATACTTTCTAAATAAAAATTGTACATCCTAACATTACGGGCCAACGGCAAGGTCGTAACCGGTGTCAGATCCCTACTACCGGAACTCCCCCCTCACGGTGTGAGGGGCGGGCGCACAGAGGACTGTACCTCTGTGCCAACTTCCAATTTCCCTTGTCTTAGCGGGGGCCCCTTATTTAACTCGACGCCATCTTAATGGTCGTCCGAGGACTCGTGTGAGGTGTCTAGAAGGTAGCGTGGACCCCCCTCCCACCCCACACTGTTTATCACATCCGCCGTCGCGGATATCCTGGCCCCGGGAAATTCGTCGGAGGGGCATCTAGCCGCCTCCTCCCCTGGGAGGGGCCTATGACCGCCTTCCCTTAGGCGACCCCATACTTAGTGGGTGCCGCCTCCCCGTGTGAGGGGCCAATGGCCGCCTCCCCCCGGGCGCTCCCATCCATAATGGGTGGCGCCCCCCCTCTAGGGACCTTGAAATTACTGCTCACCGATCATGACCTTACCGCCCGACCAAAAAATAAATACGACGTTTTATATACCTATTGAAGAAAGAAAATAAACTTTACATTGCAATATTTATCCTTTTAACTAAACATTCAACACATCTCTCAATTAGCCTGTGATACTCCGCTCCACTGGGGAAGAAAATGTTATGAAGCAAATCATTTTATTGCAGTACAAACATTGACATCTTTATTAACCACTAAACCAGGAGAGAAAAGATTTATCAAAGCAAATCAATTTTATTGCAGTACTAACATTGCCATAAGGGGCTGGTGGGTGGGTCAAAAATTGCTCCTTGTTCCGTCGAGGGCTCGCGTGCAACGAGAGGGTGCCGCTTCCAAGCACAGGAACAAGAGAATGCTTCTTTGGATTGTTGCTCCTTTTATTCCTCTTCAGGGAGGGCGTGTACCCTCCTCCGGTACGCCTACGGGGTGTGGCCAACGGTGTAGGTGTCTAGGGCAACCCTTCTTGGGCGGGAAAAAGGCACGCCCCGGCTACGCCGCTTCGGGCATACCAGCCGAGACACGCCCCCACCCAAAATGGTTTCCCGGGGGGATCCGGACCCCCTACCATACGTTCGGGGGGACCGAGTGGTCGCCCCTTTCCATATGGCCGAGATGCCTGTCACCCCCTCCCAACACAATCCCCAAGGATGGGAAGACGGACGCAGTTCTGAACTTTTGGAAGGCGGGAGGGAGTTACCCTCCCGGCCGTATTTATTAAAATATGAAACAAAATTAAAACATTAAAATAACAGTTTCATATCATGTACAATTTTTTATTTATGACATTACGATGCAGACACGTTTATTGGCTAACCTTAACAAATCACTAATACAAAGGTTCTCCTAGCCGAGTCTAAGCATCCTGCAAATGCATACTTTCTAAATAAAAATTGTACATCCTAACATTACGGGCCAACTGCAAGGTCGTAACCGGTGTCAAATCCCTACTACCAGAACTCCCCCCTCACGGTGTGAAAGGGCGGGCACACAGAGGACTGTACCTCTGTGCCAACTTCCAATTTCCCTTGTCTTAGCGGGGGCCCCTTATTTAACTCGACGCCATCTTAATGGTCGTCCGAGGACTCGTGTGAGGTGTCTAGAAGGTAGCGTGGACCCCCCTCCCACCCCACACTGTTTATCACATCCGCCGTCGCGGATATCCTGGCCCCGGGAAATTCGTCGGAGGGGCATCTAGCCGCCTCCTCCCCTGGGAGGGGCCTATGACCGCCTTCCCTTAGGCGACCCCATACTTAGTGGGTGCCGCCTCCCCGTGTGAGGGGCCAATGGCCACCTCCCCCCGGGCGCTCCCATCCATAATGGGTGGCGCCCCCCCTCTAGGGACCTTGAAATTACTGCTCACCGATCATGACCTTACCGCCACAGGCCGAATAGTTGACCGGCTATCCGGCCCCCCCACACTCCTACTAAAGGTCATGCTTTTACAAACCCCCTAACCATGCTATGAAGTCTCCTATGAGTAAGACATTCCCCTCCCGGGACAAATGGACCCCATCTTCGAGATACATGTGATCCCCCCGAATACATCCATGCGGAATACAATGCAACTGTCTTGAGCGAAACAACCTACCAAGTTTGTTATTGACTTTCTTTACTGAATGATTCAAAGCTGATACAGAGAGGGCCCCCGCCACACCTTCCTGGGAATCATGTGTGACCATGCTATTGTACACCCTGGAATCCTTCTCGCCAACCAGCTAACTGTAGATAGAACTCGCTCGAGTAGTACTCGCCGACCGAGTGTCACCAAATCATTGCCTCCCAGCTGTACTATGATTACAGACGGCGGTGACCTTGTCCGCTCTAACAGTCCCTCAACAAAACACTGAAATTGGTCAATACAGAGCCCGCCCCTTCCGTGGAAGGTCACCCTGCACCCGTATTCCCCAGCCGCGTGAATCATGTCACCTGCTTTGAATACGTCCCCGGCACGCCTCACGTATGAGTGGCCCACGACCCACACCACTCTTTCCTCAGTCGGTGATCTTTGACCGCTGGTCCACAGGTGTCGGGTCGACTGCACAGTCCGCCCCGCATAGCATGCTCGCAAAACTGTAAACCAAACAGAAGACAAGAAGCGTGAGTGCATGACATTGGCTCACAACATGTGCAACCGCACATACCTTTTATAACAGTTTGAGGACCATCGTCCCAATTGTTTCACCTTTTCAACACTCAGACCCCTGGCTGTAGCCTCTGTAGCAGCCCCTATCCTAAAGGAATGGGTCCCAAAATCGCCCGGGTCCAAGCCCGCTGCCGCGATTGCCATTGTCAGCACCCGCTGGAACTGAAACCTAGTCAGTGGGGTGACGTCGGTGTGTCTCAGCAAGCTTCCCCCCCATGCTACCGCCCTTTGAGCTAAATATTCCTCGACGCATTTCACCGGGAACATGGGGGACCCTCGCATGCGCTGGACACAGTACTATCCCCCATAGCACCCTGATCGGTCTTGGACCTGGCTATTGTGACTACCATTGAATCACCCTTGATCAGAATGTGTTCCCGACACAGACCTCCCCCCATATCCTGCTTATTTTTTGCAACCAGCTCGCTCACCCGCATAGCCCCATGGAATGCTAATGCGTAAGCGGCCCGGAACAGCACTGCCTCGGACTGGGAGGAACATGTCGCGGGGAGTACTGACATCAGCAGGGACAACCTTTCTAACCCAATCGGGCGCCTCTCGTCTACTCTATGACCCTCGAGGCGTTGCCACCCACGCAGTGCCTTCTTTACCAGAAAGGACGATGTGGGGTCCTTGATGCCATGCGCCTGTGCCATGAATGCAATGGCGGCCCGGTGCCTATTGGCCGTTGCCGCTGATCGGCCTGCCTTGTGGAGTGCTACTAAAAACTTTAGGACGTACTCCTCCTGCCCCCAATTATCCCCTCCTGCTGGACCCAAAAATGCACAATAGGAACGAAACGCTCCTTCGTATGCCTTCCTTGTCCTGGGGGCTAGGCTTGCTCCCACGAGGTCCTGTAATCCGGGGCACCGAGTAACCAGAGAGCTTCGGGAAATGGTGCCGCCACTAGGTCCGCGGAAGGTAGATAACCCCTGAAGGCCTGCATGTGGGAACGAGAGAGTGCATCAGCCGCCTGGTTCAGCACACCCGGCACGTGCCTCGCCCTAAACTGAACGTTCAGTCTCATGCAAAGTAATACAATTTCCTCCAGTAATCTCAATATCCACTTGCAGCGTGCTGCCTGATTATTTATACATTCGACTACGGTCATGTTGTCGGACCAAAACACTACTGTGCGATCAAGAAACTCATCCGGCCATGCCTTCAGAGCCACAAAAATAGGGAACAACTCAAGAAACCCAATGTTACCTGTGAGCCCACTGGTGTGCCACCACGTCGGCCATATTTGTGCCGACCATCGATTACCGAAGATGGCGCCAAATCCCACGCTCCCTGCCGAGTCGGTCCACAAACCCAGCTCGTCCGAGGATGCTGGTGACTTGCTCCACACCACTCGACCGTTGAAATCTGCCAGAAATGCCAACCATATGCGCATATCCTGGTGAACCTCTGCAGACAGTCTTGTGCGGTGGTGCCCTTCCTTGAGACCGACCATGGCTTGTGAAATAGAGCGGGAAAAGGGGCGGGCCATTGGTATCACTCTAAGGGCAAAGTTAAGCTGTCCCACTGCTTGCTGTAATTGATGGAGAGTTACTTTTCCTTTGCTAATGCACAGTTCTAGAGAGGCCCTGAATTTCACTACTTTTTCCCTGGGCAAACGGAAGCATCCCTCCACCGAATCGAGCTCAATTCCAAGAAACTCGAGTGAAGTCGATGGCCCCACCGTCTTCCCTGGTGCCAATGGCACGCCAAACCGCTTCATGGGAGTACAGAATTCCAGTAAGGCCTGTGCACATTCCGTGTCGCCGGCTGGCCCCAAGAACAAAAAATCATCTAGGTAGTGCATAACCTGGGTATAGCCCGTGGCTCTGGTGAACGCCCATTGCAGAAAACAACTGAATTTCTCAAAATAAGCACAAGAGATGGAGCAACCCATTGGCATACATCTATCCATGTAGTAGCGTCCCTGAAACACAAAACCTAACAGACGTTGATCCTGTGGGTGTACCGGGAGCAACCGGAACACTGACTCAATATCTGATTTAGCCATCAGCGCTCCGGGCCCCAGGCGATTCAACATGGCGACGGCCTCATCGAAGGATGCGTACCGCACCGAACAAATACCTGGATCAATCGCATCGTTCACCGAAAGACCCCTCGGAGCTGACAAGTTATGAATTAACCTAAACTCACCTGGGTCCTTCTTGGGGACTACCCCCAACGGTGAACAAACGAAATCAATGACTGGCGGGTGCCTATATGGGCCAGCAACCCGGCCACGGGCAACCTCTTTTGCAATCTTACTTTCCACCACCGCCGTATTCTGCTGAACCGACAGTTGGTTTTTACACAGTGATTCCCCCCAAAAATCCCCCGCCGGGATGTGGAAACCATACGAGAAGCCGTCCCGCAACACCCCAGCGGAGACATAATCAGGGTATTCATTTAGCCAAGGGATCATTGCCATGATATCTACGGGGGTAGGTAGCGGTACCCTCTGGTCGACATTAGACCTGTTTGGCCCCTCCTCTACCCCCTGTATCGCCATTCTTGGCTCTGCACGAACTCTCAGGGTGTGAAGAGTGTCCGCACCCTGCACACTCATGCCTGAACTTACATGTCCCTTGTGGCCTCGTGCACTTGCCTCTGTTAAAGTTCCAACAAACCCCTTTTCTGCCCCCGTTCCCACCACTCCTCGGTTGGTGGTCACCAGCGGTGCTTGCTCGAAAGGGCGCCGCCGATTGATGGCGGGAGGGCGCCGACCCATTCCCGCCAAGCGAAGACGACTTCGTCGCACCCGGCAGGAGCTGCTTCTGCCAAGAGATGGAGTCGAGACAATCCCACGTCAGAGATGAATCGTGCTCCTTGGCCTTACGAAACTTACTATCGTAACCCAACCATTCATTGCCTTCATACGTTTCATAGAAATCCATTATACGTGTCTGATAGCAGGCCAATTCAGTCAAAACCTCTGGCTTACGTTCCCCCATGATCGCAGTAAACATCGCAAATGCCCTGGCCCAATTTGAGATCGTCTCATCCACCCTGAATCCCGCCATTTTTGCACGCCACACACTCGGGTGCCACAAATCCTTCTGACTTTTAACATACTCCACCTCATGGTGGTCAGTCAAGAGAGAAAACATATTTACATACTTATCAGCCCAAATCATTTCTTTCGTGGCCAGCGGAATATGTTGGACCACCTTTTCCCTTCTGGAGGGTAACGCTCCCTCCCTCGCCATTGGCAATGGCTGCTTACCCGAATCCATAGCTGGTCCCGCTGTTTTTCCAACGCCAGACGCCGGTCGTTCTGAGGGAACCTGTGGGGGGACAAGAGGGAGACTCGCCTTCGCGGCATCTCTCGATTGCCGCAACTGCTTCATTAGTAACCTGGCCTCTTCGGCCGTGTCTCCTGGTGCCCTAGTACCCTCGGTATTTTTGCCGAGCCATGCGGCTAACTGGGCGGCCAACTCCGGAGGCATATCCTCCTCGTTAGTGGGCGTAACTACAACCGGAATCGGTTGGCCCACGTCCGGGATCGGAACCGGAGCCTCCACTGGACTAACCGGGCTTGCCGGGGGTGACTCGGGAACTGGGGCCTCGCCCCCTGCCGCCCTATTCCTGGCCCTTTTACCTCTCCCAGCGGGGACTACTCCCGGCAATGCTGGCCCGATTACTTTCTTCGGTCTGCCCGTATTGTTCATTGCCGCCATCTGTGTTTTCATGCTCGCCATATCCTTCATTAACATGCGAAGCATCTGGTCAGTCCCTGCCTTCTTTGCGGCCTTCTTGCCAGGCATCGTTGTCCGATATTTAATCCTTGTTGCTCAACGAGGTCCTGGATCCGAGGGTACGGAGTCGCTGAAAGAGAAACACAAAAATTACAAGTTCTCAAAAATTGCTCCTTGTTCCGTCGAGGGCTCCCGTGCAACGAGAGGGTGCAGCTTCCAAGCACAGGAACAAGAGATTGCTTCTTTGGATTGTTGCTCCTTTTATTCCTCTTCAGGGAGGGCGTGTACCCTCCTCCGGTACGCCTACGGGGCGTGGCCAACGGTGTAGGTGTCTAGGACAACCCTTCTTGGGCGGGAAAAAGGCGCGCCCCGGCTACGCCTCTTCGGGCATACCAGCCGAGACACGCCCCCGCCCAAAATGGTTTCCCGGGGGGATCCGGACCCCCTACCATACGTTCGGGGGGACCGAGTGGTCGCCCCTTTCCAAAAATGCCGTACCTGCTTTTTTTCCTCTTCATTTTGGAGTTACGGCTAACTGATCCTTGTCCCAAAAAAACCCCAAACAATTAATTCCAAATCAACCACACATGCTGAAAAGAGCTTGTGCGCTATAATTGTAGGCATGGTTCCACATCTCCATCTTCTTCTTTCTGTACATGTTTCTCCCAAAAATAAATGTAATTCTTGTGTTTCTCCTAGGTGTCACTGAACCTCTAGTTCTTTCTCTGTCTGCCCCTCTCGCTTGTGTTCTTTATGCAACTCTCTATATATTTTACTCTTTTCCACTATTATTTCTACTTAATATCACTCACTCTTTTTCTGTATGTCTGTCTCACTTTCTCGACCTGTCTCTGTCATGCTTCCACTCCTTTTTTTGCAATCTATGTTTCTCTGTATCACTTTCTTACTCACTCTCGTTGTCCCTGTCCCTTTCTCTCTGTCATTCGGTGTTTCTCTCTCCTCGTTTCATTCTATTTCATTTTTCCGTTGCCGGTTTTCTTCACTATCCTTCTCTCACACACATTGTTTCTCTCTCTCAATTATCCTATTTTCTCTGTCTTCATCTCTCTCTCACTTTCTTTTTCTCTTTCTTCTTCTCTTTCTCACTGTCTCGCTGTTTCTTTTTTCTACAGCTCTTTCTCCCTCTCTCAATTTCTCTGTATCTTTCTAGCTCTCTGTTTGTCTCACTCTCTCATTTTCTCTTGCTCTCTTTTTATGTCTCTTTTTCTTCTTCTCTCTTTGTTTCACAAGCTTATCTGAATCTTTCTTACTTTAAGTTGATCCACTTTCTCTCGGTTTCTTTTTCCTTTCTCTCTCTTTCTCCCTTTGACTATCCTGGTCTCACTCCCTATCCTTTTATTTATCTCTTTCAATGTCTTTCTCCCTCTTCCTATGCCTCTCTTTTGTCTCTGCTTTTTTTTGCTCTCTCTATCTCTTTCCCTCACTCTTTTTTCTCTGTTTCTCTGCATCTCTGTTTTTCTCGCTCTCTCCATTAACGTCTGGAGGTACCCTCTGACATACTGTGTAGTTCAGGACACATAGACATATAGGGCCGGATTAAAAAAAGTTAACTTAGACCTTTGAGTAATTTACACTTTTGAGTTAATTTCTTACTTTTTTCTTATTCACTAAATCTGAGTGTAAGTTACCACTAAAGAAAAAACAGTAGTAGGTCCAGCATCACAAATGGCCAACCACTAGTGGTGCAGCACCATCCCAAAGAAAGTAACGGAGATCGGGAATTATAATAGAAACACACAGGAAATAATGTTAAATTAAATTCAAGTATTTAAAACAGTTAAAAGATACGAATAACTATATCCCAGAACCCGAACCCAACAAGTGGCAATAGGTATGAAATCTTCATGCAAGCACCTGCAGTACACATTCATCTACCCAAGCCTTCACCGATACGCAGCAATGTGCTCCCTGTATAGTTTCTGACCTCCATGGAACTTCTTCTGCAGTTCTTTTGCTAAGAGTTTTAACTGTCAGTTTTCTGGGAAGCTAGTTTTATTTTTCTGCTCCAAATATAGGAGATTGAAGACAGGGCCAATTTTTTTCTTTTCTTACAGCACATGGCTACCCAACAATGGCCTCCCAGCACCAAGAAGGGAATTACCTGAGGAGCTCTTGACATGAACACTTGAGCAGCCATGTCTTAAGAGATTTCTGAAAGGTAAGCTCATCCGCAGAGATCCAAAGCATAAATGGAAGAGAATTCCATAATTTGGAAGAGATAAAGGAAAAAGGCAGACCACTGATTCTAATATTGAGGATCTGTGAATAATTGCTGAGTGAGAGGTTGAGGATCTCAAAGATCTTACAGGAATGTAATGTACCAGATGGAGAAAAAGACTCTTACCCTTATTGTTAAAAGATCAAAATAAACAATGTAGTGTTTTAAAGTGGTTGCTTTTTTATGTGGGGCCAATTAAGTGTGACCAAAGAAACTGAGATAGACTGATGTTTAGGCAACCTGAACAGGAGTTGAACAAACTGCAATTGGTTCCGAAATATAGGTGCTGATTAAAATAGTGATCGTTCGGACTGCCAACCACTATTGTGTTGCCCAGGAGACCGCACAACCAGCAGTCTGCGGTCCGACCTCTGCATTACAATGCAACCACCGGGCTTGCAGTCACAAAGTTTTCCTTTACACAACTGCTTGTTCTGTGGCCCAGGAAAAGGGCCGCAGCAAAAGCCACTGTGCAAAGGAACACTTTGTTCATATCCATGCACTGTGTGCCATGACTACATGTGCCCCCTGGGCCAGGTTAAAGTGGCTCAAAGTCCATTTCCGGCAGCCTTTTCCTGGCGGGATTCCTGCCATGAGAAGGTGGTCGGAAAGGGATATCATAATCCTGATAACAGTGCCTGCCTCGGCTCCGCCTCCATTCAGGAATGAGATTCCGACCGTTTTCCTGACAGGAACATTGATACTGCTGGAGGCGGTGGCCTCATCCTGATGTTTTAGGCCTGACCACCAGCATTAAAATGAGGCCGTTGGACCGCCACCGTGTGCGGTCCGACCGCCATCTTGGTCAGGCCCATAGTATGTTTCCGTAATCAAGGCAAGAAGTTACTGAGGCCAGGACTACAGTCCTCTAGGTACATTATGGTAATATTTCCGGAAACCTTCTCACAGATATGAAAGTGCCAAAGCAGTCAGCAGCCAGTTTCTTCACCTGCGTCTCAAATGACAGCTTGTTGTCCGACCAAAAACGTAAATTTTCAATAACGTATTTGGGTTGGTACTGAAGCTCAAAGGTTTCTGGCCCGCAATCTGGACCCCAACAATTGAAGACATTTCCTACTACCATAACTTCAGGTTTAGCTCCATAGAGTTATAAATAGCATGTAGCCATCCACTTGGCTGCTGCTGTAAGACAAGGCTTTAATTGGGCTGCTTTTGAATGCTGTTCTGGAGCCAAAGAAATGACCAACTGTTACTCAGACAATATAGCACACATTTAGGAATCATGACTCATTTATTAGCAGTAATGCATAATAATGTGAAAAAGGTTTTAGAATTCTTTTACACTTAGCTGTTAATGCCCACCACTTTATTAAACATACATCAAATGAGTAACTCTAGGTCATCTATAGTATATATGTCTACAAATTAAAGATGAGTTCTTAATCCAACATCAGATGATATGTGAATTAACATGGTTAAACGTATGCTTGTGAGTGAATTCTCAAGTTCTACAATAAATGCATTCTTTAATAGTAATGCCATCAAAGTTTTTCAATAATTATTGTGTCACGTAAAAAATATGTGCAAAGTGCACGTTCATTGTACATGTCTGTGGACAATCTGGTGATGTATATATGTCATGTAAAGAATGGACATCTTTGCACTGCATCAGGTACCACACCACTTGAGACAAAATGATTTAATATCCCTTTTAAACCAGGATAGATAATCACTGCAGCATGATTAAAGGTGGGAGGAGGGTTGGGGTCCAATGGTGAAACCAATTTTTCCCTATTCAATAGGGCACCCATGTCCCCCTATCCAACAGGTAAAAACACTGGAAGCATTTCTTTAGAAGCTTCAAATTTAGTCAATGTTTAATCGAAAGGAGGAACTGTTCCTTGCCGGGAAAGGATCCATAAATATATGATATTTTCTTGTAAAAGATTTTTGCTAAATTATTGCAGCAGGAGGCCAATTGAGTCACTATCTGATGCTTTCCGGGTCGATCAATCATTGATTTAACTATCGGGAACACTTATTTCACTGCATTGGTGGTTTTGTCTATTTTCTGAGCATAAAAACGCTCCCCATATTCTTCTAATAGCAAAATGGTAATGCTTAATTGCTTTCTTATATTCACTTTTGCTGAAGATATCATAGACGTTTCTCTATTTTCTTTCTACTATTTTACAATTCGTTTTTAACTCTTGTAGTTGGGAATCAAACTAGGGTTCCAGCCCCTTGGGCCTGGAGCCCGCATGTGTCCTTAAAGGAACAGTTTGATTTAACAAGGACAATCTCTAATCTTCGTTCTCTTTCGATATTTTTTCACATATGGCTTAGTGATCAAAAGCAGATACGAAAATTATGCAGAATCTAATCTTGACCAAAACGTTTGAGTAAGTGTATTTTGAGATGGCAATAAAATTTGGACCTCAAAGAGGTCTAACCACAACTCCAGAATAGACACATTAACTGTCATATTATGAACTTGTGATGTAACAACGCCACATATTACACTGTGGTAAGTAGCAGCGCGGGTGTTACATCGTCTGCGTTGTTACCACGCATGGCATTACGATGCAAGTCGTTTCTACGACTTGCATTAGATGGCGCGCTGGACTTAGGAATAGTATAAATTACTATTCCTTCTCTAGTTAGCACAACAGCAGAAAATGTGTTGGACTTAGAATGCAATACATTCCCTGGTGTTGCACGCCATCTAGCGCAAGTCGTTGAAACGACTTGCGATGTAATGCCATGCTTGGTAGCAATGCAGACGTTGTAATGTCCGCGTTGTTACCAACGCGCGTGGTACTGGCAGCGCTGTAAACGCTGTCTCCCCATATAACGGGGTCAAGAAGATGAACTTTCTGATCTGTCGGTGAGTTGACCAATCGAATTACAACTAAATAATGTTGTGGGGTAGTCGCTTTAGTACAATGAATATCAACTAAATGAATATTCAAGTCACCCAAAAGTGTAAAAATAACCCTTTTAAGTGCCTGAGTGGCTGTCACCTCTGGTAATGTCTTATAAAAACTGTATATGGGAACCAGAGGAGCAATATGGGGCAAGGCAGAGGAGACAATCAGGAGAAGCGAAATCAAAGCTGTTTAGCCTACCATGCGGAGTCCCGCAGGGTTCATCAATGAGCCCCACTCTTTTTAATCTATATGTAGCTCCTCTTGCACAAATAATAAGGAACAACGGCTTCACCCCTATATCTTACGCCGACGACACCCAAATTGTAGTGTCAATAAGTAAGGAGGTACAGGACACAGCAGAAAAATTCCAATGCTGCATGACAAAAATCAGCCAATGGATGAAAATGAACTGCTTAAAACTGAACGGCGACAAAAGTGAAGTCATGATACTAGGAGGAGACACAAACATATGGTCCCCTCTATGGTGGCCTACAGATATGGGAAGATGCCCAGAGTCGTCAGAAAAGGTGAAAAACCTAGGGATCATGTTAGGCACTAACCTTTCTTTTGACGCTCAAGCAAGCAAACTAGCTTCGTCACTATGGTACATCTTAAAAATGATTAAAAAGATTTTACCATACATACCATATGACTCACGAAAGACAGTGGTGACAGCATTGGCCTTGTCCAGACTGGACTACGGAAATGGCCTATATGCCGGAGCAAGAAAGAAAATCCTTCTTAAGCTTCAACGCCTGCAGAATGCAGCAGCTAGACTGATACTGGAAATACCAAAATACGAAAAAGTAAGCCATAAACTAAAAAGTCTGCATTGGCTCCCAATCGCAAGCAGGATACAATTTAAATCACTATGCTTGGCATACAAAGCAATAAACGGAACCGGATCAAAATTCCTAAAAACACACCTGCAACTATATGAGCCAAACAGACATCTTAGATCCAGTCAAATGAAACTCATAAAGGTACCCAGATTCAGAAGAACCAATTGGGGCGGTAGAAGTTTTCTGGTACAGACGGCAAGAACATGGAATCAACTGCCGATAGACATAAAAAACAGTCCATCCCTGAAATCCTTCAGAAAGGAAGTTAAAACATGGCTTTTCGCTAAACATCTCTAACCAAACACCTTCAATGAGCTATTGGGATTTCTCAGCGCCAAGACGCCCTCGGGCATTCGCGCGCTATACAAATAGAAAAATCAAATCAAATCAAATTAATTCTCCTCCATCTGCTGATGGTGTCAATTAGAATAGACCCAGAAAGCTGCTCCCTAAAACTGATAGAACTAAAAAGGGAAGTGGCCCAGACTAGCCTCCCCTGTGCTCTTACAGGGGCAGATATGCCTGATCTTGGCCAAGTCTCTGCACGGGCAGCACTCGGGCTCAAACCTCACATGTTTCATGCGCACATTAATTACTCTTAGTCCAGTGCCTGCCTCCTTCAAAGAGTGTCTGAGGTGCAGACAGGACTTTGTATCCACCTCACAATCCTTTCTACAGCCATTTAGTGCATCCTGTGCAGTGTGGAGTATGGACACCTTATGTACTTCAGTCCAGATGCCCCACATTCTACAAAGAGTGTCCAAGGTGTAGACTGAACTTATAGTCACTGCACACTCTTTTTCACTGTTTATTGAGAGTATCCGGCACTGTGGGGAATAGATGGATGCTCCTTAAGGACTATCAGTCCAGTGGCTCTGCCTTCTCCAAAGAGTGCCCGAGGTGCAGACTGGACTTTGAAGTCACCTCGAACTGCTTTGAACATCCATTTAATGCATCCCTACTCAGGTTAATAAGTATATCATCTGTACTGACAACCATGTTGGCCAATAAGGCATCCAGTATAAGTTGAACATGACTGGTGAGAATATGGAACCTTGTAGGATTCATTGTTTTAAGAAGATAAACTTCGACCTAGACTTGCTCATCTGGACAACCTGGATTATGGCTCAAAACGGTGACTCAATCCCTTGAGGCAGCTGCTCCTTCAGGATGCAAGGGTATCAAGCACACCTTATTGATCAGCACAGCTGTATCAGGAAAAAAGTGGGGACTGACTTAATTTATAGAAATGGTGTGGCTGTCCTTTAACTTACAAAGCATTTCATAGGAAGCACCGGCACAGTAAAGGTTGTAATGTTGGCAGTGCTGAAAACAAAGCATCATGGGCAGCAGTGCGGCATAGAATATCAATTTCTCCTCTTGGTGAAGATAACTGACTAAGTAATCCAGTCCAATGAGTTTTCGTTACCAGCCAAAATCTGTGTACAATAGTTCTATTCTCTGGTGCCATATCCCAACATCTTCAAGGGCAATATTGTCAAGTCAGAACAACACAGTGACACCACACCTGCTCTGATATTCCTTTTTTTTAAAAATTTTTTATTTGGAACCAGCATTCAGCAGAGGGTAATACAAAATACAAACTTAATGTGATACATCGATTGTTTACATTTAAATTCAGAAGAAAAAAAAACAACAAATTTCAGAAATAACATATGAGGCCTGAAAAATTTCCATTAACCAATTCCACTGGGACAGAGCTCTTCTTTCCATAGTGATATAGGGTGCCACAATTCTTTACCACGTAATTTTGCTTTAATTCCTCTAGTTGCATATATTGCAGATTCAAAAGAGTAAACTGCGAGAAGTCGAGCTAGCCACATTTGAAAGGTAGGAGGAAGAGTATCCTTCCAGCGCGTGGACAAGATTAGTCTCAATACAGCTGTACCTATAAATAACAGTCTTTGTTCAGATTTATTTAGTTTTAGCGAGCTATCATATCCCAACACAAATAAGGTATCAGACACTGGAAGTTTGCGATGGAAGACTTTCCCCCAAAATGTAGCAATCATGTTTTTTAATATACGTAGCTCGGGGCAGCTACTGAAGAGGTGAATTAAAGTCACTGGGCCTTGTGAACAGCGTGGGCAATGATCATTTTCCCCTTTCCCCCATGCAAAAAGTTTGGCAGGGGTAAAATATAAATCATAAATGGTTTTGTATAGTTGTGCCTTTAGATTACTAGCCATAAATAATTTGCTGCTCATTTCCAATGATTTATCTATATCAACATCAGGATTATTTAATTTTACCATCCATTTAGTTTCTGTTTTCTCGAGATCATCGTTGATATTAGTTAATAAAATATTGTATTATGTTCCAATCTTAGTTTTTGCAAGATGACTTGCTTCTATTAGATCGTTCTTCTGAAGATTAATAACATCTTTTTTAGCTTTTAGTTTTGCCTGTAATTGTGCAAATTTAAGAAAATCACCTTCTGGGAGACCAAATCTTATTTTAACATCTTGAAATGTAGTTTGTGGCCCATTTATCCACACTTTGTTAATTGTTTTTATGCCTAGACTATACCATTTCTTAGCTGTATGTTCAAAATCAAGGTCAGATGTAATGGTAGAATGGAAAATGGGCGTATATCGGTTGAATTTGCCGATCAGTGTATGTTTAAGGATATTATTCCAGATCAGCCAGGCACTTTTAATAATTTCACTCTTAGTTCGATTATAATAGGCTATTTCAGTTTTTCTTAATAACAAGCCTTTCGCTTCTTGCCCTAGCATTAATTCATAGATTGTTGGTATAGTGATGTTAGAAGTGTCAGAGGCTAAGGGTGTTCCTAGAATCATGGGTTTTAGATGTTTTAAAAAGGCTGCCCAGTAGTATAGAATTAAATTCGGAGCGGTAAGCCCACCTCTGTTAAGCGGAGTGGATAGATAGAGTTAAGATCGTCTGATCTTCCCATTTTGCCAGACAAATTTGGAAGTAAGCTTATTAATTAAATTAATTATGTTAGAATCTATAAATAAAGGAATGGAGCGAAAGAGATACAAACATTTCGGTAATATATTCATCTTAAATAGTTCACTCTGCCTATAATAGAAAGATGCAAACCATTTACCCTATCCAAGTCTGTCTTAATTTTATCTATTAATGGATCAAAATTATTTTTGACTAATATCTTTATGTCAGCAGATAATATCACTCCCAGATATGTCGCGTTATTTGCTCTTCTCGGATCTGAGCAAATAGTATTGTCTGTGCACAGCACAATGGTCTTTCCCCTATTCAAAGAATAACCCGAATATTTACCGTAGTGTAATGCGAGTAATTCAATTTCGCGTATAGCTTCGATCGGGTGAGATGTTAGTACTGCGATGTCATCAGCATATGCTAAAACTTTAGTCTCATAGTGGTTATATACTATTGGCTTAATATTGTTACTTTCTAATAGTTTTAGAATAAGAGGATTAATATAAAGGGCAAAAAGTAAAGGAGAACAGGGACATCCTTGTCTTGTGCCTCTTGTTATATTAATAAAATTTTATTCCAATCCTGAAATTGAGACTTTTGCTTTGGGTTGGTGGTACATAGATTTTATAGATTTAAGAAATTTGGGGCCGAAGTTAAGACGTGTCATGGCAACCCACAAAAAATTCCATGAGACACGGTCGAAGGCTTTCTCAGCGTCAAGCAGGATCATAGACATCTGATCCCCCGTGACCGACATGGCATCGAACAGAGCGATGGTGCGGCGAATATGATCCGTTGTCCCCTTACCTGGAACGAAACCATGCTGCCACGGAGAGACCAGATGCCCAATGACCCTGCTGAGTCTGAGAGCCATCTCTTTGGCATATAATTTGGAGTCCGAATTTATCAATGAAATGGGTCGGTACGATGTTAGCTGTTCGGGCGATTTTCCCTTCTTGGGAAATACTATAATACTAGCCTCATCCCAAGAAGGTGGGGGAATGCCATTGTACTGTACACCCAAAAATAAGTCTAGTAGTAAAGGGCTTAGTAGGGGGCTAAGAATCTTATAGATCTCAATTGGCAATTTATCAGGGCCCGCAGCTTTACCCGAGGATAAAAGTAATAAAGCTTCTCTAACTTCATCAATAGTAATCTCAGCTTCAAGTATTTCTCTCATCTCATCATCCAGCAGGTTAGTAGTTGCCGTGTTGTTGAGGAAGCCCGCCGAAAACATATCTATATCTTGTTCGGAATTAGTCCCTTCTTCAGAATATAATTTTTGATAGTACTGTTGAAACTGGGCAATAATATCTGTAGACTGAACATAAGTATGTCCACCTTCTACAATAGAAGTAATATTATTATGCACATTTTTTTGACGTGTGCGCAAGGCCAATTGTTTACCAATTTTTTCACCCGTTTCGTAAACCTTCTTCCTATAAGCTCTGTAAGTTTGGGCGGCCTTTTGACTCAATACAGAGTTAAGTTCAGTTTTCAGGATCGCCACCTGGAGCTATTGATTATGAGATTCTTTATTCTCTTCTATTAAGCGCGTATGTTCTATTTCAGCTTTAGTTAAATCATTTAACTTTGTTTCGTATAGTTTTCTAGCTTTAAGGCATGCTGGAAGCTAGAGATCTCACCTCTTAAAGCAGATTTATATGAATCCCAAACTATATTTCTGGAGGTACTAAACCGATTAATATTGAAAAATTCCTCAGACCAATCTTTAATATGCAAGATGAATTCAGAGTTGGTTAATAACTTCCGGTCAAATGACCAGGACCTAGATTGAGTAGTAAGAGGATTAAATGTAATTACACAAATTAAGGCATTATGATCTGAGATTGTTCTTGGCATTTTTTTTATAGTTGATAGTGGGATAAGATCAGTGGTAACAAAAATATAATCAATACGGCAGGTGCCTTTGATGAGGATGAGAGAAATAGGTAGTCCCTTGATCATTTGAATTGTTATGTATCCACAAGTCTGTTAGCCCCAGATTGTTGATAAGTCTATTGAGGGTTTTATAAACTTTAGGTTTGCGTCCTTGGTATTTTGTTTTGGAGGGGATATTAGACAGTGGTGGTATTAATGAAATGTTAAAATCTCCACAGAGAATTAATGGGCCCTGCCACATAGGCAGCTCAATCTCAAGTTCTTCAAAAGCTGTGGGATCATCTAGATTTGAGCCATAAACTGTACAGATGTTTATACCACAAGCCAGTTTAGCAATAGCCCATTTGCCATGGGGGTCTGATAGATTTCGTACACTTAGCCCCCAATTTTTTTTCCATGTATTGCCACCCCCCTAATATTTGAAGTCTGTGTGGAGACCGCCAATAAATTATACCCATTAATATTTAACCATGATTTTTTATCCCAAGGCAGATGCGTTTCTTGCAGACAAAGTATGTCTACTGGAGCCAATTTAAGCAATTCGGTCATTCGTCTTAACTTATCTCCAGTTAATAAACCTCCGACATTCCAAGTCTGAACTTTTAACCTACCCATTATTAATAGTAAAAGATTGTCTCTGTGCCTCAAGCAAATACATTTCCAACTCAACTCATATGCTATTTAAACTCTTTTTACAAATATCCTCTGCAAAAATAACTGGTTCATTTTTTTTATTATATGTTTTCACCCCCCAAGGTGACCCACCCTTGCTTTTACCCACCCTTAACCGCCCACCCCCCCTCCCTCAAAAGCCCCCCCCAATTCAGTGGGCAACCAGACTCAACCAGAGTCTGAGTGATGTGATAGCAGCATCGTGTATGAGCAACCGCTTCGAAACAAACTTTATAGAGGAAGGAAAAGAAAAAATAGAAAAGAGATAAAGAGGAGAAAAAACTAAAAGATAAAAAAGAAAAGTTGAAAAGGGAAATGTCAGGAAAAGAAAGGAGAAAACCCTTTAGTCTATATCAATACAAAATAATATATATAGAACTTGACATATAACTTAGAATACTCCCATATTAATAATGATACACATGATGCGAGAAACGACGTGTCGCTTAGAGGTAGATGGGAGCATAAAACTATTAATGCAGTAATTCATTAAACAAAAGAGTTTTTCCCGTTTCATTCACAGTCCAATAAACAAATTATGACATCTGATCTAAGTACTCTTTTGCTTTGATCTCTGACACAAAAAACTTGGTAAGACCACCATATACAATTTTTAGCTTTGCAGGATTATTAAGGTATGCTTGTGCGCCTTTGTCCTGAAATGGTTTATTCAGAGATCTTAGTTGCCAAGGTCTTTCCACCTCACTTACTACAGCGCGGGGACACGCGGGGACACGCCAGCGGCGTAACCAGGTGCTCTACAAATGCCCAAAACTAAACTAAACTAAACTTTCCACTGTTATATGACAGAAGTCCGGTCTTGTGAAATATGCAAAATCATTATATTGAACCTTGTGATCAGGCCTAGCCTTCTCAGCTACAATCTGTCTCACTAGGAAGTTACCAAAATAAACCAATATGGCTCTAGGATATATGCTGGGTTTTGTTGGAATATTAAAAGGCATCCGATGAGCTTGTTGAACCTCTACATTCAAATTCCAGTCTTTCAGTGCAGGGATAGAGTCTTCTAGTAATTTAACCATAAATGCTCTAGTATCCCCCCCTTCAAGTTTCTCTGGGTCACCTAGAATGCGGAGATTATTCCGGCGTTGCCGGTTTTCGAATTCCTCAAGTTTCCATTTTATATCAACTAATTCAGCATCTTGAAGCTTGACACGTTCGGCGTTCAACATAGTTTCTTTTTCATTAGACATAACCCTGGCTTCCATCTCAGTAACTCTTTCACCTATTAGATTACAGGATTTAGATAATTTTCTGACCACTCCTTGCATTTTCCGAAGTGCAGCTCTCGATTTTTTACTGTCTTGTGCAGCCTCTTCTCTATGAGCCGCTATGGCTTGTAAAATAATCTCTACAGCTGGCTGATAAATCTCTGGATTTACTGGGGGATTAGATGCTGTAGCTGTTTGCTGAGAAAAGTCAGGAGCTGTCTGTATATCCTTGGTGTTTTTTCCCTGTATTCTGGTGAGAGTTTTTGATTTGGCTCTAACCGTATTAACATTAGTATCCTGCTCTTCTGAGCTCTCATCATACGAGCTAATCTGTAGTTCAGAATCCTCAAGACCCTCATAAGAGTCAGTGTCGTCTGACCATTCCGCCAATGTATTTGGACCATTTTCATCAGAGAATGAATAAAATTCACAGGACTCCTTTTCCTTCTCTTCAGAAGCCTGACTCTTTGATGTATCGTTCCCTGCCGTCTTTTTAGTCATTGTTTGGGTCAATACATGACTTTCCTCTACCAATTCTAAACCCCCAGAGACAACTGGTTGAAGTATCGGGGGAATATCTGTATTTAAATGCTCTGTTAGAGGTTCACTAGGGATCGCCTGGCTAGTTTGAGCTGTGTCACACGGTGAAGTTGAATCTAGCTGAACCCCTAAAATATTCCCCCCTATTCCAGAAAAAGACATACTTTGTCGTGTGGGCGCTGAGTCATGCTTTGTACTAACCGGGACCTCAGAAACACTTGGCGCAGGGGTCTGTTCATTGATGTTAATGTTACTTACAGTTTCGTAGTTTACAGCAGGGGGCTGCGGTTCCGGTGTGTTACATGTCTCCGTAGTTGGTTGTCCTGACTCAGCGTCTACATTGAGAGCAGGGGGTAGAGGGAGGGTCTCATTCATTGACGCAGGTTTGCTGGAACCGCTGAGGAGTCCTTTTTTTAAGAATAGGTTGAGAACTGTATCCCCTGTTGAATTTAATTTCCTGCGGGCAGCGTGGAGTTCCTGTCTTGTTGTGGAGTCTAATAATGCCTGTTGGCTTCTAGTCTTAGTTTTTTCCACATTAGATAATGAGCGTGATCTTCTATCGGGCTCTTCTAGCTGTTCATGCTGCTCATGTTGTTGTCGTTCAGCTTCTTTGCGCAGAATTCTAGCAGCTTTAGCTACCCTTGCTCTGGTTGCTGCAGCTGACGCTGAAGTTTTAGTTGGCATTGCTTTAACTGAGCGTAAATAATTTTGCTTTACCGTCTGTGGTTTAAAACAATGCACCGGAGAAAGCCCAACAAGTTTTCCTTGCTCAATTTCACCTTCACTGCGTGTAGCAAAACTTGTTACGGGGCTTAATAGAAGTTCACAGCCCGGGCTGATACTTTGTTGCCGCTCTATTGACAAGCTTGCTCCCTGAGCGAGAGCCCCGCCCTGCAGCTCCGCGCTCGAGGAACAGACGGCAGCTGTGAGAGCTGTGAAAGGGAGAACCAGAAGGAGCGAACGCTGCGTTGCGAGGAAGCCGAGTGAAGCTTCTGGCTCCACAGGAGACCTGCTCTGATATTCCAAAGCCAATCATGCCATGCAACACACCCAAAAGGACCTCCTTCACCTTCCATTGTAGACCCAACAAGCCGACTTCAGACCCTTAGGAACTCATCATATGAGGACAGTATAAGTCCATTATCAGGCATGAAGAAGATGTCTAGATATGCAGTGATACCACTAGTGGCCATCATCTGCAACCATACAGACCTTATCTTTCTTCAAGTAGCCAGACCTAGATCTGAATGACATCTGACAGCAATTTAAGTTGTCACCTGCAGGTTGAAGGCATTCTTTACGGTCTTCGCAGATGCATTTCCTGGAAATACAAAGGTCACCTAGAGAGGTGCTCTTTGTATAGCTAATGGTGGTTGTTTAGTTGAGGTCAGATAGCTTTGTGTTACATTTGGTTTGGACCTTGGGGACCCTAGATAAGATGAAACTTGATGACCTGCACTGTCCGAAGAAAGTAGCAGTAGCGTACCTTGAAGGAACTGAAAGTTGAGTGCTCCTGGAGTGTCCAGGGATACAAGGTTTAAAGGATGAATGTGATCCCCTCTTCTGGGCAATTTAGCTAGTCAATGTGCTGGCAGCGCTTTTCTATTGGAACAAGGAGGATGCTAATTTGGCCTGGGATGAGAAATGTTCCTGTAACAATATGGCAATGATATTTTTTATGTTAATGACCTCAGCTATGTCAGGCAAGAGAAGGGCTGTTTGACATACCTAGATGAGTATAATTTAGTGTGTTCTATCTGTTTCCAGGTGGCGGTCAGTGGTGCTGATGCTCTAGTGCACATCTGGTGCTAGCCTGGTTGGAATAATTTGATTTGACATGAAGATGTGGAGAGAATGCCTAACGTGAAAGTGCTGTTTAAGCTGTGTTGTGCAAGAAGTGTGAGACTGTGTTTCTGGCCTGGCGGTCCTTAGCAAGCTCTCGCATGCACCAATATTAAATCATCTGCTGTCAGCTGAGGGTTCCCGGGTTTAGGATGCTTTTGTTGTACAAGAAGAGAGAGCACAGTTGTGGTTGATTATCTCAGCCTGTTAATGAAGTGGGACGTCATGTGGTCCACGCCCAGTGGTTTGCGAGACATCCTGAACCACATTGGTCTTTCAAAGGTTTCTTTTCCTGGTTAATGCCATGGATGTTTTGTTTTTACCTGAGAGCAATTTGTCCCACCTAAGTTGTTAAATGGTGAAGTGTGGTGTTTTAAGACTGTCCAAGAATAAGCTGATACAGTGTACCTTTTATATGTTACTAAGTAGGTTATTTTGTGTCTATGCCACCAACAGGAGGCAGAGTGGGCTAAAGAACGTTGATGGATCAAACCCAGATCTGTTGACTGGGTGTGAGTGTTTGATTGGTTCAGATGCTTGGTTCATCACCACCCCCTTTTGTACCACCAACAGGGATATGGCTAGATTTGTGAACTGTTCCTTTCTGTAACTTGCTATTCTAAGGTGTCATCAGTGCTTACTTTGAGCTGGCAGGGCCCATCAGCAGGTGGGGCTGATTAGCACTAATATTTACTAATATTTAGGGACTAGTACTTATTTTTCATCACTATATTAAGAAGGTACTGTTCCTGTAGGATAAGAAAATGAAATAATC
This sequence comes from Lissotriton vulgaris, assembly GCF_964263255.1. Classification (NCBI taxonomy): domain Eukaryota; kingdom Metazoa; phylum Chordata; class Amphibia; order Caudata; family Salamandridae; genus Lissotriton; species Lissotriton vulgaris. The sequence goes on along the minus strand of NC_141695.1, from coordinate 1,183,578,047 downwards.
TAAGCTGGAGAATCCCCAGGGAATATTTTTTAGCGCCCTCACACATCCAAATGGATGTCAAGCTTCATCATAAGGCATGTTCTTCGTCGGTCATGACGAGGAGCACGCCCTATGATTAAGCAGTACGTTCATTTGGATACACTAAGAAATAATCACTAGGATCCCGGGAGATTCTCCAACCTAGCTTATTTTCTTTTCTTCTCCTACAGGAACAGTACCTTCTTGATATAGTGATTGTGTTTCAGGGGCTTGGGTACTGGGCCTTCATTAGCTCTTTGCCCCCTCCTTTTGTGTATATAATTATTTTTCATCATCAGATTTAGATCTAGGACAAAAAAGAGAAAGAAATAAAAGTGGGAAAGGAGGAGGAAATGAAAGACAGCAAAAACAGTGACAAACAGCCGCGGTCAGTAGTGGGAGCACCCGTCGGGCGGTGACGTTGGGAGGGGGGCAGGGTGGGGGGTAGTAAACTATGGATTACAGAGGTTTTCAGGTAAGTAAACATATACATAAATCAAACGAATTTTGTTGCGTACACTGTAAACCCAAATGCAATGCAGTGCGCGCAACGAAATACGTTTTAGTTATGTATATGTTTACTTACCTGTAAACCTCCATATAATCCGTAGTTTACTACCCCCACCCTGACCCTCCCCCTCCCCACGTCACCACCCAGCAGGTACTCCCACGACCGACCGCGGCTGGTGACAAAGGCAGAAAGCATGGAAGAAAAAGAACCTTCAATAGTTAGATAAAGGAGATTTGATTGTTCAGTGATGGATGAAAGTGGCATAAGGTGAAATCAAGACTAGTATCCTTGATATTCGGCACCCTGACATTCACTAGTGCCTCCTCTTGGATTTCTGAGAAAATCTTTGGCCCATGGCACTTATACTTTTTCAAATTAGACCTTGATGAGGCAACCCCAAAAGTGCTGTTGACACTTGGCATAGTTTTTTTGTTTTTCAAATATTTCTATTGCCATTTTAATAATGAACATATGCAGAACACTGTATTGCACTGGCAGCCACAACCATTTCATTAGTTCTTTAGATTTATTAAAATAATAGCGGTAATGTTCTGAAGTGACTTAAGTTTTTCTAACTGGGATTTCCATAACTTAAATGCACCCTATGTCATAAGTCAATGCTAAGCAAAACCAGAGGAGTTAGTATCTGAACTCCGCTTGGCAGAGTAAGCAATTTCTTTCTCAGTGTTCTTACATGAAGAATCCCATGCCAGGTGCTAGGCATATTGGGAAACATTGCTTGATTAAAATCTGCAATGTTTCGGAGGTTGTTCACCTACTCTACAGGGTGACTGGTCACATGAGATTGAGCTAAGCACTAACTTGCCCTCGTAGCACCTTGATCTTTGTTTTTTTGTGGGGATAAAATTTAAAATGTTATCTTCCATCCACTATCAATAACGATAAGACAATTCATAAAATTGTTAGGCATGTGATCCTGATTTTAAGTTCTTTTCACCAAGAGTTGGGTGTCATCTGCAATCTCGCTCCGAAAGAGTAAATCTGTCTCATGAATGGGACCATGTTTGCTACCGAATATTTGCATCAAGTGGCAACGATTTCAACTGCATATATATTATGTTTATCCTTTTCGAAAAGACAAATGTAACTCACTGCATTGGAAAGGTGTCCCAAATCAGGAGTGAGCACTTTATTCAGTCCTTGTCCAACTATTTGTAGTCTAATGAACTTGTGTACTTTCTTATACAAATTCAGAGATATAAGTGTCAGTATACTAACGAAAACTGAACTGAGTGAACATCTTACACCTGTAAGAGGCAAATTGAGGTTCATCTAACATCCCATCAGATGATATTGTATTTTAGGTCACGTGAATTAATTGTATCAATTTTTATTATTAGTCAGGAAAATAAAAAAACTGTGGAGCTTATTTATGAGAGGCTTGCTCCGCTGGAGCATCACTTTTTTGGCGACACAAGCATCTCAATCATATCTATGAGGCGATGCAAAGTCACTCTGCATGGTTTTGCTTGGCCTCATAGATATGGATTAAAACAAAGCAGCGCAAGTCGGTGCCTTGCCTTACTCTGCGTCAAGGAGGCATTCCATGGACATTGCAGTGGGTGTTCCCACACAACTCCCATGGATTTTGACACTGCCTCAGATTTACTGAAACACGTAAACCTAGGGCAGTGTCAAAACTTTATGCTTCCACAGAGCAGGCATAATGAGGAGAAATATATTTCTTTATAAAAGTTTTTTCCTCTTTCCATGTGTGCTGAATTCTGCAGCACACATAGAAAGAGGAAAACGCATCTTGGGATTGTTTTTGTGCAGGAAGGTGCCACTTCCTGCACTAAAACAACCCTACCTGCAAAGGAAGCATCCCTGTGCCATGGTGCAAGGATGCCTATGTTGGTCCTAGACAGCAGATTGTGTGCCAGCGCATGGGGAAAGGACAGGTATTTCATGAATAGAATGCATTCCTGCCCTTTCACATTGGCATAGGGCAGTGCAGCAGGAAGACTTGTGGAGGTGCCCTACACCAATTCCTCATAAATGAGGCCCTGTGTTTGCTGTGCCAGGATTCTAATGTGTGACTCATAGGCCACCATAGATGTCAACAATCAGCAATGTACTTACTGAGGCATTTTGACAGTTCCTTTATTTAATATGCAATGATAATGTCCGCATTGTAGGTTTGGGTTTATGAATGCCACAGACATTTGAATGCCAAAGCCTAATGGATGTGATAGTATTGTGAGCAGTGATTTGACAAGTACAACTGCTGGATTGAAGATTGGCCAAGTAGCTATCATTATGCTTTAGCAAAGACACATTACTTCTTCAAAGAATGTTTTCAATGGGACTAGATGTTAGCATTGGCTCACTGCTGACAGAAATCAAGGGCCTGATTTGCAGTTTGATGTATAGGGTACGCCATCACAAATGTGACAGATCGCACTATTTTCCAAACCCTAGATCCAGGGCCGGACTGGCAGAAGTGGGCATCAGGCGTTTCCCCAGGAGGCTGAATGGGTGGGGGCCGGTTCTGCACCGGTGGCGCTGATTTTGTTATTGGGGGACTGTTTTGTAGCGTTGTTGCAAAATTACCCCCCAGTAACACAAGCATTTATACTTGCCCACCCCAACCCATCCCGGGGCTGGGGTGACAAAATTGCCAGGAATGCTTTGTTTTCCCAGTACGGACCTACCTCGATTCACCTGCTCAATTATAAGTTGGGCGTAGAGTCAGTTTATCCATGCCTGTGCACCCACTGAGTCCGTTAAAGGAAAACGTACTCTGAAGCCCCAACGGAATAGGGGCCGTCGGAGTAAAATCAGCAGCCCACATGCCTTCTTCAGAGCAGATGGTCTGATGTCTGTTTCTTTCTGTCCTCGCCAGGTAAAACTTGATAGTCTCGAACAGAAAAAAAAGAATGACTCACCCTACCCTGGAATAAAACTCACAGGGTTTGGGGACCATTAGCTTTGTTTTTTTCCGACTAACTTCTGCTTCGGGAGTTTGTTTCTGAAAATCAAAGGCAGCTGTCTAAACGAAGGTAGGTAAACGCCTAACGTTCAGTGTCTTTACAGGAGCCACTGTGGCGGCAGCTCATGTGAAGACATAGAGATCACTACAAAAAGCCAGCCAGCAGCAGCCCGGTAAGGGAGGCAGAGTCCATGACCTCTAAACCCTAACAGACAGAGGACTGTCCATCAGGATCTAAATGAGGCCCTAAGTTATGTTTTCACGGCAGCCATTTCAAAGGCAAATGTTTGCTGTCATGTGCTATCGACATGAAAATCAATACCTGTGTCTTACCAGCAAATCGTCTGCTGAGAGGCTGGCTCTGACTAAAAGTGACTGCTTCCTGAGCCATCCCAATATCTCATTATGAAGATTTATTGATTGAGACCCACAGTTTTTTTTTAAATAGGTAAACACAGATAATGCTTTGGGTTGCCTAGCAGGGTGAAATTCAGTAGCGGTCGGTGGTGGGAGTGCTGCCGGGTGGTGACGTGGGGCGGGGGTAGTAAACTATGGAATACAGCCAAATACAGGTAAGTAAACATATAAATAAATAAGACGAATTTCTTTGCGCGCTCTGCATCGCCAACCAAATCACGTCACTGCCCGGCAGCACTTCCACCACCGACCACAACTGAGTATTTGTAGAGAGTACTATATATACTTCAGTAACTTAACACACCAAGGGCCTTATTTGGAATTTGGCAGAAAGCAGACTTACTAAGTTGAATGTCAAAACATATTGGATGCCTCATCCTCAGTATTAAGAGTGCATTGAAGTCAATGGTATTCAATGTACCCAGATGCGTCCTGATCTGTCAAACTCTAAATAAGTCTGAAAATCTTTCAGCCCTAGGCCTAGGAAAACATCAAAGGACTACGCTATGTGAATGCTTACTTAGATCTTTCCTTCTCAAATCTTTTACTTTCTAATTTAATTTGTTATGATGAACTCAGTTAATGAAACTAAATATATTTTTCATTAAGAGGCACTTTTTGTATAAAATTTTGGAAGAGGAAACAGAAAACTCGAGGAACCAACATCACGATTACCAAATCCATTATGAGATAACCTATGTATTTTATAATTTTCGATCCATGTACACAGCAGCCAAGAGGTCCACAGTATGTGCAACACATTCAACTAGTTTTTCCTTTTGCTTTCCAGGCAACAGAACTTTTCATTACATCACATGAACACGTTCCCCTCCATTACACATCCTAATGTGCTCCATTGTGCATCACCTTGTGTCAATTTGTACTTCACCCTGTGTCCTCTTAATTCAAACAGCCTTGAGTTCAATGGAAAGGCAGGTCGTAATTGGCACGGCGGTGCTGGAATCAGCAATGCTTCCATAGGTCACCAATGTCCGCCGTCGGATCAAATGTCCTGACAGTTGCAGCGGTCTTGTGGCAGTCTGACCGCCCCACTTGTATTTGGGCAGTCAGACCATCGAGGTTGCTGCAGTCTGACCACCAGCACGGGTACAGGGGGGACCGCTGTACTTGTAATCAGACCCTTAGTGTGCAACACACACGGACAGCATTCTGAGCTTCCTGCAGAGCAGAGTGTTCCCATGAACCACACCATCAGGGGTTCTCCTGACGTGCGTCTCCCAGTGCTCCCCGGGTGCTCATCTCCCAGTGGTCCATTGCTGCGAATCAAGCTGGGTTTTCTTGCTGCACATCACCTTGAGCAGCATTAATGCATATCATGTTGTTTTCTGCTGTGCAATACCCTGCAAACCTCTGAAGCTTATCATTCTTTGTCTCCGCCTTTAAACTAGGGCTATTGTTGGTCTGAATCAGGGGCGGCTCTAGGCTTACGGTGGCCCTGGGCAGCGAGTGTAGGTCGGGGGCCCCACAAGAGGGAGTCCGGGCGGGGCGGAGCACGAAGGCCAGTGAAGAGGGGGGGGGGTCAGGGTGTTTGGAAGAGGAACAGAGCCGGAGGCCGCCAAATCCCTGCCAGGGGCCGCCACACAAATATGTATCCATCCTCAGAGGATTATTTTATTAAGGATATATATTGGCGTGGTGGCCCCTGAGGTTTGGTGGCCCTGTGCAGGTGCACAGCTTGCAGATGCCTAAGGCCGCCCCTGTCTGAATGCACTGATCCCTGTATGCTCGCTTGTCTGTGTTCACAGTTGCCTGTATATCTGGTGGACTTCATGAGAATGGTTATGTTAAGTTGTGTTGGCTGCAGACCATATGTGCATGAGGTATGGATGCACGGATGCATGCGTGCCTATGTGTTGTGACATTTGTTGCATCTGCTCTGTATGAAAGCACAATGCAATTATGGTGGTGAGATGCACACCAAATTATACCTTTTTATACCATACTTTCGGAGGAAGAAGTAGAAGTTGTTTGTGTATAAAATGTAAATCTATTTGTAGCGTGAAACTTAACTTAGAAACATGTGAGGTTTCTTAGTAAGCGGGAGGTTTATTCAGGATGAAATTGGTTGCCATAGCTGACTAAATTGTGAAGTTTAATAATGTACGCTAAGACGTTTTTTTAAAATATAACATTGTCGTTAATCTACCGTTTCTTTTAAATGCATTATATACTTGATGATCGTGCATCACAAATCATGTTTAAACTAATGTATGTATTAACTTTTTATAGCCACCCCTGACGAAGGTTCAGTACCGAAATGCATTGCGTGAAGTTCAAATAAAGTCGCGTTTTACGGAAACATCTCCTGGCTATGAACATTGCTTATTGAAAATTGGAAATGGATATAATAAACTGATCAAAATAAGAATAAAAAAAGTATAAGAATTACGTTTAAAACATGGATAAAATGAAGATTGGAATTGAACATTGGTTTATTGGATCTATTTAGCAACAGATTTGGCTGTGCAGCTGGAGTGGGATCAGAATAGGTCTCCCGTGTGTTCGTCTGTATGAAAGCACGACATATTGACTTTGTCAGTACTTTTTTCTATAGTGTTAATGAGTGTTAGACGTTTTCTAAGTATAGACACAGGAAACGAGTGCACATGAAAGTAGCATACGTTGTTCTTAATATGAACATTTGTTCTTTGGAGAATAGTCAGGATTAGCTCATCTGAATCCCTAGCTGGCAATGTAAAAGTTAGACAACATTACCAAGCACCACCTATGTCAACACACATTGAACTCCGATTCCCACACTGGCAGAGACATTTTAAGGCATGGGCAAACTTTCAGGGAGCCCCCTAAGAGAGCCAGCTCTGTTCTGCAGAGAGTTTTTCCCTGATGACCTTGAATAATTCTTAAACATATTGTTTTAAATACCGTTTTAATTCATTTATTTTAATGTGTGTGGTGTGTGAAAGTATATTACAAACATTTCGCAGACACGTTTTGTTTAGGATTCATGCAGCATCCATTAAAAACGTTCTTTTAGATCAAAACAAATACTCACATATAAGAAATGGATAGGTGTCACAAAGATTTTTTGCAGTGATATTAGTGAGCTGCTGCTGTCTTATCCCTGAATCCCTGAATATTAAATGTAAATACATTAAGAATATGGATGAGTGTGCCTGGGCACTGTAAGTCACCTAGTCAAAGACAGCATGAAAGCGCTTAAACTGGATCCTAAATTCAAACAGAGACCCACAAAATTAATGTTGCCCATGGCCCCCCAAATTCTTAAAATGCCCCTGCTAACAGGACTACAAACACTAGTTAATCATAAGTGGTATGTTTTTAACCGTGGAGGCCAAGTACTATTAGTGACCTATGGATTAGTTACCCATCTATACATTTCATAAATCTGAAGTTTATGTGCTCATACTTATATTTTTTGAGAGTTTGTATTAAGAAACATTTTAATCTCACAGACTCTCTATCAAGGACCAATATATGACATCAAATATTCTGAGGGCCCCATTCACGCAGCTTTTTTTTCTCCAGGAGTAGGTGTGACGTAATCCTGGAATTTGAGGATTAGGCCGCAGCTACATCTGGAGTAGGCAATAATAATGGGGAAAAACTTTGTCCTTGATTCATAATTTTTTCCTATGAGTAGTTGTGACCTTTTTCTGGCATTGGAAGATTAAATTACATCTAAGGTTTGCAAGACTAAATTCCATTTAAGTTTGAAGGATGTCGCAATTACTCACTGTAACAAATAGGAGTATTAGTTGAGGTGGTGAGAACCATCCTCAAATAATAGTCACAATCTTTGTCAGGGCCTCCTGTCCTGATGAAGCTCTCTACGATCAATTTTAGAAACACTTCTGGTAATCAGATCTCCTTCAGCGGGTCAAACCCGCAAGCTGAGTCCGACCGCCAATTCAACAGAGACAGGTGCGTCTTCGATAGTGACCCTTTTCTCAGTGAGTTCTTCAGGCAGAAAGTAGACAGTCCCCCTCCCCACTTCAGGTCCTTTTGTCCACTGTCTGGAAGCAATACACAGATCACCAGAGGGGAGCCATCAGTGTCAGGTGTAGCTGGACACTGGCAGGAAAGCCTTTTGGTTTTTGACGGGAAAATCCAACTTGAACATTAAGTTAGATTTTAAATTACTATTACAATGAGCCCTGAACCATTTTTCTAGTTACTCCGAAACTGAATTTAACACGTACTAAAGGTAATTATGCAACCAATGCTAACCTATGGGAGAGCCAGCCTTGCCACAGTGAACAACACATGTAAAACATAAAGTATACATGTCCTACTTTTAAAATGCCATGATTCCTGTCAAATGGGCATTTTAAGGCCTTCAGGATCACTTATAAGTGTACAAATAGAAGGTTTAGGCCTGGCAAAAGTTTGTTTTGCCACGTCGAAATGACATTTTTAAAATTGCAGTGGCAGGCTTGGGAACAAGTCTTAAAGTGCTATTTTAGCAGGTGGCAAAATGAGTGCTGCAGTCTACTAGCAGAATTTCATTTACAGCACCTGCATACATGTGGTACCATAAAGAAATTAAATATGCCTATTGGCATATGCTAATTGTGCCATGTTTAGCAGGAAGAACACACACTCTTGACCACTAGTTAGCAGTGGTAAAGTGTGTAGAGTTCTATGGCCTATAAAACAGGGATAAATAAAAGAAGGCAAAAACTAAAATCTGTGGTGACTCTGCAGGAGGGGCAAATTTCCAACACAGACCATCCCCAGCTAAGACTCAAAGTGCCACAATATAATTTTCCAAAATGTTGTATCAAGACCGTAGGTTACCTTTAAGTTTAACACTCTTTAACGCTCTTTATTGCCACAACAACCACAAGAGATCAAAAGAGTATCCAAACATTACAATTTCCAGCAGTATTCCACAACCTTTCTATTTCAAATCATACACGGTGTTTCGATGAAACATCAAGTTTTTAATATTATGATACATTAATATCATTAATTTTATCATGTCAAAAATTTCGGTAGTACAGAAATATTGTGTCACAGAATACCACCATCAAGAGTATCTTTTTTTAATATACACTTTAGTTTTCAATAATATTGTTTTATTTAATACTAGCAGTCCATCCCGACGTTGTCCGGGTATGAATTGCTGCCGGCCAGTAGTATATTGGTTTTTTTAGGATTTCGTTTTGATGGCATGCTTGTACCTCTTCACTATATCAGTAATACATACTAAATGGTGTGAATTATAAATAAATTGGTGACACTTGTATAATAAAGCTTCCAATTAAGTGAGATTATACTTATAAATATAGTTCCCACTTTGTATCTTGCATCTGTACCATCCATGACATGCATTATACTCGTTTTTAAATGAGCATTGGTCCCTTCCAAGATGGCCCCCACGTTAACACCCGATCCCACATGACATACAGGGCGGGATTACCCTTAGTAATGACCAAGTCCCCAACAACCATTTAACAGGTCTTCGCCCGAGGACTCAGCACTATCCGGATCCCGGTAGAGAAGGGTAGGCACACCGGGCTGTAATCAAAGGCAGCAAGAAGTAAGTGTGTTCTCTCTCTCCCTCACGAGTTACCAATACGGTGACTGACATGCGGTAAACGGGACCGGCACTGCGCTAAGCCTTAGGTTGGCAGTCTTAGCGCGAATATCTCCAAAAGTTGGTAATAGGAGATAGCGATGTTAGGGACTGTTTCCAGTCGCTAACATCTTGGCACGCCCACTTTGCATGTCATTAGTGATAAATATCACTGACATGCAAAGCGGGGCCCAAGATGGTCGCTATCTCCTTTTAGCTGTCACTAACTGGTGTTAGCGACAGCTTGGTAATAGGGAGATAATTTTATCTCCGCTTTCTTGGCTTTTAAAGCCAAAAAAGCAGAGATAAACCCCCTTGATAATATGCCCCACGATTCCTCGGGGGTTTCAGCTGACAAGGCTTGGTATTGTGTTACGTGGTAATTCTTCCAGGAAACGTCAGAGGGTCGATGCAGGGGTTCTAGAAGGGGTGATAAACCATTTAAGCCTCATGAACAAGCGCATGGTCTTTTAAAGATCTGTGAAGTACTCGGGCGGCGGTGTGTGTGTCCTCTTTCAGGAGCGGGCGGGGGGGGGGGCACTGCCAGCAACTTCCTGGCCAGGCAGTGTTCAATAGTTGCATCACCCTTTCTCTGCCTGCTATTGCGCTCCATGCTTCGGAAAGGTAAGAAAAAGAACGTGCATTTGAGTTTGAAATGGCCGATCCTGTAGTAGTACACTTGCAAAGCCCACACATGACAATAACCCGTTTCAAGGCCCCATTTACCCGTTTAAAAAAAAATATATAACACTCCAACAAAGTAGGATTATAAAACTTTATTAACTTTTAAATATAACGAACGGAACAAAAACTGTAAAAACATTTAAACATTTTTCACAAAAAAAGCAACAATGGTCAGAAGCTGTCTTTTGTGCGAATAGTCCCAAGGCAGCACAACGTGCTGAGTTCTGGACGGCACCCAGGTGATGTCACCTGGGTGCCGCACTGGTTTTTGGGATCCTACAATGCAGCAAAGAAAAACAGAGTGGGGCGTCCAGGGTGGTGCGGAGGGAGGCCTCGTCAGTAGCGGTCTGTTGTGCGAATAGTCCCAAGGCAGCAGAACGCGCTGAGATGTTGATGGCACCCAGGTGATGTCCAGTAAACTGCCGCACTGGTTTTGGTATCCTACAATGCTGCTCCGAAAATTGGCTTGGGGCGGCCCGGGGGGGGGGGGCATGTGGGAGGCGGCGTGAACGGGCCTCCCCAGGTGGCGGCCATCCAGCTGAGTTGCGCCTGCTCTTGCGGCTACAGCGTCTCGCTCACCATGTTGTTGAGTTGCTCCCACTCTTGCAGTGCAGCGATAGGCGGCTGCCACATGACTCTTAAAATGGCGGACGGCTCTTCGGTTTTGGGCCTGGTCCACTAAAATGGCCCTGGGACACCTTGGAACTCGGACGCTTGCCTGCTAGGGCTTGGGCTCCATTCTCGAAAAGCGTCCCCTCAGCCGTGAAGATTCTACAAAAGTCTTGGGGGCCCTCGACTCCTGCAGGCTTCCGGTGGGGAGCGGCTGCCATGATTGCTCGCGGAATGACCACGACGGAGCCACGAGATGGTGGTGCTCTCATGCTGACGCCAGCTTCAGTCTGAATCATCCAGAAACAAGGTGGGGCTTTCATCGTTTGGGAAAAAAAAATGTTCTAAACCAATGAAAAGTGTTATTTTTAGGTCATATGACCAAGCCTTCCATCTTTAGGAAACCAAAAGTAAAATGAACCAATGAAAAGTTTTATAAACAAGTCACATGACCTGTTATGCGGCATAAGGCTACAAAAAGCGTAGAAAATCCGTTGGCACGTGAGGCGGCGTCAGTAGCGGACCGATGTGCGAATAGGCCGAAGGCAGCACAACGCGCCGAGATCCGGATGGCACCGAGGTGGTGTCCAGCAAATTGCCGCACTGGTGTGGCCATTCTACAATGCTGCGCCGAAAGACGGCGTGTCCAGCTGAGTTCCGGTCACTCTTGCGGTACAGTGACTCGAACGCGCCGAGATCCGGATGGCACCGAGGTTGTGTCCAGCAAGTTGCCGCACTGGTGTGGCCATCCTACAATGCTGTGCCGAAAGTCGGCGTGGGGTGCCCCGTTGGCTTATGAGGTGATGTCAGTAGTGGACCGATGTGTGAATAGGTCGGAACCAGCACAAGGCGCCAAGATCCGAATGGCAAGTCCTGGATGTTGAGTGCCATAGTTGAGAGTTCTGAGCAGTGCTTGTAAGACTATCTGAAGCTTATTTGCACCTGCTGCAGCTTCACTATTGCCCAAGGTGGTGTCCAGCAAATTGCTGCACTGGTGTGGCCATCCTACAATGCTGCGCCGAAAGACGGCGTGTTCAGCTGAGTTCCGGTCACTCTTGCGGTACAGTGACTCGAACGCGCCCAAATCCGGATGGCACGAGGTGGTGTCCAGCAAGTTGCCGCACTGGTATGGCCATCCTACAATGCTGCGCCGAAAGACGGCGTGACCAGCTGAGTTCCGGTCACTCTTGCGGAACAGTGACTCGAACGCTCCGAGATCCGGATGGCACCGAGGTGGTGTCCAGCAAGTTGCCGCACTGGTGTGGCCATCCTACAATGCTGCGCCGAAAGTCAGTGTGGGGGGCCCCGTTGGCTTATGAGGTGATGTCAGTAGTGGACCGATGTGTGAATAGGTCGGAACCAGCACAAGGCGCCCTGCACTGTTGAGCTTTTTTCAATGCCTGTTTTTTGTTGTTTCCCCTCCATCAAAAACAAAAAAAAAATATAAAACTGTGCAAAAATACAAAAAAATGTTTAGAAAAGCAGTGCTTGTAAGACTGTCTGAAGCTCTTTTGCACCTGCTGCAGCTTCACTATTGCCCTGGTGTGGCCAAAGATCGCCCATGACATAGGCGGCCGGCTCCCGAGGTCCGGCGGAACTTTTTTCCTTTTCCTTTCTGCTTCTTGTCCCACAATCCGTTTCACCTGAAGACACGACCAGGTTCCTGAATGTGTGCAGGGGGACGCTATTGATTGAATGAAAATGGCGGCTTGACACAAAGCTGACTCAAGCGTTGCTGTTGATGCTATACAGACAAAAATTGGTTTTCAGTTTGTACATTCTTCAGGATTTTTTTTTCCATCCAAGGCTGATTGAGAGTTTGTAGAAAAATGGCTTCAGATTTTCCACATATTACTCTTCAACATTCTTCCTAAATGTAACAATGCGAGACTCACTAGGAGAACGGCTGTTTATCTTTCCTTTCAAAATGCTGCCAACAATATTTTCTGAATGGAAGACACCATCTTGTAGCATAAAGGGCCGAAAGGGGTTCTGGTCTGGCCGATTGTTGGTGGAGACATTTTGACTATATCTTGGACCTGCCCGGCCTCGCCCAAAATGGCGCCGGTATAAATGGGACTCGTAACTCCTTGCCCGCAAATGTATATTTAGAAAATTTTATTGTAAGTGGCCCTGTCTTATTTTAATTACAAAATGTACGTCCACCGATTCCGCAACTGTTAGACACCTTAGTTCTTGCAACCTAATGGCCCGCTCGTTACCTTCCTCTACAGTGTAAATGTCTCCTCATCATATACGATTTCAGTTTGCTCCGTGGCCGGCCCACGTGGTTATAGGCCCGTATTTGTATACTGACATTTTCACAATAAAGGTTTTTAAAACAAAACACGGTAGTAGTATTTACATTGGTAAAGTTTTTACTTTTAGTCACTGTTTTCGAATCCGTAAAAGGCAAGTGAAATAAAGCAGTCCAATTACATGACGGATAAAAGGTATAATATGTAGGAACGTAGTAAAGATAAATGGTCAAGGGCAGTTGTGTTTTCCACTCCTGCAACATAAAGTGATCGATAAGAATCTGATAATCAGGCGTATTGGCGACTAAGACAGCAGGCCGAGTCTCTTTTACTCAACGGCTCCGTCATGGAACGAAGAAACGCCCTTTTTCTCGAAAAAGGAATATATTTTACTTGCAGGACAGTTGTAAATTTTCCGGGAAAGTACATTAGCCTGGAATATTATAACATATATGTTTAAAAAAAAATAATGTTCGAAAACAATAAAAAGCGTAATTTTTAGGTCATATGACCAAGCTTTTCATCATTAAAATAACAAAAGTAAAATGAACCAATGAAAAGTTTTATTAACAAGTCACATGACCTGTTATGCTTACGTTACGCGCTGCGCGCCGCGCCCCGGATCACTTCCGGGTGCGCTAACGCGGCGTGTCATATAACGCATTACGCGACAACATACGTCAAGAATATAGTCAAAATGTCTCCACCAACCAGCGTTCGGAACACAACCCCTTTCAGCAGTCCAAAAAGTTCTGTTAAATGACAACAGAGGGGACAGGCAACAAGAACCATCAGTCAAAGAGGGGAGGGCAAGTTCTTCTTTCCGGGTCATGTTGGGGCGCTACCGGAACTGATCGAATTGGTAGTCTACAGTGTTTCTGGATGTTTCAGACTAAAGCTGGCGTCAGCATGAGAGCACTACCATCTCGTAGCTCCGTCGTGGTCATTCCACGAGCAGACATGGCAGCCGCTCCCCACCAGAAGCCTGCGGGAGTCGGGGGCCCCCAAGACTTTTGTAGAATCTTCACGGCTGAGGGGACGCTTTCGAGAATGGGACCCAAGCCCTATCAGGGAAGCGTCCGAGTTCCAAGGTGTCCCAGGGCCATTTTAGTGGACCAGGCCCAAAACCGAAGAGCCGGCCGCCATTTTGAGAGTCCTGTGGTAGCCGCCTATCGCTGCACCGCAAGAGCGGGAGCAACTTAACTACATGGTGAGAGAGACGCTGTAGTCGCAAGAGCGGGCGGTAAACAGCTGAATGGCGGAAGAGGCACAGTGTAGCAAAAGCGGGCGGAATGGCAACTAAAACGGTAAAGGGGCGCCCCACTACAGCGTGTCTTCAGGTCAAACGGATTGTGGGACAAAGTCCAGAATAGAAGAGTCATCAAAAGGCAAAAAGTTCCGCCGGACCCCGGGAGCCGGCCGCCTATGTCGGGGGCGATCTCAGGCTACACCAGTGCTATAAGACTTGGGGAAGGGGTCGGAGCCAAGCGTCTTCTCCGAGTCCGTGCCATCACACCGCCCCTCGGGGGCCTCCGTCAAGCGGTTTAGGGAGGTACCATATAACATTGTTTTCAAATGCAGTCAGGTCCACAAACGACCCTCACTTACTTTGAGAACAGTGAAGCTGCAGTAGGTGGAAATAAGCTTCAGACAGTCTTACAAGCACTGCTTTTGTAAACATTTTTTGATTTTTTTGTATTTTTGCACAGTTTTATATTTTTTTTTTGTTTTTGATGGAGGGGAAACAACAAAGCACAGGCATTGAAAAAGGCTCAAACTCAGAACTCTGAACTATGGCACCCAACATCCAGGACTTGCCATCCGGATCTTGGCGCCTTGTGCTGCTTCCGACATATTCACACATCGGTCCACTACTGACATCATCTTATAAACCAACGTTATGTAAATAGTTATTTAATAAAATGTTTTACCCTGTTTCTTTGCTGGTGTGTTGTCTATATTTTTAATATTTGCATAGGGTTTGTCGTTATTTTGGGCGGGATGGGTGACGGAGCCGAGCTGTCTTGCAGCCCTCATGGTGTGGAGCTCAGTTCATCTCACTATTTTCGTATTTCTCATGAAGGGTTATTTATAATATTTCTATTTTAGCGAGGTCAAAAAGAGATCCAATTAGTGGCCTACTGATTTTGCTCGATTACTTTTATTTTTTTACACAATTTTTCACGATCTGCAAAGACTAAACAGAGTATTGCGACTTTGTGCTTGTTTGTAAATAGAGAATGAACCAAAGAGAATCAATTGTAAAACAGTAAATGCTTGGATAATAATCAATCAAATGGAGAGACAAGCAGGCAGGACGGATTACAACGGGGGTAAAGGCCTGCGTTAACTACTCTTCACTATCTGCAAAGAGAGAGTACTACTAAGAGAAAAGAGGGGAGGGGGGCAGCGTTCAAAGCACATCAGCGTGCATAAACACGAAAAAGTTTTTATCTATCACGTACTTGACATTTTAAAGCTTTTCATATTTGCTATTAAAAAACCATTGAAATTCACTGAAAAAACCATAGGTTATAGTCGATATATAGTTAGGAATTTGCATTTACAAAACCTTGAAAATTCAATGAAAAAACCATTGGTTTTAGGCCATATATAGTTAGGGATTTGCATTTACAAAACCTTATTTTACTCGCATAAAACCATTGAAATTCCATATATAGTTAGATGCGCTAACTATATATCGCGCACCCGCAATCCACTGCTGATGATGTCACATATTACATCATTCATGACATGGTCAGTGACATCACTGATGACATCACTGATGACAACATCCAGTGACTGTATGTTTCTGTAAAGTTAAAATATGTCTTACATATTGAAGAATGAGTGGATGTATAAATGTCTGGATGAAGGATTTAGTAGGTGCAACTGATTGTATGAGGGAGTGATTAAATGTGTCTCACTGAGTGCATGGGTTAGTGATTAAACTGTATTAGTTTGTGCATCATTATATCTGTTGTTCTGTAAACTGCTGCATGTGTTGATCAGTAGCTATATGAGTAACTATATGGGTTATTGATTGGTTGCCCAAGTATTTGTATGGGAGACTGAGTATGTGTGTGAGTGGCTGGGAGGTGTGTGACTCTGTGCATAGATGTGTGAACAGCTGATTCACTAGATGTATGGGTTCAAAACTGCATGTGGAAACAGCTGTATGGGTGGTTGACTGTGTGCATGAGTGTATTGGTGAGTGATTGGATATCTCAATGCTACATGTCAAAGTAAGTACATATGTAAAACACAGTACATGCGAGAGTTGACATATATAAATTACTGTGTTTAAGAGCCAGTGAATGTGTGAGTGGCTGCATGGATCATTGAAAACTTGTATCAGTGATTGTATAAGAGAGTAAATATGTGTTAGAATATGTTTCAATAAGTAAGGTGTGTATAACTGTATAGTTGAGGAATTGGAGGTGTGATTGATTCTTTGCATGACTGTCTAGGTGTATGAGTAACTCCATGGATGAGTGACAATCTGTGAGTGTCTGTTTTCACTGAGTGTATCTAAGGTTATATCAGAGTCTGTAGAGGTTCATCGTATTAACACATGAATGATGTCATCTGTGATGTTGTCAGTGATGTCATTTGAGTTGTCATCAGTGATGTCATCAGTGATGTCACTGACCATGTCATGAATGATGTAATATGTGACATCATCAGCAGTGGATTGCGGGTGCGCGATATATAGTTAGCGCATCTAACTATATATGGAATTTCAATGGTTTTATGCGAGTATAATAAGGTTTTGTAAATGCAAATCCCTAACTATATATGGCCTAAAACCAATGGTTTTTTCATTGAATTTTCAAGGTTTTGTAAATGCAAATTCCTAACTATATATCGACTATAACCTATGGTTTTTTCAGTGAATATATATATATATATATATATATATATATATATATATCCATCTCATACTGCCGGTTGCCAGGAGGTAGTTATAGTTAGGAAATTCGCAACATTATATTCCCAATAACTTTAGCACCGATTGACAAATCTTCGCGAAATTTTCAAAACTTATGGCCCGCTCCGGTCCACTCCTATCTTGAAAGTTTCGGGGTGCTTCGTCAAGCTGGGGTCGAGAAAACAGGGGGGTCTCAAAACATGTTTTACCCATGCAGTTTCCCATAGGAAACATTAGGCACGGCTACAGCCCGAATTGGTGAATGGAATAACACCAAATTTGGCAAATTTGGCAAAAAGGTAGATCTTGGTTCAGAAAGAACCCTTTTCGTTAAATGGTGTAAATCCATTCAGTAGGTAAAAATGAAAAAAGTTTCGATATCTATGGCCGAGGATCCATTCCGCGCACCCTCCTGATCATGAGGTGGATGCTAATTGGCTGTCAACACTCTAAACCAGGAAGAGTTGGCAGCCGTCTTGTGCCTTGGTAGAACCGAGGCACAAGCAAACAGAAAAGAAAACACGCAAAACACGCAAAGGGGGCAGGGTAGAAAAACCCTGACCCCCTAGGCCTGCTAAGGGGGTCCTACAAGGACCCCCAAGGCCCCAAAATATATATATTTTTTTTTAAATCGCGGGTTGCGCGTAGGATCCACGCATCCTTGAGTATTTAGCCCCGGGGGGGCGAAGTCCCGGGGGCAATCTTGTTAATGTAATGGGGGCCCATAGGGGCCCCCCAGCCCCGGGGACCGCCACCCCACGGGGCTTTTATAAAATGAATGGTGGGGGGCACACGGCCCCCCAGCCCCGGGGACTGCCACCCTCTGGGGCTTTAACAATACATGGGTGGGGGGCTCAAAGGCCCCCAAGCCCCGGGGACTGCCACCCCCCGGGGCTTTAAGAATATATTTGCAGCGGAGGCTCACGGCCCCCCCACAGCCCCGGGGACCTCTACCCCCGGGGCTTCTGTTTCTTATAAATAATAAAATAAACAAAGCCTGTGTGGGGGTTCGAGCCTCCCCACATGCCCCGGGGACCACCACCTCCCTGGAGCTCTAAATAATAAAATAGGGGCATCCATAATGGACCCCCCAGCCCCGGGCATCACCACCTCCCCAGGGCTTTGGAAATGTTGGGAGAGGGGCCGCGCTGCCCCCCTCCTGGAGCTCTGTCACGGCCTTGGGGACTGCCCCCCCCAGGTCCAGCTCCGACAGTGTCCCGGGGTACCCACCCCGGAACACTGCTGTTTGCTATGGCAGGGTGGGAGCCTCGCAGCTCCCGCCCTGCCATAGCAAACTGATTAGGTTTTTGTAAGAGAGAGCAGGAAACCTGTTCTCTCTTCCAAAAACAATTGCTTTTCAACACGGGGAGCTGCATCTTAGCAGCTCCCCATGTGGAAAAGCAATGTCGGCTACCAAAGGACGTGGGGAGCCGGCGTGACCGTTGGGGGATTGGGGACAACGGTCCCCAACGGAGAGGGCCAACCCCAGGGGTTGGGGTCCCAGGGGCTGATTAATGCCTCGAGAGGGGGCCACACTGCCCCTTTCCGAATAAAAAATAAATAAATTAGGGGGCAGGCCCTGGGAAAGGGGTCCTGAGGGCCAAAAAATTGGGAAAAGAAGGGGGCCACACAGCCCCCCTTCTTTGATTTTTTAAAAGACTGGCATCGCCCCTGAGGCCACGCCCCCTCCTTGCAGCACTCTGCAAAGGCGCCCCCTAGCGTGTTTGCAGATGGAGAACTAATCCCCCTTGAATACTGGAGGTGCCTGGGCGCCAACTAGCCCACCAGTAACCTCCAGTATGCGCCAGGGAGCTGCGCTGCAGAGAGGTGTTTTGTGGCCACGCCCCTTTTTACACCTCTCTGCAATGCAGCTCTGTGGCACTTAATGGAGGTACCTGGTGGGCTAGTTGCACCCCAGGGACCCTGAGGATTCAAGGGGACTTAATCCTCCAACTTAAAACACGCCACGGGGTGTGTTTGCACAGTGTTGAAGGGAGGGGGCGGGGCCTGAGTTGACACACCCTGTGGGACAGTTTAAGTTGGAGAATGAATTCCTCTTCAATCCTGAGGGTTCCTGGGGCCAACTAGCCCACCATGTACCTCCAGTAAGCTCCTCGGAGCTGCGTTGCAGAGTGCTGTAAAAAGGGGCATGGCCTCTGAACACCTCTCTGCAACGCAATTCTCTGGCGCATACTGGAGGTACCTGGTGGGCTAGTTGGCCCCAGGGACCTTCGGAATTCAAGAGGAATTAATTCCCCAACTCAAAATGCGCCACAGTGCGTTTTTGCAGACATGTCACCTCAGGCCCCGCCCCCTTCTTTCACCATTGTGCAAACGCGCCCCCTGGCGAGTTGTAAGTTGGAGAAATAATTCCTTTTCAATACTGAGGGTCCCTGAGGGTCAACTAGCTCACCAGATACCTCCAGTATGCGCCAGGGAGCTGTGTTGCAGAGAGGTGTTCAGAGGCCATGCCCCTTTTTACACCTCTCTGCAACGCAGCACTGTGGCGCTTACTGGAGGTACCTAGTGGGCTAGTTTGACCCTAGGGACCCGCAGGATTCAAGGGGACTTGATTTCCCAAATTAAAACAGACACAGGGACCGTTTACACAGGGCTGAAGGGAGGGGACGGGCCCTGGGGTGACGTGTGCAAACAGGCCCAGTGGTGTGTTTTCAGTTGGGAAAATAATTCCTTTTCAATACTGAGGGTCCCTGAGGGTCAACTAGCCCACCAGATATCTCCAGTATGTGCCAGGGAGCTGTTCACGTTCAAGATCAAGTTTAAAATTTGTATAGCGCACTACTCACCCAGAGGGTCTCAAGGCGCCTGAGGGAGGGAAGGTACTTTACTTATCGAATATCCAAGTTTTTAGTTGTTTTCTGAAGGAGAGGTGATTCCGTGTAAGACGGAGGTGGGCGGGGAGAGAATTCTAGGTCTTGGCCGCTAAGTAGGGGAAGGATCTTCCCCCCATGGTTGATCTTTGGATGCGGGGAATAGTGGCGAGGGCTTGATTGGACGATCGTAGTTGGCGGGTGGGGGTGTAAAAGGGCAGGCGAGTGTTAAGGTATTCGGGTCCTAGGTCGTAGAGGGCTTTTGTGTGCATGGGTGAGAAAGCGGAACGTTATTCTCTTGTTGACGGGGAGCCAGTGGAGGTCTTTCAGGTGACCGGAAATGTGAGCTTGTCGGGGGATGTCTGGGATGAGTCTGGCTGATGCGTTTTGGATGCGTTGGAGTTTTTTCTGTATTTTGGCTGTGGTTCCGGCGTAAAGGGTGTTTCCGTAGTCCAGTCGGCTTGTGACCAGTGCATGGGTGACCGTCTTTCTTGTTTCGGTGGGGATCCAACGGAAGATTTTTTTGAGCATGCGTAGGATGTTGAAGCATGATGATGAGACGGCGTTGGCTTGTCTGGTCATCGAGAGGGAGGAGTCCAGGATGAAGCCCAGGTTACGTGCGTGGTCCGTTGGTATGGGTGCGTTTCCCAGGGCCGGTGGCCACCATGAGTCGTCCCAGGCGGAGGGGGATGGTCCTAGGATGAGGACTTCCGTTTTGTCCGAGTTCAGTTTTAGACGGCTGTTCTTCATCCACTCGGCTACTTTTTTCATCCCTTCATGTAGGTTGGTTTTGGCGGTGTTTGGGTCTTTGGTGAGGGAGAGGATCAGTTGGGTGTCGTCTGCATAGGAGATGATGTTGAGGTTGTGTTGGCGCGCGATGGTTGCGAGGGGACTCATGTATACGTTGAAGAGGGTGGGACTGAGTGATGATCCTTGTGGTACGCCGCAGATGACTTCGGTGGCTTATGAGGTGAAAGGGGGGAGGCGGACTCTCTGGGTTCTTCCGGCGAGGAACGAGATGATCCAGTCCAGTGCTTTTCCTTGTATCCCGACGTTGCTGAGGCATTGTAAAAGGGTGCTATGACAGACTGTGTCGAAGGCTGCGGAGAGGTCAAGTAGGATGAGGGAAGCTGTTTCTCCATTGTCCAGTAGAGTTTGAATGTCGTCTGTTGCTGCGAATTAGGGCGGTCTCGGTGCTGTGTTTGGCTCGGAAGCCGGACTGTGAAGGGTCGAGGGATTTGTTGGATTCGAGGAAGGCGGCGAGCTGACTGTTGACGGTTATCTCAATGACTTTAGCAGGGAATGGGAGGAGCGAAATGGGGCGGTAGTTCTTAAGTTCGGTGGGGTCTGCTGTGGGTTTCTTCAGGAGGGCGCTGAGTTTGGCATGTTTCCAGCTTTCCGGGAAGGTAGCGGATTTGAGGGAGCAGTTGATGAAGTCTCGGAGATGGGGTGTGATAATGGGGTCTGCTTTGTTCAAAATGTGGTGGGGACATGGGTCAGTTGGCGATCCTGAGTGGATGGAGTTCATCAGGCTGATGGTGTCTTCCGTGGTGATTGGGTTCCAGGCTCAAAGGTTGTTGGAGGGGGGTTTTAGTTCGGAGGTGGGTGGGTTAGACTGGTCTCCAAAGCTGTTATGAATGTCAGCGATTTTGTTGTGGAAGAACGAGGCTAGAGAGTCGCAGAGGTCTTGGGAGGTGACGTGTGCAAACATGCCCTGTGCTGTGTTTTAAGTTGGGGAACTACTTCCCCTTCAATCCTGAGGGCCCCCGGGGGCCAACTAGCCCACCAGGTGCTCCCAGTAACCACCATTGCGCTGTGTTACAGAGAGGTGGTCCAGGCGGTGCCGCTTTTTACATCTCTGTGCAATGCAGCTCTGTGGCGCTTACAGAAGGTACCTAGTGGGCTAGTTGGACCCTAGGGACCCTCAGGATTCAAGTGGACTTAATCTCCCAAATTAACATGGCCACAGAGTGTGTTTGCACATGTCACCTCAGGCCCACCCTCCCTTCACCAGTGGGCCTTGAGGTCTGCCACTGGATCACAAGGATGATGTCATGAGTGATGTTATCAGTGATGTCATTTGAGATGTCATCAGTGATGTCATGAGTGATGTCACTGACCATGTCATGAGTGATGTAATATGTGATGCCATCAGCAGTGCATTGCGGGCGTGCATTTATAGTTAGCTGAACTAACTATAATGGGGGAATTTCTATGGTTTTGTACGAGTGAAATGAACAACTAACTATAATGCCCCTGAAACCTATGTTTTTTTATGTGAATTTCTAAGGTTTTTTAAATGCTAATTTCTAACTATAATGTGCTTGAAACCTATGTTTTTTTTCAGTGAAAAAAAAATATATATATATTTTGTTTAGCAGAATGTGGTTCCTGACAGAGCGTGCAGCAGCGAGTGCAAGCGTTGGGCAGAACCAATGGCCAGATTCAATTTTAGACACAAAAGATGCCGCATTCTGGAATCTTGGGATGTAAAAATTAATTACAGAGCCTGTCATACCGACACATTTCGGACAGTTTGGCCTTTCTCACGGTAGGGGGCACTACTCTTATCTCTGTATTTATATCATATCCACTGAATTGCGCTTTCTAGTGACTTCTGGGAGTTGTAGTTTAGTTAAAAAACAGTACTAAATCCCTTATGACAGAAACAAGTTTCGCAGACATTAATATGCAGTGCATACCTTACTCAACATTTGCTTAGTGCAGCATTAGTTTGTATGTTTAGTACATCATTTTAACTGTAGTGACATTTTTGTCAAATTGTCACTAAATAGCCTTCTATATACAAAATTGTAATTTATTTTCTGTTTAAATTTTGCAAGATGTTTGTAATTTATTGGGTATAGTACCCCATGTTTTCATTACTTTTGGATACAGTTCAGTTGCACAGGTGTTACTTATGGTTTGTTATGATTTACTGGCAGGATTTAGCTTTTTTGTAAGAAAATCCAGTTTTCTTGTTGTTGCTTCTACAGGTGCACATAATATTCCTCATCAAAGTTCATCCCTTTAGGGATCCTTGTGCAGAGTCTGATAATTTCTTTGATTCATTTCTTTTTCCTGTTACCCAGCCTTTCACTTGTTTCCACTCAGAGACTGAAGCACCCACTCACAGGCCCACTCAGACACTCACATACCCAGTCATAGACCCACTCAGAGACTCACATACCTACTCAAAGACCCACTCTGAAACTCATGCACTCATTCACAGATCCATTCAGGTTCTCATGCACTCACTCACTGACCTACTCATAGACCCATGTGCTCACTAACAGACCCATTCAGATTCTCATGTACTCACTCACATACCTACTCACAGACTCATGTACTCACTCACAGACCCACTTAGAGGCTTACATATCTACTGAGACACTCACACACCCACTCACAGACTCACTCAGAGACTCATACACCCACTCACAGACCCACTGAGAGACTCATACACCAACTCACAGACTCAATCCGATAATCATTTAATCACTCACAGGCCCTTCCCGACTTTTACGTATCAACTGATAGATCCAATCAGAGACTCACACAGCTAATCTCAGACCCACTGAGACTCACACAGTCAATCACAGACCCACTCAGAAACTCATGCACTCACTCACAGACCCACTCAGAGATTCATGCACTCCTTCACAGGCCCACTCAGATACTCAAGCACCCACTCACACATCTCTTGAGGCACTCATGCACTCCCTTAGACACCCATTGAGTCACTCACTCTCACACTCACTCTCGAAGGTTACAGGTTACAGTTAGGAAATAGAATTAAAAAAAACCTTAGAAATTCACTGAAAAAAACAAAAAGGATGCTACAGTTAGGCTCACATTTCACTCGTACAAAACCATGATAATCTAGCGAGTCTAGTTACCTGAGATAACTTCAACTTACACCCCGTAACACACTGCTTATGACCTCACATTACTGGAGGTACCTAGTGGGCTAGTGACTAAATAACATGATCAGTGATATCACTGATGACAACACTGGTGACATCATCCGCAGACTCACTCACACACCCATACAGTCTATCATCCAGAACAATTCAAATACCTTTTCACAGATCCATACAACTTGTCACACACTCACTCACTCATCCATTGAATCACCAACATACTCCCCAACTTACCCATATGGCCACTCACAGAACCACTCATTCACTCATACAGCTACTCACACAACCACGTATTCACTTGTACAACAACTAACACAGCCATACCATCACCCACACATCTACTCACACTCCCACTTCATCAATTATACAATAACTCAGACAGTCAGTCACTCACCAATACAGAATCTCAACAGACCTACTGACACACACATGCAACTATTCACACACCCATTCACACACTCTCATGACCACTTACATACCCATTTATTCATCCCTACAAGTACTCAGATGACCACTCACTCACCCATACAGCCACTCATGCAGATACTCACTCTCCAATACAGCCACTCACAACCCCACAGTTAACCAAACTCCCACTCAAACAGCCCCTCCCTCACCCATACAGCCACTTACATATCTACTCACTTACCCATACAGCCACTTACATATCTGCTCACTCATCCATACAGCCACTCAGACAGTTATTCAGACAGCCACTCAGTCACTTATACAGTAACTCACACACCCACTCATCCACACATACAACCACTCACTCATGAATACAGCCACTCATTCACACACCCAGTCACTAACCAATATAGCCATTCACACAGCCACCTACAGACCCATACAGCTTCTCATATACCCATTTATTCACCCATACAGCTACTTACACTCCCACTTGTTCATCTGTATAACTACTCACATACCTACTCACACAGCCGTACAACCTCTCTCACACTGATACCGTCAGTGACAAAGCCACTTAGTTGACTTATGTTACAAACAGTATAACTCAGTAGTAGTACAGAAAGAATAGTGATTTCACTTATGGTGTAGTTTAGTATATATCTTTAAGTCGCAGAAGCATTTACAAAACACTGACACTAACTGGATGATGTCATTTGAGATGTCATAGGTAATGTCACTGACCATGTCATGAATGAGTGATGTAATATGTGAGAGCATAAGCAGTGCATTGCGGGGTGTAAGTTATAGCTAGCGCAGGTAACTATAAATGACGAATTTGTGTGGTTTTGTATGAGTGAAATGTGAGCCTAACTATAATGTCCCTTTAACCTTTGTTTTTTCAGTGAATATTTATATATACAAATATATATATATATATATATATATATATATATATATATATATATATATATATATATATATATATATATATATTTCGAAAGCAAACGTCCCTTGTTGGAGAAGGAGCGGCCGACCAGCTGGTGCAGGTGACGAGTCAAGGAAAAGACTCGTGAATTATTTCAAGCAATTTCAAAAAATACACCGCACTCTTCTCGGATGATTAAAGCAGTTTAATCCAGCTCAGTAAAACTTCCTTTTACTGAGCTGGATTAAACTAATTTAATCATCCGAGAAGAGTGCGGTGTATTTTTTGAAATTGCTTGAAATATATATATATATATATTACCTACTGGCTATCGCCAGTAGGTATATGTAGTTAGGATTTATTCCCTATGGGATTTTTGAAAATTCTATGTCTAATAACTTTGGCGTTTGTGGACGGAATCGGCTGAAATTTTCAGGAAAATGGCACATTTTGTTTCTGAGCAGCCCTTGAAAATTTGGGGGGTTTTGTCGAGGGGGGGCCGAGAAAAAAGGGGGGTCCCAAAACGCGTTTTTCCCATGTTAATTTCCATAGGGCGGTTGGACTCACTTTTAGCTCGAACGGCTGAATGGATTTGCACGAAACTTGGCAAAATTGTAGGGACTGTTAGCCCGATGTGCCTTTGCTAGGTCTCAATATATGTGCTCCAGTAGTTTTTGAGAAATTAACGTTCAAAACAAGATATATATCTGTAACAGCGCTCCGGGCTGCGCTCCGGTTCGCTTACTTTTCGCGAAACGGAACTTTGCGCGCAGAAAGCTGATTGGCTCTCCGGTGTCTGTCAACATTCTAAACAGTCCGGAGCGGCCGCCATCTTATCTCTCGGTAGGATCGAGAGAGAAGAAGAGGTGAAAAGCGAAGGGGGAATTTAATGAAAGGGGGCAAGGTATACCCCTCTTGACCCCCTAGGAATGTTGTTGGGGTTATTAAAGGGTCCCGTGGGGAAAATAAAAAAAAAATGATTTTTCACGGTAGAAGCGCTTCACGGGCCGCGAACTGGGCCGCAAACTGGTAGCGAAACGGGAATTCGCCATTTTGTGCTTCGTTTTAATTAAATTACTAGGTATAAGGGGGTGCGGGAGACGTATCCTAATCCCCTATGTTTGCTGAGGGTGGCTGAGGAGGCTCATATATGTTGATACATCTCTTCCAGCGGCTGTGCGTGAGCTTTTTTTTTTTTTGCTGCGTGACGTCTGTTAACGTTCGACTCGATGGAAATCAGGAAGTGTTGACCGCCAATTTGTCACTGCGATAAAATATTTTGTTATAAATGAATCCTTATTGATAAACATTGTCTGCGCCATCTTGCCTTTTTTCCAATGCCACAATTTTGGCGTGCACGGCAGCCATTTTAGATGCCAGGCTGGTCCCAGGCTATCACCTACCCCTGCGGATGTAGTTTATGGCCCCAGCTGTAGAGAATCCAGACATGCCAACCCTCCCGATTCAGGCGTGAGACTACTGATTTCAGTGCTAGTCTCCCGCCTCCCGATTTCTGCAAGCAAAAACCCGGGGGCATATTACCAACAACTAGCGTTAATTTTTGCCTCTAACTTGTTTAGAGACAAAAATTATCGCCGCACATCGGCGATTTTTATCGCAGATAAATCTTGCTATTAGCAAGGTTTATCGCAAATGCGATAAAAAACGGCCGCAATACATGAATATCGCAGAAAAGTCAGCGATATTCATGTATTATCGAGCAAATGCTCTTAGCCATGTTATCCACCTCCCATTGGATAACATGGCTAAGAACTGCTCAGGTCAGGTGTTAGCTTTTGGATATATTCGCGCTTAGCGCGAATATCTCCAAAAGTTGGTAATAGGAGATAGCGATGTTAGGGACTGTTTCCAGTCGCTAACATCTTGGCAGGCCCACTTTGCATGTCATTAGTGATAAGTATCACTGACATGCAAAGCGGGGCCCAAGATGGTCGCTATCTCCTTTTAGCTGTCACTAACTGGTGTTAGCGACAGCTTGGTAATAGGGAGATAATTTTATCTCCGCTTTCTTGGCTTTTAAAGCCAAAAAAGCGGAGATAAACCCCCTTGATAATATGCCCCATGATTCCTCGGGGGTTTCAGCTGACAGGGCTTGGTATTGTGTTACGTGGTAATTCTTCCAGGAAACGTCAGAGGGTCGATGCAGGGGTTCTAGAAGGGGTGATAAACCATTTAAGCCTCATGAACAAGCGCATGGTCTTTTAAAGATCTGTGAAGTACTCGGGCGGCGGTGTGTGTGTGTCCTCTTTCAGGAGCGGGCGGGGGGGGGGGGGGCACTGCCAGCAACTTCCAGGCCAGGCAGTGTTCAACACTTGCATCACCCTTTCTCTGCCTGCTATTGCGCTCCATGCTTCGGAAAGGTAAGAAAAAGAACGTGCATTTGAGTTTGAAATGTCCGATCCTGTAGCAGTACACTTGCAAAGCCCACACATGACAATAACCCGATTCAAGGCCCCATTCACCGTTTTTAAAAAAATATATAACACTCCAACAAAGTAGGATTATAAAACTTTATTAACTTTTAAATATAACGAACGGACAAAAACTGTAAAAACATTTAAACATTTTTCACAAAAAAAAGCAACAATGGTCAGAAGCTGTCTTTTGCGCGAATAGTCCCAAGGCAGCACAACGTGCTGAGTTCTGGACGGCACCCAGGTGATGTCACCTGGGTGCCGCACTGGTTTTTGGGATCCTACAATGCAGCAAAGAAAAACAGCGTGGGGCGTCCAGGGTGGTGCGGAGGGAGGCCTCGTCAGTAGCGGTCTGTTGTGCGAATAGTCCCAAGGCAGCAGAACGCGCTGAGATGTTGATGGCACCCAGGTGATGTCCAGTAAACTGCCGCACTGGTTTTGGTATCCTACAATGCTGTTCCGAAAATTGGCGTGGGGCGGCCCGGGAGGGGGGGCGTGGGGGAGGCGGCGTGAACGGGCCTCCCCAGGTGGCGGCCATCCAGCTGAGTTGCACCCGCTCTTGCGGCTACAGCGTCTCGCTCACCATGTTGTTGAGTTGCTCCCACTCTTGCAGTGCAGCGATAGGCGGCTGCCACATGACTCTTAAAATGGCGGACGGCTCTTCGGTTTTGGGCCTGGTCCACTAAAATGGCCCTGGGACACCTTGGAAATCGGACGCTTGCCTGCTAGGGCTTGGGCTCCATTCTCAAAAAGTGTCCCCTCAGCCGTGAAGATTCTACAAAAGTCTTGGGGGCCCTCGACTCCTGCAGGCTTCCGGTGGGGAGCGGCTGCCATGATTGCTCGCCGAATGACCACGACGGAGCCACGAGATGGTGGTGCTCTCATGCTGACGCCAGCTTCAGTCTGAATCATCCAGAAACAAGGTGGGGCTTTCATCGTTTGGGAAAAAAAAATGTTCTAAACCAATGAAAAGTGTTATTTTTAGGTCATATGACCAAGCCTTCTATCTTTAGGAAACCAAAAGTAAAATGAACCAATGAAAAGTTTTATAAACAAGTCACATGATCTGTTATGCGGCATAGGGCTACAAAAAGCGTAGAAAATCCGTTGGCACGTGCGGTGGCGTCAGTAGCGGACCGATGTGCGAATAGGCCGAAGGCAGCACAACGCGCCGAGATCCGGATGGCACCGAGTTAGTGTCCAGCAAGTTGCTGCACTGGTGTGGCTATCCTACAATGCTGCGCCGAAAGTCGGCGTGGGGCGCCCTGTTGGCCTGTGAGGTCGCATCAGTCAGTGGGGGCTGTGCGTCTCCCCCAAGATGGAGGCTCCTCGGCTGCAGTGCGGCGCCCCTTAGCATTTCACTCGCCGTCCAACTGAGTTGCGTCCGCACTTGCGGCTACAGTAGGCCGAAGGCAGCACAACGCGCCGAGATCCGGATGGCACCGAGGTGGTGTCCAGCAAATTGCCGCACTGGTGTGGCCATCCTACAATGCTGCGCCGAAAGACGGCGTGTCCAGCTGAGTTGCGGTCACTCTTGCGGTACAGTGACTCGAACGCGCCGAGATCCGGATGGCACCGAGGTGGTGTCCAGCAAGTTGCCGCACTGGTGTGGCCATCCTACAATGCTGCGCCGAAAGACGGCGTGTCCAGCTGAGTTCCGGTCACTCTTGCGGTACAGTGACTCGAACGCGCCGAGATCCGGATGGCACCGAGGTGGTGTCCAGCAAGTTGCCGCACTGGTGTGGCCATCCTACAATGCTGCGCCGAAAGTCGGCGTGGGGTGCCCCGTTGGCTTATGAGGTGATGTCAGTAGTGGACCGATGTGTGAATAGGTCGGAACCAGCACAAGGCGCCAAGATCCGAATAGCAAGTCCTGGATGTTGAGTGCCATAGTTGAGAGTTCTGAGCAGTGCTTGTAAGACTGTCTGAAGCTTATTTGCACCTGCTGCAGCTTCACTATTGCCCTCGTGTGGCCAAAGGTCGCACATGACATAGGCGGCCGGCTCCCGAGGTCCGGCGGAACTTTTTTCCTTTTCCTTTCTGCTTCTTGTCCTACAATCCGTTTCATCTGAAGACACAACCAGGTCCCTGAATGTGTGCAGGGGGACGCTATTGATTGAATGAAAATGGCGGCTTGACACAAAGCTGACTCAAGCGTTGCTGTTGATGCTATACAGACAAAAATTGGTTTTCAGTTTGTACATTCTTCAGGATTTTTTTTTCCATCCAAGGCTGATTGAGAGTTTGTAGAAAAATGGCTTCAGATTTTCCACATACTACTCTTCAACATTCTTCCTAAATGTAACAATGTGAGACTCACTAGGAGAACGGCTGTTTATGTTTCCTTTCAAAATGCTGCCAACAATATTTTCTGAATGGAAGACACCATCTTGTAGCATAAAGGGCCGAAAGGGGTTCTGGTCTGGCCGATGGTTGGTGGAGACATTTTGACTATATCTTGGACCTGCCCGGCCTCGCCCAAAATGGCGCCGGTATAAAAGAGACTCGTAACTCATTGTTGTGTACTAGTTGAACAACCTTGATATCACGAGATATGAATGCAGTTTTGATGCTCATGGCGGGCGGGGACGAGAATTGATTGAATATTTCGACATCCCTATTGATATTAAGTTCTGATGTGTTATTGATTACTGTACTATTGAAAGTTCGAATTAACGTCACCCATGGTACTTGCACGCAAATGTATATCTAGATAACTTTTTTGTAAGTGGCCCTGTCGTATTTTAATTACAAAATGTACGTCCACCGATTCCGCAACTGTTAGACACCTTAGTTCTTGCAACCTAATGGCTCGTTCGTTACGTTCCTCTATAATGTAAATGTCTCCTCATCATATACGATTCCAGTTTGCTCCGTGGCCGGCCCACGTGGTTATAGGCCCGTATTTGTATACTGACATTTTCACAATAAAGGTTTTTAAAACAAAACATGGTAGTAGTATTTACATTGGTAAAGTTTTTACTTTTAGTCACTGTTTTGGAATCAGTAAAAGGCAAGTGAAATAAAGTAGTCCAATTACATGACGGATAAAAGGTATAATATGTAGGAACGCAGTAAAGATAAATGGTCAAGGGCAGTTGTGTTTTCCACTTCTGCAACATAAAGTGATCGATAAGAATCTGATAATCAGGCGTATCGGCGACTAAGACAGCAGGCCGAGTCTCTTTTACTCAACGGCTCCGTCATGGAACGAAGAAACGCCCTTTTTCTCGAAAAAGGAATATATTTTACTTGCAGGACAGTTGTAAATTTTCCGGGAAAGTACATTAGCATGGAATATTGTAACATATATGTTTTTTAAAAAAAGTTCGAAATCAATAAAAAGCGTATTTTTTAGGTCATATGACCAAGCTTTTCATTATTAAAATAACAAAAGTAAAATGAACCAATATAAATTTTTATTAACAAGTCACATGACCTGTTATGCTTACGTTGCGCGCTGCGCGCCGCGCCCCGGATTACTTCCGGGTGCGCTAACGCGGCGTGTCATATAACGCATTACGCGACAACGTAGGTCAAGAATATAGTCAAAATGTCTCCACCAACCAGCGTTCGGAACACAACCCCTTTCAGCAGTCCAAAAAGTTTTGTAAAATGACAACAGAGGGGACAGGCAACAAGAACCATCAGTCAAAGAGGGGAGGGCAAGTTCTTCTCTACCGGGTCATGTTGGGGCGCTACCGGAACTGATCGAATTGGTAGTCTACAGTGTTTCTGGATGTTTCAGACTAAAGCTGGCGTCAGCATGAGAGCACTACCATCTCGTAGGTCCGTCGTGGCCATTCCACGAGCAAACATGCCAGCCGCTCCCCACCAGAGGCCTGCGGGAGTCGGGGGCCCCCAAGACTTTTGTAGAATCTTCACGGCTGAGGGGACGCTTTCGAGAATGGGACCCAAGCCCTATCAGGGAAGCGTCCGAGTTCCAAGGTGTCCCAGGGCCATTTTAGTGGACCACGCCCAAATCTGAAGAGCCGGCCGCCATTTTGAGAGTCCTGTGGCAGTCGCTTATCGTTGCATCGCAAGAGCGGGAGCAACTCAACTACATGGTGAGCGAGACGCTGTAGTCGCAAGAGCGGGCGGTAAACAGCTGAATGGCGGAAGAGGCACAGTGTAGCAAAAGCGAGCGGAATGGCAACTAAAACGGTAAAGGGGCGCCCCACTACAGCTTGTCTTCAGGTCAAACGGATTGTGGGACAAGGTCCAGAATAGAAGAGTCATCAAAAGGCAAAAAGTTCCGCCGGACCCCGGGAGCCGGCCGCCTATGTCGGGGGCGATCTCAGGCTACACCGGTGCTATAAGACCTGGGGAGGGGGTCGGAGCCAAGCGTCTTCTCCGAGTCCATGGCCATCACACCGCCCCTCGGGGGCCTCCGTCAAGCTGTTTAGGAAGGTAACATATCACATTGTTTTCAAATGCAGTCAGGTCCACAAACGACACTCACTTACTTTGAGAATAGTGAAGCTGCAGTAGGTGGAAATAAGCTTCAGACAGTGTTACAAGCGCTGCTCAGAACTCTGAACTATGGCACCCAACATCCAGAACTTATGCCATTTGAGAATGGCAGTGACATTGAAGCAACTCAGGGACCAAAACCATTAACGTACTTTCACGTATGAAAATCTTACTTGGGGAGGGGGCAGGAGCGAAGCGCCCCCTCCCAGTCCGCGCCACCACACCGTATGTTGAAAATCTGAAGCCATCGTTCTACAAAGTCAACCAACCTTGGATGGAAAAATCTAGAAAAATTTACAAACTGAAAACCAGTTTTGGTCTGCATAGCATCAGTAGCAACGCTTGCTATCAGAGTGCATGAGTTTAATGCTCGATCGATTGAGCTAGCCGGATCGGGCAATAAAAAGTATAAAATAGTTATGTAAATAGTTATTTAATAAAATGTTTTACCCTGTTTCTTTGCTGGTGTGTTGTCTATATTTTTAATATTTGCATAGGGTTTGTCGTTATTTTGGGCGGGGTGGGTGACAGAGTCGAGCTGTCTTGCAGCCCTCATGGTGTGGAGCTCAGTTCATCTCACTATTTTCATATTTCTCATGAAGGGTTGTTCCTAATATTTCTATTTTAGCGAGGTCAAAAAGAGATCCAATTAGTGGCCTACTGATTTTGCTCGATTACTTTTATTTTTTTACACGATTTTTCACTATCTGCAAAGACTAAACAGAGTATTGCGACTTTGTGCTTGTTTGTAAATAGAGAATGATCCAAAGAGAACCAATTCTAAAACAGTAAATGCTTGGATAACAATCAATCAAATGGAGAGACAAGCAGGCACGACGGATTACAACGGGGGAAAAGGTCTGCGTTAACTACCGTTCACTATCTGCAAAGAGAGAGTACTACTAAGAGAAAAGAGGGGAGGGGGGGGTGCAGCGTCCAAAGCACATCAGCGTGCATAAATACGAAAATGTTTTTATCTATCACGTACTTGACATTTTAAAGCTTTTCATATTTGCTATTAAAAAACCATTGAAATTCACTGAAAAAAACATAGGTTATAGTCGATATATAGTTAGGAATTTGCATTTACAAAACCTTGAAAATTCAATGAAAAAACCATTGGTTTTAGGCCATATATAGTTAGGGATTTGCATTTACAAAACCTTATTTTACTCGCATAAAACCATTGAAATTCCATATATAGTTAGATGCGCTAACTATATATCGCGCACCCGCAATCCACTGCTGATGATGTCACATATTACATCATTCATGACATGGTCAGTGACATCACTGATGACATCACTGATCACAACATCCAGTGACTGTATGTTTCTGTAAAGTTAAAATATGTCTTACATATTGAAGAATGAGTGGATGTATAAATGTCTGGATGAAGGATTTAGTAGGTGCATGACTGATTGTATGAGGGAGTGATTAAATGTGTCTCACTGAGTGCATGGGTTAGTGATTAAACTGTATTAATTTGTGCATCATTATATCTGTTGTTCTGTAAACTGCTGCATGTGTTGATCAGTAGCTATATGAATAACTATATGGGTTATTGATTGGTTGCTCAAGTATTTGTATGGGAGACTGAGTATGTGTGTGAGTGGCTGGGAGGTGTGTGACTCTGTGCATAGATGTGTGAGCAGTTGATTCACTAGATGTATGGTTTCAAAAGTGCATGTGGAAACAGCTGTATGGGCGGTTGACTGTGTGCATGAGTGTATTGGTGAGTGAATGGATATCTCAGTGCTACATGTCAAAGTAAGTACATATGTAAAACACAGTACATGTGAGAGTTAACATATATAAATAACTGTGCATTAGAGCCAGTGAATGTGTGAGTGGCTGTATGGATCATTGTGAACTTTTATTAGGGATTATATAAGAGAGTAAATATGTGTTAGAATATGTTTCAATAAGTAAGGTATGTATAACTGTATAGTTGAGGAATTGGAGGTGTGTTTGATTCTTTGCATGACTGTCTAGGTGTATGAGTAACTCCATGGATGAGTGACAATCTGTGAGTGTCTGTTTTCACTGAGTGTATCTAAGGAAATATCAGAGTCTGTAGAGGTTCATCGTATTAACACATGAATGATGTCATCTGTGATGTTGTCAGTGATGTCATTTGAGTTGTCATCAGTGATGTCATCAGTGATGTCATTTGAGATGTCATCAGTGATGTCATTTGAGTTGTCATCAGTGATGTCATCAGTGATGTCACTGACCATGTCATGAATGATGTAATATGTGACATCATCAGCGATATATAGTTAGCGCATCTAACTATATATGGAATTTCAATGGTTTTATGCGAGTAAAATAAGGTTTTGTAAATGCAAATCTCTAACTATATATGGCCTAAAACCAATGGTTTTTTCATTGAATTTTCAAGGTTTTGTAAATGCAAATTCCTAACTATATATCGACTATAACCTATGTTTTTTTCAGTGAATATATATATATATATATATATATATATATATATATATATATATATATTTGATTATAATTATAATATGTTTTAAAACATATTACAGTATAACAGTTTTAAAAGATCAATATTCCTAACTTGCTGTGCACCGAATTCCTTTCCACAACATTTTTCTCGCACTTTGTTCATTATTCGTATTATAAGAATAGGAAGACAATATTAATGGAAACAATATTTTTGACACAATATGTATGTCCTCTGTTGGACTTGGTCCCTTCTGCAAGGTCATCGGCAAATGGTTTGCCATCACTCTCCTATTTTCCAAACCCATTGTTGTTGACTTTTAGGACTCTTCCCACGTTAACACTGCTAACAGTGCTAAAGTGCTTGTGCTCTCACCTTAAAACATGTTAGAATTGTCTTACAACAAATAACTAGAACACTGTTTTTTTGTTTAATTGGCATGTATTTCTGTGGTCATTAGTTCCATGTTAGCCAACACTAGGAGTACTGAGAAAGAGGTGAGTCCCTTGTAAATGTGCACAGTTTAGTGCTACGTCTTGCTATCCAATTGTACTTATAGTTTTGAAAATCACACCTATATCTATGTATGTGTATTTTAATGTTTTTATTATTTATATATTATTGTTTTTTATTTGTTCTGTGAAAACAATAAAATTGCAAGTATTATATTTCTCCTTCGTTCTGTGAGAAAATAAACACTCATGTCTGTATTCCTGGAGGGATTTGGCACTATAAAAACAGTTAAAACCCTCTTATTATTGTTCTTACAGGTTGAGGCTGAAGTCACAGCCCTGGTCCTGAATGAACAGCATTATCTCTCATATTACACAGTTCTTAAAGGTTTTTCAAAAAGTGCACTCTCCCAAGTTGCACAGATCTGAGGTGCTCTACCCTCAGACTACAGAGCTGTGCCCTACTTTACAGGTATTAAAGGTTCACGAATCACACAGCAGTTACACCTCGACATTCACAGATTTCAAATGACCTGCTCCTAAGACTGATATCACTTGCTGGAAGGAAAGAAACCCGGGCTGGGAGCTGTACCTAGGTTGTGTGTAACCTTGACACACTTACATGCACACACTGTAATATCTACCTGCAGTGGACCTCAGGCGGTCCCACTTCCCTTTTCTTATCCCCTTGGCCACTTCCCTGCTGCACGGTGCATGTGACAAGGGATGCCACATTCCTGCAGTACCAGGCACAGGATCAAGACTGATTTGCATGAGTACCTGGCTTTACAGTTCGGGCTGGAATGTCCCCAGGAGGCACAGGGTCAAGACTGATTTGCGAGGACCTGGCTTGCCAGTTCGGGCTGGACTGTTCCCATGAGGCACAGGGTCAAGACTGATTTGCATATGACTGGGTTCAAACTGGAATGGCATGGTGAGCAAAAAAACTATGGATTTAGGCCCAGATCACTGTACAGGGGTGAGTGCATGACATTGTTCTGCATTCTGTCCATCAGCTGTTGTTTTTGCATTTCTGCAGTGGCTGAGTATTTCACTACATCACTTCCCATCTTAGACTGTTATGAAAACTTCTTTGCCCGGCAGTAACAATGTTAGAACCTAACATACATAGGGACATACTTAAAAAGGTTTTGCGTCGGGTATGTCTTACTTTTTTAATGCAACAACCCTCACCAGCCGGCTACACATCACTGAGGACTCAGATTCTGAGAGCTTTGTTTAGTATGCACAGAAAACACTTTCCATTGCCTTTAGCCTTTGGCCATCGGGGGTGATTTTCCACTACTGAATGCATAGTCAGGTAGTTTTGAACATACTCCCTTGAAATGGAGGTGTCTTCTCCCTTCTGATTTCCTCTGGAACCAAAAATGTGGCAATGATTTTCTCCATTCTGGGTTTGACATGGTTGTCAACTGTTGATTCAACCAGTTACACCACTGGAACATGTGGAGTTGGCATCCATAAGGACCAACATCTGTCTCCCACCTGGGAACCTGCTAATGTCCATGCTGATCTTAGTCCACAATGACATCATCAACTCTAAGGTGTGGGCATTGGATGTCTACTCTGCTTTTCCATTTAATTGACATCCTTGACATCCCTGAACTGCCTCTTTGACTCTGTTATCTATCCTAGGGAGTGAAAACTCCTCCCATATTTCCAATTTGTTCTTAGAGACCCCTTGATGTTCTCTGTGTGCTACAGCCATTACTCTGGCTTGCAAATCTTGTGGGGCTACAATCGTCCCCCCACTGAAAATGAGGCTTTCCTTTACAGTGCTCAGTTCTGCGCTGGCTCACCACAGTTGGAAGAGGGTGTCTCCTGCCTGGCAGTCAAGTGCCAGGGTGTGCGCCAAGAAGTGTTTCAAAGCGTTGACTCCTGATCCCAACCACGGAGACGATACTGGAGCCAGTGTTGGATCTCCTATCCCACCTGAGGACAATGCAGATCTAGGAACCGAAATCTGAGAGTCCACAATGTCCCATGGGGTCAGGGGGGTTGGGATGAAAAAAGAAAGGAGAAACTTGTGATACTGGATAGCAGTGGCTGTGCGAAACTGTGTAGCTGGATATGTCACTTCTGAGGCCGTCTACATTTGCAAGGCAGATTAGCTCTGGACCAGAACCTCTGGCTTTGCGATGACGCAATGCAGTGCACTCCTAAGAATACACTCAAAACCCAGAGTGGGGTTCAAAGTTGATGCATGTATCAAAGACTCTGGAGCGTTTTCTATTGGCACTATTCTTCATCAGAGAAATATTAAGGTTGTAAGGTGGATCCGGAGTATAAACACAGAAGAAGCATTCGAGTAATTCACAGTTAGGAATTGGAGGAAAAGTCTATAGTCTTTGAAGACAGGGATACTCGGTCCTGTATAGTACTGTAGGAGGTTTAGTGCACACTAACCTGATATCAAGTTCTTAGCCTAGTTCTTCATATTGTCTGAAGTTCAAAGAAGATTTCTAAGCCTTGACTCAGGAAGACGTGGGAGGGTCCAAAATAGCTGTGCACGAGGGAGTGAATAGAAAGATGTCAAGAGAGTGGATTGCATGGGAACCACTGGTTTGGATGGATTTTAAGGAGACTGGCGAACTTCTTGGTTCTGGCATGATTCTTCAGGTGAGTTTTAAGGGTGAAGTTTGTTCTGCAGGGAGCGAGACCAAGCCACGAGTCAGGTTTGGGTCGGGTTCATATATCCTCTTGAAGGCTTGATGGCTGTAGCTAGATCACATGCAGCATGTGGGGGTCATGGCCATCTGAAAGGTTCTCGAACCTTGGGGATAAAACATGTGTGTACACTTTCTATGACCCTACAGAATAGGCAGGTGAAATTTGTTGATCGGAACCAAATAACAGGAAATGAATTAATCGTTATAGCTCAAAAGTGCACAGTGGAAATCAACTCCAAGGCCCCAGTTTCAGCGAGGGCAAGGCTTGGCATTGGCTCATGCAATGCTGTGGAAAGCTTGCAGCGATTTAGTGGAAAACGACACCAAGGCCCTAGGAACAGCAAGAGCAGTTAATCCACTGGTTCACAGGATGTGGAAAATGCTTGCAAGCGTAATGGAAATTATGGGTGCTGGGGGAACACTAGCCATGAGGAATGCTGGGGTGCTCATCAGTCATGACCATCAAAGCGGGACATAAAGCGCCAGAGGAGTAAAGCAACATAAGCCCTACACACTAGGCCCTCTTCAACGATGCAAAAGCATAGACCTGTTCACCAAGCCATCCATTTTAATCATAGTTCTGATGTATTTTGTTAGTCAACCAGACTACTTCCCACTGTGGTGCCTCAGTGGCAAGGTCAGCCAATTCACTAAATGGAGACACAACAGTCATTGAGGAAGTTGCAGGTGTATCACCAGGATTTGTTGCTCAGTCATTGCTGCCAGTCTTCGGTGATCTGATGACCTGCTGCTCATATTCTATGGTTAAAGAGGAGGTTGTTGGCACTTCGTTTCTTCTATTCCAGGGGTGGATCGTGCTGGTGTCCAAACTGACCTTCAGTTTAATGCTTGGTTGTGGCAGCAGAAGTGTGTATTGCCTCAATGTACTAATGAGCCATCTGAAGTATACTCATAGTCTGTGCCTTTATCTTCTCCTTGAGTTTCTATGTCCGTTTGTTTGTGATTCTTCCTTCTCATTTAACATGTTGTGGATCACTGAAATATTATCGACGGACACATTATCGACTTACCAAAATATTGTTGACAAATTATCGACGACAAAAATATCGACTTACTATACCTATTACACAAACTACAAAAATATTGAGTAAAAAATATCGAGTACTAACTATATCGAATACATAAATATCGCTTAAAAAAATATCGACTACAATTATATCGTTGGACATGAAATTAGCCCTAACACTACAAAAATATCGACTACAAAAATATAGACTACCACAATATCGTTAAAAAAAAAATATCGAGTTCATGTTTGCACACTTTTCTTTCTAAAATACCATCTTTATCATCAATAAAAGTCATTTCTCACAAAAAAAAACGTTTCACATATAATACCTGTTTCTTACATAAAATTACTATTAAACCACATTTACTATACATTCTATTACATGCATTTTATCATTTTCTATTATTCTTTGCATTTAACTAACATTTTCATTACTTATTTTGACATATAAATATATTTCATTTAAACACGAACCTGCTTTAATGCGGGAACAACCACATACCACCATTCTCACATCAACAAACACTCCAATTAACTTAAAAAAATTCAAACTAGCCTATACTATGCTTCCTTACATCCTACAACCAATCAAATCAAAGCACACATAACACATATTCTATAAAAGGGCTACATGCATTCTACCATTTGTTGCTGCTACCTCTCTGGAAAGTAGATGCCAACACTTTGAAGATTTTGTTGCAGAATAAACATCTTTAAAGATCCAGCTTACTAGCTAATTAATCAAGTAAGTAACACAGCATTTTTGTAGAAAACTAAATTAGAAGTGCACTATTTTCCTTACATCTCTTAAGTCTTACACTTATTTTATTTTCATGTCTTCCTACTTTTCTGATAGAAACTACTCCAACACAATTCCTATTACATGGTCATATTTCTTCATGTGCAAAATCAGATAGTAAGTATATAATAATTCTCTGTTACACAGCAACTGTTTTTTAAACACTAATTTACAAAAGTATTTATTTTTCATTAACATTATATTTACAGATATACAGAAATTGTGCTATTTCTACAGCAAAAACGATAAAACTACCCTAATTACACATGTAAGTATAGATGTGTTTGTTATAAAACGGCAAATTTCATTAATGCACATTTTTAAACAACATATCTTGCTTTTTACATCTTCCCTATAGATCATTTGAAAGATCCAAGATCAACTATAGCAAAACACAAGAATACCCTTCAGAAAAATGTAAGTATGATTGTTATTTGCTAAAATGTGGGCACAAAAAACGCTAACTATATTCTTAACACCATGTTATTTATTTTGAATTGCCTCTACAGATATTCAGAAAACATCATACATCTATTCTACATATCATATGAAAACATCCTACACAAAATATACCAATATAGAAGAATAGCCTTGTAAAAAATGTAAGTATATTTATCATTTCTCTAAAACTGCCGAAAATAACACAGTCTATGTTCTTAACAACATCTTATCTATTTTATATTTCCTCTACAGATATTCTGAATACATCATACAGCTATTCTACCTACAACAAATAAAACGACATATGTAGAAGTTAGTATACGTTTAAATCTGTTACATTTCCAAACGGTTCAGTATTAAAATTATAATATTTTGCTTTTATTTCTTCTATC
Source organism: Lissotriton vulgaris (assembly GCF_964263255.1). Lineage (NCBI taxonomy): Eukaryota > Metazoa > Chordata > Amphibia > Caudata > Salamandridae > Lissotriton > Lissotriton vulgaris. The sequence goes on along the minus strand of NC_141695.1, from coordinate 1,183,537,816 downwards.
TACTCTACAGATCATACCTGTACTAAATTGATGAACTCCACCAATTACTACTATTCTACTATTTAAACAAGTAAGTATATGTAATGCTTACATCAAATGCACTAGTAGACAAAAATGACAACTGCTTTTGAGTAGGAAATACGTTTGTTATATATAAACATTAACGTTGTTTTTCTATATTTTCATACCAACAGCAAATAAAGACATACATACAAGACCATCATTCAAAAGACATTTCTGCTTCTGTGACTACTACTTTGATTAACTGTAAGTATAAATGCATCACTAATGATGTTAGCACCACATAAGTAAAAAAATGTGTACTGATTTTGTTTCTTTCTACTCTTTCCTAGAACAAGTAAATCAAAATGACTGAAGGTGCAGAATTTGTCATGTCTCAGAAAAATAAATTGCTATTATGCTACATGGGTTATGTGTATAATCAGGAGAGACAAAGTGGTAGAAAGGTTTTTTGGAAGTGTACAAAATACTACTCCAACAAATGTTATGGGAGGGCCACTACCGAGGAAACTAATGTGCTATTTACTAGAGAACATAATCATCCCCCAAATGTCACCGAAATTGAAATTAGAGATGCCTTAGAAAGTATTAAAAGTGCTAGCACACAAAGTGACAAACCCACCACCCAAATACTTAAAGAAGAACTGGTAAAAATCCCTGCCCATGCTTCAGGGCAACTACCCTCTATTGACTCCCTGAAACGCACTATTGCACGCACCAAACGACTCACTAGCACAACCCAACCCAACCCAACTTGTTTTGAAGAAATTATTATTTCACCCGAAATGGCCATCACACACAATAAAGATAAATTTATTCTTTTTGATAATGAAAGCAGTACAAACAGAATAATTATGTTTGCAACTGCAAGTAATTTACGAAAAATCCAACAGTGTCCCCAATGGATGATGGATGGAACATTTAAACCCTGCCCAAAACCTTTTTACCAACTGTATTCCATCCACGGTTTATACCATCATTCTAACATACCTTTCATTTACTGTTTGCTACCCAACAAACAGCAAACAACCTACACCGAAATTTTAAATGTTCTCAAAACGGAAATCAATAATTATTTTCCCGAAAAAATAATTATTGATTTCGAATTAGCTATGATAAATAGCATTTTGAGAACATTTCCACACACAGCAATCCAGGGTTGCTATTATCATTTTAATCAGAGTATATGGAGGCATCTCCAAAAATCTACTTTAAGTGTACTATACTCTACAGATAGCACCTTTGCCTATCAAGTTAAAAAGTTAATAGCCCTGGCCTACGTCCCTGTTACAGATGTTGCTGAACATTACAATTTATTAATTGACAGCGCATATTATAAGAGGAATGAGGATAAGCTAACACCATTGCTAGACTATTTTGAAGACACTTGGGTGGGAAGGTTGCACAGATCAGGACATCGACGCCAGCCCAAATTCCAAATCCCTTGGTGGAATGTCTATCTCAGTACTTTAAACCAAGAGGCGAAAACCAACAATAGTGTTGAAGGGTGGCATAATGCTTTCCAAGCAACTACAAACAGAGGCAAACCCACTTTCCACAACCTTCTTGAAGCTTTGAAAAAAGAACAAACCTATCAGGAACTAAGAATGGAACAATCAGTGTCACAAATAGGGCCCAAACTCACTAAACAAACCCAACAAATGTTCCGACTACTTCAAAGTCAAGTCACATTATACCCTACAACTAGAGGTTTAGAATACCTGGCAATAATAGCAAAAAGTCTTCTATAAAAATGTCAAGTAAATATACGAATGTCTTCTTACAATACTAATAAAATTCACATGTCATAAACATATATAATGAATTATAAATAAAACATATTTGTTTGACAAACTTTTAAAAGTTATGTAAAAAAATTTGTAACAAATATGCAATGTTTATAATTTTTTATAACATACACATAACATTAGAAATCGACATTTCCCACCCAATCAAAATTGTAAAATAAATACTTACAATTTTTGGACTTGAGAGACGCAATCAAGGAAAAATCAATCCATACAATCCAATCCAATATCTTACTATTCCAATATGGGATAACCCTCAAAAACCCGAAAATAAATTGTAAAACGTAAAAAAACGCTCCAGGAAATCCCGAAAACAGTAGTGTGTACACGTTAGGATTTAAAGTTATATACACACTATTTAAAAAAAACGGTCACGCATATCAATGTATCAATCCGATTCGAAACCCTCCAAAAAACCCGAAAAAAGTTTAAAAAGTTAAAAAACCGGTCCTGGCAAACCCGAAAAATAGGAGATAAAAGTCAAAATATAAGCATAATAACTTAAACATTTGTTTCTCCGTTAAAAAACACGCTTCCTTCCATGTATTTTTCGTGCGAGGAACCGAAACCTGTAAAATAACATACATAACGAAAGCCACCCACAAATACCCCCTTCACATTTGTAAATATACTAACAATTAACATTAACCATGTAAGAAGACATTTCCGAACACTTAAAATTAGACTTGAAGGAAAAAAAGCACGACACATCTATAACGGAGACTTTTCACCCAAACGCTACTTAAACTAATAATACATACACCAAAAAACACTACAGAGTTTGATTACACCCTCAAACATGACCACTTACTTATAATTTGTAGTTAAAAATAACCTTACCTCTCTCCACGCGAAGCAACTCCCAACCGCGAGCTTCTCCAGTCCTGAATGGAGCGCAATAACCTTACGCGGTAAAAAAGTAGTCCCCTTAACCCATTTGTGTAAAGGGATAATAGAATAAACAATGTGAAATATAAAATATATAATACATACACATGTATAATGTAACAAATTAATACACTATACTCATGACAATTTTCCTTTATTTAAAAAAAAATATATTTAATATAAATTAATATATAATATGTATTATATATTAATAATATTACATAATTATGTAAAACTTTGAATAAAAGATGTAAATATGTAGTTATTCTGTATATTTATATGAATAATTTTGTGTATAATTTTATTAAAACATTATAAATGTTTATGGGAATAATTAATAATGATAAATAATATAACTTATTTATTGTTATTAATATAACAAGTAGAACCATTTAGTATATAAAGAATGGCCTGAAAAAAGTCTCTATTTTATCTGTGAATGTATATATTTTTGTTAATAATAAATGAATGTTTATGTTTATTAATTAATAATAATAATAATTAATACAATAATTATTATTTTTATTAATTAGTAAAAAAAGATTATATAATTATTTCTAATTATAACAAAATTATATAATTGCTTTACTACAATTTGATAAATACCAGATATTATAATTAAACATATTGTTTCCCTATACAATTATAAACTTTACAACCAAAGCGATTTATATGTTTTATGTAAAAACAACATTGTGTGAATTATACACCAAGAAAATTTATTTTTGTATTTCAATTTATCCTAAGAAATGTAATAATAGTCATGTTACTTGTTAAAAAGAAATATGTATTATATATTTTATTATATTAATATTTAATATTAACATTATTAAATATTAATGTAAGAAATATATAACAAATCATTGTTTAATGTATTTCTATATAAATACTTTCAATTGTAAATGACTGATGGGAATATGTAAAATTTACTGAAAGAATCTAGTAATCCAAATAATTTTTTACATTGACCACATGTATATAAATGTAAAGATGTTATTGTGTGAATAATAAAAGTTAAAAAAAATGTGATGTTATATTTGTTTTTGATTTTATTGTAGTACACAATAAAAAAAGTAAAAATTGTTTAATAAACTAATTTGAAAACATCTATGTTGCATTATTTTTTTATTATTAAAATACAGTAATGAACAAATGTATACAAATATGCTGCACACTGACCAATTTTATATGTATTGTTACTACTCCAGTCAATCTAAAATGATAGAAGCTGCAGGACAGTAGCAAAAATTATTTTACTATTCCTACTACACTCAAGGTAATACCATAAAATGTGGTGGAGACTAAGCAATGTATTTTTATTAATCCAACTCCAGTGTTGATAATATTACTGATGGTGCTGGACACCAACCAATTAATAATTAGAATTCCAACTCCACTATAGCTACTGTCTGGAAACATGCTAATACATAAATAGTTTTTATCTAAATAAAGGGTACTAATGTAAAGTTATAATAATAGCTATTTTCGTGTAATAAATTTAATGTATCACTGTTAAGTTAAACTATACATCAGCACTCTAAAATACCCAAAACTGTCCCAAAACACTAAAAAGACCCCTTCACCCTAAAGGCCAAAACTGACCCAGAACCCTACAAATACCCCTTTATCAACAAACTGAAAACTGACCCTGAACTCTACAAATACCCCTTACCCACAAACTGAAAACTGACCCTGAACCCTACAAATACCCCTTTACCCACAAACTGAAAACTGACCCTGAACCCTACAAATACCCCTTTACCCACAAACTGAAAACTGACCCTGAACCCTACAAATACCCCTTTACCCACAAACTAAAAACTGACCCAGAACCCTACAAATACTCCTTTACCCACAAACTGAAAACTGACCCTGAACCCTACAAATACCCCTTTACCCACAAACTGAAAACTGACCCTTAACCCTACAAATACTCCTTTCCCAACAAACTGAAAACTGACCCTGAACTTAAAAAATACTCCTTTCCCAACAAACTAAAAACTGACCCTGAACCCTACAAATACCCCTTTACCCACAAACTGAAAACTGACCCTTAACCCTACAAATACCCCTACACCCACAAACTGAAAACTGACCCTGAACCCTACAAATACTCCTTTCCCAACAACAGAAAACTGACCCTGAACCCTACAAATACCCCTTTACCCACAAACTGAAAACTGACCCTGAACCCTACAAATACCCCTACACCCACAACCTGAAAACTGACCCTGAACCCTACAAATACTCCTTTCCCAACAAACTGAAAACTGACCCTGAACCCTACAAATACCCCTACACCCACAAACTGAAAACTGACCCTGAACCCTACAAATACTCCTTTCCCAACAAACTGAAAACTGACCCTGAACTCTACAAATACCCCTTTACCCACAAACTGAAAACTGACCCTGAACCCTACAAATACCCCTTTACCCACAAACTGAAAACTGACCCTGAACCCTACAAATAGCCTTTCACCCACAAACTAAAAACTGACCCTGAACCCTACAAATACTCCTTTTCCCACAAACTGAAAACTGACCCAGAACCCTACAAATACCCCTTTACCCACAAACTGAAAACTGACCCTGAACCCTACAAATACCCCTACACCCACAACCTGAAAACTAACCCTGAACCTCCCAAAAACTCCTTTACCCACAAACTGAAAACTGACCCTGACCCCTACAAATACCCCTTTACCCACAAACTGAAAACTGACCCTGAACTCTACAAATAGCCCTTTACACAAGAACTGAAAACTGACCCTCAACCTAAAAAATACCCATTTACCCACAAACGTAAAAATTTTCCAAATCCCACTAAATACACCTTTACTCACGACTAGAAAAATGACCCAGAACCCTAAAAAATTAACCTATAACAAAAACTATGAAACAAAGCCAGAACACTATAAATAATAATGAACAAAACATTAAACATAAATATATAAAAAAAACAAATATTTTTAAAAAAACTATTATAAAATATATTATCACATTAGCTATAATAATAATTTAGATTAATTAATATTGTTTAATTCCAATTAATTAATTAACATCAACATTAATTAACACATTACATTTAAATGTATACAATTAATGTAATTAAGTCATTATTATAAATTAATTACCAATTAATTTATTTAAATGATATGCAATATATTAATTACATCATTAACTAATTATAATTAATGTGTTAGCAATTAATAAATGTAAATAATATACTAATTCTTAATACAATAAATCACTAATTATTATTAATTAATAACCAATGTATCAATTAAAATCATATACAAATTAATTTTTAAAAATATTGATTATTAATAATAAATTAATCAAGTAATCAATTAAATTATATTCTAATTAATCAATTAAACAATTAACTAATTAATATTAATTAATTACCAATTAAAATCTAATTAAACAATTACCAAACATATATTAACTAATTAATTATTATTAAATTACTTCCCACCCTATTCCCCTATAAACCCACAACCCGCTCCTAAACATTAGGTACTATTTATTTATATAATATATATATATTATTTTATAAAATTAATATTTTCTAACATTTTCTCGATATTTTTTACTTTCACTATATTTCGATATTTTGTCTAGTCGATATTTTTGAGTCGATATTTTTGTATTCGATATTTTTGGGTCATTTTTGCAGTCGATATTTTTTTCAACGATATTCCTATAGTCGATATTTTGTTAATGTCGATATTTTTCCGTCGATATTTTGTCCATTCGATAATATGTAGTCGATATTATGTCCAGTTACCGTTGTGAGCCTCTCTTAGTATCACACTTAATGAATCAGACTCACTCCACCTGTCCCCTTTGTCACCTAAATGGAACTCTGATATGTGGTGGAAAAGAGAGATTAACGTATAATCTATGGTACAGTTTACAGTGTCCGAATAAAAGGAGATTGTTGGGGGGAGTCCTCAATAAATCTTCCATTCAGTGCTTTTAGGTTGATGTGCTCCAGGTCTTCTAGCAACTCTCCCCCTGTCTTGGTTGGTCTGCCAAGGTTGCCTTTGGTTTGAGCTGGTATGTTCCAGTAGAAGTTTTTAGAAAAGAGAGAAGACCCCATGCGTTCCAGGGAACAGGGTACTGTAAACACGGAAAGTCTAAGGCAAATCCCAGGAAAAACTACTGTGCTAATAATGTCCCATTCGTCCAGCATACATTATTCAAAAAGAACCATTCAGTTAAAGTTTCCACACTAGAATGTAACGGTTAGTCTTATTTTTTTTTTTTTTAAAGAATAGGATGAATAGATTGTCCTATACACATCAGTTAAAAATTTCAGCAAAAAAGACTTTTCCTGAAAATATATCTAAATAAAACAATACTTTTAAAAAAAACATTGTGCATTTTATTTAATAACGTTTGAGTAAGATTGTCCACATAACTTCATACACTATGGACACCAATAAATTAAAAACGTTCGCAAGATCCTAATCAGGAACACCTTCTTCAGGACAAAAGGGGTTCACCGTCTTCCAAAATTGCTCCACTCTGGAAGGTCCCACTTTTATTTGAACTGGATATGTTCTCTTGTATCGTGGGTTATCGCTCTGCCTCGTTTTTTCCAATTCTGAATTGGAGCAATTTCAAGTCCACCACTATTCCTCGTTGAAACAGATGTTTTAATATACAAAGACTGCAGCTCCAGAAATCCAAAATGGAATGGAATCAGTGACAATTAGGAAAAGCTATAAGATAAATATTACCCGACCTGTTCTAACAACTGAAAGGTCCAGCCCAGACTAGATAATAAGAAGGCCCAGAAAGAAGGACTATTCTATCATGCTAATATAACGTGCCTGACATTTCCATATAGAGACTGATTCCTATTTTGGAAGACGGTGAACCCCTTTAAATAACTGTTTTGTCCTGAAGAAGGTTTTCCCGTATCCAGGGGGCCAACACCGAAACGCGTCGTCGCTTTTGACTTAATACAGAATCCAAGTGGAGCCTAGGGAAAAACAGATACTCATGAATTTTTGATACTGTGACTCCCAGTTGAATAGATAAAAGGCAATTGGATCAGGCAATTTTGTAGCATAAATACCGGAAGCCACTACTTTCTCTGGGGGGTTGTTTGCAGAGCAATGGAATGCGTTGTTTGTTTTAATGATTAGGATCTTGCGAACGTTTTTAATTTATTGGTGTCCATAGTGTATGAAGTTATGTGGACAATCTTACTCAAATATTATGAAATAAAGTGCTCAATGTTTTTTTTTAAGTATTGTTTTATTTAGATATATTTTCAGGAAAAGTCTTTTTTGCTGAAATTTTAAACTGATGTGTATAGGACAATCAATTCATCCTATTCTTTTTTTAAAAAAAATAAAAAAGACTGTAAACGTTACATTCTAGTGTGGAAACTTTAACTGAATGGTTCTTTTTGAATAATGTATGCTGGACGAATGGGACATTAATAGCACAGTAGTTTTTCCAGGGCTTTGCCTTAGACTTTCCATGTTCCAGTAGAAGGACGCACCCTGTACGTCCACGTTTTCGGATGTGCCTAAGATTTGTTGATTTAGATCCCCATAGAGGATGAGATTGGAAGTATTTTGCAAACCTATCATTGAGAGCAAATGTTCAATTAGTTGTTTGGATTCCTGTTTTTTCCGTTTTGGGTTGATGTACGTGTTGACCACTAGCATCTCCTCCTTGTAGCCATTGAGGTTAAGGTGGATCTTGACTGAATTTACTGATGATGGGGGTATGGAACGTCTTTTTCAGTGTCAAATGGTGTTTAACCCCCGGACTGAGCTTGCGGAGTGTAGCTACATGAAGTTCCACGGAGTTGGGGGTAACTCCGTGGAACTCCGCTCTGCTCCACCACCCGCCTCCACCCGCATAAATTAAATACTAGGACAACATAATTTAAAATAAAATATAAGTAACTTACCTTATTGCGGCGTCCCCGGGCTGCCTTTTTCCTCCTCGCGAACATCCTGCACAAACTGCGCATGCGCACACGCATTTCTCACAAAGAAATGTGTGTGCATGCTTAGTTTGTGCAAGATGTACGAGAGGAGGAGGAGGGCCGGCTGGGGATGCTGCAATAAGGTAAGTTACTTTTATTTCTTTTTATATGATGTTTGTTAAAGATTACAGGAATCACTGTTAGCATGAGCTGAAAGCCATCTTGTTCTTGGCAGCCATTTTAGTTAGCCATGTGCTCGCCATGTGATTTCTCCAGCTTCCAGAGCCCTGCAAATGCTCAGAAAGGCCTAGCTGGAAGAATGCACCTGCTCCTAGTATAGAACTGTCAATCCATTCTATTTGATGTGTTCAGTTTAATCTCCCCTCCCACTTTGTTGAGCAAGCAAATTTTGTATACCCATATTAGTCAATAAGCATGCTTGTATGTGCCAGGACCTCCCATTGGTTTTATGCTGACTATGTACCCTATGCATATATAAGGCCCCTGTTCTCTGTACTCTTTAGAATGCCTCCTACAGTAACCTGAGGGTACTGTGTGACACGAATTTCCCTCATGGGAGGTTAATAAATGCATTGTTTTTATATTACAGCTTCCGTGCTAATTTCTTCTTTATTGGTTTAAAGGACCAGGTGTATCAGTAAACCCCTTAGAAGGTATTTATTTCTTCATGTTGTCCTAGTATTTTAAATTATGCAGGGTGGAGGCGGGGGCTGGCAAACTCTATTCCGCTGTGGAGTCTGTGTTTTTTCCCCTACTCTGCGTTCTCAGCGGAGCGCGAAGTAGGGAAATCTCCACAGACTCTGCTGGTGGAGCGGATTTCTCTGCCGTGCCTAATTTATTTATAGCAATGTAGGGGGCTAGGCCCTCTGATAGGTGACCATATTTTGATTTCTTCAGCTCTGGAGTGTAGAAACAGATGGACCCTTGTACTTGGTATGGGTCTGTTGACCACGTTTCATGCAGAAGGACAATGTCAAAGCTTCTAGATATCCCATAGGACTTAACCTGCGTCTTACCTAAGGTTTGATTGTCCCCAGTGATTTCCATTTTCGCTTACCTTGTCGGTAGTGTTGGTGACTGGGCAGGGTTGAGCACTGAGGGATCGTTTATCACTGTTGTTGTGTTATAATCAATGCTTTGTGATTCCAGTGGGGTCAAGTTGGAAATGGTCTTGTCCCGTATATTGGCCCCATGGTCCATCGGGTATTTGTTTGGTACACGCTCCTGCTTGTATTCCTGTATGAGAGGTATCTCCCTTAGCTCTGTTGTAGATGGAACTCTGCTATAGTTTCTATGATGCTGAGTCTGTATGTCTATTTTTGATATCTAATGTACCAGATGGGCTGGCCAATGCCTCCGTCGTGGCCTAACATGAAGCTGTTACCGGCTGGTCCGCAGTCTGAGTTATAGCTCAGAGAATTGCCATTGACTAGTTTCTTGTTTCCTGTACTGTCGTCACCCGGAGCTGTTTCTGTGTGTCAAAGTGAGAGTATCCTGCTGTGTGACTTAAAATAGTCATTTTATTTATGCCTTTCCTACAGAGTTGGTGTCATTATTTGGCATTTTGGGCTGTAGTTGGTTTCTTTTGTGGCTGATTTGGCGATGGGACCTCACCGCCCCGGGCAACTCACTGGTTTTAAAGTGGTGGGGCTTTGACCGCAGATTCCTTTTTGATTAACTTCTTAGGTACTCCTTTTTCTGATCTTATGGTGTCTTTTTGGTTGTTTGGTTCCTTTTGTGAGCCTTCTAGAAGTGCAGACATAATTGAAGGAAGTGAATACAGTTTGTCAACAATGGGTCCACAGCTGCAGCTCAATTTAGCCTCCTGTTGGGCTCTGCTGATTAATGAGTTTAATTTACCCAGTTTTTCGTATATCCCCCCAATAAAAAGAGCCAGAGTATCCAGTAATGTCAATTGCAGGTCCATTTTGTCAGACTAATATTGCATGGCATCAACAGTTCTTTGCATGCTTTTAGTAAGGGTCCCAGGTGTTGGAAGATCGGCTCAACGAGTCCGTGGTATAGTTTATGGACCTGTGACAAGATGGGGTTGTACTGTTTGCTGCTGTGTGGACCTGGCCTTGTTCTGCACATATTCTGCATGTGAGCGGGACCAGATTTTTGGGGTGTCTGGGGTGTATGAGGCAACTAGATCGGCCCACTCCTGAGACCCTAAGTATGAGAGCGCATCGTGCTCTCCTCCCCGAGATTCTGGAGCTGCTATTCCCCCCCCATTGTAACTTCATAGTGGTCCATTGCCGCCTTGTTTATTTGCAGCAATGAGCGCCGGCCTCGGTAATGTTTGTGGGGATGTAATTAAGATGGCAAATTTAGTTGTGATTCACCCGGAGTACCATGCACAAGCCCCTTCTCCATTTCAGCTTATTCCGGTGCCGTTGATTGAGTTCCGGCACACTTGTCGTAATCTTGAACTGTAGGACCCAAGTGCATGGAAGCTTGGGCTGTTGCCCCATCCCGGCACTTTCTGGACTGGATAGATGAGTGAGCAGGAGAGTCCAGACCGTAGGCTGATCACCTAGGATGCAAACAGGGAGTGGCTTGGGAAGCTGGGATTGGCGAATTGACCCATTCTTCTTCTGCTCTCAAATGTGAAGAGGTGTTTCTATGTTTAGTAGGTTAGGCTGTCTTTTCCAGTGATTGTGGTGCAGTCGTGAATTGGTCAAGGGGTAGTGAGGCACTGGGTTGTGCAGCAGCTGGTTCAATGTTTGATTAGAGAGGGAGAAGAGGATTCTGGAAGCCTTGGATCTTGCCACTGGAGCAGAATATGGAGGAACCTGCATCCTTAAGGAAGCAAAATTTGTGGTACATTTTTGGTTGGAAGAGGTGTGGTGTAAGTCTGTCTAGGAACTTTCCTGGTGGTTGTGGATCTGGACCTGAGGGAATTACTTCCACTAGTTCCTTGGAGGAGGTCGTCGGGTCAGGTTTGATTGCCCTGGTGTTCCTTTTACGTTTGGGTCTCAGTGGCAGGGTGAGTGGTTGGTCCCTGTTCCTTCCTGACATCATAGCAGTGGTTCTTCTGTGACCTACTTTGGTCTGAGGGCTGTGGGCTCTAGCTACCCAGGTGCGTTTGCAGTTTGAATATCCAATAGGTGGCAGTTAGAGGTCAAATGGGCTGAGGTTAAGTAAATGGAGAGGGGCTTCCTTGAGTACCCTTACGGTGCCCTTCTGTCAAGGTGGTGGATCCTTAGTAGAGGTATAGGAAAGGTAGGTGTTGTTGGCCTGCAGACCCGGGCTGAGGTGCAGTGAAAGCAAGGGAAGAGCAGAGATCAGAATTATGAAGTGTGGGCGTTGGGTGAGGTTCGGTCAGAGACAGCTGACCCCCAAGGGCTGCTTGAGACCTGGTCTTTGCTCCTGCCCCACTCGCTGGGCATGAGTCCTGAACCTCCACTATCAGCTCCTGATGCAAATGCCGGCCTCCGCAATACACAGATCCCTCCCTAGGAGACCAGAGAGGAATATGGGGGACTCTCTCCTATGTGTTGTCACCTGATATGCATACTTCTGCACCTCGAGGAAGGCTGGAGTACTATAAGTCTGCAGGGGGATCTTTCTGTGAGAGAGGCGGGATGAGGAGTCCGGAGGTGTCTAGAGGAAGGGAGATGGCAGACAGCTGGAAAAGCCACTGGACCCCGATGGACACAAGCGGAGGACAAGTATGGCACACCCAGGATCCCACAAGCAGTTGCCGTCACCAGCACTACAGCGCCAGCCGAGCAACGTCCGTGGGACTCATGGGGATCCTCTCTTAGCTCGCTCATGCAGGTGCGTGCGGCTATCCTTTGCACTAAGCCGCCAGCCAACAGAGCCACCAACCCGCTGAACCGCCGGCCGTGCACCTACCTGTACACCAGCCCTCTTGTGAGAGGGGTGGGGGGAGCCCAGGTCTGGATCCGAGCCAGAGGGCTGTGACAGGGAGCCAGCACATTGAGGACATGGTGGAGGTGGCAGTAGCTGCGGCGGTAGCGTAGGTCCTTAGTATGGCACAGTTCTCAGCTTCCGGTCCCATTCTCCGATTTCAGCTGCTCAATTACTATTTGCATGTATCAGTGCGCCTACACTGAAGATGTATGTAACAGTGCAGCTGAGAGTGCTAGAAGGTGCTGGTTATGGGGATCGGGCCATCTTCATGTTGGTGTGGCCTTTCTCTGCTTTTTGGGTCCTAAAGCCAGGTTTCGGCTGGGTTCCGAGCAGCATCCTATTCTTATTCCCATTGTATGGTGGTGCTGGGGGCTACAGCTAGGTCACACGAAGTGCTGACACACAGACATGCACCCACTGAAATCATTATCTGTAGTGAGTCTCGAGCAGTCCCATCTACAATAAAGTGTCCGCATTTTCAGGAAGAGGAAAGAGAGTGTGAGTACCCGAAAGGAGCAAGAGTGAGAAAGAGAATAGAAGAAGAGAAGAGGGGCCATATCAATGTTCTTGGCAAATGTGAAAGGAGGAGAAGATGAACCTGGCACGGAGATAAACAGGTTATAAACTTTGGTAAATTTTCTGCACTTGAAGAGAATGGGGTGTAAGAACTCTTCTCCAACGTTGTTATGTTGTGTTATGTTAAGGTACATTTATAAAGCGCACATACACCGAGGAGGTTTCTTGGCACTACCATGTCTTCAGATCCCAAGTTCAGGTGCAGGTTGAAAAGGCTTGGCGAAATAGCCAGGTTTTGAGACAGCTTCTGAATTTAAGCAGGGTGTCACAAAAGCGTATGTCGGAAGGGAGAGAGTTCCAGAACATGGGCGCCAGGACAGCAAACCTGGCACCACCAGTGCGTTTTAGTCGATAGGAAGGTGATGATAACAATAATTTATGAGCTGAACGAAGGTTGCGAGAGGGCACATGCTTTGAATCAGTTTATTCACAAATTCTGGGCTTTTCCCATTGAGGGCCTTATAAATGAGGCAACCGACCTTAAAGGTACAGCGCTGAATTATAGGGAGCCAATGCAGTTGTTTCAAGAGTGGGGTGATGTGGAGATGTCTGGGGTGGCGAGTAATCAAGCGGGCAGCCTGGTTCTGGACCATTTGAAGGCGTTTAGAAAAATAGATGGGAATGCCATGGTAGAGGGAATTGGCATAGTCGACATGCGACATAACCATAGCAAGAATCACATGGATTCGTGCTTCATGGGTGAGAAACCTGCAGATATTTAGTATTTTTCTTAGTTGGAAGAAACAGGTAGAGATCACTGAGCCGATCTGGACCTTCATCGTGAGGTCTTGGCTAATAGTGACCCCCAGACTTTTGGCCGTGGACGATGGGGAAGGAGCTTGACCAAGTTCTCTGGGCCAAAAGTGGGTGCCCCAGGGGCTCTTAGTGATGCCTCCGGTAAGAACAAGCTCCGCCTTATCCGGATTGAGTTTTAGATGATTACTGTTCATCCACTGACTGATGAACAGTATGGTGGATTGGAAGGGGAGAACGGATTCCGGAGAGTTACTGATGGGAAAGATAAGTTGGAAGTCGTCTGCAAAGTTGAAAGTGCAGACTTCACGATCTCTCAGAGCTCGAATCAGGGGAAGAAGATACAGATTGAATAGCAGGGGAGAGAGTGAGGAGCCCTGAGGGACTCCGCAGGAGATGCTCATTCTTTTCGCAGTGAAGGGTGCAGTACTAACTGCCTGAGATCGATTCTCCAAAAAGGAGATAATCCAGACCAGAGTCAAAATATAATTCCCTTTGGGCGAATTACAATAGAGACGTAAAAAATTACAAACATATAAAGACTCACCAATATCAAATCATAACAAGGAAGCAATAAGAATAAATTTAAAAAACTGTGAAAACACTATTGTAAAAGTGGATCTGTACAATTTATTTGCATACATTATATTTTGTTAAAAAGGAGGGAAACATATACAAAACGGAACACTATAAAAGAAATAAATCAGACATTCCTATTAAAAAAGGAGGTACAGGAAAAGGACTAAATTCCAACAGAAAGCTTAGAATTTTCCTTAGTTTTTTTTTTCTGTATTGCTCCTTGTGCATCAACGCGTTTCGGTGGTATGTTTAATATTTCACCACCTTCTTCAGGACAAATACAATAAATGTTCCCCAATAATTCTCAGTTATTTTCTATCAATAAAATATGATCAGGGGTACTCTGCCTCCTTATCGGTTTCAACGAATATTCGTCCAGCGAATTTTCTTTTCCCAATTAAAATAATGTTGTCATTTGGATACTGATAGCAAGCAGATGATATCTTCGTTCAAGATAGAAAACAACAACAGGCAATTGATGTTCCTGTAGAAACTAATCTAATGATGTTAAGATGAAATCGGTCACTGGTCATCGAAGGTAATGGAGCAGTTCTTTAAAAAGGATACGATATATCTGACATAGTATAGCTGAAAAGAGCGCCCCACTTGAAAGATATGCAAGAAGTCCACTTGAAAGGTATACGGAAAGGTGTAGGAACGTTCGGACCCTTTTCCTAATGATGCACGAACAGGTAGCTTAATGCACGTTTCAAGATATCGAAATCCGGCAATAAATAATGTAAATGTGCGGCGAAAATAGTATCCTCAGAACGACAGCTGTAGTATGTAAGGACTCGTATAGGTCCAGTAATGAAAGGCTGCACGCAGGACACAGGATAATGCTCTCAAAGCGTGTTTGGCGCGGCGTTCCGTCTGCCAAAATGATTGGATTTCATCATTAGATTTGTATAGAGAAGATCTCCTTGGTGCGGTTGGATGTGGACAAAACTTTGGAAGAGAAGTATGCGGTTTTAGCGGTCAGGATGGATTTTTTATAGATTTTTAATGAGTTGATAAATAGACGTTTTTCTTCTGGAAGGCACTTACTTCTCCAGGTTGTTTCGAGTTGCCTTAGGCCTAATTTCTGAGTTTTTAACTCATCAGAAAACCCCTTGTGAGCGTCATGACGACGGGGGGCAAGTGCTTTCTTAAGGGGAGCAAATTTGTTACTGGTGACGAGCAACCAGTTGGTAAGCTGATCAGCAGCAAGATTGATGGAGGGACTGAGGAGGGGGAGCGTGTTAGTAAGATAGCTGTGGAAAGATGTTTTATCGCTTGTCTTCCAATTTCTATAAGTGCCTCCTCCGGGGCCGGAAGATTTGACCAGGGAGCAGTCCAAGATAGTGAATTTGACAATATGGTGGTCAGACCAAGTACATGGGAGTACAGACACAGGGGACATAGCTATATTAACAGACCAGGTCTGGTCAAGGGTGTGCCCCTTAATGTGGGAGGCCAAGTCACTTGATTGGGGGCCACCCAAAGGGTTGTTGGCCCAGTAGTTGAAGTCGCCAATAAGCATGACCTTCCCATAAGTGGTGACTAAGTGTGCAACCTGTTCGCTGAGAGAGTGAGGGGACAGGGGCATGCTTTGAGGGGGCCTGTATAGCAAGACACATACTAGAGATGTCGAAATTGACTCACATTCAAGTTTAAGCACTAAATTGTCCACAGAGGATAATGCAAGGGAGGGGAGCGTGGAGTATTTGCAGTTGTGGTGGGTGATAATGGCAACTCCTCCGCCAACCTTCCCCTGGGGGTGATTTGCATGACAAAAAGGCGTAATCAGGGGGAGGCAGCCAGAATGTCAGGGGAGGATTCCTGAGACAGCCAGGTTTCGGTGAGCAGCAAAAAGTCAGGTTGCTCGGATTCAAGCAGCAAGAAGATATCTAGCTGGTGCTTAACCAGGGAGCGGGTGTTAAGGTATATGACAGAAAGTTGCCGCGCACCAATAGGTTCCGGAGTCTGGACGGGGCTGGCTGATTGAAGGGAGGCTAGCTCAGGACAAGAGGTTCTGGGCTGCAGGATCCCCTGGGCCAATAAAATAAAGTGTGTTAGGGGGTCAAGGACAGAGGGCAGCGAGTGCAGTGCCAAGAGTTGCATAGTGCTGTAATGGGTAGAAGTTTGGGCATGGTGACAGGCCCCGGGCACCGTACAGGCGTGGACGGGTGCAGACGGGCTTGCCTTTGGCGCGCCTTCGGCGGTCTAAACTCCGATTGGCTGAGGGAGTTAGCTGTTAGTGGCAGGTCCAGCCTCGCTAGTGATTCAGCGAGTTGCAGGAGATATTCCCCCAAAGTGAGTAGCTTCCCCAACACAAATGTTTTTAAAAAAGCAAATTTTAAAAGGCAATCACAACACAGATTTTAGCAAACG
Source organism: Lissotriton vulgaris (assembly GCF_964263255.1). Classification (NCBI taxonomy): domain Eukaryota; kingdom Metazoa; phylum Chordata; class Amphibia; order Caudata; family Salamandridae; genus Lissotriton; species Lissotriton vulgaris. Next base: position 1,183,520,960 of record NC_141695.1, on the reverse strand, counting down.
ATCTTGGCGGTCAGAAGGACAAAGTAACGTTCTGGCTGAACTTCCTCTGGCTGGCCTTCCTAGGGGCCATCCTTTGAGTGCATCTTCTGTGTTCCTTCTTTAAAAGAGCCTCCTTGGCTCGGCTCTATCAGCCTGCCAAATTCCCACTATGAACACAAACAAACGGCAGGTTCAGTGCACAGACCTCCCTTCTGATATTCATGAGCTGCTACATTTTCTTGCCTGGGATTTTCATTTTTATAAATAAATGGATAAATGGAAATTGATTGGCATTCAACTTTAATAATGTATACCAATCAGGAAACATTTAAAACAGTCTTAATTATTGTTTGATATTATCCTGACATTTATATTTACATTAACAAAATCTCACTGGTGCTGTAACTTCTACCGTACAGATTAAAAAACATTTCCGAAAATAGCTAGCTTACAAGAAAGGAGAAGCAAAATGGCTGTTTGTGGACTGGGGATCCATGGTTTCACTCCCCTGGGTTAGTGTCTTACTTTGCATAATACTTGCTGAACTTGAACATAAGAGCAATGGAGGAAGACAAGCTTAAAACATTTTTTAGTTCATGTTGACACCTGAAAGATTATGCTGATTACATACCTTGAGTAGGTTTAAGGTATCTTCTTACATTGGTCACCTCTACGAGTCTCAGAGCAGAGTCTTTACAGTACAAAAGAAACACTGCTTACTTGGCTGCAACTACAAAGGAGCGGGTTCCAGCCGGAGTCTTCAGAGGTGATAGGGCCAAAGCTGTCTGAGCAGGCATGCGCAACACAGGTTTCACTTTATTAAATGTTTAATTAATTACATGTATGCAAATGCATACAAGGAACAATTCTAGATCACTGATCCCAATTAAATTAATGAGGACCCAGCGTGTTCAACACCATGAACATATATCAAAGCAGCAGCTCGTTAATATTTCATTTAAGCCCTCATACTCCTAACATGGCCAATTTGTCAAATTAATGTACATAAAATGGGATAAAATAATTACTTTCTGAATGATAATGCGCCCGGAGCGTTGTAGCTAGCTTGCGTTATAGCTAGTTGTAATGTCTCTATGAGATTCATTGTTATGACATCCACTCTGTTAGGGCAGTTTCAGGTTCTTGACCTAAAGTGGCCAGTCAAAAAATGTTCTAGAAGTTAGAGCGATGGTTTTAGAACAGCTCCCTGATCATTTGAAGAAAAATATAAGATATTATAGAAACTCTGGAGGAGAAGAATTGAAAGAAAATATAATATCATAGAGACAAGAGTATAGGCCAGTGTTGTGTAATATTGTAATGTTTCTGTATGCTTCGTTTGTACGAACCCTTCAGGAGTATACTATAGACTCGTGCTGGGACATCGAAAGTAAACCTTTCATTAGACTTACTATAATTTAGATGTCAAGGTGACCATGATAAGTTACGTTTACATTAAATGCAGATTTTCTTTAGTGTTTATCACTGCCATTAAGCACGTTTCCAAATGGTCCAATGTTTGTTTCATTTAAATGTAATGTAATGGTGTCTTGTAAAGCGCATGTATCACTCCACTATGGGGTATCTCAGCGCTGTGGACCACTGGGGAACCCGTCCTGGCTTTCCCCATGAGATGGTCCCTGCTGGGTATCTCCAAGGTGAAACTAGGCATCCCTGGCGTATGTGGGGGGCCGTTGTGGAGATGAGGCAAGCTAATGCCCAGAGTTGCCAAGTGTGATCCCTGGTTAGAGTAGGCAGCGAGGTGAGAATTATCGAGTCCGCTGACCCTGGTCCACAACCCTGCCACGTTGGGAATTGAACCCTGATCCCGGGCTGTCCCCTGCTTCCAGGTCTGCCGCCTCTAACCAGTGAGCCACACCACTCCACTAATGAGCCTTTAGGAAGCATGTAAAAGCTATTACCACTTGGTAGGGTTATGTGTCTATCTTTGCAGCAGGCATCATTGGGGTTTTTCATTGTTGCTGGAACGGAGGTCAAATACTCCCCTCTGTGTAATTACCAGTAGGAACAAATGGTCTACATTCTGGAAGATAATCTGCCTGATTTTACACAAAAAGCTTCCTACCATTGATTTTACTAGTTGTGAGTGATTTCACTAGTTTGTCAACATGTCTGGATTAAGCTATATGCTGCGATGAATTCTGGAATGTACATGTTACATTGAGTGCTTTTGTTCTGTGTGGTGGTTTCCTCTACAGAGGTGCGTTGTGTGTGCATTTATATAACAAAGACTGCTACAACTTCTTCCCAGTCATGGCCGCCTGCTTCACCAGTGCTAAGTAGCAAGCCTAGCCAAGATTGAAGACTCTGTTGGAGAAAATATAGATGTGTGAACTCGATGCCCTAATGTACTTACTTACCTGGAGCTAAAATATATATTTGTTAAATGTAAATGGAACCTGTGCTGATCTTGTATGAAATGGTGCTAGACCGTGACGAGTTTTTAATGGGGTATGGTAAACTGCACTATTAATGCAATGTATTGGCACTGTACATAATGTGTTGCACAGTTGATTAAACTATGAGCACGTGGTTTGTTCCGAGCCTAACTCTGGCTTCATTATCTATACAGACACTTACATAAGATCAATGGACATTAGCTTCTGCTTTAGACTGCACAATATAAAGACATACAAAGAATTGTGACTCTGGGAAGTCTTCAGTAAAACTTTCTTGTTGGTAGTCACCTATTGTGCTTCATCAACTGCTCTGCTGCTGTCAGGACCCTGACGTGCAAATTGTTACATTATAAATGTAAAAATATTTAATTTCATTCACAAACAAACAAAAAATATTTAAAAAAACGAAGTGTAATTTTAATTGAACAGTACAAACTTTTCAAAATTCGGTTTTATTTCTAAAAACAAAAGAAGGAAATGCTTAATGATACCATGTCAATGGAGACAGCAGGATTTCTCTGTGGCTGCCCCATCCCATCTGATGCTCCCGATCGGACAATATCAATCAATCAATCAATCAATCAATCAGCATTTGCAAAGCGCAGCTCTGTCACTTGTAGGGGTATCTGGGCTCTGTGTTTCCTCCAAAGAGCCAGGTCTTCAGCCTCTTTCTAAAGACTGGCAAGTGAGGGGGCTGTATGGAGATAGAGGGGCAAGTCATTCCAGGTCCTGGCTGTGATGTAAGAGAAGGAGCAGGCACCACTGCAACTGCGACAAATGAAGGGCGTGGTGGAGCGCAGGCTTTTAGAGGTTTGGTGCAAGTTAAGTCGATGGTGGATGTAGGAAGGTCCTAGGTCATGGAGGGCTTTGTAGGTGTGTGTGAGGATCTTTAACTGACATCTCATCTGGTTGGGGAGCCAGTGGAGGTTTCTCAGGTAAAGGTCAATTTATGTTTATTTGGGGAGGTCCATGATGAGTCTGGCTGCATCATTCTCTTTGGTCTGGAGCCTTCTGAGGAGCTGGGTGGAGATGCTGTCATAGAGAGCATTGCAGTATTTGAGGTTGGTGTTGATGAGGAACAGAGTGATGTTCTTTTGGTGTTGGTTGCGATCCATCTGAAGATTCTGCGTGGAATGCAAAATGTGTGGAAGCAGGAGGAGGCGACTGTGTTGACGTGTCATTTCATGGTCAGTTGACTGTCAAGCATGATCCCAAAGTTACTTCCATGGTATGTAGGTTCGAGGGTTGGTCCAAGTTGAGCTGGCCACCAGCTGTTGTCCCAGGTGGAGATGTTGTTCCTGAGGATCAGTTGTTCTGTTTTGTAAGAGCTTAGTTTGTGGCAGTTGCCTTTCATCCAGCTGGCTATGTCAGTCATGGCACTGGAGAAGTTGGTCTTGGCGGGGAGGATTAGTAGAATGTCGTCTGAGCAGGAGATTATGGTGAGGCCATGGGATCTGATGACGTCTTTGAAGGGGGTCTTGTAGTTGTTGAACAGGGTGGGGCTGAGGGATGATCCATGGGGTGTGCTGCAAATTATGTCTTTGGGTGCGGAGGTAAAGGGGGGACAGCCTAATCCTTTATGTACATCCTGTGCGAAAGTAGGCAATCAACTTGAGGGTGTCTTGCTGTATACTGATGTTATAAAGTCTGCTAATGAGGATTTTTTAGGAGTCAGTGTTGAACGCCACTGAGACATCGAGGAGAATGAGGGCCGCAGTTTCTCCATAGTCGATGAGTGTTCTGATGTCATTGGTGGCAGCAATCTGTGCAGTCTCAATGCTGTGGTTGGCCCTTAACCATGATTGTGAGACACCCAGTAGGTGATGATTTTGTTCCAGTAATTCAGTGAGCTTCTGGTGTATAGCTCTCTTCAGTACTTTGCCCGGGTATGGGAGGAAAGAGATCGGGCGGTAATTTTTTAGATTGATGAAGTCAGTGGAGGATTTCTTTAGGAGCGGTCTGGCCTCTTCATATTTCCATCTGTTCTGGAAGGTTGCTGTGTAGATGGTTGTGTTGAGGATGCTGATGAGTTGAGTGCTCATAGGGTTCATTCCAAGTTTGAAAAGGTGGTGGGGGTAGGCGTCTGTGGGTGCCCTGGAGTAGGTAGCGGACATGACGGCTGAGGTGGTCGTGGTGGTGAGCAGAGACCTGGTGGTGATGGTTTGGCTGTTGTTTGCTGGTTGATTGAGGTTGTACTAGGGGTTGAGGGTGGAGGGTTGGAGGTTGAAATTATTGTAGATGTTGGTGATCTTGCTGTGGAAGTACTGTGAGAAGGAGTCGCTGAGTTCTTGGGGGGGTAAATGGTGTTCTCTGTTGCTGTCGGGTTGGAGAATTCTTCGACTATATTAAAGACTTCCTTTGTGTTGTTGGCCATGCAGTTGATGGAAAGGTGATGGCTGCTTTCTTGGCTTTATTGATGTGCGAAGTGATAGTTGCTGAGGGCTGTTTTCTAAGCGGCTCTGTGGTCGGGGTTCTTAGTGGCATGCCGTCATTTCTCCAGGCGATGGCAGCTGCGCTTGGTGGTCCTGAGCTCTTGGATGTACCCGCTGGCATGTTTTGAGGTCTTGTTGGATTTTGTTGGTTTCAGAGGGGCAACTCTGTTGGCGCAGCTGTCGATCCTTTCGGTGAAGTTCTAGACGGCCTGGTCAAGGTCTGCTGATGGCTCAGGTGAGAGGTGGTGACAGCATGTGACCACTGGGTATCGTGACCTTTCTTCAGCTGTGGTGGGAGGAGATCTGGTGCTTGGTGACAGTGTGCTGGGCATCTTTGATGGTGAAGTGTAAGATGGTGTGATCAGTCCAGGTGAGTTCTGTTGTATGGCTGAGTTTGATTCTGTCACTGGAGGTGAAAATGGGATCGAGTGTATGGTCAGCTTTGAGCGTGGGTTTAGTGAACAGCTGGGTGAGGCTGATGTTGTTTAGGTTTTCCAGGAGGGCGATCTACTTGGTGTTGTTGAAGTTGTTGATGTGAAAGTTTAGGTCACCGAGTAGAACATAGTGGTAAGAGTCGATGGCCAGGGGGCAATGAGGTTGGAGATAGTGTCGCAGAAAGTTGCTTGGGGTCTGTAGACGAGTGCGTGCCTCTTATCATGGTCTCTGAGTCAGTTTGTAGTAGGAAATTGTTCAAAAAGATGCTTGGGGTCATCTTTGGTGATGGAGCATTGGATGGTTTCCTTGAAGATGATGCCTTCACCTTGTTAGTTGGCGCAGTCTTGATGTATCATCTTGTAGCCTTCGGAAGTGGCAGTTGTGATGTCGGGGTTTAAGGAGGGATTGAGCCATGTTTGGTGATGAATGCAACATCTGTGGATAGGGTGGGGATGGTGTTCCAGATTTCCATGGTGTGTGTGCAGTGGGAGCAGGCACTGAGTAGTATACATTGGAGCGGTTACAGGGTGGGAGCGGTCTTCTGGGTGGGAGTGGTGTGGGACCATTGGTCCGTTGTGTTGCCGGAGAAGTGGCAGTGGTGGTAGGTGAAGGTTCCTTTGATGGATCGCTGAGTAGAGGAGGCGCCGCTGTTAATACAGTGTCTGGGGTCAAGGTCCAGGAGTTTCTTCCAGTGTAGCGGCAGGTGGCAGGAGGGTCCAGGGTCTTGGTGCGGGTGTGTGGTCCAATCGGAAGTGCATTGGTGGTTCTGTTGAATGGGGAGTGGTGGGGGAGCAGGTAGTGCAGGGCCATGGGGAGCAGGCAGCGCAGGGGGAGTGGGCAGCACAGGGCCAGGAGGAGCAGGCAGCACAGGGGGAGCGGGCCACGCAGGGGCAGGGGGAGTGGGCAGCACATGGGTAGGAGGAGCAGGCAGTACAGGGGGAGCGGGTAGCACAGGGTCGGGGGAACAGGCAGTGCTGGGGGAGCAGACAGTGCAGGGGGAGCAGACAGCGCAGGGGCAGGGAGAGCAGGCTGTGCAGGGGCAGGGGGTGAGGCAGCACAGTGGGAGTGGGCAGCACAGGGGCAGGGGTAGCAGGCAGTGCAGGGGAAGCAGATAACATAGGCGTAAGGGGAGCAGGAAGCGCAGTGGCAGGCGGAGTGTGCACAGAACCTTGAAATGGGATCAGGCAAGAGGAGTGGCACAGCCCAGCTTTCTACAGGCTATGACGGTGCAGAAGGGCTTGCCCTAGGCCCGGGCACTACATGCGCGCATCCTGTGATGTGGGAGGTGGCGCTGTGTCTTAGAGGCGCCTGGGTGGAAAAAATGGAGGGCAACGATGTTCCAATCTCGTCCCAACAGCAGAGACTGCAGGTAAATATAGGCTGGAGGGAGGGATATGAAGGAGTCCTGAGATGTGGGAAGCGGTGTTGGAGTTCAGCGAAGCTCCAATCTCGTCCCAGGAGCGGAGGCGGCTAGGATGTGTAGCCTGATGGGAGGAATCTGAAGGAGTCAGAATAGTACAAAGGATATCAGAATAGTACAAAGCCAATACTATTAATTGATAACATCGATAGTTTACCTTATCCATTCACTGTTGCAACAGCCAACATTCTCCAATTGTTAGAATTATTTGCTAATAAAAGCATAAATTAATTGTTCCTATAAGTGATTGTTCCATTCAACTGAACTGCATCATGGAAGTGCAGCTTAGTGATTCAACCACCTGCTCCTTTGCTCACTGCTCTGGGCACACAGAGCCCTGCACAAACTCCAGGTACTGACTTTTCTATCAGCTCGTCGTCTGTACAGCAGTGTTCCACCTCAGTGCTTTAAAAGGGAAAACATAAGTACAAGCAATCGGCCTTAATCCTGTACACATTCACAGTGATTTGCAATATCCTTCTAAAGTGCATCAGGGGGCAATTTGTCCCATGTATACCGTGCAGTTAAGAAAGGGATGCATTTTTTTGCAAGTAACACCTATTCTTTTATTTCGTTGGGTGTTTTTTGTAGCACTGTCATTGAATTACAGTTATTCCTTGGAGTCAATATATGAGCCACTATATACATCATGGATTCCCTATGTTCATTTTGTGTTATGGATGAGCAGACTATGGTGGATAGAACTCTATTGAACGTGGAAGAAAATGCAGAATGATATTCTGAAATAGAATACAGTTTTTATTCAGCGCTTCAGAGCGCACATCTGCCACACACACTTACCTCACGAAACAAGCACACACACATATAGGTTTTCGTACAGACGCTCACACATACACATCATTTGGTACAACTGATGTGTTTTACAAATACAACATTCCAATGTTGCCTTAAACAGACCCACCGAGTCTGCCTCATGGGCAGTGGTCACTACATTCTCCATTCTCACTTGGCCTGGCTACCGACAGGGACAGTTTAAGGATTTTGTGGCCTGGGCCAAACATATTTGGGGGCCCATCTTTAGTACAGCTTTGAATGTGTGATCCAATTTCAGCTCGTTCATGCCTAGTTGGCCAGGTCACTGACAGTGCTCAGGCACACTCATCCAAATTCTAAATGTGTTTACATCTAATATTAAGGGATAGTGGCGTGGGTTTTCAATACTGTAACACAACAGCACCTCACTAATAATAATGCAATAATCTCTATGACCCCCTCCCATTTGTCATTTGTGAGGACCTACTATGATCTATAAGAAACGTTTTTTTAAGGATGTTGCACGAAACACAAACACATTTCTCTGCAAAATGTCTGCAATAGACTCTACAACCACATTAAAAATTAAGGAAAACGGTATTGAGAACAATCTATTTTGAAAATATTTACGGTAATCAGGGCAGGACAGAATATTGCTGACTCTACCAGGGGGCCCCCTGAGAGGTTGTGGCCCTGGGCCAGAGCCCACTTTGCCCATGCCTTAAAACGTCTCTCCGACACTCATCACATCATCATCAGCATTTCCTGTGTTGGTCACAATAATTCACAGCCCTGGCCCTGCATCACATGCCTACAATATGTTTGAAAGAGCACAACCTGATTTGACCCTGCCCTCTCAATCACTATGATGCACAGCAGGTATGGCGGAGGAGACTCGCCCCACTGCTTGCAAGCAGTGCTACAAGCAAAAACATAAAATTATAACTTCCAGTTATTATCATGTTATGTTTCCTTTGCAGGTGGGTGGGCAGGCTACTCTGCTAACAGAGCAGGGCAGGGGAGCAGTGGTTTGCCGACTCCTAAGTGCGCAATGACTGTTTGTCAGCCCTCTGGGGCCACCCAAACCAGTTATGCTCACTTCCCTGTTCTCCATGCAGGCTACATTACAGCCTGCATGGAGTACATGCCCACCCCTCCAGCCCCTGACTGAGCGCTGTGTCATGGCGCTCAGGTCAATCACAATGCTGCATTGCAGCGTTGTGATTGGCTTAGGGGATGGAGCTTGGCTGCTCTGTTCCTGAAGTCAGAGGAGGAAAGCAGGAGCAGAGATGTGTGACCCTGCAGATAAGAGATTATTATTAGTATTTTTTTAAAGGTTCTCCCTCCCGCAATCGCGAACCTCCGCACCCGCCCCACTACCTACGAGCCATGCCGGCTGCAACTGGTGATGAACGCAGCCCTTCTTCAGCTGCACTAAGGTAATTCAATTGAACTGCTACTGAATAATTCAGCAGGGGCTCTGAAGTTTGTTCTTCAGTTAAGAATAAAAAGCACTAGTTGTAGTTTCTGAGCTGGGATGGCTGGCAATAAGCACTGCTCAAACTCTGTGCACTACGTTCTGGCCACTTAAAAAAAAGTAGATGACGCACTGCTCTTGCTCTGTTCCCATATCAGTACTTGTGAGATTGAATGCCACCCAGACATTTGTCTAATTTCCACTCATTTGGAGTGTTGAAGGAAGTGGGTAGCTCTACCAACTGGCTGAACAAAACTAAAAAAGACCAGTGCTGACCCCGAGACTTCCTCGAGGCACTGTTTTTTCATTTCAGCTTTTACCTGCCAACAGTCCTTGACTTGCCTAAATCTGCATTGAAAATATAAAATGGGAAACCCTCATATGTCCGCTGGGCCCTTCGTCCTTCCATATGAAAGCAGCTGCATTCTTCAAAGCTCTTCAAGAACGGAAGCAGAAATTTGCGGAGCGCGCCAGACATCGACTTCAAAGATGGAGTCGGCAGGAGAAAGAAATTGCTTCTCGCTCCATGATGCAAATGTATGTCTACTACTATATATTGCATGAATCTGCATAGCAAGGCTACGATTTTCTGAAAGCGTTTCCATGATAACGCAAGCAGTAATCTCGCAAGCAGTAATCTTGAAACTGCGTTGTGGCAGGGGATGCTATGTGATTGCCGCAGGCTGGGAAGACCTTCTGTTTTAATGGTGGCTCGATGAAGGACGCCTAGTCAGAATCAGATGTTGCCCAGCAATATTGACAGCAGAGGATCCATTATGTGGAATATAAACAAGCACTGATGCACTTCTCTATTTTTATAGTGACAATACTTTACAAAGCCCCACTAACAGGCACAGGGCATCATTTCTAGCAGTGAAACAGTGCTTTAAATGGAAAAATAGAAGTTCAGGTACTCTGAACCAGAGTTCCTGCGAGTTTCTGAGAAGTGCTGGTACTCTCCAATTAAATCAATTAGGGAACTATTGAAAAGGGCTGGTACTCTCCATCTGAAAAAAAAAGTGCTGGTACTCAGTACCGGGCAGTACTGGCCCATTTAAAGTACTGAGTGAAAGTTTCCCTAACATACACAGAACAGTTACAGCACATAAATCATAAATCAACATGCAAGTGTTCTTAGAACATCTCATATTGGGCAACTTCAAAGTGAGTAAACGGAAGAGCATAGCCATGAGGGAGGACTAAAGACATGTGGTGTGGAGGGTCAGGCATACCAAACTAGAAGAAAATGGGATGAATTACAACTGCGCAAAACCAAAGGGGATGATGAACGGAGTGTTGAACATTGCAAGCACTCACCCCCAGTCAACTGATCTCGGTTTAATCCATCATCATTCTTTAGCTCACTCCATCACCCCAGTTCAGACATGGCCATATGCAAATCAGTCTGACCCTGTGCCTCATGGGAACAGTCCAGCCCGAACTGCCAAGCCATGTCTTCCTTGGACCGGAAACAAGCATCCTTGGACTGGTTTCTGGCTAATCACCCATCATCAGCCAGGCTAGCTTGAATCCAGTGGCAAAGTGAGCAAGGGACCCACGTCTGGGAATACCCTGCCAACTTACGGCGAACAAAGCAAAACCAAAGGGGATGATGGACGGAGTGTTGAACATTGCAAGCACTCACACCAAGTCAACTGATCTGGGTTTAATCCATCATCATTCTTTTGCTCACTTCGCGACCCCTGTTCAGACAGGGCCATATGCAAATCAGTCTGACCCTGTGCCTCATGGGAACAGTCCAGCCCGAACTGCCAAGTCATGTCTTCCCTAGACCGGAAATAAGCATCCTTGGACTGGTTTCTGGCTAATCAGCCGTCATCAGCCAGGCTAGCTTGAATCCAGTGGCAAAGTGAGCAAGGGACCCACGTCTGGGCATACCCTGGCAACTTCGGCCGAACAATGAATTACAACTGCAAACATCATTCGAAGTGCCACATCTGTGAAACGGTGTAGGGTTCTGGAGGACTTACCTGGGTGTGGTGTTAAGTGCTCGAAGCTCCAGATGGCGCTTAGTAATGCATTCTCAATGTCTCATTTGTATGTTGCAAACAAATTTAGAGGCCTTTTCTGACTTGTTATTTCACAAATTAAGTCCACCCCTGGAATATTGTATCCAGGCACGACATTCCTATTTGATTAGTGGGACCATTTCTATATCCAATTCTGGAATGCTATATCCTGTTGTTGATACTCTATATGAAGTCTCCTGTTCAGCTCAGGAGATACCGGCTGCTCTACTGACATTTATGGGTAACTTGAGTTGGTGTGTTATTGAAAATGTAGTGGAAGGGGACTCAATATTTAAAGACAAGAAATCTGGCCTGTACAAATTAGATGAAAGCAAACACACAATATGATGGACGGAATGTTGCACATTAGCAAAACATTCACCCACAGTCACAGATTTGGGTTTAATCCATAGTTATTTTGCTCACCACGCCACCCCAGTTCAGATATTGCCATATGCAAATCAGCCTTGACCCTGTGCCACAAGGGAACAGTCCAGCCCGAACTGCCAAGCCATGTCTTCTCTGGACCAGAATCAAGCATCCTAGGACCGGTTGGTGAAAGAACAGATCCGGTAATTTTTGTCCATTAACAGTCTTTCTGCATCCAGGAACCGTGGACCATTTTATAAAGTGTCTTAACATTTCTTTGGGTACTTCAGAAAAAAGTACTGGCAAAGCCAATAGATTTTGCATTAGTCCTGGATGCTGTGCAGCATGGCTAAAAACAAAAGTAAAAAAGCCTTTGACAAAACTGTCCACATCATTTTGTAGGTGTACACAGCATGCAATCATGAATCTACAAAATGACGTTTTTCTTTAGATACCAATCCGAGTTGGATCAGTAGCTAAAATAATAATATTTGAGTAAAAGCTTATTTAAAAAAAAAACGGGCAGGTAAGGAAAGCGGAAGCATCACATGGAGGCCGGGAGGAACACGTAATCAACATAGGGAGGGTGCATGTACTACAGAAGTAACACAGGAGAGGGAATGCGGAAGCAATATGGGGAGGGCTGGAGAATGCGGAAGCAATATGTGGAGGGTAGGGGGCAACAGTGAAGAATTAAAGGTGAGGGTTAAAGCAATGCTGAAGCAAAATGGGACGACTTGGAGAGATGGTAAAACAGCATAGAAGGGACACGAAAGCCACAGGGGGGCTGGAGGGAATGCAACATCAACACAGAGGGTGAAAGGGGGATGGAAGCAACACTGGGGCTTTAGTAGGATGAGCGGTGGGCCGAAGCACACAGACAAATGCAAGAGGAATGGGGCAGGGGCAGGGAAAGTGGCAACGGAGTGCAGGGGGAGAGACAAGCAGAAGGGGGCACGCTCAAACACGCACACACTCTCATTGAGTTGCTTGCGAGAGAATTAGGTTAAATAAAGTTTATGGTTTATGAACCTCAGGGCCAATTTTCGGTCTGCCAGGCCGACAGACCTTTTGCATTGTGGTGAGAGGAGAAACTCAACCCATCAGCTAATGAACAGTTCTTTGACATCAATTTAATATTAGTGTGAGCCAATGAAGAGCGTTTGAGAAGTTTTAAAAGTTTTAATTATCTCAAAATGTAGTATCTAATCTTTAAAATGTCAGTAGGTTATCACATTCATCAACTATAATGCAAATCGCTATTAATAGAAAATAATGCTTGAATCACTTAATAATAATAACATAAGCATGCTCCATAAAGGATAGAATCTCTGTACTAAAATGGGGAAAGGTGTCCGACAGAACCCATAAAGAGTTCTTGCTTAGAGAGAGTGAGAGCAAACATAAAGCTTTCAGATAGCAATAAATCCAAAAATTATCAATAACTCAAGCAGGATGTCCTTAAAGAGAAGTTAAAAAAAACGTGCAGAATCTCAGAGCAAATTAGCATACAGCTAGATTCATGAAAGGAAATTGCGCTCGCAAAGGGCCAGATTCTGAGAATCTGGCCCTTTGCGAGCGCAATTCATCATCCCAAAAGCAAAAATCGCTATTTGCGAAATCGCATATTTGCGAGGAATTGCATTTAAGGAATCTCTATTAGAGATTCCTTAAATGCAATTCATTAACCAATTTTAATTTTGCGAATTTGCAATATTTGGCCGCTATTTACCACAAAGTCTGACTTCGTGGTATATAGCAAAAAAATAGAAAAATGCACTTTAGTGCATTTTTCTCTGTTTCATGTTACACACACACATGTCCTTTGGACATGTGTGTGCTCAACACCTGTGTAAATTTGCATTTGAGGGGTGCTACAGGGTGTTCTTTGGACACCCCTGGCACCCTTTAAATCGCTAGCTTATTTGCAATTAGCAAATTGCTAATCGCAAATAAGGAATACTCCCCATTCATTCCTATGGGCCTTTAGGTCCATAGGAATGAATGGGGAGTTATTCCTTATTTGCGATTAGCAATTTGCTAATCGCAAATAAAGAATGTGTAGGAATCGCAATTTATTTAGCGATTCCTACATGAATCCCGTTTCGCAAGTCCTTAATAGCGATTCTTTCATAATCGCTATTAAGGGCTCGCAAAACGGCTCTTTGATGAATCTAGCTGATAGGGTCTGGGTGTATGGAAAATCGCAATAGCGTGTGGCCAAACAGAGTGTCTGGACAGAAAGAGTCCTTCCTAATCTAGTCCAGGAACATGCCCTTATATTGCTCCTTGCGTTCTCTTTCATTCAATCATCAGTCAAGGTTTTCCTGGGAACCGGATTTCTCCCCATCAGTTTGTCGAGAAAGACAATGGTCTTTCCAGAGGTTTAGTATATTTGTTGCACAATGTTAAACATGTTGCAGTTGGCTAAATATCTGATTGTTCCCATATATTCTAGTATCCTCTGTCCTTTCCAAACAGCAGGTTACACTATGAACTTACATAAAGTATGAACAGCTTTCTAAAGAAAAGAAAACATTTTCTACATCACATATTCTGCAAAGAAATTACGAGTTAGTTGAAGAGGTCAAAATATGAAATGTTATGCAGATACAACATATGAAGTTGCACTCTTCTACATCTACAACCAATATTTTAATTAAAAGTGACATTTGACTAGTACTAAATATAAACATTCTATGTAAACATGGGATACTTTTAGAAATTATTAGCTTTTTATGAAAAGTGTTCTTGTGCAAAGGTCAGAAATTAAGCATTCTTGTTATATATGCATTCTTTTACTAACATTTCATGCCTAAAGGTATAACATTTTCTGTGTGCTCAAGCAATTTCTAAGTGGACAAACCTTCAGTCATGATACTTTAGCCCACTGAAGCCTAGTATGTGTATATATGACAGCTAGGTACATTTTGAAAACATTTCAAAGGCACCTTACTTTTAAATAAGCTTGCACATTAATACCATCTTTTTATTAGATTCTGTAAAATTGCATTTTTTATTTTGAAGCACTCTGTCAATTCCCCCCTCTCTATGGTGAGAACCATTATAAATTCTTATACGTGTGAGCCAATTTCATAGGCTGCTTTCATCTTCAGTTGAGTCTTTCCTTTTTCTTTTCAAACTTTTGTATTGTTAAGCCTTTTTGTAATCTTGATTTATTTCGTTTGTTTAATTCTAATTCTCTTTCTGTATGTTTACTCATGGCTCTGCTTTTATTAATGCAATATCTACAGCCTTTAAAGGAAACAAATATAAGCAATAAGCAACAGCCCACTATTAGTATTGGCATAAATATAGCCTTCAGGATCCCTCCTCCAGTAGTAGCGAACTCATTTTTGATTGTAAAAATTCCCTTCCCAAAAGTATCTAAAGACCTGGGTGTCTCTAATGGTTCCACTTCAGGTTTCAGATCATAAATGCTCTATGAAAATTCTTTAATCTTCTTACTTTCATTTGGAATATACAAGCAGCAATGCTGAGCCTTAGGCAACGGGCAGACAGCCTTTTTTGGTAAATAAAATGTCTAAAACTATTCTATTTGCAAAACCATAGATCTAATTGCCACTAATTATGTGTTTACAACTAATGGGATATAGATGTGCTGGTTGTCAACAACTGTGGAAAGTTTTCAGATTTTCTCATTGCTTAAAATTGCCCCGGCTGGTGGAATTATAACTCCAAAAATGTACCCAACAATTTGGGTCCCATCATGTGCACTATGGGGGTGTCTATTTGGAGGTGTCATTGTCAAAGCATCTATACTGTATACATGATTCATTTTTGGAAACAATACAGTAAAATAACAGATTCTTTCCCAATCAGCTGGTTTCTGTAAATACTCATCCCGTTCACAAACAAAATAAACTGCAGGACTGATAGTTTCTTCACCTTGGAATATTTGCCGTTTACCTCCCATAAGTTTGAAGGTGTGTTTACAATGACTAACTCCTAAAGGGCAATTTCTGCTTTGAGTTCTTCTGTAAGCATAAATTTAGCTTTTTTGTTGTCTATCTAATTTCAATCTAGGGTACAGTAATTTCTTTTTTAATTCATCTTGGTGTTTCCTACCAACGTTTTTCAAAACATTTTCCTGTCTATTGTTACTATGTGGCATGTTTTTGTTTCTTCCATCCAGTGTCATTATAAATACTTTCTCTTAAGATCTCATTAAGCATGTTATATGATTCTCATAAGCCATAACTGCATCTATAGGGATAGATGGCATAACATATTACCAGACTGTGTCCATGTCTTTTGCTTGTGGGTTTAAAGTCATGTTTTTCTGCAAAGGCACTTTTGAAAGAATCTGATTATAGTTTGAATAAAAGTATTCAAAGTGTTCTTGTCTGTATACTATTTAAAGCAAAACACTACATTGTGTATAACAAAGGAAGGCGATGGTAAGTCCCTCCCTCCGCAGCTGATGAAGGTAAATGTGGACAAGTATAGCAAACCTTTGTGTTTATGGCGTGTGTGTATTCTTTAACTAATCTATAATATACATTTGTAGAATAGTCTTCTGCTTTGTAATTCATAAATGATGCTTTTAACTCTGTCTCATACATTGTATGTGTAGCTGTCTCAGGTGTCAAAGTTGATCGATCTAATCTTCTGATCTGATGTAAAAAACTTACCCTTCTAATATAATCACTAATACTGTTTCTAAAAATGTAATACCCATAATAATCTTGCACCTATTTCTATTTAGGCAACACATTTTTGTCTGTAATAAAATCTTTTAAGCAGAACACAGCACAAATAATTCAGCAAATCAATTCAGATTAATTTAAAGCAGTTTCTTTGTAGTTGTTAGGTTCTTTTTAAATAGTCTTTTCTTAATCAATTTATTCTCTTAGTTCCATTTTTACAGAAATCTTTGTATAGTCATCCTTAGCCCTAGCCCTACTCCGTCTTTTTCTAACTCTTATCTAGGCCTGGGTGGTGAACTCAGCTCCGGTTGTGGAGTTTGCAGAGTTTTCTGCACTTGCCGCGCCGTGACGCTTGCGGGGTGCTACAAACTAACCTTCCCGTCCTGCAGCAGAGTTGTCTCCCCACTCGAGAACGGTAAGTACATCAGCGCGAGCTGCCGCTCGGGTATAATTTGTTCCTGAGTGGCAGGAAGACCAGTACGAACTGCAGTTCGCATTGCACTTCGCTACTTGCGGAACTCCACAGAGTTTATTGTAACTTCCACGGAGCACTGCGTTGCAAAACTCTGAGAACTCCACCCAGGTGTGCTTTTAACCCTACTCTTCTGCAGCAGCATTTGGCCTAGGTGAATCTTCGTAAAATCATTTTTTTTCCTAATTATTCCGTTCTTTGACAGAATTTTCACTGTAACATTGTCTCTCAATCTTTTTCAGAAATCTTTTCAAATTGTTTTTTCTCAACTGCTTTAAGTTATGATGTCATGGGGGGGCTCACCCGTTCTGATCTCATGTCAAACGATCCGATTGGGGTGTTCATTACTTGATTCATGGAGTAAATTCACTCAAGTGCACAATTCTTCCGGCAAGGCACTCAAGCCCTTTTCGACCTTGTATGTTGTTGATCTTCTTCGGTGTCACTTGTACCACTTGACTCTGTCTCTTCAGTAATTGTTTTTGCCATGTAATCCACTGGCACACTTGACCTAAGTTTTCATTGACTTTAATTTCTTGACCATTCAGCACTAAAGGTAATTCTTCTCATTCCAGTGCTTGTACCTTCATCCAGATCATCTTGTTGCTCTGGTGCTGCTTCAACAGTTACCTCAGGTTGAATCCTTGTCTCTTTTCCCTTCGTCTGAGACCTTGATGCCACTTTTTGTGATGACTGAAGCCTGGATTGGTGTGACTGTTCGTTGTTCTTCACTCCATGTTCTGATACAGCTGGTGGTGGCTGTGACTGTGGTGATGATTCTGTCACTAGTGTTCTTTGTTCTGTCTCATAGAACACTATTTCTTCTTATGAGTTTCTTACCCTTCTGGTGTGCGGTGCATGCACCCAGTTCTGCAATCTGCCACACTTACCAGAAGTGTTCATTGTTAAGGTGATCTCGTAAGGGCCTTTCCATCTCAGTTCAAGGCATGACTTTCTGACAGGTTTCTTCACCACTACCCAGTCACCGGTACTAAGGTCATGCCACTGCTCCTGATGCAGATTTAAAGTGGCTGCTTCAACCTGCTGAATAACAGAATGCACCATATCAGCCAATCCTTTGAAGTAGTCGAGTATAATGTCATCTGTTACGTTCAACAGTGCATTTGCAGGCACAGCAGGCAGTCTCACTGTATAGCCCAAAAGGATCTCATGCAGTGATAACCTAGTCTTCCTACCAGGAATGTTTTATAGACTCATCAGCACCAAAGATAAAGCATAAGGCCACTACAATGAAGTGGATATACTGACTTTTGCTAATTGGGACTTAATGGTGCCATTGAGCTGCTCCACTAGTCTGGAAGCTTCTAGAGGATAGCTACAATGCAATCTCTGAACAATCTGTAGAACTGTGCAAATCATTCTCAGGATCTTAATATTAAAAATAGGGGGTGGGTGGTAAACTCCGCTACGCTGGCGGAATTCTCTCAGTTTTTGCTACTCCACTATGCGCTTTGAGTGTGGAGTTCGCACAAGTTCCGGCACCCACCAATTTGCTTCATTATATTTCTTGCAGTCCGGAAGTTAAGCAGCATGTTTTTTCCTGCTGGTGTATTCTGGAAGTCATATTTTTTCTAATATATGTCCTCTATCTACCTATCAAGATTTTTTGTCAGCAGAGGTTTCAGTGGGGTAACTTTGGAGTGCACTTTTGTGTGTGTCAATATGCCAGCTGGGCCCACTGGCTTCAATGTGCTCCAGTGGAAGAACCAACATTGGAACATAGAGGCTGCCTTTCTTCCCTGTTGTCTGGGGCACTGGCGCGTGATCTGATTACTGGCCATCAGCCATAGCGGAGCACCGCACCTTTTTGCAGAAGATCAGCAGGTAAGGAGCTCTGCTCTCAGAGTTTAACAGTGTCAAGGTTAAGGGTCTGAATGTTTTCACTTAGTGTTAGATGGTCACTTACTTCATTCTTATCCAAGTGCCAGGCGGCACTGGAGTGCCAAGTTGTCTTTGTTCTGAATTCCTGCAAGCTCCAGCAGTAATAGCGGCCTGATGGGGCTGTGGGACGGATTGGCCTGCATGTCTGTATTGTTTTGCTCGGTGTACTTCTTTGGTCATCCCCGCGGGCACAGGGGTGGTACCATCCCTCTGTATTAGAGGATGGGTCTGCATCTTAGTGTCTGGTGCGTACTTCACCATCACTTTGCTGTCTTGCTGTCCTGGGTGCACAGAGCAGACACTTGTACCCCTCCCTTGTTTAGGATGGCTGGTAATTGCTAGGAACACTTCAATCCATGTTTGCCATTTTTCATACCCAACCTCTTCAATTGTGCCCCATCTAATTCATTCTGGGAGCAAATTTAATTCTTCTATTTGCTGCAAGGAAATGTCCATCCTGGGTCTTTGGAAATGTTGCCTATATATGCCCAGACAGTCTTCGTTTGTATCAGCAACTTGAATGGGAGATAGAGGCGGAGTGTCTTTATACTTCCCGCTGCATGTGATTCGCAGCCCCAGTTCCTGTCTGCTATTTATCAAAAATGCCACAGACCCTGGTGCTGTCTGCTCATGCTCCATTATGAAGTTTCCCATATTCTGGGGACCATCTGAGCTTGTGAGCTTGTGGGACCTCCATCATTGAAACTTGTCCTTGCATTGGCATTTGCATCTGCTGAACATGTACAGTCTACATCTGCATCTGATGTCCTACCTGCATGGAACATTTTCATTCATACTATCTGGTTAAGCATACATTCCCTCTTCAAATACCTGATATCATTATAATGGTGACAGGGGTTCATTTTCTTCAGCGTTGATATATGCACACCAGAATTCAGATCAACCGAAACAGCTCTGCTCAACCGCGTGGAACAAAACCTCCTTCAATACATGACACCCCAGCTTGAAGACTAACACCATGCATACCATCAGCGTTTCCTGCAAAAGACTGATTATGATTTTGGAAACCTTTCTTAGCAAAGTTCGTCTGAGCTAACATAAATTCCTCTTTAATCTTTTTCTGCTTTATTTCTTGGTCATCACTGCAATAATTTGCATACCTTAGGATTTTGTCTAATGATTTTGTTTACCACCAAATAACATCTCCTGTATGTGCGTACTGATCGCTGGTCTCCATTTTACTAGGTTCAGGGTACTCCCTTCCACTGTGCTGTTGAAACCTAGGAAACCGCTCATAGTAATCATGTACTGACTCTTTTGGTTATTGGGAGGCTTTCTTAATCTTTACCCAGTCAAGATTATGTTGGGGAACTTTACATTTCAGAAATGTAATCACTGCTTCATATTTTTCCATAACCTCAGGAGATGGAGTATTAGTGTGAATCTCTCTTGTTGGCTCTGCATGGGGCCATTTAACTGCAACCTTACATTCGGCCCACAGGTCATTCAGCACTACAGTGTCAAAAAATGTATTCAAATCAATTCACAGTAACTGTGAAATTTTAACAAATCTGTCAACTTTGAGTGTACCACTGCACAAGCTAATCTCTAAATTTAGGAAAGTTGTTCGTAAATGCTGAAAGATCTCCCCTGCTACAAGACACATGAACATATCCTCCTCCTTGTATCTCCTTTAGATGATAAGCAGAAGCTTCTCATTTATCGGGGGAATCAGTCTGTGATTTGATATTTGTTTCATCTGCTTTCTTTTTATTTTCAGTCTTCTTTGCCCATTTGTTTTAAAATTTCCCAAAGCCACCCCATCTGTGGATGCATTTTACTAATTTAGTGATGTGCAATCACATTCTTGAAGAATGCCTTGTCTCAATAGATTAATCATCTAATTGCACCCTGAAAGCTTTCTGGAATGGAACAGTCTTTGCTATATCCACAACATATCTTCAAGCTATTTTTGTTAATTTATCATGTGTGACTGCTCCATGCCTGGTAATTTCTTTACATAGAGATAGTAATTTAATTCTTTCTCTAGGTACTGGTTCACATGTTCAAGTCAAAACGTCCTTTAATTTTTGCCTCTAATTGACTCTCTGCCATTTATCCATCGCCATCTCTTCAAACTATGGGGGAAAGATCCCATCTTCAAACAAAGTAATCTCACAGTGCTTCATTGGTGTGATAGGGTAAATCCTTCTCCCTTCACTTAGTGAATGAACTGTTTGCAGTAGTGTCCAAGAGACAGTTTGTGAGTTCTGCGATGTTGGGATGAACCATGTAGCAGGTGCCTCTACAACAGCTTCCTGAGCTACAATTTCAGGAACTACATTAATAGGAATCATATGTGTACAGATCTCTACTGGCTGTGCTGTCATAATCCTAGTCATGGGTGCTCGTACAGTTACAATTTGTGCAGTAATGCCTGGAGCCATCACCACCAATCCAGTTTCAACTTGTGCAGGTACAACTCCTGATATGACATGCAGTATACCAGACTCAGTCATGTGTAATGGTCTTTTAATTGGAATCAGAATACCTTCAACATTTTTTACAGGGGCCACATAAGGTGATGTAAGTGGGGTAGCAAAAGGTCCAAGGATTTCAAGGCTTGAACAATGCTTAAATAAGCTGTGTTGGTGGGTGAATGGAGACACACTCGAAGCTCTGGACCTCTTGGGCTTCAAGTAAAAAGACAGGTTTGAGAAATGGTAAGTGTGAACTCCATAGAAATTCACATCGGTTTTTCAGGATTAGTATCCGTTCTTTCAAGATCGTAGTATAAAGGACAGAACTATTTTTGATTGCAGTGAAGTGTCTTTATCATTTTTCATAGGACAAGGACAGCCGACACGTGTTTCGCCCCCTCTTGGCGATTTGCGCCGGGGCTTTCTCAAGGCTAGTTCTCGGGTTGAATCCCGCTGGGATACAACCCGAGAACTGCCATGTCGTCGGAATATTAGGAGCAGAGGGCACTAGCCTCACAAAAGAATGTTTTGTTTCTGAAGAACTATATTTATCATACTTTGAATTTGGAAACTACAATCATTTAAGTCACAAAGCTAAACTAGCTTTGAGAAAGCCCCGGCGCAAATCGCCAAGAGGGGGCAAAACACGTGTCGGCAGTCCCCAGAATCAATCTTGGTGTCTCATTTCTTTTCATCTTCCTTACCATCTTTTCCCTGTGTCTTATTCTTTTTGCCCGTCTCAGGTTTATCATAGTTTGGGAAAGTCAATGGACCTTCTTTCTCACTGGTCTTGCGCCATTGAAGAAGCCATAAACATGTGTCTAACCCTACATTTGTTGTCATATATTGTGCTGGTCTATTCTACTTTCTGTATTGGAATTGTCACATCACCTTCACAAAGTCTTTAATACTTTTTAAACATTTATTGTTTTAAAATTATTTCAATAAATAGCAACAATAAAAATCCAAAACCTAATGTTTTGATTCGTTTCCGTAAACGTCAGATTTCTTTACTCCAATTCTGTTAAAGCTTTATTAATTGAAGACTCTCTAACCAATCTCAATGCAGCTACTACACAACAGACCTAAAACAGCCTGGCACTCTACTTCGTCATCAACCAATAGCAGCGCAGCAGTACACCATCTGATCAATCGCATGGCGGCACACTATGACATATGATGTCACTTCTTGCAGCAGTTCACCCTCCTTTACAATTTCTCTCAGACATACAAATTCACAGCGTCAACAAATGCAACTAACAAAACTTTTGTCTGTTTCTCTAAGAAAAGAAAATGAATACAATTCAACTATTGGAATATTAAAGTTTTGACATCCTCCGATTTATCCACAAGAAGAGTTGTCTCATGCCCTGAATGAAATCTCTTAAAATAATAGAGGGTGTGGCCCAACCATCCAAGGGACAGGGTACCAACACAAACAGTGTAAAATAAAAAATTCCCTTGGAACTAATGTCACTTACAGTCACCGCTAATCTTTTCCATTCAACATTACATCCACACCGGTGCCAAAATAAGAGACCCCCACAGTTATGAGTACAAACACATCACAATTGAAACTCCCAAATGTAAGAAAATATTCAAATTTATTTTTTAATTATTAAAAAGTGTTAAAAACACGACAATGATAATCACATTCATAATCCCAAGACAATTTTAAAATTATTAAAACACCTTGCAACAAAGAGACATAATCAGGTGATTCATGTCGAAAACATCCCAGATCATTAATTTGTTAGAATCTATTGACAATGTCAGGCTGGTATCACAAATTCCCAACACAATAGTCCCTCGAATTTAATTAAAAACAATTAACAGTTTCCCGCATGAACGACAGTATGATATTATGAGACTGCAAACGTGTCGAATTTATATTTATTCAGACTGGCCATATATAAAATAAGATCAAAGGTTTTGGCATACAACATGCCAGATGTCCCGGCTCTATAATAATTCAACCATAGGCGTTAAAGATACCTCACATCAAAGAAAATCTCCTGCAGGATACTGAATACTATTTTGCGGAAAATGTGGGGTCAGTTGCCTTGGCTTCGACACTCTGTGACGCATTTGGAGCAGTTATAAAGGGCAGGGCGCTGTCATTAATAGTGGGACATAGGAACGAGCACTCCAGGAGGGTGGTCGAAACGGAGGTAGACATATTGGCCATGGAGGAGGCCATCTCCCAAGCCCCTGATCCCACTATTCAACCCAATCTTAAAATTAAACGACAGGATTATAGACAGCTCTTTTTGGAAGAGGCCTCGATGCGATCTCTATCTACCCGTCATCCGATCTATGAACAAGGCGAACGTACCTGCAAACTATTGCTGTGGCTGGAACGTAAGGAGCAGGCAGAGTGATGGGTATGCGCAATAGCCGGCCCTGACGGCGCACTTCTAACTGACCCTCAGAAAATTGCTGATTCCTTCGCCTCTCATTTTGAGGAGGTCTATAAGGTCCCAAAGACCTCTCAAGCCTCCTTGCTGGCTGATCTCCTTGCCACCATTAATGTGGTGTGCATTTCCGTACAAGATAGAGATGCCCTGGAGGTGGGCATTACTGAAGTAGAGATTCAAAAAGCCATACAGGATGTCCGCTCCGGAAAAGCGGTGGGTCCAAATGGGCTTCCCATTGAGCTCTTCAAACCCATGGAAGCTAAACTAAGCCCCCCACTTGTTGAGCCTGTATAGGGAATGCTGTGAGTAGGGACTCCTCCTTGCTGACATCCGTACTGCCGCTATTGTTTTACAAACCTGTTAAGCGTGAAGAAGACTGTAAATGGTATCCCCCTATTTCCCTGCTTACAGTAGAAGCTAAAATCCTTGCCAAGCTCCTGGCCAATCGACTCCTACCTTTTATCACAGACCTGGTTCATCAAGACCAGTCTGGCTGTATGCCAGGTAGAAACACTACCAGGAATCTGTAACAGGTGCACGGAGCCCTGGGTAGACTTAGCACCATCGAGGAGGAAGCAGTCCGGCTGACACTAGATGCCACCATGGCATTTGACACCATCAAATGGAATTTTCTCTTCGCCGTATTGACTCGCATGGGGTTCAGACTCAATTTGATTAGATGGATCAGGCTACTGTACACACAACCCACAGTACACATCACCATAAACAATAATCGTTCCGTCACTTTCCCCCTCCGGCAAAGCGCGCGGCAGGGTTGCTCGCTGTCCCCGCTTCTTTTCACCCTGGTGTTGGAGCCGCTTGCCGTTTGGATCAGGGGAGATCCAGGTATATGGGGGACTGAAATGGACGAATGACCACATGGACCGCATTGCGCTATATGCGGATCATATTCTGTTTTATTTGGTCTCTCCAGCACACTTGTTACAAAGGGCACTTCATAGATTCCACATATTTGGTGCACACTCTGGGTATCGGCTAAACTGGTCCAAATCCCAAATGTATGTACTATGGGGCGAACCCCCATCCAGTCCACGGGGCTATGAGATTCCAGTGGCAACCAAAGGTTTTTGATACCTGGGCGTTTTCGTCACCTCAGATATTAATATTTTCTTCGAGCGAATTTGCTGGGGCATCTCCAACGTTTAAAATCAGATGCTCAACACTGGCGATCTCTACCTCTCACCCTTCTGGGACGCGCGTCCCCGTTTAAGTTGCTCACCCTTACGCCCTTCCTTTATGCATTGCAGAATGCTCCTAACCCTGTCCCAGACTCATATTTTTCCCAAATTGACGGTGTGGTGTGGGGATTGTTAAGGGAGGACCACCCACCACGAATTGCTCTAAATAAACTCACCATGGGTTGGTATGAAGGGGGTATGGTTGCCGGACATACGACTCTACTATCAAACTTTACAACTGACTGCTATCAATAGATGGATGTTCCCAATTTCCGCACTGACCACTGGCTCATGAGCAGGGTGGGAATAATAGGGTGCTTTATACCAATCCTGTAAACTTAACTTGACAGGCCCTGCGGCCCGTACGGTTGAGGTTCGGCATGGAGTCACGAGAAAGCTGGGGTGGCACAACCGTTTAACTAAAGCAACTCCTCTTTGAGAACCTGACATACTTGGTCGACTCAGCAACTGCCCAGGTTTTGATAAATGGGACACTATTGGGATTTCCACGGTTGGGGACAGGTGGGTGAAAGGGAAATTGGCCGCATTTGCTGACTTCCAGACTAAGTACCAACTTACAGCTTGGGAGACCTTTCGATATCTCCAAATCAGCCACGCTATTTCTACTGCCCTCCCTAAGGGAACCCCTTTTCCTGACTCTTCCCCTTTAGAGGGCCGGCTGCTATTAGATCCAATGGACTGCAAGGCCATCTCCCTCACCTATAAGAAACTGGTGCATAATCATGTTGATCCGATGCAGAAATTATGGTTAGATGGGAGGCTGACCTGGGAAACAGACGACGAGGCCACTGGCCTCTCCCAAAGAGGTAGCAATTTCCATGCTACTCTGACTCATCCAACTCAAAATTCTTCACCGGATTTACTTTGATGCTACACTACTGTTGCGCTTGGGCAGGCGACCTGATTCACTCTGCCTCCGACACTGCAACCAAACCGGCACCTTTACACACATACTTTGGGAATGCCCACACATACAGCACTATTGGGAAAAGGTGACCCGCCAAATTGACAGGACATGTGACAAACCCTTGAGGCCCTCTCCCAAACTCTGCCTCCTTAATGTATGGGAGGCCACTGACTTCACCCAGGCGGAGCAGACGTGGGCCTTGATGGGTTGGATATCGCAAAGCGCAACATTGCACAGAAATGGGGGGTGGCCGCGATCCCACTGGTAAGTGACTGGGCAAAGGACATGGATAGCGCAATGATTGCAGAGAAAACGGTATGCCCCAGGAAATGGGACCATAAATGGGGAAAGTGGAACAAACACAGAAGTGGCATTTGCATTTCCCCTACTGAGGAATTGCGGCGAGAGAGACAAACACTAATGGCCGGGTTAGCAGAGGCTGTTGAGTCCTCCGCACTGGCAAGCTAGAGCAACTGTGTCCGTTTGGCCCTATCATTTCATCTTATCATTGTATTTATTATCCTGGGTTAGTGATGTATTACGTAGAGGAGTGGGCGTCTTCCAGGGGCAGCGAATCAATGTATTTTTTATTCAATGTATGGAATGGGATGATTCCAATGTTTAGTTTTGGATATACCAATACGATTGTACAATGCTATGCACTGAAGCGATTTTGTTGCAAATAAAAACAGTTAAAAAAAAGTGACATTTGACTTTTAGTAAATGAAAATATTCTATATAAACAGGTGATACTTTAATAAGTTATTAACTTTTTATGAAAAGCGTTCTTGTGCAAAGGTCAGAAGATAAGCATTCTTGTGATGTCTGCATTCTTTTACTAACATCTCATGCTTAAAAGTATAACATTTTCTGTGTGCTCAAGCAATTTCGAAGTGAACAAACTTTCAATGATGTGATGCTACTTTAGCCCTCTGAGGCCTAGTATGAGTAAATATGACAGCTAGGTACATTTGTAAAACATTTTGAAGGCACGTTACTTTTATATAAGCTTGCACGTTAATACTATAGGTTTATTATTGCAATTTTTTATTTTAAAGCACGCTGTCAGAGTGCTTAACACAAAAGAAAAAAGCAGTGCCTCAAAAGGAAGTAGTAAAAGCAGAGGTGGCAGCAAATCAAAGAGGTTTAAAAAGGCAACACTCCATGGGATGGACAAACACAAGATTGACAAGCTGGTACACAAATAAGAAGCAAACATGTGAGAATGACAAGGAAAGCCAACCAGGAGTAAGCAATGGGAGGTTCCAAGCCCCTCTATGTTTTAGGTAAGCCACAATATGCCTTGCAACTGACAATGCATTACACTTTATACTAGGCTCAAACTAATAAGGGGTGACTTTACACTAACTGCTCATCTTAAATAATACACTGTGAAAGAAGTTTTACTACTGACAATTCTTATTTGAAATGTTACCATCACCCTCCCGAAGTCTACCAACCAAAATATAATACTTCAAAAATAAGAAGGTATGGGCTAAGGCATCCTTGAAAAACTCTTTAGATCATCAAAACATGCAACTGGGACATTAAACCGAATATTATTGTGAAACATAGATGTACAGCAACCTGAATCTGTAAACAAGCATGTATGCCTTTGAGCAGTAGCAGTGAAGAGGTACATGAGAGACAAGGTTGAGGGTTTCGAACAATGGGAATGAATGGATTTCTGAGTCGATACGTATGTTAGTGGTTAGTTGGATGAATAGATTGAATGTGTAGACATGGATTGCTGAATAAGCTGGTGAGTGGCTAAGTGAGCAAAGCAATAAATAATAATTAGGGAGGATGGGTTGATGTTTTGGGAGCTAGGGAGATGTATGAATAGGTTGAGGGATAAGTGAATAGGGGAAAGGATAAGTGGATGAAAGAGATGATGAGTAAATGGATGAATTGTGAGTGAATGGATGAATTGGCAAGGAGTTTGATTAATCGGTGAGCAAGTGAGTGGATGGATACGTGGATATGCGGGTGAGTGCTGAAGTGAGTGATGAGTGGATGGATCTCAAGATAGGTCAGCAGTTGAATACTTAGTTGATGTTCTTAAGAAACGTTTCCCTTGACTAGTACACGCAGAATGTAGATAAATGTGCAAATGGAAAAGCACCCTTGCAAGTGAGCTCAAAGCCATGTTTAAATTTGAAGGTACCCAGGGCCCGATGTAGGTAAATTCATTTTACCACTTCTTAAATACTGAATCATACCGATTCGGTATTTAAGAAGTGGTAAAATGGAAGGGGGGGGATGTAGGTATTTCAGATTCGAATCGTTAAGATTCGGTATTTACCGATTCTGTAAATACTGAATCGGTAAAGCCCATTGATTCCTATGGGCATTGCAGCCCATCGGAATCAATGGTCATTACAGAATCGGTATTTACCGATTCAGTAAATACCGATTTTTGCAAGGGTGCAGGGGGTGTCACTTTAACACCCTCTAGCACCCCGAATTCAGGCACGTGTGACATGTGGCACACAGACATGCCCTAAGGGCATGTCTGTCTGTCACACGGCACAGGTGTGCATGCACACATGTGCATGCACACCTGGATTCGGTATTTTACCACCCAATTGGATTGGGTGGTGAAATACCGATTCTGTAAGGCCTGTGGGATTCAGAAGAGTCCCACCTACATCTCCAATTTACCGAATCGGTAGAAATACTGATTCGGTATTTTACCGATTCGGTAAATTTACTGATTCGGTAAATTTACCGAATCAGTAAAATAGGGCCCCTACATCAGGAATGACCATTTACCGGTCGGTAACGGCCGAAATCGGCCGTTACTGGTCGGTAAATGGACACCTACATAGGGCCCCAAATGTGAAAACAAAGCATTACGTCCTTATATAAAACATTTTGGGCCAGATGTGGGTAGGCTATTACCGGTCGGTAACGGCAGAAATCGGCCGTTACCGACCGGTAATCCTTTTCAGATGCAGGTGGTATATTTACTGATTCAGTAAATAACGAATCGGTATTTACCGAATCATTATTTACCGATTCGGTATTTACCGAATCAGTAAATGAGATGTAGGAAGCACTTTAAAGAGTGTTTTTGTGCTTTAAGGATTCGTTATTTACCACCAATTATTAGTTGGTGATAAATAACGAATACCTGTGTAAATGCAAATCTGTGCATTTACACCTGTGCCATGTGACAGACATACATGCCCTTAGGGCATGTATGTTTGCCACATGTGCATACCAGCACTATTCAGGGGTGCAACAGGGTGTCAAAGGGACACCCTGCCACCCTTGACTCTTTCCCAACTTTACCGAATCGGTATTTACCGATTCGGTAAGTGACATTAAGTCCTATGAGCCTCCAGGCCCATAGGAATTAATGGCAATTACCGAATCGGTAAATACCGATTTGGTAAATACCGAATCTTAATGATTCGGTATTTTTTACCGACTTTTTATCTACATTGCATTTACCGATTCAAAAATACCAAATCGGTAAAATTTGGCATTTTCGAATCGGTAAATTACAATTACCTACATCTAGCCCTTTATCTTATGAGCCAATAATGCAGGGAGGAGCTACAGAGAAACCTGACGCATTATGGAATATGAGGGCACAGTGCCACCATGGGAGCAAGAAAAGCACTGCAATTGTTAGGGTGTGAGAAGTGGTCCTGGTTTAGATATTATTCCCCTTGGATCCACTCAGGGCTGGGACATGACCATAGGTTGAGGCCAGGCTAGAAGAGGGCACACGCAGGGGATGAGAAGGAGGTAAAATGTTGATGAGTGTCACTATGATGATGGAAGCCAGGATTAGGGTCTAGGGCATGAGGAGATCACAGCCACACTCTCAATGAGAAGCCATTAAGGACTGAGGGCTCATTTCCTCCATGACCCCCTTGCTTTCCTGGCTTACGTTGTGAGGCACTCCTGCCTCTTTAGACAGCCAATTGTTAACTCCCAAAAAAAAGGGATGCTCCACCCAACAATCCTCCTGTTTTATTCTGTCTTCATTATGAAGACATTTTCACACGTGCGCAAAGCGATGGACACCTCAAATAGTTTATTATTAATCGAGTTTTTTGTTAAAGTTTGGTTAAAGAAGAGCCAGGAGTTGTGGGGAAACGTTGTTTATCAAGTCAGGGATTGCTGCACAGAAGCACAGCGAGGCTGTTGATGGCAGTGTTCCTGACGATGCAGGTCTGATGTGGTCTGGTTGGCTCACTGTGGCAGGGTGTGTGTTTCCAGAGCGGGAGCATCACGGAGTGACTGAGAGTAGCGGCCATCGCAAGCCCTGCCACAAATGGAGGATGAAGCCAAAGAAAGTCAGTGGAGTGCCCACAGGGGCCACAAACTCCTTTTTTTAAATATTATTTGCCAATCTTCAGTTACCGTTTTAATTGGATACTTGTTCATGGGGAAATATCTGCACTCTCATGTGTTGACTAGTCGGTATCTAGGCATGTCTCATTTATTTAAGGTGTCCATAAATTTGGTTGAGCTGTCAGTGTGTGTGTTCAGTATGTTGGTGAAGTGTGTGTGTAAAAGGAGGTGTATCTCTTCTTATGATGATGATGAAGGGCATGTTCCAGCAGAATTCATCAGGTCTCCTGAATTGCTTAGCCCGCTCCAGATATACTAGCACTAATGGCTGCAGTGGAGGTGCAGGTTATGACTAATACTGCAATGGCTGATGGTCTCAGGTAAAGAGAAAAACAAAAGCAATCAAAGGAAGGGGTGGAGCAGGATTCCTCTACTTCAGATGCGGAATAACCATCACCATCCTCTGGGAAATAAATATGGAGAAAAGAGGGACCTGAAATTTTAGCTCATATTCGGCATAATTTCTGGATTGGAGTCTGTGACTCAGATTCTGTAAAAGCTCTATAAACAGGAAGAATCCAGTGAGTCGTTACCATATGATAGCAGCTAGATGAAGCATTTGGATGCAGGATTGGAAAACGGATCCCTCAGAAATGTATTTATTGAAAATGTCATCCGATGTCCAGAAACTGTTTAGAGATAAGCTGGACGAGATGATTACAAAGGCATTCAAGGATCAGAAACACACCCTTCCTTACAAGGGTGAGGCTTCTACATCCACTTATTCTAAAAAAGCATGGGGTCAGTCGTTCCAATCTCTCCCTAAGAATGATTGCAAATCTTCATACCACAGCAAGATATTCTAGCCTAAAAATTCACTGACCAACCGGGATCTTCTAAAAAGAAACCCTGACTATTTAGACACTTCAGTACCTTCAGCTCCGTTGGGGGCTGAAATTGTCTTTTTGAAGATCTTTGGGATCAGCATGTCAACAACAAATAGGTTAAAGATGTAGTCAAACATGGCTACTAAAGAGAGTTCATGAACAGAGCGCTGTAACCAAATGTTATGCCTGCCCCAATTCCCAAAGTTATAGACAAACACAATGCTCCTTTTTCCAGAATTCTGTAACTTTTTGAAATGAAGGCAAATGTAAGAGTGCTCCCCTCCAGCACATACGCTGGGATCCTACTCCATTCTGTTATTGGTTCAGAAACCTTCAGAGATGTTTTGTCCAGTGTTGAATTTGAAAAGGGTAAACAAAATGATAAAGACAATACATTTCAGATTGGTCACATTGCAGACTGTCATTTCTATGGCCAAGAAGACAGCCTTTCTTACAACAATCGATTTGAGAGGTGCCTAGCTCTACATTCCTAATGCTTTGGCAGACAAAAAGCATTTGTGGTAGGAGATCAACAGTTTCAGTTTGTGGTCTTTCCTTTGGGCTGAAGACTCCCTTAAGGGTCCTTACATATGTCATTGCACCTTTAATCGCCTTATTACATCTTTGTACACCCTTTTGTAGACAATCTACTCATTCATGCTTCCTCAGGAAAGTTATGTCGAGTCCACAGGAAGTCCTCAGGTTGTTGTAACCTCATGAATTTCTAATACATTGGAAAATGGAGATCCTTCCATCTCAAGATCATATTTTTATAAGCGCTCAGTTTCATATGGATCTGGGAATAGTGCCTCTTCCTCTAACAATGCTTGAGAAACCTCTCAGCACAAGAACAGGTCACTATTTTTTCCAGCCTCCAGGTTAAGTGAGATTTAATGGACATCATTTCCCTGGTTCCATGAGCAAGATTTCATCTACAAACGTCTGTGAGATTTCTTCTCACTCAACTTGGCTCTGAGAATTTCTCCCTCGTCACAATCCGGAATCAGCTGCAGATGTGGCTATTGCCAGTGAATCTTTTGACAGGAGTCCCTCTTTCTCCTTCTACTCCCATCATCATCACAACAGATGCCGGTCTCCTGGGCTGGGGGCAAGGCATGATCTTCACCAGGTCCAAAGAGTTTGGTATTTGGAACAAAGCAGGAAGTCTTCAAATTGAAGGGAGTTGGAGGTGGTGCGTTAAGGTCTCAGAGCTTTTTACTCTTAAATATCAGGTTGGTGGTGTTAATCCATTCAGACGTCACTGCCAAAGCATATCCGACCAAACAAGGAGTGACAAGATCTCCTTCTCTGATGCAGATTTCGTGCAAGCTATTCCAATGGGCAGAGATGTTGCTCCTCTCAATTTCAGCAATTCGCATTCCAGGGTCCACCAATGCCATGGCAGATTATCTCGGCCGAAAGATTCCTTCGTCGATTAAGGTCTATCTTCATCCAGTTGTCTTCACCCAGATTGTGCTCAGCTGAGGAGCTCTAGTGATCGACCTGTTTGCAACCAGGGCAAATGTAGTGGTGGACAGGTACTGCTCCAGGGGAAAATAAATTCATGCCTATGTAGTAGATGTATTGACTTGCAGATGGCCTCCGGGTCTTCTGTTTTACCTCCCCCTCCCTTCCTCTTCTTTAGACGTTTCTGCTTTGGGTCAGGACAGAGAATTACAGTTCTTCTGATTGTGCAGACATGGGCACACTCATGTTGGTTTCCTCTCCTGGCCTCCCTGAAGACAGTGGAGGAATGGTGGCTCCATCAACTCATCCCTCTTGGTTTTTCCTGTTCTTCAGCAAGAGGTCGTCCTTATGGTAAGACTAACAGTCTTGAAACTGAGAGGTGTTCCCGAATCACTGATGGACACTTTGCAAGCTTCTAGATGTTAATCCATTCTGAAGTCCAACTCCAGACATTAGGCTTCTTTTAGTAACTGGTGTAAATTTCGATATTTGGAACCCTCTCAGGTGGATCTGTTTCAGGTTGTGTCTTTCATTGCAGGATGGGGCGACACTGGGCCCGAGAATTTTTAATCTTAGATTGCAGTGAGCATCTATTAGTGAGTCTAGTGCATCATGGGGAAATCTCCTTAATCCTTCGTGTTTTATTCCTAGGTTTTTTAAGGGGTTGCTGCCTCTCAATCTAGTTTCACAACATCAGTTTCCATCACTGGATCTTCTTTTGTTAAGGGAGGCACTACAGTCACCCCTTTTGAAAAATTAGACAAAGTCCCTCTCAAACTTTTGACACTAAAAACTTTCCTTTTAGTGGCACTTACTTCGGCAAGGAGGCTGAGTGTATTGGCTGCCTGTCAAAGACCCATTGTGCAAATTTTTGAGGGGAGAGTTGTTTTGCATCTTCTCCCTTCATTTTGCTATAAGATTAATTTACTTTTTATAAGGAGCAGGGGTCATTCTTCTACAGTTCTTTTCTTCTCCAGCCTCCAAGGAAGACGAAAATCTTTATGCATTGGATGTTAGGTGAGCCCTTCTAATGTATTTGGATTAAGTTGCCTTCTTTAGGTCTTCAGAATCTTTATTTGTTAATTTTGGCCCCTCACTTAAGGGTTGCTAACCGGCAGTGGCATCCTTAATTGGCTGGGTCAGGACCTTGATTTTAATGTCTCGTGCATTAAGAGGTAAGTTTCTCCAGAGGGGGGTGTAAGGTAGACTTACCTGCGCTATGTCAACTTCTGTGGCAGGGGGAAGCAATTTCAGAAATTTTTAGGGCAGTGACGTCACCTGGGTCTCTCCAAGTACTTTCTGATTACATTTGTTTCATACCTGAAGCATCATACTACAGTTGTCCGGACTTTCTTGGTTTGGTACATCTCACAACATAAATCAGAAAAGCGAGGGGGACATGGAAGTAATACATCAATTACTTACTGGTAATCGCATTACTATTTGTCCTTCCTTGCATTCTTGACTGATGCCTCCTACTCCCTTCCAAGTGTCCAGGCTAGCTGTAGACAGATGCAAATGATGTGCTTGGGACTCACAGGAGGATTGTTGGGGGTTAACATTTGGCTCTCTAAGGAGGTAGGACTGACTCAGAATGTGAGGACAGAAAGTGAGGAAGGACCTAGAGTAATGTACTTACAAGTCAGTAATAGATACATACATGGCTATGTGGCTCTGTCTCCTGCATTCACCTCGAGCTAGAGTACTGGAAGCACTAGTTGTTCCACTAAAATCGGTGTATCACTTGAATTTACTATGTTGGGCTGAAGTAATCAGGGTTCCCAAGGCCTACATGCTCCGAAGATAACCCACTTACACTCAAGAACTGTTGGCACGGAAACTGTAAAAGGCAAAGAACAAGTTTATTAAGACCCCATGGGGTGGTGGTACACTCAAACAGCACCCTTCGGTAATGCAAGAGGTATCACACCGAACACCGGTGTGACCCCAATTTATATACAGTTAGGGGCAATAAAAGATAGGCGGCACAAGTTAGAACACATTTATGTACATATATGGTCATGTTTTGGAACACTGCCAGCTCATTGGAGGGGGCACAACTCCGCTGGTCAGTTTGGCGCACATTCCTAAAGGCTTACTGGTCAGTTGGGACTGCGCATGTGCAAGCTTGACCAGTGCTAAAAATAGCCTGTTGCTGGGCAGACTGAAGTGGTCATTGGAACGGACAACGGACTAAAGGGCACGCCGGCCACGAGGCCGCTTATGATCTAAGATGGCCGCCACAGTATTCAAGATGGCGTTTTCGTATATAGCCAAGTTAAGGAGGACAACGTGTAGGTTCAGCTAATCGCTAACGCGGCCAGGCCAATTACGACAGACGACCCTTTTAGCGTTTAGCTGAATCTACCTCATAATGAACATAATCAGGATGTTCGTCCTCAATATCTATTAACATGATTTGTGTTACTTCTTTATGAAGCATCATTTTGTCATGAGCAAGAGCTCGTCTCGATGGTATGCAAGCTGATAGGCACATAGAACATAGGGCTGGGCCACATTGAATACACAGACATATGAAAAACATTGCTCCCACAAGTATACACAGAATCGTCAACAGTTTCCAGCCCCAAGTAGCAAGCATGGA
This sequence comes from Lissotriton vulgaris, assembly GCF_964263255.1. NCBI lineage: Eukaryota > Metazoa > Chordata > Amphibia > Caudata > Salamandridae > Lissotriton > Lissotriton vulgaris. The sequence continues at coordinate 1,183,486,325 of NC_141695.1, read as the reverse complement.
CCAAAACCATCCCGAAAGTGTCCAAGTTCCATTGTCTGGGTGTATTTCAGCTGCAATCTTGTGAAGCTTGGAGATGGCATCATAAACAGATGGGGAATTGTCCGGAACATATACACAACAGCTGCTTCCGATAATTCTACATGCCCCCCCACGATCAGCCAAAACGACATCCAACACCATCCTGTTTTGGAGCGTAACAATCCTGGAAATCTGTAGTTCCTTGGTAATGTTCCCCAGGGCAATGGCAGTGTCATTCGATACAGCCTCGACAACACGTGTCAGTCGTCTGATTTTCCCGCTGTTCAGTGCAGCCCCCACAAAGGAGAATAGTCCCAAATTAAAGTCCACATACTGTTGCAAGGCAGTATCAGTCTGGTCAATGTCATCCAGAACAACAGTTCGCTTAACCCTATTCAGGACGAAGTCATGATATAACGTGTAATCATTGTGATACATTGGTGGGGCAATAAATACAGGTGGTAGTACAAACGATACATAGCATGTGCCCAACCACCCCAATGGAAGCTGATGGTAACCCTTTGTTCCACAAATAAAATACGTATTCCGTGATGCAACAAATGAGATGCCATTCGGGCTATCAAAAGTGAGAGTGGTATTACATTCGCTTTTCCCCACTGCAATTGAACCCTTATTTCTGATACATAAATCGGCTTTTGTGGAAATGACATTAATGACATGTGCACTTGATACATTAATATTCCTCTGGTTGCTGTACACACGTGGGGCAGACACGTTATCGGGCCTGTACTCTTCCCATTCAAATCGAGTACCCTCAGCCCGTGGAAACCCATCCTTGTCATGGGAACATACTTTATTCAAACGGAAAAGCACCCCCCCCTTTGGTTGGCCATCTCAGAGTAAAAAGGAGGGTGTACCAAGCGTTGCATGATCCATTATGTGAAAACGGGAGTGGAATAAGTGGGGTGCCCCCTCTCTTTTGGTGCCCTGGCAACATCCCACACACCCAACAATTTGAGGTATTGGTCATGTTATGTGTGTGGTGAAGAATCTGAATAAAGCTGTTATTTAGATACGTTTGCCTATGACGTTCTTCATGAAAAGGTAATGTAAAATGAAAATGTTCAGACGGAGCCGGGGTAGTCGGCAGCAAATGTTCACGTACAGGCGCCACAAGTTCAACTACCCAGGCTATAACAGCTATCACCACAATAGTCAGAACAAAAAGAAAGGCACCCAATACTTTTTTATCACGTGAAGCCATTGTTGCCATAGTTCAGAAATGTTCGTGCAAAGTCTTAAATAGCACAAATTGTTCGCAAAGTCTCAAATACACGTGCGTGTATACCTAAAAAGGGAAAAAATACGGTGCTGAACTCCGAGGTAGCCGTTGTTTTCTTCTCCGGGCCAAGACGGGTGTCGCTACACTGGCAGAACTGATCCCCCCCCCTTGGAATTCCCGGTTTCCGTTTCACAAACCTGGAGCGGTAACCAACCAGTCTTAAAAAACAAAAATCTTCTTATCGAGGGCGCAAGTTGTAGCGCTCACGTCCGGCAGCAGCGTGGTCCGGGAAGGCTCCCTCAACTTCAGCCGACGTCACAGCTGGGCTCTTTTCTTTCTCCAAGATCTCTTTGTAGTCGGTCAATACAGCAGGAGTCACCAGATAAGGGGAGACACGGCGACAATGTGTCGAATGCACCGACCGCTTCGTGTTGGTCACTCGTACAGCGGTGCGGGTTGCAAGAAGGACCTGTTCGGGGCCCTTCCACCTGGGATCCAGACTGCTTGCTCTCTCAAACGAGCGAACCATCACGTGGTCACCAGGGCGGAGATCATGGCCCTCTCCAGTAGAGTTGTCAGGGAGCGCTTCTCGAACCTGTTGATGAATAGAGAGCAAATCATTTGTTAATCGTGCCAGATAGTCATTCATCATAACGCAAGGCACATCATGTATTAATCGCGGCTTAGGCACCCCCCAGATATTCATCGGGCGCCCAAACACCACCTCATAGGGCGTAAGGCCAGTTCGTGAATGGGGTACTGATCTAAGAGAGATAGTGCTAGCGGCAAAGCATCAGGCCACTTCAACGATGTAGACGCCACAATTTTGGCCAGTTTAAGCTTCAATGTCGCATTATACCGCTCGACCAGACCTGCTGACTAAGGGTGGAATACAGCGTGGAACTTCTGCTGAATCCCTAACCCCTTCAGTACATATTCCACAATCTTTCCAACAAAATGGGGCCCATTATCGCTCCACAGAAATTTACAAACTCCAAAGCGAGGAAAGAATTCCTTAAGCAACACCTTGGCTGTTGTCAGAGCCGTATTGTCTTTCGTGGGGTAGGCCTCAACCCATTTGCTAAAAGCACATACCACCACTAGGACGTACTTCAGGTTATTGCAGCGCTCGAGTTGGATGTAATCCATTTGGAGAACCTCAAATGGTGCAGAAGGTGGAACGAACCCTCCTTTCGGAGTATGGGTCCCCTTTCCAGGATTGTGCTGTAAACAAACCAGGCAGGTCTGCACTACTCTCTTCGCAGTGTTAGCAATCTCAGGATGTTCCCAAACTCGTGTTAAAAGCCGAGTGATTGCAAGAGCTCCGACATGCGCCAGTCCATGTGTCATCTGGACCATCGCCTGCAAGTAAGCCGCAGGCAATTTCCACTTCTCCATGTCTTTGCTTCTCCAACAACCCTCGTCATCTAGTACCCCATCTACTGCCCATGCCGCAAGTTCAGATTCAGTAGCTGATTTTTGAATATCCAGTATTTCTGCCCTAGCATCACTCCATCGTTCAGCCTGTGACTGTATCACGTACATGGGGGAGCTAGTTCGAGACATAGCCGTTTGTCTTGCTATGCTGTCTGCAAAGGCATTTCCTTGGCCCACTTTATCCGTGATCTTTTTACGGGCACAGCACTTCACTATCGCTACTTTCTTTGGGCCAAGCAGCGCATTTAGGAGATCACGCACTAGCTCTCCGTGCATAATGTGCTCTCCGTGTGATGTCAAAAACCCACGTTCTCTCCAGAGTAGCCCGAAGTCATGTGCCACTCCGAAGGCATACCGGCTGTCCGTGTATATGTTCACACATAGACCAGTACTCAATTCGCAGGCTCTTGTTAAAGCTATCAGCTCTGCTGCCTGAGCCGATTTTTGTGGTATCCTAGCTGTTTCTACCACTGTCTTAAGTGTCGTGATCGCATAGGCTGCGGAAGTCGTACCATCTGGCAGCCTTACACATGATCCATCAACCCACAGTTCCCCATCCACATCTGGAAGTGGGACATCCTGTAAATCGACACGACCCTTTGTCTGTTCCTCGGTCAGGAAAACACAATCATGATGTTTTTCTTCTTGACCCTCCTCGGCCGGATAGGGCAATAAAGTGGCAGGGTTCAAAGTAGCGCATCTTTTCAGTGTAATATGTGGCGCCAAGAGTGTCAGCTCATATCCTGTTAGCCGTGCACTCGTAAGGTATTGGGTCTTTGTTTGGTTTAGCAGGGCATCTACTGCGTGAGGAACTAACACCAACAGTTTGTGTGATAACACTATTCCCTCACTCTGTCGTATGGCCACTGCTGTTGCTGCTACCGCTCGAAAACACCTAGGCAACCCTCGCGCTACAGGATCCAGAATGGCAGAAAAGTATGCACATGGTCTCTGCTTATCCCCGTGTAGTTGCACTAACACTGACAACGCGCACCCATCATTCTCGTGCACGTACAATGTGAAAAGTTTCGTGTAGTCTGGTGTGCCTAACACGGGTGCGGAACAAAGGGCCTGTCTCAACTGTTCAAAAGCCTTCTGACATTCATCTGTCCATGCTAAGGGCATTGGTGTAGCTTTGGACAATAACGCTAACAAGGGCTTTATAATGTGTGAAAAACCCATAATCCATTGTCTACAAAAGGACGTCAACCCTATGAAGGCACGTACATCTCTCTGCGTGCAGGTGACTGGTGTGTCTAGAATTGCTTGAATTCGATCAGATGTTAATGCACGCCCCTCCTTAGACAACAGATGACCGAGGTAAGTCACCTGGGGTCTACAATATTGGAGCTTCTTTTTCGAAACCTTGTGATTGTTCTGCGCCAAAAAGGAAAGCAACGCAATTGTACTTTCTTCACATTGTGCATAAGTGTCAGCAGCAAGCAGAAGGTCATATAACAACAATGCCCCTGCACTATACAATGGTGTGACACTTATGGTGGTAACAATATTGCAGAAAGATTATTTCGTAAATACACATCCACATTTACAAGATGACTGTAGAGGATTAGTTAATCCAGGTTCAGATGCCGCATTTTGTGTAAACATCAAGTGGTCGACTCTGATCACCAAAGTTAGCCAGTGCTACCTTTAAAACGAAATATGGAGGTCTTCCCCTATTCAGCAACGCACGCCTGCAAGAACACATGACACACACTCGCCAAAGCTGTCTCATCTAACTATCTCGATCAAAGCACCCAGACAGGCGAATTCCTGTTTTCTTATTCTCAGGCCATTCATAGTGAAACAACTATAATGACAGTGTAGCAGTATTTGTGAAGCTTTCAACTGAGACTATAGATATGGATAAACGTGTGTTTTTGTTGAGACGTGATTCTTTATTTAAACCGCGGATTTTACCTATGTCACCTGGGATTATCGCCCTTTCAGCCACAGCCGCACTCTATTCACCATAGCACCACACTATCTCTACGGCAAATGTTTAGACCTACCATCACTAATGCTTAATTCTTTATTCCAGTGTTCAGACAGACAATGGCACTAAAAATAAAAGATGTCACTATAGAATCACACAAACACCTGCACAATGTATACCATCACGAACTCACTGCTGTATTATACATGTCACATATGCACACATGCTTGATCACTTTCTCACCTTGGAAAGTCACTAAACGTAGGTTCTTGTTACAAGAATCGGTTGCAAATGCACTTCTTTTGTGTTTTCTGTCCAGCCCTGAAGATTCGCAGTAGGTTCCCTGCGATGAAACACGTGTTGGCACTAACAAAGGAACAATAAACCTATATATTTTCTTTACACCAAGAACTGAACATTTTCTTTCTTTAACGGAACTCTTGCATCTGAACCTGGATTAACTAATCCTCTACAGTCATCTTGTAAATGTGGATGTGTATTTACGAAATAATCTTTCTGCAATATTGTTACCACCATAAGTGTCACACCATTGTATAGTGCAGGGGCATTGTTGTTATATTGTTCATTTAGATCCCCTGGGTCCAAATTTGGGCGGTTTTGAGAGATTACCGCTCGCCCTTTTGCCTATACCCATCAACTGACATTGCTCGCTACCGTGCGGCCACACAGGTGTGCGCCCCATTGCCCTGGTCATTACTAAAATCTCCTTGTTGTTTACAGCAAGCAGAAGGTCATCCACGTACTGGATGAGAGCAACGCCCGACTGCAATTTAAACGAATCAAGCTGCCTTTTCAAAGCCTGGCTGTAGATGCTAGGGCTTTCAGTATAACCTTGGGGAACACAACAAAATCTATATGATTTATTATTGAGCGTAAAGCCAAACAGGTATCTGCTATCAGGATGAACAGGGATGGAAAAGAACGCATTTTTTAAATCAATAACACTAAACGTGGTGGCCGTTGGTGGAACCAAGGTAAGCAGGGTCGTAATATCGGACACCACCGGGTATTGGGGAATGACAATTTTGTTGATCTCTCGCAAATCAATAATAAAGCGATAGATTTTGCCGTCAGTGTCTCTCTTGAGAATCGGAAGAATAGGACTGTTGCAAACATTATAACGGACCTCCTCTACAACCCCTGCAGAAATCAAATCCTGAACAATACATGTCAATGCAATTTCACCCTCTCTCGAAATCTTATATTGTGGCACTCGTGGTAGAGGGGCCCCCGCCTTAACAGTAATGTGTATTGGTGGAATACGCATCTCTCCCACATCCGTATCTGAGGTCGCCCATAACGTATGCGGTAAAGAGGCCAAAGCTGGAACATCTAAGATGGCGTAAAACCTATCGGGGTCAGGATAATTGTCATTCAGGATAACCCGCACTCCCTCAGGAGCGCAACGTATCGTTGCTCGAAAATATTTAAGCAAGTCAATACCCAGGATATTGTCTGGTGTATGGGGTGATAACAAGAACTGACCAAAACTAAAGTATTTGTCAAGACATAGTGCAAGGGGCTTGGACAATGTGCTGGGGGAGGGTGTGCCATCAAACCCTACACATGTAATCATTTCGCCAGACAGGGGAGCCCTCGGAACCAAGTTTTTCGACAAAGCGCTACGTGTAGCCCCAGTGTCGACAAGAAATTGATCAGTAGAACCCAGAATACCTGCTGTTACATATGGACCCTGCTGATCTACCGGCACTTCAACTGATTCCTTACCCCATCCTACAAAGTGCTATACATGCACATAATCCTGGTGTTCCACATTCTCTCCCTCCGAAATCTGATATTGATTCCGCCTATCAAACGTATTTCGTTCATCCTGGCCACGGCCCCTCTTCTCAACCCTTCCACGATCACTTCCGCTACCTCTCGCTCCCGTATAACCTCCCCTCGACCTTCCACCTCCTCGACCACGCTGACTACGCTGCTCACGAAGTACCGGACAATCTTCGGCCCAATGCCCAAACTCCTTACAATAAGCGCACTGATCCTCCGCAATGTCTGTACGACCATACGACGTATTTCCTCCACCCCGTTTACCTCTATCATTCCCTCTACCCTGTGTTCCCCGAACCTGCGCCAACATCACCTTCGTTTTCAATTCCTTCGCCTTTTTCTCAACACTTTCTTTAGCCTCCAATTCCTGCCGCTCATAATACTGAGCCATAGTTAACAAGGACGCAGGGGTCGCCGTGGCCCAGGAACTTTCACTCGACTTCAATCGTTTTGCAATCTCCGGTAGGAGATTAGCCACATACTTATCTACAAACAAATGCCGACCCGTATCGTCTGTTAAAGATTGACCACTGTAATCATGGAATGCCTCCTCGAAGCGTGTAAAGAAATCTGAGACCGTTTCATCGGGTTTCTGTTTGCACGACGTTAGCATAGTCCAATCAATCTTTTTAGAGGGAACAAGCGTCTTCAATTTATTCAAAATAGCCGCCGGAAGGTCTAGAATCAACTGACAAGGCTTACATGCTGGTTCCCTATCTAAATCGGCAGCATTTATTTCTTTCCATGTGCCCCCCAGTATCGTTTCATCATTATTTTTACGAATTTGTCTCCACATATCAGGTGGCAGAATTAGCCCAAAGAACAAATCTATATCCACAAGAGTCATCACACAAGACGAAATAGCCCCTTCCACCCCTTCATAAAATGCCGCCGGATTTTTTCGAAGATCAGGTAAAGAGTTTTTCAATGCCATAACATCTGCTCTATTCCAAGGCGTGTATACCCAGTTATATACAAAATACCCTTTCGCATCTTTCGATAATTTATCATCATCTGTACCGTCCCCTTTAGGTGGAACATACAAAGGCGCGGCTTCACGCATAGGCATAACATGCAACGCAGAACTCTTATCTGAACCACGGAGAGAACACTCCTTAGCCTGCCCGCTATTCTCCAATTCGGACTCCTTTTGCCTCCTTTTCCGCTCCTCCCGTAATTTCGTCGTTTCGTCTCGCAGCTGGATCAGTTGCGTGAATAGGTCATCGACATCTGAAAGATCAAAGATACCTTGAAGCAAATTCTCACGATACACTGATACCGATTTAGGTTCTAACGTGACAGAAAGTTCACGATACGCAGCAACAACTTCATCTGCCAAACTAGATAAAAAATACATCAATTCAAGATCCGACCACGCCTTTTTCTCCGTAAGCAACTGATCCTGAGAAACACACTTCTTATTCACTTTACGAGCCCAACTACGCAAATGTGCGGACCTCTCCGCAGTAAACCTGAGAGCAGATACCCCCTTCTGTTCCGACTTATCCTGTCCATCGTCCTCCGAATCTGCAGCTGGTGCCGTCGGCAAAACGTACGGAGGCGGTGACCGATCTAGCAATGAAAAATCATCAGTCTCATTATTAAGGACAGGATAAAGCGGTCGACGGATAGGAAATTGACCAGTCGTTTGCAATTTACGTTCCCGTTCCTCCCTCTCTTTCTTCTCCTGAGCCTCCTTTTCCTCAAGCTGTAAAGCCTTATCCCGAGCAGCCTTGCGCTGCTCTTTGTCCGCCAAGGCAACTTCACGCTTCATTCGCTCACGCACCGCTTTCTCCCACATTCGCACACAATCAAACATATTTTGTCTAGACCTGCGTTGAAACAAACATTGTTCCACAAACTGTACGTTACGTAAATCGAACGACCCATGTAGAGGCCATTGCAATTCAGGATCCGACTTTGTATACTTATGCCATAATTTGCTGTACATTATAGGGGGGAGGCCAAATTTTATATACATCTCACGATTTGGTGTTCCCTCTGGGGGAGCCGGCTGTGCTTCTGCTAACCTAATTGAGGTACCCTCTCCAAGACAGCACATCCCTCGGAGTGTGCTGAAAACAGGCATGTTCGAAAGGTATCACGAAAACGTGACACCGTACAAAATGGCACTTACAGTACTTCACACGATTGTGCCGCTCAGAGGAAAAAAACAAAGTTTAGAGAAACATCTCTACATGCCTGCCTATGTGAAGTGCACTACACATATAAGTTCAAAGATCACAAATCACAATGTTAGCTAACTCAAATCAAAAACATAGATCGTAGGACTTCGGCAAGCGTCCGAGGACTACCTTACCGATCACAAATCATAGAACTTCAGTAAGCGTCCGAAGACTACCTTACCGAACACAAAGCTTACCCAACTTCTCAAACGTCCAGATTCCAACTGCCAAGGTCTTGTAAGCCAAATCAGCCAAACGGCACTATCTCAGCGATGCAGACACTCGAAAACTCAGTCGGAGACCGGCGCCACCTGGAAGGTCAGATCGGAAGGAAAGGAAGAAACACCGTGGCAGCCAAGACTCGGGTCACTCGTGGAAGCGCGCGTCCATGGCGAGTTTCCAAGCCTTCGTCACGACCTCTCCTTCGGGCATCCGAGTCGCCGATGAGTCCCTTCGTGGTCGCCAATTTGAAGTAATCAGGGTTCCCAAGGCCTACATGCTCCGAAGATAACCCACTTACACTCAAGAACTGTTGGCACGGAAACTGTAAAAGGCAAAGAACAAGTTTATTAAGACCCCATGGGGTGGTGGTACACTCAAACAGCACCCTTCGGTAATGCAAGAGGTATCACACCAAACACCGGTGTGACCCCAATTTATATACAGTTAGGGGCAATAAAAGATAGGCAGCACAAGTTAGAACACATTTATGTACATATATGGTCATGTTTTGGAACACTGCCAGCTCATTGGAGGGGGCACAACTCCGCTGGTCAGTTTGGCGCACATTCCTAAAGGTTTACTGGTCAGTTGGGACTGCGCATGTGCAAGCTTGACCAGTGCTAAAAATAGCCTGTTGCTGGGCAGACTGAAGTGGTCATTGGAACGGACAACGGACTAAAGGGCACGCCGGCCATGAGGCCGCTTATGATCTAAGATGGCCGCCACAGTATTCAAGATGGCGTTTTCGTATATAGCCAAGTTAAGGAGGACAACGTGTAGGTTCAGCTAATCGCTAACGCGGCCAGGCCAATTACGACAGGGCAATGGAAAGACTGTTGTTCCAAAATAACATTGCCATATAAGACAAAACATCATGCTGTAATTCTCCAATTGACTCTTTATCGTTCATGCAGAGCAACAGAAGCCGTTCTATGGCAAAGGAAGGACATGTGACGGATCAAGGTGCTTTCTGATAAGTAGTACATTTTCTGCTTACACCACTACATTAGTTTTCAACAGGTCAATCTAATGCTTCACTATGCTAACATAATGGATGATGAGTCTAGGCTTGATTTATCATGCCAGTAAAAGCTGCACATGTCTAGAAAACCATACGCTTGCCATCAAGTAAGGAAGTGAACTCACAAAAAAGTGATCATATCTATGCCCCCTTACAAGTCTGGTGGAGCGGTATCCCATGAGGGATACTACTCCACTAAAGTGTAAGTTGCCTTGTGTTCCTATACCTGGGGTGTAGGCACACCAGACCTGGTTTCAGCAGGTAAGAATCAATAGCAGCCGATTTTAAGCACAAGTGGTGAGGCGGGTGAATCTGAGGGGTGACTGAAACAAAATAAAAATAAACAAAAATAAACTCAATTACCTGAATGCCGCCAGGTGCTGCCGCCTCTGCACCGTCTCCTCACCGCAACAGGAAGCGCCCAACCTCCCAGAAGCCCCTGTCCAATCACAACGCTACCTTAAGCAGCGATGTGATTGGGCTGAGCGACATGGTTCGGTGCTCAGACAGGGGCTTGCAGGCTCTGCATGTCCCTCACCAGGCTGTGTAATGCAGCCTTGTGGAGAAGATGCAAAGTGCACATGACGGTTTGACCGGCCCTCTTGGGATGGTCAAGCCTCCATGCGCACTTTAGAATGTGCTTTACACTTGTCCTCTGCCCGCTGCACTGGCCAGCCCATCCTACCCAACCCGCCCCACACCCGAGCAGGAAGGAAACTATACTAGCGCTAGTTATTATCATTTTTGTTTAACTTTTTACACTGCTCACACAGTAGTGAGGCGACACTCCTCCGCCGTAGTGGACGAGCCCACTGGTAAGGGTATGTACCCAGTCAAAATGCAGGAAGTCTGTGGAAGGCATTGCAGGCCAAGGCACTGATCAGCTCCCACTTGATCCCTGAAATACCACAGAGGGAGCATTCAACACTCTCCCCTAGTCAGTGGTTTAAACCAGTGGCACTGAGACACAGACGGATACCATTTCACCTGCGCACCGCCGTAGAAAAGGAACTCAACCAACCTGAAGAACAAGGTGTGATTGAGAAAGTATCGGGCCGACAGCATGGGTGTCCCCGATGGTGATAGCCGAGAAGCCACGCCAACCAGGCAAAATCCGCATCTGCATAGATATGAGGATCCCGAACAAAGCCATCCGGCGGGAGCGGCACCTCACCCCAACCGTAGATGACATCCTGACGGACTTGAACGGGGCCCAATGGTTCTCTAAGTTAGACCTTAACGCAGGGCATCACCAACTTAGGCTAGCGGAAGAGAGCCGTTACATAACAACATTCTCAACACACCTGGGGCTGAGACGATACAAGCGACTAAATTTCGGCATATCATCCGCAGCCGAAATCTTTCAAAACACAATTAAAGAAATCTTATCCGGACTTGATGGAGTGCTGAACGTTAGCGACGACATCTTAATTCATGCCAAAACGAGTGAGGAACACCACAGAAGACTGAAAGCCACCCTACAAAGACTCGCACAGTATGGCGTTACACTCCACAAAGACAAATGCCAATTCTTCAGAAAGTCAATAGAGTTCTTCGGATATGTGTTTGATTCAGACGAAGTGAAAGTAGACTCCCGCAAATCCCACGCCATCAAAAACGCTCCAGCACCATCAACCGCGTCCGAAGTGATGAGTTTCTTAGGGATGGCACAGTACTGTGCAAGGTTCATACCCAATCTGGCCACAATCGCAGAGCCTTTGAGGAACCTGACGAAGAAAGACAGCGCAAGGAAATGGACAGAATCTGAAGACAAAGCATTTCACCGAATCAAAGAGGCACTGCTGGACAGCACAACGATGGCATACTTCGATACTGCAAGACCCACCGAGGTATTGGTAGATGCCAGCCCAGTGGGCCTAGGAGCCCTCCTATCACAAGAGTCCGAGCCCGGGGTGTGGACCCCGTTGGCATTCGCAAGCAAGGCCCTGACAGCGACAGAGTCGCGATACTCGCAAATTGAGAGAGAAGCATTGGCGGTAAAATGGGCCTGCGCCCACTTTCACCTCTACATATCTGGCCACCCGTTCAGAATGGTGACGGACCACCAACCGCTTATTCCCCTATTCCGAGGCACCGCACCTCACCCACCACCAACGATTGAACGTTGGGCTATCCAAGTTCAACAATACCAAATGGACCTTGTGTACAGACCTGGGGCGAAAAACCCGGCGGACTTCCTGTCTCGGCACCCCCTCACAGAAGAGTCCCACAATGCAGACCAAGAAAGCCAGACCGAAGAATTTATCAATATGCTATCAGCAGGAGCATGCCCCTGCGCACTAACTGCCAATGTCATCACCTCGCACTATGACAGTGATGCAGTTATCAAAAGAGTGAAGGAAGCAATACATTCTGGAACGTGGGTAAACTTCCTGAAAGAGACCAATGGGTGGAACGAGGCAGACAGAACACGCCTACAACAGTTCTGGAAGATCCATGATGACCTCAGCTGTGCCGACAATGGCCTCATACTGAGAGGAGCTCGAGTGATCATCCCCAAGGCACTACAAGAGAAAGCAACCGCCCTGGCACACGAAGGACACCAAGGCACCCGCAGAATGAAAGCGAGGATGCGGGAGAAGATATGGTTCCCCAACATGGAGGAGAGCGTCGAGGCCCTAGTGCGAGAGTGTCGAGCATGCCAAATTACCAGCAGCCCTGAAGTGCCAGCCCCAGTAATCACAGAAGAACATGCCCCATCACCATGGGCGTGGCTAAGCCTGGATTTTGGAAGCTTCCCAGATGGGAAAATCACAGTAGTACTAATGGACAACTACACCAAGTACCCCGTAGTAGAAACAGCAGCATCCACTAGCTTCACGAACATTCGCCCCATCCTCAGCAAAGCCTTCGCCCTATTTGGCATTCCAATGGTCATCAAAACAGACAATGGGCCCCCATTCCAGGGGAGCGAGTTCAAGGAATTTCTAAAGAACTTAGGAATCAACCACCACCGAATCACCCCTCAATGGCCACAAGCCAACGGCGAGGTGGAACGCTTCATGAGGACAATAAACAAAGTGCTGCGAATATCATCCGCAGAAGGGAGTGACCCAGAAGAAGCACTGCAAGCCTTCCTAAGAGAGTATCACAGCACACCACACAGCACCACCATGCAGTCACCATGGGCGTTGATGCTGGCCGGACCACGGAGAGACCTACTACCCATGGCCGACAACTGGACTCCTGCACCATACTCGCCAGCAAACACACAAGAACGGAGAAGAAGAACCAACGAGAAAGCAAGTCACAAGAGGAGAGCCCAGACAAAAACCCTGAATCCAGGAGAGTCCGTGCTGATCCGAACAAGGAGACCAGGAGGAAAATTCAAGACACCATTTGAACCAGAACCCTGGGTCATCAAGGAAACCAAAGGAACAGCGATCACAGTCAGCCGAGATGGGGAAGAGGTGACTCGTAACATATCATGGTTCAAGCCAATACCTACACCCAAAGGACAGAACTCAGACAGTGGTATACCTACAGCAAGAGAAGAAGAGGAGAATACAACCGCAAACAACAACACATGCCTGCCCCCGGATACCACAGAACAACCATCTCTGCCATCACCAGAACCACCTCGAGACCAGTTCCCTCCGAGAGGCAAGTGGCAATACAATCTTAGGTCTAATCCACGGCCCAATCACAGACTAGCTGATTTCGCATGCTGAACTGGTTATTTTGTTTTTGAAAATCCAAGTTGGGAAGGGATGTAGCGCTCTAGTGCTCCGAGGGTCTCAGGTTGAGCCCCCGGAAGCACTACCCACAATGTATCACTTTCTGGCCAGGCGTGGCCAGAAAATAAAGGGACCGAAGTGGCACGGCACTTCCGGTCCACACCAGCATAGCAGTGTGTGTGTGTCCATTACTTTGGCTCCGCCGGCAGCGCAGCGCCCGAGGCCTGGTCAGGCCTTTGCACCCCCACATCTACCACCTCATCCCCGCCCATCATGGACTCAATGTCCCAGCAGGCGGGCGGGAAGGGGGAGATTTGCAGGCCAAGTGAGAGAGGAGAAAGACAATCACACCCCACTGGGAGGAAAACACTAACCAGACAACCCAGCGTTAGGCCTCCAATTCGCCGTACAGACCCCATCAGGCAGCTTGCCAGTTTGCCAAAACTGAACAACACAGACAGACGGCAACAGCAACATGCTGCTAAAAAAAACTCACTTAGCTGGCCATCGGGCACCAGTCCAGTGCCCACGTTATCAGTCAGAACCGGAGTACCGGTACTCTCCTTGACAGTGGAGAAGTGCCGGTACTCTGCTTGGTAAAAATAAAAAGTGCCGGTACTCAGTACCGGCGAGTACCGGCCCATTTAAAGCACTGGCCCCTAGTACACCAGGAGCGGCCCTGGTTTTTTCTCAAACAGTTTGCAAGCATAAATGACCTTCCTTACCTTCACCTAGTGACAAGCCAGCTACTGCCCATTACACAGTGAATATTACCAGTACAAAACAACCAGCACACATCTGCTTTCACAGTCTCTGCGAGAAATCTGTGCTCAAACAAACACTCCCATGAGAGAAAGCTATGTGGTCAGTATAAGCATAAGGAACACAGGAAGTAAAGAAAACTATTAGTAGCCCATAGCTACGTAATAAGATTATATACAGGCCTATTCATCTCTAAGATCTTTTGCTGTTCAGTTAGAAAAGTCACTTATATAAAGGTACATCAGAGTGCAGAAGCAGACTGGATATGGTCTTCCCTGCCTATTTAAAGCAAAGAGACAACTAGCTGGTCAAGGCTTCTGGTCATTTCAGTATCTACTTGTTGATTGCATCGAAGGACCAGCCTATGCTCCTCGAGAGACACCATTAATGCAGTATTCTTGATCACAGACTGCCAAGGAACTGGAACGCCCTGCTGTAGGAAAGACCTGTAACATATTCTAACATAGAAGGTTAACTCTTCACATTGCAGACAACTATCTTAAATTAGAGAAATCTTTATTTGATCTTCATTACAGTTGACTGAATTTGTTCCAGTAAAAGTAAATACGTACACACATATATATGTGAGCTCGGCAACTCTAGGGCTATTACCTGTCAATCGCACAGATGTTCTTCATGTGTACATATTTCACGGTCTTAGGTGAAGAGGATTTAAATGCATGTTTGATTTATGCGAGTGTAATTTGTGGATTTGCTGGCGTTGGTATGAAAAAGCACATTTCTAGACCTGATAAACGCCCATCAAGAGAGAGGGGAGGGGATGCTCACGTTGAGATTCAGCGGCTTCCACACATCTTTCAGTTCATGGCGCTCGTGTTCCCTCTGACAATGCGGTGTTTTCAGACGAAGCACCTGTTCTCACAGCGCCCCAGGAAGAGCCGCGGTGATGATGAGGTGACTGTCGAGAGCGCGAGGACGAGGCAGCAATCGGCGCTCTGGCGACCTCCCTGCCGCGAGAAGCTGCACGTGACGAACACCAGGACGCCGATGAGGCGAGGGCGCACCTGCTTCCTTTAGAAAATCAGCCCCATTGTGCGCAGCACAGGGGCCTCTGGCAGCCATTAGCCCAGAGTCTCTGAAGGGAATGGGCAAACACCTACGCCACATTTATAGATTGTTTAAGGATGTCCGTAGACAGCCGTTTTAAGAAGCTATCCAGCTTTTCATATATATAAACCTTCATTCGAGACTTGAGATTCGTTCTGCCGTCTGCCGTCTCAGTATTTGAAGATAAGGGAACTAAGGCCTTGTGAGAAGAATCGACTCGAGCCTTTTACCCAAAGACTCTTGGTAAAATAAGGAGAATAAATTATGAAAAACAATGGGGGGCTGAACTAAAGGGCTTCTCGGGGTCCAACTCATAATTGTTTGTTTGGTATAGTTTGGAGTTATGAGTACTCGGTTTTCGGTAACTACGTGGTCGATTGGTTGATGTTCAAGGGGCTCATAATGAGGCCCTTTGTCTGCAGCTGTCACAGCAAAATAACTAAAACACGCGAAATATTCTACCACTTAGCATTGCATCCAATAAAACCTTGGGTGGATTAAAAAAATAATAATAAATAAGCAAGGGCCCCATTTCGCAGGCCATTCCCTGGAATGAACAGGCAGAGGCTTGCCTCCGAACACACATCTCCGCACCTTCTCTCAGCTCACCTGAATCACCTACAATGGAGCTACCTCCGCCAGGCTGGTTCCAAGTTGTTTGCTGAATTAGGGAGTGGGTGTTAATATGTGGTGGCAAGGGATAAGAGACAGATGGGAGGGCAAGGAAGGGGGCTGATAGGGTGCTAAAACCCGGGAGTGGGTAAAAAATTCCACTTCGCCAGCGGAGTTTGCAGAGTTTTGCCCATTCTGCTCTCTGCTTGGAGCACAAAGTTGTGAAAGCTGCTGCTCGAGTAAAAAATCTGCTCGAGCAGCAGAAAGAAGCTGCGCCTTCTGGCATGCCACGTGGTGCTGTTTACTCAGATTTTACAGCGCAAGTCAAGCTCCTGGAGCAAAAAACAGTTGTGGCCGATTCAGGTAAGCGCAGTGGAGCGGGCGGTGGATTGGGGCGCGGGGAGGTCGACAGATGACTGCATAGGTTTGATTTAATTTGACCTATTCTGTCATCTGTCAACTTCCCTTCACCTACGCTGCCTCACCGCACTTACCTGTGGCAAAAAACTCAGCATGAGCAGCGCAACTTACTGAATTTTGCCACTTGCTGAACTTCGCGGAATCTTGGTGAGTTTTGTGTAGTTCCACCCACCCCTGCTGAAAACATCAAATGAGGCTCATTAAAAATTATTAGAAGCACTTTACACAGAATCACTGGCGTCAAGAGAGGCATTGCTGTTTGCTGGTCGTGTACACAGAACCTTCTTTTTGTTGTCTTAATATTGGCGCCCTGGGCCTGGACCTAGGGTGACCAACTGGCATTGGTGCAAATTCAGGACGGTGAGTGTTAAAATTCAGGACAAAGGGTCGAAATTCAGGACACAAATTCAGGACAGGAGGTCAAAATTCAGGACAAAACTTCAGGACAATTGGATACGGTTTACAGACTCATCAGAGGTCGCGCAATAGTATATAAGTAAGCCCAGCCATATCCAAACATATTCAACAATTTGCAAATCTATCCACCATGCATCCTTCCATCTATCATTTCACTCATCCATCCCTCCATCCACCCTTTCACTCATCCATCCATCCACGCTTTCACCCTATCCATCTGTACACTCATCCATCCACTCTTCCACCCATCCATCCATTCACTCATCCATCCAGCCATTTACCCTTTCACCCATCCAGCCATCCTTTCACTTACTCATCCATCCACTCACCCTTCACCCATTCACCCTTTTAGTCATCCATCCATCCTCCCTTTCTCTCTCCATCAACCCTTTCACTTAGCCATCCTTCCTTCCATCCATCCACCCACTCATCCATCTACTAATCCACTCATGAATCTATCCATTGACCCTATCACTCATCCATCCTTTCTCTCATCCATTTATCCTTTCACTCCATCACTCATCTATTTATCCTTTTGTCCATCTACCCTCCCTTTCACTCACTCATCCATCCTTGCATCCACCCTTTCACTCATTCGTCCATCCATTCACCCTTGCATTTATCAATTCATCAACCCATCCATCATGTCGCTCATCCATCCACCCACTCACTCATCATTCACCCTTTCACTCATCCATGCTTTCACCCATCCACCCTTTTACCCATCCAGCTACACTTCCACCTATACATCCAGCTGTTTCCCTTTTCTCTCTTCCATCCTTCCACTCACTCATCAATCTATCCATCCTCTCTCATTATCCATCTATTCAATCTTTCATTCATCCATTCGCCCTTTCACTAATTCATCCAGCCACCCACCAATCCCTTCACTTACGCACTCGCCCACCTTTTCATATTAATTTTGAGCTGAGCCTTTTTGACAAGAGGCCCATCAAGAACTTCACCTGCGCTGTATGAGCCATTCCTGGACGGGGACAGACGCCACCCAGGGAAGAGATAGGCTCCACCACCGGGAGCGGGGAGTGGGGGTTGGGGGACAGGAGCCATCACAGGCGGCGGGGGGAGGGGGCGGGAGCCATCACACGGGCGGGGAAGGAGCCATCACAGGAGGGGGAATAGGATCCACCAGGGTGGGCACAGGGGTAGGCGTGCAGTATTCTGGTATCATCTTGGTCACTTTCAGGGTGGGGTAGGGCTCCTCACTGCCTCCTGGTCAAGACAACGAGAAATCAGGCTCTTTCCAAAATGTTAGTTTTGCCATCCCCCACTGTGATGTACAGTACTTACAGGAGATACTCCAGGAGACTGATTGTCCTCCATACTTTGTTAATCTGTGTGGGTGCGATTGTGCCATTTCTTTATTTTATTAAAATTAAGACTGCATGTTTGAAGAACCGAGGTTTGTTCACAATGTAGTGACAATATTTAAGCTGTGTGAAGAGAGCCAGTGCTGTGCCGTCGTGTAATCAGGGCCGGTTCTAGGATGTTTGGGGCCCCTGGCTGAAAGGAAATGTGTGAAGCCCTCCTAAATCGCAGAGACGTGGCGCATTCAGGGCGGTTTGCATCTAAATAGATGCCCCTGCTCCTGAAGCTGCAGCCCCTCCCTCTCGGTCACCTTCAAGCGCCTCCTAATGGGTCATCAAGCGCTGAAGGTGTGAGGGTTGCCATCCCGCTGTGCCTCTCCAATAATGCTGGTTTCTGAGCTTTGGAACAGAGTCAAGAAGGGAGGTGGGTGGAAATGGTGCCGGCTGTAGGGTAGTGCGACCGGTGCCTGGGGTTAAAATTACGGACAAATGGCGTCCGTTAAAGAATCCTTCACGGACAACGGACAGGCGGCCGAAATTACGGACTGTCCGTGAAATTTACGGACGGTTGGTCACCCTACCTGGACCCAACTCACTCATGTCGAAATTCAGCCCTGATTACACCCCTGTCATGAAAAACTCATCTGTTCTTGAGTTCACACGTAATGAGTCCTGAGGGGTATAAAGTTTTTTATCGTGTAAGTGAAATCTGAAGAAGATGCTGATTAAAGTCCTACCAACAGTTTCTGAGTTTTATGTATTGCTAGGCTCCAGTTTTCCCCGCATATTTTCACAAAGGTTTCTCAACAGTTAATTTATAAAGCATTTTCAAACTCGTGGTGATCTTTATTTTATCTCAAAACAGCCTAGATAGAGAGCAGCAGTCCTCAGTTTATCAAAATGTTAAAACAAGGAAACGCATAATACCATGTAACTAAGACTTGGTATATCAAAGCATTTTTGTTGATTACTTTGAGAGAAAAGGAGGGGCAAAAGGTCTCACAACAAATAATTTTACACTTTAACACGAAATATCATGTTTTAGCTTTACTGAGCCCGTGATAGCTCTGGTTGAGCCACATCCAGGCAGCATTTGTCATTTTTACAGTCTATTATCAGTGAACTGTAACTCACACATTTACAGTCAGACTGTTCGTGCTTGCTAACGGGACCCTCTGTCCTGAATTAATCAAGCGAGGTCTCTCAACCTCTTCTGACAGGTACATCCAAGAATACTTTGAAACACGAGTCAGTGAGATCTGTGTTCTCAGCAAGTCTGGACAAAATGCGAGAAAAAAGTAATAGAGATGAACAAGATGTATGCTGCCACTTTTAAGGGCTGTACAGGAAAAAATGTGTTAGTAAGGAAGACAGTGACCTTGCCCTGAGAATTTAATAAGTTCTTAAAACAGCATTTCATGAAAGACATCGTCTTGGGGTGAACCTTTGCAGGCAATTTCAGTGTGGTACAGGGCCATAAACTGTTGTCCAAGATCACACACTGCCAAAGTAGAGATGTCTCCTGAATACATATCTAACTTTGAGTTCACTTGGGATAATTCTCAGTATGCCTAGTCTCCTCTACCTCAATACAATATTAACAAAGATCCATTAAAGACCTCAGCTGACTAGAGAGAAAAGCTAACTTTTTCTTTCTTCTTTGCATTCCTTCACCTTAGCTGGGTGTGGTTCCAGCTTCATCCCATCAGTACCTTCCCAAAAGTGCCAAGGAAACCTCCTATTGTATCCCAATGAATGACATGCCACAACGACCTATAAATCAGAAATGTAACAAATAGGGGTGTGGGAAATTCAGGTAAGTATGTGAAATTTTAGGAAAATTATGGGAAGCAACGCACAATTACGCGAAATGCAAACCTGTCATTTAGCACTGTGTCTTACCACAAAATGAATTCTCACGCCAGGTTTTGATGGAAGGATGCATTTCGCGGTAAATAATAGTGCAGAAAACACTAGTGGCGAGAGCATCAGTCGCTTGCCCTTTGCTCCTGGGCACTCCCAGTTAACTTTTGCCAGAAGAGCAATGCCCAATTACAGGACATTTCGTAATGGAATAATGTAGAGACTTTCCTGTAACAAGCGCAATGCGAAATACCTAATAATATGCAAAGTACATTATCGTAATTTAAATTTTGCCTGGGCTGATTAACAACAAAGGGTACACTTGGAGTAATGCAGAATACTACAAGTGATATACACATTTCTTCTTGGTTCTTTTTATGAGGAATATTCTTTTTTTAACTTTTTTTTGGGCGGGGGGGATTATCACTTTTTAACAACTGGCCACTTCTGATATAGAAGGTAGTCTGTGAGATGCACTACTCAAAGGGAGATGTCTTGTTAGGAACGTAAGGTTTAACATATATTTGAACATTGGAATGTTGGGAGCTCCATTGAAAACAATGGAGTGCTCTGGGCTTATAATGGCTGGTATAAGCCTGGAGCTCCAACATTCCAATGTTTCTTTGTTCACAGCTCTGGCTGTAAACAAAGGCTTCAGGGAGCCTGAGGGGATTCCATTCCCCTCACGCTCCCAAAAGGCTTTGTTTTTTTTGTTAGAACATTCTGTCCTCTAGTTACAGAATGTTCTAATAGCCTTATAGCCCTTCGTAGATGGGCTATACCGCTATTAAAGTCCCTCTCCTTTGTTAAAGGCCCTCGCCTTCGGCACGGGCCTTTAACGCTGGAGAGGGCCTTTAATAGCCGGTATTGCCCTCTACGGCGGGCTATAAGGCTATAGTATACACACAGGTCTATGTGATTGAAGCCTTACATCTGCCCACTATGATTGGAATCTATGACTCATACTCTACAGATCCATCTCTGCAATAAGTGCACAAACCCAAGTGAATTTGTTTTTTTAAATTGAAATATGTCACCATCATGAAACGCAACGATTTCAGCTTACACCCTGCAAACTTTCTGACAGGAATTGGAGCCTTCAATATGCAGGATCTACATAGTATTAGACTATCAGTGTATTAACCCACTAAGAATTTCACAAGGATGGTAACTAGTGACCTGCAGTGTAAATATACAGTTTTACAATCGGAACTTTAACCATATGTTGATTGTGACGCATATGATAACATTTAACACGGTCTTCATTTGTCTGCTGTTTTTATCCTATTTTCATCTATTTTTGGTCTCAATGTTTGCCACCTCTTTTAAGATGTAATTCTTTCTTGGAAGACAGCAATCACCCCTTTCATCCTTACTTTTCTCTCTCTTCTATCGTTTTCTTTTAAGCAATTATCTTCTTTTTCTCTAGCTCAGTCCTCTTTGATTTCCATATTTTAGCTCCTTCAGAACTCAAGGCTGTGTGTTTTTGTGCCGTTCTCTTTCATTTTATGATGCTTTGCCTTTCTTTCCCTTTCTGCCCACTTGGTATACCTCAGCTCTTTAACTGCATTTTCTCCTAATCTTTTTCCAACACTTTTTTGGTGTTTTGCCATTGCTTGCTCTTGACGTTCTTTCATCTCTCTCCATCCCTTTTTTTGACTCTACTCTTTTCTCTTGTTTTCCTTTTTCCCAACCTCTTTTCTTTTTCGAGTTCATGTGTACAGGAGTGACAAGTGCATTGAAATGATCATCATTTAACAGATGATCCTGAGTTGAAGAATATCTTTTTGCAAAGTGGTCCCACAGCATCACAAGAAAGATGCATAGGGAGCAAAGGGTAGAGTTTTGTGTAGAACCTTCTTTTGGAATCTCCTGACGTAGACCTAGTTTCGGTTTTTGTCTCTTCTTGTTAGTCTTTCTTTTACTTTTATTCCCTCAATGGGGTAGCCAAGCACTCTGCAAATCCCGCTCATTCATTCATATGTAAGAGGAAGGAGAAGCTCCACACTTTGGACAATCTCCTTACATGTTAATATCAAATAGGAGGGTTATGAAAGTTAAGGGAGGGACAAAGCATGGTGGTTTCCATTTACATCCTTAGACTCTGCTGCTGATGGGGAATTAAACAGGGACTAAAAAAGGCAAACATTGCTTTGAGAAACATGTTATCCTTCTATTTATGCTTTTTCTCCAAGGCTTGCAACCCTATCCGTTGGCAAGCATATAGAAATTCAAAGTGCTAGGGAACTCCAACAGCCATAACCCTGAGTAGGTAATCTGCAATGGAAAAGTGGCTTCACTAATCCAGCTTGACTCGGAAGGAAGTGGTGGATGTACCGTCAAGTGCTAGCTCAAGGGAAGTGGTGTAGTAGAGCTAGCCTATATGAAGTGCAACACATTTATCACTATTGATCTAAAGATGTCCAGCCACAGTTATGAGTAAACACAACTTTACAAATAGTTCAGGAACGTAAAATATGTTTACAGCATGAATGCTAAGCCAAATGGAATAAAGTACACAACAGAATACAACATAAACAATACACAATGAATGTAGCACAATATATGAAAAACCATGACCTTGCACTACAGCCATTGAGTACTATATGCATTAAATCCTACTTATAGCATTTCTGTTCACAAGATGATCACAATACTAGGCACAGTCTTGCAAGAAACGGCACCAGACAACAGCAAAGCACTTATAAAAGCGTTGGAAGGGTTGAGAAATAGTCGCAAACAACACAAGGATCTCAATCACTAACTGACCACAGTCAGTACCCTTCAAAATGGAGGATTCCCAGCCCTCCCAGAAAAGGTAATGAAGTTACTGTGTTACTATACTAATCTGTACCTAATATAGAACACGGCACCACTAATGACAAACAAAAGACAGTTTACCTGATAACATGCAACAAAGAGGATAGTGAAGTGGAGTTCGAAAAGTGTTTGTTACTGGGTCCAGTCTGCCTCTAGAAGTTTAGAATTAGTGTTGTTAGTCACACAAAATGGGTATATCACATTAAGGTCCACAGTCTCTTGGTCAGTGTTTACTCACTCGAATGTCAACCTCGATGAAGAAAGGGAAAAGGTTGTTGTCGGACTCCAAAAGAGAATGAGCGGAAAGGAAGAAAGAGCTTTTCCCAGGCACAACGCCATCTCATGATCTAGCTGGATACAAGCCAATTGGGTGATTGACACCCAAAAACAACAGATAGGTCAATTAATGTTTTAATTTCTTATTTATTAAGCTTTAGATCCACTCCTAGAATAATCTTGGCACTGAAGAGAGCAGCTGCTAATGAAGCAGGAGGAGAAGGAAGGCAAAGCAAGAGAACTCCTCGCAGGCAGAGAAAGTTATACACATTTTCCTGGTGGAAAGATGGTTTGGCAACCTACAGAGGTGGATGGAAGGCCAATCCTATGTGTGAGACCTACATACCATAAACTACCTGTCTCAGCATGCAAGAGTTTGAACCTTTGGAACTGGCAACAGAGAATGAAGTCTGTATGCAGTGTGCCTGGAAAATGCCTACCCAAACAATCTAGAATTTATCCTGATAAGACAACAGCTACGCACCAACCTGTAGCTTTTCATCCCAAGAGCGATGGGTTTGCATAAAACAACCAGGGATGGTACAGATGAAGTTCCTGGGGCCTGCCCTCTTGAGATTTCATGATGGTTAGACCGAGTGAGGCTCTCCCCTCTCAGGGTACACCAAAAGGATGGCCGTTTTATACACCATTTTCCATTTTGAGTGTTTTTCTGGGGGTCAGGGGCCACACAACCTCTTGAAAAATCAAAAATAGGGGGAAGCTTTAATTGACAAGGAAAAGTAGTGGGTACGTCACAGCTGCACAGGTTATTGGAGACATTCGTCCTCATGTTTTCTGTTTATAGTGCTGCTCTAACATCATTGGAGGACAAGGAACATAAGGGCAGCACCTTGGGTAGCAAACAGCAAGTTAGAGGTAGTAGCTGCGAATTAATGAGGTTGATGGGCATGAGCCCAACAAGTCATAGAAATGTAGAACTTCTTGATATGAAAACATTGTCTAAGATATTACAAAAGTCGTCCTCAGAGACTAAGAGGATTGACTTTATTGTTTCTACAGCAGGCATGAGTTATTCACGATTACATTTTTATGGCATGTCTGAGTTAGACCCTTACATCTGACCTAAATGGAATCTTCTTCTAGTGGCGGAGTCCATGGAGAAATAGAGCACATATAGTGAGAATATACATGATTTTCCAAAAGCTGTACCTGCATTCTAATAAATGTTCTCAGTCAATTGTCTTGCAGACATTTAGGGCTTTGCCAAGGTTTTTGAAAATGCCGCACTCATCACAATCTCAATTTCAGTTTAAACTCTATAAACCTCGCATCACTGCTGCATTAATGATGGTTAATTTCAGCATTGACCATGGATCCATGGGTACTGAATAGGGTCTTGAGGTTCAGATGCCTGCAGCACTAGGATGCTGCCTCTGGACAGATGGAAGCTGGGCGCTCTTTAATTAGGCGGGAAGAGAGCTGCCATTCGTTTCAATGCATAGGGAAGGACAGAAAAAAAGTTAGAAAATTGGATTTAATTGTTTCTACAAACATTTAATGATTGTGCCTTTGAGTTTCCAATTGCCTTGATGGATATTGATATGTCCTCCAGCAACACTACATAATGGTCACCTTTCAATTTTTGCACAGAACAAAATGCTTTCAGGTCTATGTAACAAAAGCACAGTGGTGTTAGAAATGAAGTTACAGGCTTGTGCTCTCAGCAGCGTTCTGTCATTTAAAAAGGTCTGAGAGTAGCAGAAATCCACTGGGATATCCAGCACAGAACTTTCTTTTCATGCTTTAGAAAAATACCTGTGAAAGCAAAGAGGATATTAAATGTAGGGCACTCTGTGCAACCATCACAGTGGTTTTAAACTTCTCTGGTAGATACTGAAAGAGTTTAAGTAACATTTTGTTGACAGTCTAATGGGTACCTAGTGATGAAAACACATTGATCTGTGTTCTCTGCATGGACCTGGAAGATTGGAGGAGAGTAACACTTTTTATTATGAAAAATCTTACCACTCACAAGCCACTGCTTGAAGCGTTGTTTTGAAGAATCTCAAGAAAATAATGGAGAGTTACACAGATCAATTTAGGGGATATTTTTGTCGTTATGCAATGTCTACACAACTTGTGCGGTAATACCGAGACAGTCATTGTCCTCCAAATAAGGTTTGGCTTGTTTGAATGAATATTTTACAACTTTTGCCACTATGATGATATTCTCAAGCCAGCATTTTTACACCAAACTACACCATTCTTTTCTTTGAGAATGATATAACGGAAGCGCTGACAAAAAACTGAGCAAATGTACTATCACCCATAATGGAGTGTCATAGTTCCCTGATTGGGACTCCTAGATGATGCACAGGATGTGTAGTATACAGCAGAGGCCCATCGTTAAGGGTGGAGTGAATTGAAGTAGGTGCATGAATGCCGCCCAAGTTCACAAAATAGTGTTACTTACCTCAGATTTACTTCCATGTCTTTGATATTTTTTTTCGTCAGTACAGAATTGTGAAACACAACCTGCAATGTATTTTCTCTCGTAAACAGTTATGACCACATATTTAGGACATTCATTCTCAGGGGATACATCTAAATTGTCTTTTACTGAAGACTCTACGTGGAAGAAGCAGATGAAATTTAGGGTAGAAAACAGGGGTAACCGAGGATTACTCTGGATAATCTGGACCTGAATTACCAGTATCCTCAATAATTCCTCAATTCTAAGGGACCCACAGATTCCTAGTTAGAATCAGCTTGTAATTCCATCTAAGCCCTTCCCTCATTTACTGCTACCCCCAGTATAACTCTGGTGGAATTACCATACAAATCACTGACTCCAAGAATGAGAACATTTGTGGTTCATTGAACATACTGAATCACAATCACTGGGAAAATCGTTGGTACACTGATTTGGATCTCTACAACACGCAGACCCACTCACATTGCTTCCACCATTCCCTACAGTTTCTTTGTAGAAGCTAACTCTATCTACACCTTTGTCAAAGAAGAGAAAAAAACAATTTAGATGAACAGGGTTTCATAAATGCTAATGCCACCCCCAAGAGAGATCACAGTGTTCTCCAGGCCAGGCTACAACCAAACAGCAGTTCTGGCAACAAATTTAGGGCCTCATTTATGACAAGTGTTGTATCACTGGTTGAAAACAGTGATGCAAAACTTTTCATTGCACCCTCCTAGCCACACCTTAGATGAGCCGTATTTACAGTACGGCGCTCCATGTCGCAAGGATTGACCAGACACGTCTGGAATCCTGACGTATCTGGTGGCGCAGTTATGGTGTATTGCTGGAGTGTGTCACAAAACAGATGCAACTCTAGCAATGTGTCATTACACATGGGCGAGTCCCATGTAGAAGGGCCTGCATCAGTCCTTATGCCTGCTGTGAAGCAGGTGTAAGGATTTGACGCTGTGAACTTGTAACAGTGGCACAGGGAAATCTCATAGATTCCACTGTGCCACTTCTACAAACCTTTTGTATGGGGGAATGCCCACCCTGCATACATTATACCTGACACAG
The DNA here is from genome assembly GCF_964263255.1 of Lissotriton vulgaris. NCBI lineage: Eukaryota > Metazoa > Chordata > Amphibia > Caudata > Salamandridae > Lissotriton > Lissotriton vulgaris. The sequence continues at coordinate 1,183,459,678 of NC_141695.1, read as the reverse complement.
GTATAATACGGCTCAGTGGTTTGCAAAGTGACACATCTGCCTAGGCAAGTAACTTTGCAAATATGGCACAGTGTGTCACATTTTTTACGCCACAGCAGCGCCACAAAAAGTAATGCAATGGCGGCAAATGGCCTTCATAAATAAGGTCCTCAGTGCTTAATTTGTAAAATAATAAGTTTCACTGCCCAAAGCCTTTCTCAGTAGCCGTCTGTTAGTGCTACTGAACGTCGGCATGCTGAATACAAAGGCTGCTTTGTCTTATTCCACTTCATGCCTCTTTAACCTACCAGTGGACAAACCGTCCACCTTCATCTCATCCGTGCTGGCTCCTGCTTTCTCCCTTTGTCACATTTTCCCATCTTTCTATAGCTTCTTCTTCCCCCTTCCGCTTTTTTCCCCACCCTTGCTCTTGATGAAAGTCTGATGAGCAAATCAACAGTCCTAGCCCCAAACATGATTGCTTGTGGGCCCCACCTGCAACCACAGGTAAAATTAAGCACTGGTAAATTGCTCACACTAGCCCCGCACTGTAGCAGGCGGGGTGTGACTAGAATGGGGGCATGGTTGGGTTGTGCCAGCAAGGGCCGAACTGGCCGTAGCGGGCACCGGGCATTTTCCCTGAGGACTGTAAGGGTGGGGAACATTTTTTGAGTGGTGGGGACCATTTTTGTTACTGTGCGCCCCGGTTTGGCAGCAGTGCTGCAATATCGCCCCCCTGTAACAAAAGCAGCAGTAGTGCTTCTTACTAGCACTCTCCCCCAATCCCCTCCCAAGACTGGTCCAATCGAATTGCCATGGCTGGTTTGTGCTCCCAGTCCAGCCCTGGTGCCAGTTCATCCTGCTTGAAAGCAGCTGGAGGCCCTGAGTGGTACAATGGCCATTGTGGCCCTGGTGCTCTCGGGGGAGAAAGGTTTGGACTGGCACCAGTATGCTGTTGGTAGACCATGGTATTTTACAGAACAATGGTCCCTACTTATGCACAATTTCAAACTGATAATCAACACACCTAATAAGTGTAGTGTTTACTGTCCAGCCGGACAGAAAGCTTTTTATTAAGCGTATAAATTCAAAAATATAAAAAAAAGTTGTAAGAACACACAGTAACAAGTGGGCACAGCCGTGACCCACAACATAAAGGACAGAACAACGAAAGCAATGGCCAAAGGGCAAAGCTACAATAGGTCTGTGAACTTGTTTTCAGTTTTTACAGACATGAATTTTTTGAAAACCAAAACTTTGCATTTTTACAGTATATCTGTGTCATATTGCATAAGAGGTTTTTTCAAAAGTCGACGACGTTTGGATGCCTCACTACACTCTGGGCATCATCATCAGGACAAAAGAATGCACATTGTTGCCTTATAAATTGTTATCACTAAGCCTTTCTACATTACTCAATGGGGGATAGTAGAACACATTTAGAAAATGAGGAAAGAAAAAGGGGAAAAAGAAAAACAATACAAACATTATGTTTAGGCATGTTTAAAAAGACTGATCTTCAGCTTGGTGTCTGTATACATTTGTGAAACCAGAGTGATTTAATTCTTAATGGCATCGTGGTGAACAGCGTGTTTACAGTTATAAGAACAGCTGTGAACAAGTGCTGTGAAGGGTGTTTTGGCAAAACACCCTTCACAGCACGTGTTCTACTATCCCCCATTGAGTAATGTAGAAAGGCTTAGTGATAACAATTTATAAGGCAACAATGTGCATTCTTTTGTCCTGATGATGATGCCCAGAGTGTAGTGAGGCATCGAAACGTCGTCGACTTTTGTGTGTTGATTATCAGTTTGAAATTGTGCATAAGTAGGGACCATTGTTCTGTAAAATATGTAGACTACCCAAGGTCCCTGCAAACATACCTTTAGGGTTCCCTTGTCTGTTTTAACGTTGGTAGACCTAGGGGCACAGAGGCATGTGAGCAATCTTTTTGGTGGCCTCTGAGCGTGCAGCAACAAAACCACGTGGGCAAGCAGCTCAGGCCCCTGCACATACAAGCAGCTGCACGCCTCTGCTTATCCACGCGATAATGAATAGCACTGAACTTTGTGTTAAACCGTACATTAAATGAAGACTCCGTAGCACACGGCTATTGGCTAACTGCTGAACTCATTCCTCACACCCCATCAATTTCCTTAGGATTCGTAATGGCGCAGCCAGCCTGCCGTCTCTTTAGTTAAGGCCAAATACACTAAAGCACTACAATACTAAATCATTGTGTCCAAATGAATAAGACGAGCATTGTATTATGATTTAATTGGAGGCCGGGAGCGTGCATTCGGAATCTGTCTTAGTCAACGCAAAAAAGGACGGTGACAGAGTGGAAATGCGGAGGAAAAAAGCAAACTGTATAATTAAAAGCATTTGAAACCAACCTCGTTTGTTCAGAAGCAGAAGCAAATGTATGGGCTTTTTGTCAGCTCTGTGTGAAGTAAATGCGATCACTGATCATATAGACATGCACTGGAATGTATAATAAATGGTTACTTTGAAGGTTTGCACACAGAGAAAAAGTACAAGCTACAGCAAAAAGGAAAAAAAGGCCAACGTTGGTAGCAATTTAATGTGGCTTACAGTAAGGGTGTGTGAAATTGCATAGTTTTGCCCTCGCAAATTCCCTGTAATGCTTGCGGATACTACTAGTACTGCCCATGGTTCTCGAAGTTTCCCTCACATGGGGCCTCATTTATGAAAAGTGACGCATCACTGCGTGAAAACAGCGATGCGTCACTTCTCATTGCGCCCTCCTTGCGACATGTTGATGCGTCATATTTATAATATGACGTATCATGTCGCAAGGAGTTACAGATGCGTCAGTATTTCTGAGGCATCTGTATGGCGCAAAAGTGACGCATTGCTGGAGTGTGTCACAAAAGTGACGCAACTCCAGCAATGTGTCCTTTCACATAGGGCAAGCCCCATGTGAAATAGCTTGCATCATTCTTACGCCTGCTGTGAGGCAGGTGTAAGAAATTGACACATTTGTGTCCTAGAAGTGGCGCAGGGAAATCTCATAGATTCCACTGCGTCATTTCTACAATGCTTTGTTGCGTCAATACGCCCCCCTTGCATACATTATACCTGGCGCAGGTATAATGTGGTGCAGGGGTTTACAAAGTGACGCATCTACTTAGATGCGTCACTTTGTAAATATGGCGCAACAAGGCGCATTTTTTACGCCACTGTTGCGTCACAAAAAGTGACGCACCGGCGGCGTAAAAGTGACGCACAGCCTCATAAATGAGGCCCATGGTTTTCAGATAGGATCGTGACTATTGCTCCCTATTAAATAGTTTTGGAAAACATGGCAGCCAACATTCTTTGAGGGTCCAAGGCAAAGATTTTAAAGCTAACTCTTGGGTAAAATAGTACTAACGTTTCCGACATCGACTAAAACGTAAGAGGAAACCCTGCCATTTCTGGGTGAAAACAATGCAAGGGAGTAAACAAAGTGGAAGACAGCAGCTCCACAAGCTAGGCAGGCTAATACCTATGCAAAACTTCATTCACATAATAAAAGTTCACACAGCCCTATCTTCCACAGGGTATGTATGTTAAACAAATCAACCAAATTTGAGCAAAGACCTCTGTACGGATCCTGTCCTTACTCAAGTAGTCTGCATTTTCTTTGTTATCCAGCCTCCTGGCTGAATTCTGGAGTGGATTTGAATAATCGTATTTCTCTTGCCATCTGGCACTGGCCCTTTGCTATCAAATCCCCAAGGATTCATTTTAAAATGGATCCTATCCAGTTTACAATATCGATGCAGTATTTAGGACACATGTCGCAAACTTGTCAAGTACAACTGTTTGCCCTCTTCTCCTAATAGACCATCAGTGTCTACTCTCCACCCCGTAAATATATGTGGTTTCGTAGAGCAGGCAACACTCTCATTCTCAATATAAAATGAATCTGCACATCTGTCGATGTAGATTTCAAGATATGCAGATTTCACTAAGACATTGTAAAGCCTTGTGAAAACGCAGGAGGCCCTAATGGTAAATGAGCAGCTACTGAATGTTGTCTCTGTGTGGTCTATTTGGTGCAACTTCTCGAAGAGAGTGTTTTCCACAAGAAAACACCCTTAGGCATGTGAAAACGAGGTTATTATATTTCGCAAGCAGAGTAAACGCTGCATAGTGACATGTGATAGTTTTGGGGAATCTTAAGCCAAATTCTGGACCGCAAAAATTAGGATGTGGCTAGCCTCCAGTCCGCACACTCCAAGGAAGCTTGGAAAAGAGTCTAAAAGGGGTCTTAAGGTATGGGCTAGTCAATAGCTCGGAATCAGTCTAGGGCAGAAAGAGGTTGAGAGAATCATCTCCACCTCCATAGAGTTGGTGGATGAAGTCGGAGGAGAAAGTAAACTTCAATAACACAACAATACAGAAGTAAAAGGCAGATTATCGAGGGGAAAGGCAGAAAGCGAGAAACTGAGTGAACGACTGTAGTGGAGTCTGGAAACCACTAAACTGCGAATAAGAATATCTAGACTCAGTTGTAAATACTGCAGCAATAGCTATTGCAGCATATGAGAGCAGAGATGGGTGGAATGGTGGTGAGGGGATCCAAATATATCATTGTGTGGCCTCGCGAAAATGTAGCTTGTATCAGGCGTGAGACAAGAAGCCGCAATATGTCTCTGTACCTATTCTGGCACCTGCACTGTACCATCTCTGCCAGGACCCAAGAGTTCTGCAGACACTTTAAAACTCTTTACTGATTTTACTTAGAACACCAATTTAGTCCCAGCGACATGACACGTATACATTTTAAATGCATCACTCTTAATTACAGTAATCAGCATATTTCCTTGTTAAGTAATGAATGTTAATTAGCTGTAACATGTTCTGATTCAAACCATTATTCAAAGTGTATGATGGTATTTTTTAGGTCAAACAAACTAATGACCCTTTGCTATAAATTATCACTTCTTCTGCTCGATCTAATTCTCTAATCAGCCAATGGCCTATTAATGAAGTCACTTGGCCTTGGTAGTTAATTAATCCTTTTCCATTTTATTGCCAACTGAGCTTTGTCAGGTGCCAGACCCACGCGTTTGCATGTCCATGTTTCTGATAGTCCTGCATTTGGGCTAAGTTTATTTTTTAGGTTTGCTTTTACCTAATGTTCTCTTACGGGCATACACAGACAATATTGCTAAACATTTTGCCACATCTTGCCAGAAGGCTTCGTTAAAATCGTACTGGAGGCATTCCACAGATTTTGAGTATACATTACATTTAGTACAGACAATGTAAACGGAACTTTGCAAATATTTGAATTAGATGAGCTGAAATCTCTTGTTTCAAGTGGTCTAGTTTAGTATATGTGCAAACTGGAGTACGTCAAAAAAGTTCCAAGGGTCTCCAACCAGCAGCTCGTGAGCTACTGTAGCTCTCCAGCTACCTCTGAGAAGCTCACCTGTGTGCATCCCAGCTTAATACATTAGAAAGCTTTTGCTTGGTTGAATTATTATACATATAAAAAAAAGTACATTATACAGCGCTAATAATATTAGCACCTGTCAATGGGTTTCATTGAACATAAGTAGCTCTCAGTACAAAAATGTTTGGAGACCCCTGGACGGCATTTATAAGCAGGTGATCTATAGCACGCTCCTTAGAGGTGAATAGTCTAGATGTCCTCTCTGCTCTTCTGCACAACTCCACTGTACGAAATTCACTGGTGCTGGGGTCACCAATAAGCTTTTTGCGGGTGGGCAGGACAAGTCATTCTAATAATTAAGGCTGTTATTATGAATGTCATTATGCTCACATTCTGGTTTGTCTTTTTGTGATCTTGGGACTATCACAGTGATCACATTCTTGTGGCTCTTGGGGGCATCATATTATCAAGGGTGCTGTTGTAAACGTTTAACTGGCTGGATATAAGTATATCACCAAGTTCTCACATTTGCCTAGAGTTATTTTACTTTCCACCAGTGCTTACTTTGAGGCAGTGTTTGCAGGTTGGCCCATCAGCATTCATTCTTCAGTATCAGCAATTATTTTTTTTTGTTAAATATTTTTTTTATTGAGGATAAGCAATACAAGAATACAAATAAAACCATTTTGTTCCTATGAAGGAAAAAGTATACAGGTATACAAGCAAAGTATCAGTAGAATAAGTGATACAAAAAAGATTTTATAATTTTTATACTACTAAACTTGAACATAAGACTATGAAGCAAAATACATAAGAAGAATATAACGGAGACAGAGACATTTGTATTAGTGAATTAAGAACCTGCGTGAAATAAGAGAAGGTAAACAGTATTCATGAAAAATACTTAAAATTTTTATATAAAAAGGATATTGGGGACAAAAGAAAGAAAGGGGATATAGAAAGAAAAATAATATAGAAGGAGAGAGAGAAAAAAAGACAATAAATAGTATAAAAGAGAAAATTATTAAGAGGGTGAATCCGATGATAGAAAAGAAGTGAATGGTAGCCAGAGTAAATCAGATTTAATTTGTAGGTGAATTGAAGCATGGGGCACCGAGGCAATTCTATGTTCATCACATATTGGATTCCACCAAAGTAAAAATGACAATTTAGAGTTGTCTTTCCAGCTTGTTAATATCACCTTTAAAGCAATAGCAATAAATAGATCAAATAAAATTGATTAGGAAATAATTTGGTCAGTCAGGAGACAAAGTACCTAAAAATACATTGTGAATGTTAAATTGAATTTTATAGGAAAAAATCAATACACATTTTAACCAAACAACTTTCCAAACATCATGAACCTTGGGACAATAGAACAATAAGTGCATTAAAGAACCTTCAGCAGTAAGACATGGCCAACGAGATGAAGAGACTGATTGGTTAAACTTATGTAAAAGAAGGGAAGTAATAACAACTCTATTGTAAATAAAATATAAGGATTATGTAATATTTGCTGCTTTGGAAGTTTTGAAAAGTATTTGCCAAAATTTGTCCCACTGAGAAACAGAGAGTGTTTTAGAAAGATCCTGTTCCGATTCTAGTTCAATATTCGATTTAACATGTGTGCAGTTAGGAGTAGATAAAGAATTATAAACAAAGGAGGCACTGGGAATAGTGTCAGATGAAATTTGGTACAAGGGAGTATCCAGAAGGATGGAAGTAGGAATTGGATGAGAGTTGAAACTCTGTAAACAATCTTGAAGTATTGGAGCTAAAATGTTATTGTAACTTGCGGGGTAAGAAAAGGCAGGAGACGGGTCTTTGTTAGTGCAGGCTTTATTTGATGGCATAACAAGTCAGTACAAGTTTTCCGAGGTACGGCTCTCCGAGGGGATCTGCTCCTGTCAGTTCGGCACTTTTGTAGGATTCCTTCCTCCTTTCTTCGAGTTGGACTCCTCCTCCGCTTTCCTTCTTCTGACTCCGTAGTTTAACAGGCTCCGCCGGTAGGGAGAAACACAAGAGAGTGGGGTGTCAGTCCACACACTGTACTTAAAGATTAGTGATCTGAAGGGGAGTGAGGAAAACCAAAACGTGCTCCGGCTCAACAGGGAATTGAAGGGTAGTGATCTCCAAGGGACTAGGGGGGTTCACGGGGTGCCTCTACCCTTCCTCCCAACCCAACCCGAGATACGTTTACGCACCTCTGATAGCCACACACCTCCTGGCATGCGGCTGGGCGGCCCGTAGTGTCGTTGGCCTCCTGGCTCCTGCGCCTCCACCCGGTCCCCTCCGTCCTCCGCTTCCGATGTCCCCCGCCTCGCCTCCGATGTTACTTGCGTCTCCTCCGCCTCCGACGTTCCTCTCGTCTCCTCCGCCCCCAATGTTCCTCTCGTCTCCTCCGCCTCCGATGATCCTCGCGTCTCCTCTGCCTCCGATATCGTACTCTCGAGTCTGTTCTTTTCTTCTCTCCTGCTCCACGCCGCTCCTCTCCACACGCTGTCCACTCCTACGGTGTATAGACACACCTGGGCTCTCTTGCTGACGTCTTTTAAGGCGGTACCGGACTCCTCCTCCTCTGTGCACATGTTTGTCCAGTTAAAGGGCCCGGTACCTTCTTCTTCTTCGTCTCAACTGTACCGTTCCTCGTGCATGTTCTAAACAGGGGGCATTGTTGGCTGTGGAAACAAGAGGGAGGGGTCACAGGTCACAGGGGTCTTACGCCGATGATACACAGCTGATGGTCGCAATGGACGAAGGGCCTGAGACAACAAAAAAAAAAGCTAGATTGTCTCTCCGAGATGGCCCAATGGATGCACAACCACTGCCTAAAATTAAACGCTGGCAAATCTGAGATTCTCCTGTTTGGGGGAGCCAAACTTATATGGGACGCCACATGGTGGCCACCCTCATTGGGATTGGCCCCCACTCCAAAACACGCGAGGAACTTGGGAATCATCATGGACGACGCCCTGTCCATGAAGGACCATGTCCGATCACTCTGGGGCAAGGGTTTCGCTATACTTAAACTTCTCGCAAAGATATTCCCCTGGATACCCCTGGATTGCAGACGCTCAGTCACTCAGGCCCTACTGGTTAGCCGCCTAGACTATGGCAACGCATTATTCGAAGGGATGAACGAACAACTCTTCTTCCGCCTACAGGTCCTGCAAAATCAGGCGGCCAAACTGGTCTGCAACAAAGGCAAGCGAGACTCGGCATCGGAATGCCTAAAGAAACTTCACTGGCTACCGATGCGCCAGAGGGCTGCCTTTAAACTACTCAGTCACGCACACAGAGCTCTTCATAAAACTGGCCCCTACAATTCTCCAAGGGAAGATAGACTTCAACGTTCCCAATAGGAATCTATGATCGAGTCAATCAGCTCTGGCCAAACCTAAACGCATCTACAAAGTCAGAACAGGTGGCCGCGCCTTCTCTTACCTGGCAGCCAAAAGGTGGAATGATCTACCTTCCGACCTAAGACACACCACAAACTATCTTCAGCGCCGACAAAAACTGAAAACTCACCTCTTTCCTAAAATATAACCCTCCAGCAATGTCTCAGTAGTCTCTCCTGGTTCATAGCGCCGTGATATCCCTTGGGATGAGTGTCGCGCTTTATAAATTCCGCAAATAAAATAACAGGTTGAATGCTCACACCGGGGTTCAGAGTGCGTGGGCAACCCGACACCGTTACAGTTATACTGTTGTATGAAGGAATCAGGAAGGTTATAGGTCACTTGCAGTTGATGAAAAGGTAGGATCACATTGTTAGCTATCATTTCATTAACATAAAAAATACCCTTTGCCTTCAAGTGTTTGTAATAAAATGATTTGTGACGGAATTTGATGTGTTTGTTAAACCATATTGAGGAGGCAAGTAAAAAACGATATTTATCAACATTCTTTTAAAAAAGTGTGTGTATCAGATAACGAGATTATTTCAGAATTGGATATTTGGAAATAAAAGTACAATTAGTCATATATACAATCAGCACTTATTTTTATTCATCAGACTTTGGCCAGGAGCAACAAGGAGAACATCACACAATGGGGAAAGAAATAGGAAGAGAAAGACAGAAAAACCATGACAAAGAGGGAAAGCAGAAATCTACAAGCTGAGATAAAGGGGCAGAGAGTGTCTAGTGGAGTATTAAAAAGAAATTAGGTGGAATCAAGACAACTCAGCCTTGGTACCCAGCACCCCTGACCTTGGATAGCCCGTGCCGCTAGGTGAGTGTGGGGTCCCTAGAGCCGTCTGTCCAGGTGCTGCTTCTTGGTGTCCTTCTGCCAGGTGATCTCTGATTTGGTTTTTTGATTGCCGCAAGGGTCTTAAAGCTGCCATGAAGTTCTGGGGTGCAAGAGGGGGGCAGCCACAGAAACTGTCATTCTCCCGAGGGTGCCTATGCTCTTTAATGCCAGCAAGCACCATAGCAGGTCTAAGGGGTTTGAGCCCATACAGTCAGCTCCCCGCGCCCTTTATAAAATGAGAGGATCAGCATCTTCTGCACTCTCTCATGCCCTGCACCACAAGCTGTTGACGGGTCAGTCTCTTCAGTGCATTCCCAGAGATGCTCCAGAAGTACTGGGAGCCACATTTGCACAGCAGGAACTTCTACTGCCTAAAGATGCCAGGTCGGTGGGGAGTAACCGTTCTGTTTGCACCATGAGTCATAATGTTGCATATAATGCATATGTGAGTGCAATGAGCATCTAAGATACGATGTCAAGTAAGGGCGGTGAGACACTTAAATGAATGCAAACTCATGAGAAGAGAGTTGGAGGGCTGGCTGCAGCTAAAGCACACTGTGTGAAACAGCCTTGAGGCTTCTGCTCATTTGCTGCAATGTACAGTGTACTTGAAGACCAAGGGGCAGATTTACAAGCCCCTTGCACCGCCGTTGCATCACGTTGCATGACGCACCGGTGGCGCAGCCTGCTAAGTGATATTTACAAGAACAAGTAAAGTCACCCTGAGTGACTTAACCTGTGCTTGTAAATATCACCCCTGTTCATGCAACACTTTGCGTGTTAGGGGCGTGACATGGGTGTTGCGGTGGGTGTTCACACGCAACACCTATTTCCACTGATGCTTTTCCAGATTTACGAGAAATCGTATATCTGGAAATGCGTCAAAATGCTAAGCCACCCTAGGGGCTGCATAGCGAAGTGCAACGAGGAGAAATGGTTTCATTTCTCCTTGTTTGTTTCCACTTTCAATAAATGATTCATTCTACAGCACACAATGGAAGGGGAAATCACCTCCATTGATTGCTTTTGTGCAGGAAGGGGCCTCTTCCTGCACAAAAACAATCTTCCCACAATACAGCAGTTTATGAGCCAGCACAGGGGAAAGCACAGAGATGTGACATATTGTTGTAAATATGTTGCATCCCTGTGCTTTGAAACGAATGCAGCGCGGCACAGCAAAATGACTTGCAGACGCGCTGCGTTAGTTTCTCGTAGATCTGCCCCTAAATCTTAGCACCCTTAGAGCTTTAAGGGGGAGAAGGGATGAACCGCTTTTTAGGTTCCAAAAGTCATACTAGGTTCGGTCCGGGACAAAAATATTCCCAGGCATCAAAATAAAAGTGACCCCCACTAGTGAATCACATAACTAAAAAAAGTGTTCCCTATTTGCAAATAGTGCAGCAGGGGCTTAGCTTTGGGGGGTAGGGGGAGTGCTTGTGGTGTAACTCCCCTCCAACCCCCCAAATGGAAGTATTTTTGGCTTGGTGGTTGGGGACCCTGAGTTGGGTCTGATATATCTGTGTTGTTATTCGATAGCCAAGAATGAAGGACAAAAACAGTGACCTCTAATGTAAAACAAGAGAGAGAGAGAGAGAGAGAGAGATAACCTTTAAATACCTACGTTTAGGATGTGCACTGTAAAAGTTCCTCTTATCCTCTTAAGTTTGACTTAATAGACTATAATGTTGCTCCATCTATAATAGGAATCTAGGCCGCGTTTAGGGGTTACATGACTACTGACTTGCCTCTTAGTTCACTAATGGCATTATAGTTAGGGGACAACCCATTTATGGGTCTAAAAATTACCTCTTGTAATACATGTCTGTCTATGCAGTTATATAACCTGATGTACTAAGGGGAAAAGTTCTGCATGTTAAAGAAATATACTTATTCTTATATCTTTACAGGCTGGATTTTTAGGACTCTTTTGAGGCCACTTGCTCAATTGTCCCGTGCAATATTCTAGGGTCGTTGGAGATTAGAGTTGTGATGGGGAGTCATTGTTCAGAGAATGGGTGTGCACTATGTGTATCTCCTCCCAGTAATGGTCTGGGTGCGCACAGTCCCAGACTGATGACTTTTCATTCATGGCCACTAATATTAGTAACCTATTCATACATCCTATTATATACCATTAGCAAGAGCTCCCTCGTTGGGCTCTTTTATCTGGAGAGAGCGGACTTGACGTGACTTAATATTTTTAAACCAGTTTATTATGGTCAGGGTTTGGGACTTGATTTCCTATCGGGGGCCCCTGTTGAACGGTACAGTGACTGTCAAGGTTTGTTGTCAATGAGGAGGTTTTCTTGTATCAAGACCTGGATATACTGTTGTGACCAGGGTTTTCAGTCCTCTGAACAAGGGTTGTTCAGCAGGTGTTTTGATTCAGCTTCTCCTATGAACACACACTGTGATTGCTGAGTCAATTACTTTAAGACTGAAAAAAATACTGAAAGATTCTGAAAATCTAAAGCGTGGTACGAATTCGAATCCTTTCATTACCAGCTTGACCTTCCTCCCTGCCAAGGTCAGTAAATTGAGTACCATTAAATTTGGTCATAGTGACATCTTTTATTTACAGTACTTATGAATCGCTGATATGTTTTGTGAAATGCCACAAAGAACAGTGGTGCTGGGAACAACTTTCGACTGGGGTGCTTGTCAGGGGCACCAATTCACAAAAAGTATAAGGGTTTTAAAAAAAGTCCCGAGGTCACCGAAGGAGCGAGTGTAACAAATGAACAAAAACATTAAATGTGGAATGTATGTTTAGGGGAGGGAAGAGTAGATGCTGACACAATTTTCATAAATACATGGATAAAATGTATCAGCTTTTTGTAAAGAAAAGGAGCTATTTAAAACAGACAATTAATGAATCAGAGTAGTACAGAGTAGTTTTAGCTATGTGTGCACACAATTGTAAAAGTTATGTATTTTAGTTTATTTTCTCATCCTACTTTGAAACTTGTTTGCCACTATATTAAATAATTAAAAGACTCAAGTGAGTATAATTTTTTATAATATTTGCAAACTTAAAAATTATCAATTTCTTACCTTGATGCGTTTCACATGCCTCATTCTCACAGTGTCCATTAGGGCCTCCTCATAAAAGTGACATAGGTTTGTTAGTTAATGTGAAATTAGATATATGTGACAATACCAAGAGCAGTGGTTTCGTAAAAGTTGTTATCAAGGCTCTTTTTAATGACGATTGACCTTTCAATACATTTCAACAGCTGAAGGTGCTTGAAAGAAAACTGATTGAAATGCCTCATTGATTTACATTATTTCTGAACTTTGTCCAGTTTTGAGGGTGCTGCAGCACTCACATCACCCCTAGATCCAGCGCCATAAGAAAATATTATTAATTGGAAAACTGGCATTTCTCTGCTTTTATGTAAGCCCTCATCTTTCTATCTCCATCACAGATACATTGTATCCAATTAGCGAGCAAAGGAGCAGCAGGGGATTATCAAGAACAGCCAACAGGGTGATTTAGCAGGAGTAAATCAGCCTATATGTTATGCCTACCTCCACAGAAGCCAGGTATTTTGCAAGGTATTTTTTCAACGCTCCTAAAAGGATGGTGATAAGATGTGTTGTGGAAAAGAACAAATGGCATTGCAGGGATACATTTTTAATTAGATGAACACCCAGTACAAATTTGAAGTTGCAGGGTACGATACCTGCTGAGACCAGCTACTGAAGCCCACATGAGCGAAGGCCCTTGTTAACAGACTGAATCTTGTGGGGCCCAGTGGTGGCTCCTCCACACCAGCGGAGGAACATCACCCCACTATCTGACTCAGAGCCAGCAAATGGAAACTAAAACAATGTTCTCGAATTGTTTTATTTTGCATTTACTGGCTATGAGCCAGCACTGTAGGGAGGGGTGGGGTTGTGGCATGGCAGGGAGCAGCAGGAGTGCTATGTGCAATCCTTAAGTATGCATATGTGTTTGGCCGGCCATCTAAGGCCGGCCAAAACACACATGCGCACCTAGGTTTCTCCAGCCGGGCTGCATTGATCAGCCGGCCTGGAGAAACCCCACAGACTCCCTGATCTGAGCGGAGCATCTTTCCAGCCAGCTCAGGCCAATCCCTATGCTGATTAGCAGCACAGGTATGATTTGATTTGATTTGATTTAATTATACACTTATATAGCGTGTACAGTCACCCTAGGGTATCCTGGCGCTTTTGACTGAATTAGGTGACCAGAATGGAACCAAGTCAAGCCCAGGTGAACAGATAAATTTAGGCTTTTGGAAAGAGCCATGTTTTCAATCTCTTTCGAAACTCCAACAAGGTATCCATTTGTCTAAGACTAGTCGGAAGGTCATTCCATAGGTGAGTTCCCACCACATTGAATGCCCTTCCGCCAGAGCTGGCACGTTTAAATCTGGGGACCATTAATAAGCCAGCACTCGAAGAGCGGAATTGCCTCCTAGGTTGGTACCACATAAACTTTTCTTGTAGGGGAATAGGGCCAGTCTTATGCACAGCTCTAAAAATCATACACAGGGCCTTAAACGGGACCCTTTCCTTAAAGGGTAACTAATGCAGCTCTCTCAGAGCCAGGGTGAGGGATGAGCTTCGCTGCCTGTTAAGTGCTAGTTTTGCTGCTGCAGAATGTACTCCCTGTAGACCGTGCATGACATATTGAAGGGCACCAGAATACAGAGAGTTACAATAGTCAAGTCTGCATAGCACGGTGCTCCTTACCAACAGTGGACGTGACTCCAATGGTAGTAATGGGAGTATTTTACGTAGTTGACGGATTAAGGAGAAGCATACATTGGCAGTTTTGCTTGTGTAAGACTCCTTCTGGAGGTTATCATCAATCAAAACCCCCAGGTTGCACACCTTCTTCACCGGCACTATTGGTTTCTCCTCCGGAGAGAGTTTAAAATCACAAGGTAGGGGTTTAGGGATCCTCCCAGAAGAGCACTACAGCACTTCAGTTTTTCCGCTGTTAAACTGGAGAGAATTTCTCCTAAGCCAGCCCGCCGTGCAGTGCATGCACTGCTGGAAGGTGTCCAGAGGGATCGCCTGTTCCCCTTCTAAAGAGAATGCTAACTAGGTATCGTCAGCATAGTTAACTAAGCTGACCCCAAAAGATTTAATAATAGGGAGCAGGGGCTGCAAATATACATTAAAAAGGATGGGACTAATCGCAGAGCCCTGCGGGACCCCATGTATTACTGAGGATTAAACAGAGGAAAATGGTGCCAGAGTCACTGCCTGCTGTCTCCCCACCAAGGAGGACTGGAGCCACTGTAATGCTCGTCCTTTCACTCCTATCCTCCTAAGCCTTTCCACTAGGATGGTATGATTCACCGTGTCGAATGCTGCCGACATATCGAGAAGCACTAAAATAATAGCATTCCTGTTGTCGGCTCCCATACGCAGGTTGTCCATCATAGTGACGAGCGCTGACTCGGTCCCATGTCCCGGGCGAAACCCAAATTGGTCTCTATCCAGCAGGAGATTATCCTCCAAAAAACCTGACAGTGTCCTACTGACTACCTTCTCCAGGATCTTAACCGGGTAAGGTAGGAGAGAAATTGGTCTAAAGCTGGCGGGGTTGGATGGATCTAGTGTAGGCTTTTTTATCAGTGGTGTTACCATTGCCTGTTTCCAGCTTTCCAGGACAGTGCCTTCCATAAATGATTGGTTGCATATCTGTCTCAGCCAAGGGAAGGTTTCTTCACCAAATGTCTTCCAAACTTTATGAGGAAGGGGGTCAAGAGGAGACCCTGATGTAACACCGTAAGCTAGACCGTTAAATACATCGGTGGTGAGGACCGGAAAGCTATCCAGAACCGGCAACTGAGGTAGGTCGGCCTCCGGCACTTGTTCTACCTCATCGACGCCCTCACTATTATGAATGAATGTAATGTATCAAGGATTTTGGAAATTTTGTCCTGGAAGTAAAGGGAGATATCATCACATAGTTTTTGCGATGCTGCGACCTTATTCTTTAGGCATGTGGGGGAGGAAAGGCCCTTAATGATCTTGAACAGGGCTTTAGCACCATTCGGTGCTTGCGTGATGGAGCTAGCATAGAATTCTGCCTAAGTTTTAAGGATAAGTTCTTTATATCTCAATTGTATTGAGCTTAGATTTTTTTTGTCTTCCTCATTATAACCCCTTCTCCATTTCCTTTCTGCTTTCTTACGAAGTGTACGCAGCTGTTTCAAACCTTCATTATACCAGGGTGCCGATATTTTATTCCTGTTTTTTAATTCCTTTACTGGAATTATCTGATCTAATACATCTGTTATATGGCTGGTATACGTTTTATAGTTCTCTTCAACCGGCAACAAAGGTAAGAAATGATTACCATGCTTAATAGTTAGGCGGCAGCCACTCTTATCCAACTTTGCCCATTCCCTACCCCTCCTGTAGGTGCATTGCTGGCTATTTTTGGACTTGGAGCATGGTCGCCTAACCTCAAATTGTATTAGATAGTGATCAGTCCACAGCTGTGGTGATACATCTAATATCTTAGAGATATTCTGATTTGAAAACAGTAAATCTAGCACATGTCCCCCCTGATGGGTAGGCTGTTCTACTAACTGTGGGAGATTGAGATTAGTGCACGTATGCTTTAGGTCTCTCAGGTGATTACTAAGATTCCCATGTTCCCTAAGATTAAAATACCCCAGTGTAATCACTCTTGTGTGTGTCAGAGTTAGATTGGTGATAATATCTAAGAAAAGTTGGTATTGCATATTACTACCAGGAGGTCTGTAGCATAATAATCCTGTGAGTAGACTGCTGCTGGGTATCTGTAACAAGAAACCCATAGTTTCAGTCCCCTCCACTTCGTCTATTGATAACGTTGTGAAATCCAGCTCCTCCTTGAAGATGAATCCCACTCCTCCCCCTCTACCTCGGGATCTCGGCTTATGCAGGATTTTATATCCATTAGGACATGCAAGTCCTATTTCAACCATTGACTCTGCGGTAATCCATGTCTCTGTTAAAAAAAAACCTCTAGTCCTCTATCTTCGATCATACCAGAGATATCCATATGGTGTTTGACAAGTGATCGACTATTAATCAATCCACATATGTGGGGCCTTTCCATACTTGGCTCATGTGCTAAAAAATGTAATGACTTGCTATTAAACTTACCAAGTTCCATAAGTTGGTCCCTATCATATACCAAACGTCCATGAGCGATATTCAAATGGGCAGCGTGGCTAGCGCTAGTCGCGGCTTGGGCGTGGACGGGCGCAGACGGGCTTGCCTCAGGCGCGCCTCCGGCTGAGAGTCTGTCCCAGGGGCTGCTGGGACCAGGAAGAGGACAGGAGATGCGACACGATACAGGAGGCAGCTGGCAGCATCAGGTAAGTCATTTATTTTAAATTATATTATTACTAACACCCCCCACTTGCAACCCCCTGCTCCCTATCACACATTCCCTCCTCCCACCCACCACTGTTTGTCTGCCACCACTCGTGGGGGGGGGGTCAGAGCCTCTTAGCCTGGGCTGAGAGCCCTGCTATGCCCCCAAAAACCCTTCTGGGCAAAAGGAGTGCCACCACCCCCCTCCAAAGGACCGTAGGTGGGAGTGGTGGAAGAAAGGAATGTGCAGGTATCTGGGATAAGGGGACAGCATGTCCAAGGGCCGAGAAAGGGTGCAAAGAGGAATAGAAAACAGAGAAGCTGGCCAGTGAGTGGGCGGGCAACAAAGTCATCTTAAGTAGGAAGCACCAACACTAAGCCAACAACAGTGCAAAACATTCACTCTCACTAGGGATGTAATGCATGATAGGTGTGTGATTGGTGTCACAATCGGGAAAAGTGGACGTTGTAAGAGCAATGATTAGTTCACAAACAAATCAATGGACTGGTTGCAAGAGCTACAAAATGGGTCAGTCATTCTCAACTTATGGGCCTTGGCTAGTCAAATGACAAGGTCAGAGGAGACAAATGACAAGGTCAGAGGAGTAAGGCTGCAAAATGATTAAAGGGACCACAGTGTGGGCATAGCACTTGAAGCCCAGGCTTGGTAAGGGCCATATGAAAAGCAGTTGCAAAGGTACCAAGTTAAGCTTAGAACTATGCAAGCAGCTGACTTCCTTCCTACTAAAAACTAAGATTTTGAATAATAACTACATTTTGAAATTTAGCAACGCAGATAACGATGGATGGAACATCCATCAGATTTCTAAAGTATCCTTTTTGCCAAACCCTAAGGTTCCTATTTCTTCTGGAAGTGCTTTTTAGGGAACTTAGGAGAGTGTTCTGCTGGATTTTTACTGAAGTCTTCAAATGTAAATATACTCAGTCTATCCAAGGAATGAGCCACATGACTTATTTGGACAGCCCTCAGATCCCTACTATGCACTGGAAGGAGTAGATTTAGAACAGCGTGTGTCCAATGGTGTATAAAAGACAAGCCTTCCTGAGTCTATGCAGACTTCAACGTGGAGATGTTAATATTACTGAGGACTTAGGGGGAGATAGAGATACGATGAGTGCTGGAAATGATTATCTTTTGCATGGTGTTCCCCAAGACTTCTTGCCTTATTTTTCTGATCTCGTTTTTGTTTGGCGTAGGATTTTGTACAATATTACTCCTGCCAACTACGGGTAAAGAGCTTATGCTCTCCTTTTTAAACCTGGTAAAAGTGGAAAATACCCAATTGGAACATTTAATTTACTTTTAAATTTCTATCAATGTTTACTCTATGTTTTTTTCCTCTGTGTGCGGCAGTCAAAGATCTCTGTTTGCTACAGCCAAGGCTGTGTGTACCAAGGAACTGATCATGAATGTGAGTGAAGCAATCAGCTATATATATCTCTGGTAATTATTTACAACATGAGTAAAAACAGGTGCATTTCACACATATAGCTCCATTACATAGGATCTTGAGACAGTTTACCAATGTAATTACACTCTTTTATTACATTAATTGTTTACTCTAGTGGCACCTAAACCCAGGTTGTGAAAAGAACTGGACTCAGAAGATTGTACCATTATAGATGTATTGAATATTCTAGATTGGAGTACTTCTCAGTTGATGGCTTTCTTCTCAGTTGATGGCTACACAAGATTATGTGCACAGAGCAAGTGGCTTTTGATGCACCACCTAAAAATGAAGTTCATGGCGTCCCTGCCAAGAGGCAGTGTGTGAAATGTGCTCACCCAGATCAAATATGGACCGTGGGGAAATGGTGGCTCAGATAAGTCAAGTGCTATCACGAGACGTGTTATTTGTTTGCTTTTCTCTCTGGTCCTTGCCATTCTTCTAGTGCAGATAAACTCTATCAAGGTTTACTTCTCCATTCTATTTCTTGATTTAGGCTTGACACTGTTCATGAGGCTAAATTCATATTCACAGTCTACACTTGATGCTTGAAATTTTGCAAAGACATCTGAAAATGTTGAAAACAACCAGCCTTTTACATGTTCTGCCACACCATACTTACATTTTCTGTACTATTGCAAAGCATCGTTGGTTCTTATACTTTTTGAAAAGTCTCTGTATTTTCTCAGTCCCAAAGTCAAAGTGTGCCTGTGTTCCTGTTGCCAGGAATTCAAAGCTTCCCAGTCCTTCAGTTCATCCATAGGGAACATTCTTTGCATATATATATTTATAAAGAAATGCAACGAAAGACAACATAGACGCACTGTCAAACTCTCATTCTTTCCTGCACATAGTCAATAGATCTCTTACAGTGCTGATTCATAAAACAGTATTGCCGAAGTACTGTTTCTTCATTTTGCCAATCTTGCTTTGGCTTAACAGTACAGTTTCAACAGTGGTCAAAGAGTTTATTTCAAACAGCGTACTCAAAGATGATAGTTCAGCTCGAATATCATTCAGTGCTTCAAGCGAAATGCAGTAGTTGGAGGTTTTTTTGAGTAGTTGGAATCTGGCACATTTTATTGGCACAATTTAGCAATTGGATAATTGTCCTCAATTTTGTCATGCTCAAAGTACTCAAGTACAATGTCATAACTATGTATTGGTGCACTTACGGCAAAACGCAAACTGCACTTTTTCAATGGTCTAAAAGAGACCACTTCAGATTCAGCCACAGATGCAATTTTTTTCAGCTTGGACTTCTTTGAATGAGATCTAGAGAACACAATGTAGACAGTAATCAATATTGTCTCCATTTCTTGGAGCATCAAACCTTCTTCCGGGCACCATAAATTCCCAATTCTTTTTCATGCAAGACAACGCTGCTCAACTATTTGCAGAATTGTTTCTTTACGGTGAGTAGTACACCATTGTTGTTACTCAGCACCATGGGTGCACCATCTGATGTAAACATGATCATTTTCAAAATGTCCAGTTCATTGGCAGTGTAGAAGTTGTCTCATCACTCTTCCCTGCATGGCAGGGACCTGCCTGACCTCCACTGGCGACAACTACTACACCGCTATCTATCCTCCTAATCTCTCCAAATCTGCCTCTAAATCCCTCAAACACTCCATCCTTTCTCAAACCTCTTCAAAGTACAGGAAGCCAGGAACATCCCTCACGGCAAAAAACTCACGCCCACACCATCTGCAAACCTGCGTACTGACCTCACCATCATCACCTTGTACAATAGAGGCATTATCCTGATACAAGTGCCACCCAAATACCTCATTAAATTTGCAGACCTCTTCACCCTCCTTAAACATATATTCACAACCCTACCCAGTCCACGCTCCCTCCACTCCACCCCGCGCCCAATCCGCCAAGTGTGCCTAGCCTTTCACTAACCACACATGCTAGCGACCACGTCACTGGAGACCCAGCCCTACTACCTTGCTACCAGCGCATGCTAACCACTGTGCGCCTATACCACTGAACTCAGGCCTACAAGTTCTTCGCCATCCATTGTCTTCTGAAACTCCCCCTAGGGCCCACATCTCTAGCCAACCTAGCCCTGCTATCACGCTACCAGCACTTGCCATCAGAAGCTTCCCCAAACCCTTAACCTCCTGCCCGCATAATCTTCCCGCACACTTGGTTGTTAAAACATCTACTAGGACCCACAACACTGTTATTGAGAAGTTTATTAGGGTCCATGACACTGGTTGACTTAGCCCCACCACTAGGCTACCAGCGCAGTCCGACAGAATCGCTCCCACCCCATCGGCCCCCTGCACACAAGATCTTCCCTCTCATAGGGATACAGATTGACCTAGCCCCACCACTAGGCTACGGCACACTCCATCAGATTCACCTGCATGCAACTGGTCCCCTGCCCGCCAGAACCCACCACTGGGCTACCAGCACATTCTATCAGAATTTCTCGCATGCAACTGGCCCCCTGCCCACCAGAACCCACCACTAGGCTACCAGCACATTCTATCAGAATCACTTGCATGCAATCGGCCAGAACCTACCTCTCTTAGAGATATTGATACTCTCCCTCGCAGAGCCACAGAATTACCCCTGAGAATCCACAAGTCCATTCTGGATCTAAAGAAACTCCTACACATCACTAAACTCTCCTTCTCAAATCTCTGGCTTGCGCTGAATGTGACCCCCATCCCCTACACTAATCCCCTCCTTCACCCACTACTACTATCCCTGAGACACTTGCACCCCCGCAAGCAACCCTGCCTCCTCTCAGAGGAGGAAATTCTTGCCCTCCTCCATACCTACCAACCCACCCCTGGCACCCCTAACCCGTTAGACCTCACGGAGGAAAAAGTGGTTGACCTCCTTATTAGCTACGATTCTACCTTGACAATCCTATGCCCCCTCAGACCTGAGGGAAGAACACCCTATCTGCACGGTTGCAACCAACCCCAACAGATCTGCTACCCTCCGTGTCAAACCTAGCCAGAGTACCCATCTCTGCATCTACCCTTGACACTCACTCTGACCCCTCTCTAGCCGGCCTCCTAATGAACTGCCGCTCAGCAGTAAAGCATGTCTCTGATGTCGCGGATCTCACCCTGAGCCAAAAATTGGACTTAGCGATTTTGACAGAATCTTGGCTCAAGGAATCCTCATCGCCCTACATAGACCTCTTAGTCCCGCCCACTTACAACATTGCAAGGCTGGACAGGTATTCAAAGAAAAAAGGGGGAGGCATTGCCTGCATCTACTGCTCTAACCTCCTTGTTACTGAACTTCCGGTGGACCCTACAGACTCCTGCAAATTCCTTGCACTCTCCACTTGGAACAACACCTCCCAACTGTGCAGACTTCACATCTTTTACCACCCCCCAGGCAAGAATGACACCTTCACTGACCTCCTCATGGAAATCATCACAGCCAAGATTTCCCCCAACTCCTATGACATTTTCCTTGGCGACTTCTACTTGCATTTGAACGATCTTAAGGACCCTCAGGTCAACACCACCAGAGACTTCTTGGCCGATCAAGCCTGGACTGGATCATTGCTAAGGAATCAGCCGTCAAACTTATCTCTATTGACCCATGTGATTGGTCTGACCACCACGCTATCACCTTCCTACTGCCTAGCACCCACAAGTCATGAACACCACAACCCGTGATTCCCAAACAATGGGTTAGAGACACCAAGAACCTTGATCACAGGAAACTGGCTGCGCGCTGTGCGACCGCCTCCCCCCTATTGCACTTCGGTCAACAACCTCGCGTTTCATTATTCCTGAACTATATCCGACATTCTCAATGACCTTGATCCACTAAAACTAAAAAGAACGCAGATCAAAGACAGGAATCCCTGGTTCAACAGATCCCTCAACAAGGAGAGGAGATCCTTTCGACAGACTGAACAAACCTGGAAACAGCACCCATCAGCAACCCATCTGAAACGTTTCCCCCAGGCCAGTAATGCCTACAATAAGAAAATCCTCAACTATAAAAAAAAATTCTCCAGAACTGAACTTGAGAACTCCAAGAATGGACCTCGCAAGCTTTTTGACTTGGTCAAACACCAATCCAACAAACTAACAAAAACCTTCAAAAAAACGCCTAAAGCCCTAATATAAAGTGAAGAATTTTCATGCTTCTTCTGCGACAAAATCTCTGCCCTAGGAAATGAACTTAAATCCATAACTCTCTACCACAATATGTCGGCTTTACCTCTTCTCTCCGCGCTGTCTTCCCAAACCTCACCCAAAAACCAAGCGCACTATCCCAGCTTTAAAATCTATGATGAACACTTCTAGTCTCCTTAAACCCGAACAATCACTTCAATGATCCTCTCCCCTCGACTGCCTAGCTGCAGCCTCTCAGGCTAGCATCCCTTTCTGGACTTCAATAATCAACGCTCCCTCCTACAGGGTTTAATTCCTGATTCTCTTAAGGCTGGCCACGTCGTCCCCATCTTAAAAAAACGTACGCTGGACCCTGTTTCCACCTACAACTATAGACCCATATCCAACATCCCACTCCTAGCCAGCGTTCTGGAAAAATATGGGCAACAGCAGCTGAGCCTACACATCACCAACTTATACCTCCTAGATGGCTTCCAATCCGGGTTCAGACCTGGACACAGCACGGAAACCATCCTCCTCCACATCGTGGATGACGCCCTCCAAGCCCTCGACCAAGGCAAAACCTGTCTCCTAATCCTCCTAGACCTATCTTCGGCCTTTGATACGGTTAACCACGAAATTCTCCTTTAACACCTCAAACTCAGGATGGGTTTGGATGGTACCGTCCTTGAATGGTTTAGATCCCTCCTCCAAAATTGCTCACAGAGAGTCCTCATCAACTGTAATCTATCCACTCCCTCTCCGATCACGGTTGGAGTCCCCCAAGGATCAACCATTTTCCCTACCCTCTTCAATCTTTACCTTGAACCGCTCACAGAGGTGCTACACTCTGCCAATATCTCTGCCAATATCTCCTACCTTATGTAGGCCGACGATACACAAGTCTACATTAAAATCTCTTCCCCTGCAGACATCTTCTTCTTCAATGAGGCCTTGAAGCTGACTGTCCAGGCGGCGTGGTTACGGCACCAGAGGAAATGGCCGCGGTTCAGAGGAGCTCCGTCGCTTCATAATTGCGAGGGGAGTCCTCCAGGTGTCTTTTCTCATTTTTGGGGTCGCACTGCCGACGCCTTCAATGCCGGAATGCCTACTGCCTCTGCAGTTTCCTCCTCCATGATGCGGGACGAGTGGAAGGGTTATTATTCTTTTCTCCGATAATCGGCGGTTCGCGCCTGAGACGCGACCGCCATTTTGTGCTTCCTGAAGCCGGGTGAGACTGCGCATTTGCCGTTTTGCGCTGTTCTCGACCTCGCTTATACGACAACTGTTTCTACTTGGAAGGTATGCCTACTTCAATTAATTGCTGTGCTCCCTTCACTGGCTAATTCTTTTTTTTTCTTTTTCTTTCTGTATGAAATTACTTTTCTGCTGCAATTTTGAGGAAGTTTGTCCTTCACTCTCTGGATAGCAACATTCTCCCGTCTGGCTCAAAACTTAACAATTTAACTGCTCTGGAACTGCTACTATGCAGTGTGAATTCTTATGAACTATATTAAAAAGCTATTTTATTACATTACAGAGTAAACTGTTCTCTACTGTATTTTTGAATCCTACACTACAAAAATACTCTTTCACCGTCATAACTTGCTTTTTATAGTTCTGTTAGTCAGTATTCATAACATCTTGCTACACATATCAACTCTCCTCTGTCAGTGGTATTGCTGCTTTTTTTTTTTTGTGGTACTAATGTTCTGACTCAGGCATTTTATTTCATCACTCAGCGTCTGCACCTGAAGAATTGCTTCAATTTTTTTGTGATATAGTCTTAATTCTATATCTATTCCTCACTCCCTCAATGGCAATGCCTCGCCATAACCGATGTTCTCCTCAGCATATCAACGCTGTCAACGTTCCTTTGGATACAATAACCCTTTTAGTATTTTGCAAGAAAATATGGAGGAAACATCAAATGACTCTTTCTCCTCAAAGTGCTCCTCTCCTAATGTTTCTCGCTTAAATATCAAAACTTCCTCTAAAATACCTTCATCTTCTACTTCAACATCAGGAAAAAGGGTTAAAACCAATCCACCATTTCCGACCAATACAGTCTCCTCTATCTCTATGGAACTCTTACTGGAGGAAATCCGTTCACTTAAGCCCTACATGACGGAAACTAATTCTCGCCTTCAGAATCTGGAGGATAAATGGTCGCACTCTGAACAAAAGGTGGAACATCTTGAAAAGTCAATTGCTTCAATACAGGTGTTTACCACCCAAGTTCCCTGTATGCAAAAAGAAATTCAAGATCTGAAATTTCAAGTTGAAAATTTGGAAAATCGAAATCGGCGTAATAACCTACGCATTTATGGTCTTGCTGAAAATCTTAAAGGAACGAATGCCATATCCTTTTTTCAGACTGTCTTACATACGCTCCTTGGCCTTCCAAATACTCCACCTTTGAGCGCATCATCTGGGCCCATCTTCTCGCTCCCCTACTACATTTACTTCGACAATAAAACCTAGAGGTGTTATTTTGTATTTCTTGGAGTATACAGATTTACTCGAAGTACTACAAGGCAGCTGCCAGGCAGGAGGAGAAGATTACTTGTAATGGATCTAATATTTTCTTCGTGCAGGATTACGCTAAAATTACTGCAGATCGCAGCAAGAAATTTCTGTAGATGAGACCTGCTCTTCGGTCCTTGAATGCTCGTTATGGTTTATTCCATCCATGCCTATTCAAAGTAACTTATAACAATAAGACGACGACTTATGAAGATCCAGCGAAACTATTTATTGACTCTTGTACAACTGTATCAATGGACATCCCTCGAGCTTCACAGTGAACGGAGATACTGTATCTATGTAGCGATGTTCGACATGATGTTTTCCCTTCCTCTACCCCCGCTGTATCTTGTATTTTGTAGTTTGTTTTTTGTGCTCTGAATTTTTGTATTATATTTTTGTTTTGTATTTTATTCCTATTTTACTGTATATTCAGATGTTAACACTGTTTCTCTGGCTTCCTCTTAGACGCGGTTTTTGTGGTCCCTTCATTACACTTGGAGGTTTGTTCTCCCCTTGCACGTTCCTACGGAGTCCTTGTTCCAGTGTGCTGCTTTCCTCATGTGGCCCAGCCAGCCCCAGTCTCATTGTTTTCTTGTGGTATGTCCTTTTGTTATTTATTTTTCTTGTCAATTGCTTATATTAATTGCATTCTTATCTCCCTTTTCCTTTTCTCTCCAACGTCTTTTCCCTTGCTCCTTTCTTTTTTTTTCTCATATAGTTCTCTCTATTTCATCTACTATTCTAACACACTTTTTTCTTCTTCATCGCTTGATCCTCTTTTGCTTCTGTTCTTAATCCTGAATCTACTCCTCTTTCTTTTCTTCTCTCTTTTCTCTTCCTTAGGTACCAAGATTTTGCATTATTATATTGTTTACATACCAGTTGCTCACAGCTTATGTGATAGCTATTCTTTAATTGTGTTTATGAGATATTTGCATGTTCCTATTCATCATTCAGTCCTAAATTCTTCGACAGTTTATATTCCTATGACTAGTTTATTTGTTCTATTTCATGGATATTACTTTGAAACTATCTTCACAATATCTGTGCTTGTTTGCTTTTATGATTCTCATTTAGAGTTTTAACTTGGAATGTTAAGGGTGTTCATAACCCTGTAAAGAGACAGCGCGTGTTAACCCATTTAGCTAGACTAAATGTTGATATTGCCTTTGTTCAGGAAACCCACTTATCGGATGCTAAAGCAGTTAAACTAAAAAGAGGTAGGGTTGGTCAAGTTTTCTCTTCTCCAGCCTTAGGAAAGAAAAATGGCCTATCTATATTGTGTCATAAAAAACATCAATTTGTGGTACTCCATCAGGAAAATTACCTTGAAGGTCGTTGGGTAATTGTTAAATTACTTGTTGATCAAATGCCCTTAGTATAGTTTAACGTTTATGCACCTGTTAGCATTGATAATACGTTCTGGAACCAGATTTCTGATAAGCTTCTTATGTTTACTGATGATTATTTTATCTTTGGAGGTGATTGTAATCAGATCCTTGATCCCATTCTAGATAGACACTCCTCCGTAAAATTCTCCAATACCAGGATGCATTCACAATTCTCCTCTACTATACGTCGCAAAGCCTTAACTGATGTTTGGAGACTTTGTAATTCAGATCTATTAGAGTATACTTTTTACTCTCCTCCCCACAACTCCCAATCTAGAATAGACTATCTTTTCTTTAGTAAACCCTTATCCCAACTCGTCTCAGATTGGTTCAATTCTGATATTGCACCATGCACAAACTAACTGAATAAGCTGTGGTGACACTGAGAAACAAAAATGATGCTGCCAGGTTGGGATTTGGAGGGTGCACCTTGGTGAAAGAAAATGTTGCTGACAGAATTAGTAGATTAGAAGTGGTTTAATGGCAGAGGTCCTTGCCTAAAGAAATAAAGGTGCTAATAAACAGTTTGCTGCTGGCAGCCAGGATGAGCATTTCAATGTTGTTTGTATAAGATATTCATAACCAACTAGCACTGTATGGGAAGATACTAGACAGCTGGAGGAACACGAACTATGCCTCTGAATTTCTTGAACCTATTGATAGTGTCATACACTCTGCACCCATGGCAGAACTTCACAATGCTTTATATGCTACATATTGAAAATTGATGAGATCACATATAATTCAACTACCAAAATGCTCAGCCTGTGCTTCAAGTTCAGATCCGTAACATTAACTGAGCACAAAACAGTGTTTGGCGGAATAGTGAAGCTCACTCTGTCACTACAGCCATGAAAGACTTCTAAACTGCCAATGTTCTGGACATTTTGAAAATGGTCATGTTTATGTCAGATGGTGCACCCATGGTGCTGAGTAACAACAACAGTGTACTACTCACCTTAAACAAACAATTCTGCAAATAGTTGAGCAGCATTGTATCTCCCATGGAGAAGAATTGGGAATTTATGGTGCCTGGAAGAAGGTTTCGATGCTTCAAGAAATTGAGACATTATTGAGTACTTTCTACATTGTGTTCTCTAGATCTCATTCAAGGAAGTACAAGCTGAATAAAATTGCATCTGTGACTGAAACTGAAGTGGTCGCATTTAGACCACTGAAAAAGTGCGGTTTGCATTTTGCCATAAGTGCACCAATACATAGTTATGACATTGTACTCGAGTACTTTGAGCATGCCAAAATTGAGGACAAGTATCAAATTGCTAAATGTTGCAGTTAAATGTGCCTGACTCCAACTACTAAAAAAAACTCCAACTACTGCATTTCCTTTGAAGAACTGAAAGATATTCTAGCTGAACTATCGTCTTTGAGCTCCACTGTTGAAACTGCACAGTAAGCCAGAGCCAAGATTGGCAAAATGAAGGAACAGTACTTGGGTAACACTGTTTTATGAAACAGCACTATAAGAGGTCTATTGACTTTGTACAGGGAAGAATGAGAGTTTAACAGTTGATCTATGTTGTCTTTTGTTGCATTTATTTATAAATATATATGCACAAATGTTCCCTGTGGATGAACTGAAGGAGTGGGAAGCGTTGAATTCCTGGAAATAGGAACACAGTCATACTTTGACTTTTCGGACTGAGAATATACAGAGACTTGTCAAAAAGTATAAGAATGTCTTGCTCCTGGGCAATTGTGAAAACCCCAACGATGTTGTGAAATAGTACAGATAATATAAGTATGTTGTGGCAGAACAAGTGATAGGTTGGTTGTTTACAACCTTTCAAGACATGCTGAATTTCACTGTGTAGAATGCTTTTCCGTATAATGTGGTGTCTCGACTTATAGATGTCTGTGCAACATTTCAAGCATCACGTGTAGACTGTGAATACGAATTTAGCCTCATGAACAGTGTCAAGCCTAAATCAGGAAATAGAATGGAGGAGTAGACCTTGATAGAGTTTATCAGCACTAGAAGAATGGAAGAACCAGCGAGAGAAGCAAACATATCACAAGTCTCGAGAAAGCACTTGACTTATCTGAGCCACCATTTCTCACAGTCCATATTTGACTTGGGTGTGCGCATTTCATAGACTGCCTCTTGGCAGGGATGCCATGAACTTAATTATTAGGTTGTGCATCAAAAGCCACTTGCTGTGTGCACATAATCTTGTATAGCCGTCAACTGAGAAGTACTCCAATCGAGAATATTCAATAAATCTTATAATGGTACAATCTTCTGAGTTCAGTTCTTTTCACAACCTGGAGTTTAGGTGCAACTAGAGTAACCAGTTAATGTAATGAAAGTGTGTAATTACATTGGTAAACTGTCTCAAGGTCCTATTTAGTGGAGCTATATGTGTGAAATGCACCTGTTTTCACTCTTGTTGTAAACAAATGTTTTAACTGATAATTGCCAGCGATATATATAGCTGATTGAAGCACTCGCATTCATGATCTGTTCCCTGGTACACACAGCCTTGGCTGTAGTGCACAGAGGGACAGATGTACGACCAAGTAAATTGCACCTCCCCTATTGCGACTCTTTTGCAAGACGCAATTTGCGAGATGCAATTTACTATGTACAACAGTTTTTTTCTCACTGTTAGCAAATCCCGATGGGGTCGCAAATTGTGAGGCTTATGAATATTAATGAGCCTCTCGCAATTTGCGACCCCTTTGGGAATGGCAGGCCCTTCCAGGTATGGTGGCCTGCTGGTCTCAGCAGACCACCATGTCTGGAACTGCTTTTAAATAAAGCAGTTCTTTTGTTTTAATTCAGCCCGTTTTCCTTAAAGGAAAACAGGTTGCAATTAAAAAAAAAAGAAAATGTAACGTTTTTGTTTTTTAAGGGCAGGCAGTGGTCCGTGGGAACACTGCATGCCCTTAAAAATATTTTCCTCTGAGTTTGCACAGAGGAAGGGGTCCCCTGTGGATCCCTTCCTTTTTGCGACCCCATTACCACCCTCTTGAAGAGGGTGGCAATTTGCGGGAGTTTCACTACCGCAATTGTGGTCTCAAAACGTTTGTTCATAGGGTTGCCCTTGCTATTAGGAAGGGAATGCCCCTTCCTAATAGCGAGTCGCAAAACCCTATTTTGTAAGTATAAAAAAAGCGTGAGTCACAAAATAGGTTCTGTACATACCCCATGCCTTTTTTGCATGCGCAAACGGGTTTGCAAACCTGTTTGCGCATGCAAAAATGGTCGTACATCTGGCCCAGATATCTTTGACTGCCGCACACAGAGGAAATTTTTTTTGTGGAAACAGTGATAGGAATTTACAAGTAAATTGAATGTTCCAATTGGGTATATGCCACTTTTACCAGGTTTAAAATGGAGAGCATAAGCACTCTACCAGTATTTGGCAGGAGTAATATTTCACAAAATCCTACGCCCGGCAAAAAAGGGTTAAAAAAAATAAGGCAAAAAGACGGGGAGCACCACGCAAAAGATGGTCATTTCCAGCACTCATCATATCTCTGTCTCTCTCTCTAAGTCCTCAGTGATAACAACACCTCCACATTGAAGCCTGCATAGACTCAGGAAGACTTGTCTTATATGCACCATTGGACATTCACTGTGCTAAATCTAAACCCTTCCAGTGCATAGTAGAGATCTGAGGGCTGTCCAAATAAGTCCTGTGGCCCATTCCTTGGATAGACTGAGGATATCTACATTTGAAGACTTCAGTAAACTTCCTGGGGAACACTCTCCTAAGTTCCCTAAAAAGCACTCCCAGAAGCAATAAGGACCTTAGGGTTTGGCAAACCGGATACTTTAAAAATCTGCTGGATGTTTCATCCGTCATTATCTGCGTTGCTAAATTTCAAATTGTACTTATTATTCAAAATCTCTCTAACCATTTAGCAGTCTCCCTCCAGTGGCCTTGTCATTTGACTAGCTAAGGCCCATGTGTTGAGAATGACCAAACCATTTGGTCCCTCTTGCAACCAGTCCATTGATTTGTTTGTGAACAGATCATTGCTCTTACCACCTCCACTTTTCCCCATTGTGACACCAGTAACACACACCTATCATGCATTACATTCCTGGTGTGAGTGGTTGTTTTGTACTGTTATTGGCTTATTGTTGGTGCTTTCTTCTTAAGATGACCTTGTTGCTTGCCCCCTCTCTGGCTTGCTTCTCTGTTTTCTATTCCTCTTTGCACCTTTTCTCTGCCCTTGGGAATGCTGTTCCATTTTCCCAGATGCATTCCCATTCCTTTCCTCTGCCCCTCCCACCTATGGTCTTTTGGAGGGGGAAGGTGGCACCCCTGCTGCCCGGAGGGGCTATTTGGGGGCATAGCAGGACTCATGGCTCCAGGATAAGGCTCTGCCCCCCCCCCCAGTGGCGCCAGCCACTGACAAATGGTGGCGGGAAGATGGAGGGAATGTGGGAGAGGGAGCAGGGGGTTGCAAGCAGGGGGTTGCAAGTGGGGGGTGTTAGTAATAATATAATAAAAATAAAAGAACTTACCTGATGCCACCGGCTGCCTCCCGCATCGCGTCGCATCTCCTGTCCTCTTCCTGGTCCCAGCAGCTCCTGGGACAGACTCCCAGCCAATTCCTGTGCTGCTAAGCAGTTTGGGAATTGGCCTGAGCGGGCTCAAAAGATGCTCCGCTTAGAGTAGAGAGTCTGTGGGGTTTCTCCAGGCCGGCTGTTCAATGCAGCCTGGCTGGAAAGTGCGCATGTGTGTTTTGGCCAGCCTGAGATGTCCGGCCAAACACATATGCATACTTAGGGATTGCACTAAGCACTCCTTCTCCCTCCTCCCATGCCTCGCACCCACCCTTTGCCTACAGCGCTGGCTCAGAGCCAGCAAATGAAAAATAAAACAATACTAGAACATTGTTTTAGTTTTCATTTGCCGGCTCTGAGTTAGGCAGTGGGGCGACGTACCTCCGCCAGTGTGGAGGAGCCACCACTGGGCCCCACAAGATTCACTCTGTTAACAAGGGCCTTCGCTCATGTGGGCTTGTTCATCTAATTAATGATGTACCCCTGCGATGCCATTTGTTCTTTTCCTCAACACATCTTATCATCATCCTTTAAGGAGTGTTGAGGAAATACCTTGCAAAATACCTGGCTTCTGTGGAGGTAGGAATAACATATAGGCTGATTTACTCCTGCTAAATCACCCTCTTGACTGCTCTTGATAATCCCCTGCTGCTCCTTTGCTCGCTAATTGGATACAAATGATCTGTGATGGAGATTAAAAGGTGAGGGCTTACATAAAATCTGAACAACACCAGTTCTCTAATTAATAATATTTTGTTATGGCGCTGGATCGAGGGGTGATGCGGGTACTGCAGCACCCCAAGAACTGGACCAAGTTTAGAATCAATGTAAAACAATGAGGCATTTCAATCAGTTTTCGTTCAAGCACCTTCAGCTGTCCAAATGTATTGAAAGGTCAATGGCAATTAAAAAGAGCCCTGATAACAACTTTTAACAAACCACTGCTTGTCACATATATCTAATTTCACATTAAGTGGATTCAAAGGGGTGGCATAAACTAACAAACCTTTGTCACTTTTGTGAGGAGGCCTTTATGGACACTGTGAGAATGAGGCATGTGAAACGCATCAAGGTAAGAAATTGTTAATTTCTAAGTTTGCAAATATAAAAAATTAGACTCACTTGAGTCTTTTAATTATGTAATATAGTGGCAAGCAAGTTTTAAAGTAGGATGAGAAAATAAACCAATATACATTACTTTTACTATTGTGTGCACACATAGCTAATTCTACGGCATTTTCAGTCTGTTTTAAATAACTAATTTTCTTTACAAAAAGCTGACACAATTTATCCATGTATTTATGAAAATTGTGTCAACATGTACTACTGAGCCACATTTTAGAAACAAATGTCTCATCTCATCGCCTTCCCTCCCTTAAACATATATTGCCCATTCAATGTTTTTGTTCATTTGCTACACTCGCTCCTTCGTTGACCTCAGGACTTTTTTAAAACCCTTATACTTTTTGTGAATTGGTGCCACTGACAAGCACCCCAGTCGAAAGTTGTTCCCAGCACCACCGTTCTCAGGCATTTCACAAAACATATCAGCGATTCATAAGCGCTCTAAATAAAAGATGTCACTATGACCAAATGTAATGGTACTCGATTTATGGACCTCGGCAGGACGAAAGTGGAGCTGGTATTCAAATTCGTACCATGCTTTGTATTTTCAGATTCATTCAGTACGTTTTCCAGTCTTAAAGTAATTGACTCACTAAACTCATCTCAGTGTGTGTTCATAGGAGAAGCCAAAACAAAACATATCCTGCACAACCCTTGTTCAGAGGTCTGAAAACCCTGGTCACAACAGTATATTCAGGTCTTGATAAAAGAAAGCCTCCTCATTGACAACAAACCTTGACAGTCACTGTACCTTTCTACAGGGACCCCAATAGGATATCAAGCCCCAAACCCTGACCATAATAGATTGGGTTGAAAATATTAATGCGTCAATTCAGCTTCCTCCAGATAAAAGAACCGAACGAGGGAGCTCTTGCTAATGGTATATAATAGGATATATGAATAGGTTAATAATATTAGTGGCTATACATGAAATGTCATCAGTCTGGAATAGAAAAAGATAGTTAAATAACATTACTATATCACTGTGTACCAGATGTGCCACTGCAGAGTACTACCAAATAAATACCTCTTTTTATTGCTTGCACTCATGTCTTACTCACAAAAATGTAGTGAATCAATGCTGGAGATGCCTGTAATAGAAGAAATGTGTGGGTTATGAACTTGATTTACACAGTGACCCCCAAGTTTGACGAGGAATGTCTACAGATTTATCTGTGATTTGTCAATACTCCTGCTTGATAGTTGGAATCCAAACAACTTGCAATCTGGGAAGACTTTAATTAAAGACAAGGCGGCATATTACGATGGAGGTTGGAAAGCCTCTGACTGTGTATCACCCGGTTGGAATTGGACCCAGACAGTCATTACGGCTGGCTTCCGCCGGGCATAAAGAACCCATCAGCAAGTAAGAACCGGTTCATAATCCCAAAGGGCAGGGGTTTCAACCCATGAGATTACGATGCAGGGTTTCCTGCATGGTTTCCATGCCGGCCTGTCTCACATGGAAATTAACCGTGGGCGGAGAGTTCCGCTACGCCAGCGGAGTGTGCGGAGTTTGCTTACTCCGGGTTCCGCGAAGTAGGCGGAGTAGGCAAAACTCCTCACACTCCATGGCGGAGCAGAGCTGACAAGCCCTGCCTCCACCCCGCCCTATAAAAAATTAAATTACAAGCTTTAAAAACAATTTAAAAGAAAGGAAAACGGCTTAGCTTAGCTGCGGCATTCCCGAGCTCCCTCTTCCTCCTTCATCCGGACTTATTCATCAAAGCTGTGCATGCGCGGGCCCACACATGCGCAGTTTTGATGAAGAAGTCACGATGAATGAGGAAAAGGGAGCCCCGGGACGCCACAGCTAAGGTAAGCCATTTTCCTTACTTTTAAATTGTTTTTAAAGCTTGTAATTTAATTGTTAATAGGGTGGGAGGGAGGCGGGTGGTGCGTAGAGGGGCTATACGGAGTGTGTGGAGTTTGTTTTCCACTCCGTGGCACTCCGTGTAGCCCCACTACACACACTACGCCCACCCTTAAAGGAAACCATGCTGGAAAGCAAGTTTGGGAGCCCCCAAAATGTCCCCCTTGTGTGCATAGCCTCAGGTTGGTGCCCTTCTGTTCATCCCAGCACCCAGTGGCAGGCACCTTGAGGTGCCTGCCACGGGGTGCAGGGATTAACACCACCTCTCATTTCCCTGTGGGAGCATGCACTATGGCCGGTTTACAGCTGCAAGACATGCTTCCATAGGGAAACATCAGATTGTGACTGAACAGTGTTCAGTCGCATCCTAAAGAGCCAGGCAGGACCGCTTGCTGGGTGTCAGTCGGTCCCGTTTAGGAGATGGTGTAGGGCAGAAGCAATTCCGCATGACATCGAAATCGGGCCCAAGGTATTTAATTAAAGTTCTCAGACTTACAAACACAATGCAAATAACAGTTCCAGGTCAGTGCCCTCGCTCAACATATTAAAGGGGTGCAGCACAATGACTGATATTACATAGCACTTATGTTGGTAGGAATTGCTTCCAACTGACACCATCCCAGTATCGGGGCTGACTGACCTCTGGTCTGCTCTTCCTACCACCTGAAAACAATGTGACTGAACACTGATTAGTCGCATACTCCTCTTTTTTCTATGGGGGCCTGTGTTACGACAGTACTCCCACTGTAACCCAGGATCCCATAGAGAAATGGGGGGGGGGGGGTTGTCAAAAATCCTGTACCCTGTGGCAGGCAAACCATGGTTCCTGCCACACAATGCAGGGATTTACAAGGGGCACACTGGATACCCCTTGGGCCACCAACCGTAGGCCGCAGGGTGTAGGTGGCCCTGCTAGGGGCCCCCAAAGTCACTCTCTGACAGCCTTTTCATGTCGGAAAGGCCAGCACGGAAATGCTGTCGGAAACTGACATTGTAATCCCGATGGCGGAAACGCTGTCCATAGGGGATTATGGAGTGGTTCCGACTGCCCAGAGTACTCAGAGAGCCAGTTGGAACCACGTCGGACTGACCGAGTGGTTTACACACCGACTACCGACATCATAATCGGGCGGTCAGACCACAACCTGACTGAATCAGTTGGAAAGCCTCCGCCTGCGTCGGCCAGCTTACGACCAGTGGTCCGAGGATTTCCGACCAACATCATAATGGGCCCCTTAATGTGCATCCTTACAGAACCTTCTCTAAGAGGTTAGCACCTATGTGCCTGCTGGAGCATAGTTTCTAAGGCTGCGGTTGGCCTTCTCCAAAAAACAAAGATCTATTGGTTAATAGCACTTAGCAAAAATATAAGTAAACGCAAATAAGACAATCTGCAGATCTTGGAGTATCAGGGAGTTGGTAAACATGAGCAGAGAAATATTCTTGCCCTGCCCTGATGACAATGCTATTGGAGAACTAAGTCAGTTGTCATGTATACATTATATGTGGCCTATCATAGATGGAGCAATGTTATAAGCTATTAAATCAAACACAAGATAGATTTTTGGTACAGCGCATATCCTGAACTCAAGTGTTTGAATGTGCTCTCTTTTGTACTAAAAAACCATAAAGGATGGTCAGTGAAATAAATCTTTTGCTTACGATCCCTCAATTTGGTTAAGCAGGCAATGATCATGGATATTACAGCTTAACATTGGGCATTCGCTCTGTAGATTGAGATCACGTTCTTCCATCAAAGGTGATGCTCTGTGGTTAATTCTTGAAGGATGTGTTTAGATGCTGGTGACAGGCAGAATCCACATGCTATTTTGTCCAGTTATACATAGCAAAACCTTGGACAGTCCTACATAGGGTTTCACAACAGATACAGACTGTTCTTTTCTCCTGGTATAGAGATTTCCTACGATTCACAAGATGCTGAGCCATGGTAGGGTTTGGTGATATTGGCAACTGCACACATTCTGTGCTACTGTGATTCCTCAGCATTGGTTTTGCTCCACTCGCAGACAAAAAAGCTTTAACACAACATTTCTCTCTGGATAAATATGTACCTGAAAAAAGCACGGCATTCCAATTGAGATATATATGTATATAAATATTCCTTACACACAGAAATGGAATTTGGGTTACCACGACTTTCATTTTAAATATGTTAATTTTGTCTGTTTTTGTGTGTTATGTGTACATTTATACAGCTCTGGACTTCTAGTGGAAATTTGATGACGGTTGCGCGGAGTTTTTACACTTGATCATGGTAAGATTCCACCGACGCTCACTCGTGCAATATGGTTTCAGGACACGAGTATGTGAATATTGGTAATGGTCACTAGTGACAGTATTTTAAGCTTTAAATTGTAGCATGAGTAATTACTATCTGTTTATTTTTCAGTGTTCTAAAAAGTGGTCCCCACAACTGCGACAGGCCCCCAAGAATAGCCACAAGTTGACAGTATAGCTAGTTTTTGATTATTCTGAACAAGAAAGTAGAGTGACATATACACTTTGGTCCAGATGAATGCCTTGAACTTCCCTAGGTCATATACGCAGAAACATGTTGACCACTTTGCCTTTCTACACTCACCCATGTATATAGTGTGTGTTATGATCCTAAAAAAGACCAGCCTGCGTTGTTTCCCTGGGGGCTATCATTATTGTAAAAAAGGTGGAAGCTGGAGGTGGACGAGCCAAAGAAATAACAGGGAGAGTCGAACGAAAAGTTGACTCTGGCTCCGCAGGAGCCTATCTCTGAAATTATTTGACTTGTAACTCATGCAACCAACATCATGTTAAAGTGTAATAAGTTTTCTTTAAAATTCACAAAAGTGTATTTCTTTAACATGCCGAAGCATTTCAAATGTATTGCACTCATCATATTCTCAATTTATGTTTTGATAAACACATTTTTATTGATTTTACAGGAAATACCAGCCAAGATACCACGATAACAAAGAATTACTTGCATTACTCTGGACAACCCAAAGGCCATAGACATACAAATTCAAAAGGGCAGATATGGGAGCAGGACATACCTCCCAAACACTTCTCCCAGACCCTACGATACTTCTTGGGGCAGCCACATGCCATGTACAGTGTTTTCTCTTACGTGATGCACCAGTCCACTCCGGCCCGCCACTTCCCAACGAAGGGAGGGTCAGAGCACTTCCAAGCAGAAGCTATGTCTCTTTTGGCCACTACCATTGCCGTGGTGTAAAAAAGTTTCTCATTTATGGTCCCGTCCAACCCGCCTGTGATGCCCAGCAGTGCGTGTCTGCGGGCGTGTGGAACCTCCCACCCCAACACCGCAGTGAGTTCCTCCTCAATGTCACTCCAGAAGTGCACCAGGCGTGGGCAAGTCCACACCATGTGAAAGAAGTAGGCTGGCTCGTAACCGCACCTATCACAGGAAGGGGTCGGCTGGAGCCCCGCGAGGTGTAAGCATGCTGGCGTCAGGTAGGAAGCATGCAGAAAGTAGAGTTGTGTCAAAATCAGTGTAGCGGAAGCATTGACTGACCTGGGGGCCATAAGGGCATCGAGCCAGTCTTCCTCTTCCAAGGAACCCACCCATTCCTCCCATTGGGTCTGCAATCGGTCAAGAGATGTTGGAGTGTTGTTAATGAGTGACCGATAAATGCAGGAGATGCCCCCTCTTCCCAGGTCCCCCAGCACAGTTTATGCCTCAGGAGGGCTTTGATCTGGGAGTCATGTACCAGTCGTTAATGGGGTGTTTTGGAGCATGTAGAGGAATCTGGGAAGAATTATCATCTTAAACAGAGCGACTTTTCCCATGGGGTTTAGCGGCAATGACTGCTATTTTGACAGATCCGCCTTGGCCCGTTTCACCAGGGGGTAACGTTGAAGGCCCAGCTGAGTTCAGGGAGTAGAGTCACCCATATCCCTAGGTACTTGAAGGATTGGCAACGGAGTGGTATAGTGGATTGCCAATCAAAACACTCCCTGTACATATGGAGGGTAACCAGGACCGATTTCTCGGGATTGAGCCGGAGGCCCAAAGCCTGTTCAAAGGACCGAAGGATCTGGAGGCATTGAGGGCCCGATTTGGTGGGATCTGCCAAATAGATCAGGACGTCGTCCGCGTAAAGGGCGATTTTGTCTACCTCCATGTTAGGCCACTCCCAGCCCTGCACCCGCTCGCTGGAACGTATCAGGGCTTCCAGGGCAAAGAGCAGGGGAGAGAGAGGACATCTCTGCCTCGTTCCCCTGTGGATCGGAAAGGGGTCTGACAGAACACCGTTCACTAGGACCCGCGCCCTCGGCCGGGCGCATAATAGTCGGACTAAACCGCAGAAGCAGGTACCGAACCCCATCTTCGGATATATGATGTTACAACGCGTACTTTTAGCATGCATACCATTACAACGGATTTTTTACAACGCAGGTCATTTTACAACGGCTACCTTTACAACGCAAAACACTACAACGCAGATACTATTACAACGCATACCATTACAACGTAAGTATAGGTAAGTATATAATATTAATATATAATATTAAAATATAATTTAAATATTTATTTATGTATTATTTAATTTAATTATTTTTAATATAATTTTTTTTAAAATTAATAATTACATTATTTTTAATTTTATTATTTGTAAATATATGTTAAAAATACCCCAGTACCCCAAAACCCAAACCCAGCCCTAAAACCTAAAAATACCCCTGTACCCCAAAACCCAAACCCAGCCCTAAA
This sequence comes from Lissotriton vulgaris, assembly GCF_964263255.1. Classification (NCBI taxonomy): domain Eukaryota; kingdom Metazoa; phylum Chordata; class Amphibia; order Caudata; family Salamandridae; genus Lissotriton; species Lissotriton vulgaris. The sequence continues at coordinate 1,183,420,914 of NC_141695.1, read as the reverse complement.
ACCTAAAAATACCCCTGTACCCCAAAACCCAAACCCAACCCTAAAACCTAAAAATACCCCTGTACCCCAAAACCCAAACCCAGCCCTAAAACCTAAAAATACCCCTGTACCCCAAAACCCAAACCCAACCCTAAAACCTAAAAATACCCCTGTACCCCAAAGCCAAAACCCAGCCCTAAAACCTAAAAATACCCCTGTACCCCAAAACCCAAACCCAGCCCTAAAACCTAAAAATACCCCTGTACCCCAAAACCCAAACCCAACCCTAAAACCTAAAAATACCCCTGTACCCCAAAACCCAAACCCCGCCCTAAAACCTAAAAATACCCCTTTACCCCAAAACCCAAACCCAACCATAAAACCTAAAAATACCCCTGTACCCCAAAACCCAAACCCAACCCTAAAACCTAAAAATACCCCTGTACCCCAAAACCCAAACCCAGCCTTAAAACCTAAAAATATCCCTTTACCCCAAAACCCAAACCCAACCCTAAAACCTAAAAATACCCCTGTACCCCCAAACCCAAACCCAACCCTAAAACCTAAAAATACCCCTGTACCCCAAAACCCAAACCCAACCCTAAAACCTAAAAATACCCCTGTACCCCAAAACCCAAACCCAGCCCTAAAACCTAAAAATACCCCTGTACCCCAAAACCCAAACCCAACCCTAAAACCTAAAAATACCCCTGTACCCCAAAACCCAAACCCAGCCCTAAAACCTAAAAATACCCCTGTACCCCATAACAAAATACCAATAATAAATGTTTATAAAAAAAGATCAACTTACCTATAATTATACTTACGTTGTAATGGTATGCGTTGTAATAGTATGTGCGTTGTAGTGTAATGCGTTGTAAAGGTATCCATTGTAAAATGACCTGCGTTGTAAGAGTATGCGTGGTAATGGTATGCGTTGTAAAAAATCCGTGGTAACAGTTACATACCCCATCTTCTCCAGGACGTCGTCCAAGAACCCCCAATCCACGAGTCAAAGGCTTTCTCAAAGTCTACCGAGAGGAGAGCGAGGTAAGGGGTGAGCAAGTTGTGGTAAGCCAAAGCTGTATGGAACCTCCGCAAACAGTGACGGGTGCCACATGCCGGCATGAACCCACATTGGTCCGGGTGGACCAACGTACGCAAATGGGGCTTAAGACGCTAGGCAAGTATTGTAGCATACAACTTCAGTTCCGTGTTAATGAGGGAGATGGAACGATAGTCCACGCATCGAGGCGAGGGTGGTTGAGACTTGGGAAGGACTACAATGGTGGGCACGTCGGTTTCGAAGGGGAAGGAACCTTTCTCTATCGCCTCCCTAAAAACCTGGGCAAGATATGGAGTCAATGTCTCTCTATACAGAGCATAGAATTCCTGGGGGAGGCCGTACGGTCCCGGCGTCTTGCCAGATGAGAAGAGGGTAATCGCGTCACCAATTTCTGCGGGGGTGATTGGATGGTTCAGATCGCCCTGGGCTTTGGATTCCAGTTGAGGGAGGCGACAGGAAGTCAGTCGAGGGATCGTAAAAGGTGTCTATACGCGTGTGTGTGTGGTGCATGGCTGAGGTGTGGGTGAACTGTCTAATCTGTGGGTGCCACACACGCCAGGCATCGCAAAGACCCAGGGATTCAGCCCAGTCCGTTGAGTGTTTCGCATGAGCCAGTCTGCCATGAGAAGGGGGCCCAATGGTGTCGAACACAGGAGAGGGAACCACGTTGAAGTCACCCCCCAGAGCCAGGGTTGCAGTTAACCGTGATGGGTAAGAGTACAAAGACACTCGATTAAGGGGTACTTCATTCAGGGTACCGGACCGTGCCACGAAGGTGCCATGGTCTTCGTGGACTACTCATGTCACCACAAACAGAAGGGAGCACTGCACCAGAATTGCAAACCCGTGGGACCAGCGTACAAAGCCTGAGTGTCAGACTCTGTTGTACCCACATCTCGCTATGAAGGGCAGTGGTTTCTTGCAACATTAGGACCTCCACCCCCTGTTGCTGCGCGTATCGAAGAACCGCTGCTCGCTTGAGGAAGTCAAGGACACCATTGACGTTCCAGGACAGGAGGCGCAAGGGTGCACCCTGCTGTAACATGACTGTCATCCTAATGGACTGTCTCAGGGTGGGGGGCGGCCATGGAGGGAAGCTCTATCCAGGGCGCTGGTGCCGGGATGCTTGATTGGGGCCCAGATACTATAAATCATGCCTCTCAATGCCAGAGGCGGGCGTCCTGTGAGTGCTGGTGTGGTGAAACAATGGACAACAAAAAACTAAAACAAAAACCATGGGACAATGGTCCCCCATATCCACCACCCTCCACCCTATACTTCAGGAACAGAAGCATCTGTCGCCCTAACAGTAACAACAGCACAGAATCAAACTACAATGCTTGGGATCGAACAAGGCATGGAGGACCCCTCCTCATGATAGGATGTCCTTAAACCAGTCCAATAAGAGAGAGAAGAGGATAAGCCGGCCCATGTCTCCGGCTGCGGAGCCAGGCCCGGCGGGCAGAGAGGGAATCAGGCTGGGCCACTGAGAAGTGTTGAGCTACGTGAAAGGTCAGTGTATGGGAGATCAGGCACGGAGGAGGCCAGCGAGGACCCCCCACAGCCCAGGCGGCCAGCTGAGCCAGAACGCCGTACAGTCAGGAGGCCCTCCCGGTGTGGCCCGGTCTCCTGGGAGGGATTCAACAGAGAATCAGATTGGGCCCTCTTATGCCCATCGGCGCCTATGTGAGCAGTTGTGCTGGGTCCCTGGGTCCGGCAGACCAGTGCGATCGGGCAGATCCGGCCCACCGTTCTGGAGAAGAATCTGAGCATTGGGCTGAATGGGGCACCCCTCTGTGTTGGTGAATACCACCCGCAGGTGTGCCTGGCAGAGGAGGCAATACTGGATATTGAGAGCTCTGGGCTTCTGTTTGACCTCTCCAAACGAGCGGCGCTGACCCTGGTTTCCCGAGTGTAGTCTGGAAAGATCAGGATTGAGTGATTTTCATAGAGTAGGCGTTGATGCTTGCGGGCCTCTGCCAAGATGGAGTCGCGATCTCTATAATTGTGGATTTTCATTATGATCGGATGTGGGGGTGCCCCCGCCGGGTGGCTCAGAGCAAGGGATCGGTGGGCTCTTTCTATTATGAGCCAAAGAGAAAGAGAGCCTTCTGGAAGCCAGGATCTCAGCCATTTCTCGAAGAATTCAGTGGGGTGACCCTGCTCGGCCCCCTCCGGAATCCCCATCAGGCGGAGGTTGTTGCGGCGCAATCTGTTTTCTGGATCCTCGGCCCTCCGGTGCATCTCCTGGGTGTGTGCCTGTAGGCGCACCACCTGCCCCTTGAGTTGTTGAAAGCCATCTTCAACCAATGATAAACGGAATTCCGTTTCTGTGATTCAGGCCTTGGTGTTCTGGAGGTCCTGCCGGATGTGGGTCATGTCCACCCAGACCTCTGCGATCTTCCCCTCCACTGAGGACTGCGAGGTATGGATGGCCTGCAGGATGGTGGTGAGGTCTGAAGCCGATGTCGCGTCCTTTTCGGTGGTGCCCCCTGTAGCCCCGGTGTCCATAGTTGTGAAGTGGTCCATTTTGGTCTGGGTAGCTGGGGTCCTAGCCGGTCCGCTCCGGCCCATGGTTGCGCCCCACGGGGCCGGGGGGGGGGGGGTGACCCTTCCAATAGACTTGGGGCACAGATGTCACAGGGGGGCCACCGGACTGTCTAGGAGGCCGGGTCTGTGATGACGGGTGACCCAAGGTGGAGGTAGCCGCCCCCGAAACCATTTGTGGCCTGGCTAAGGCTGATGATGTGGAGACACCCGGCATGGTGGTGTAGGAGGAGGCCGAAAGGTGAAGGCAGGTCGCCGGGTGGGCCACTGGGTGCAGTTCACCGCAGGTGTGGGACTCGCGCGAAGGCCCTTATGCCGCTCGACAACTTCGGCCGAACACCCCCTGTCTTTGCCGCACCCGCCCTGAGGGGAAGGCGCCAATTCCAGTACCCGGATGCGAAAGAAAGTTTAATGCTCGGTGGGTCCAGGGCCACAGCTCCAAAACCCGGAAGGATGCACCCGCCAGGGGGACACCGCTGCCACCCTATGAAGTGCCCAACACTACCCGGTCTCCCGAGCCCTGGGGGCCAGGCGGGGTCCAAACCACAGAGTCCTAAGGGGGACCGCACAAGACCAGGCCCGTCCCCTAGGATGGGATCTAGGCAGGCTGCTAGGGAAGATGCCTAGTGTGGGTACTCTGCTCATGGCCACACCGCCCGAATGCCGGGCGGGTGGACTTAGTGGCACTGGTGAAGCAAGAGGAGATTAGGCTTGGTGGGCCCCCGCCGCTGCTCGATGAAGCAGCCGACACCACCGCGTCGATCCCGGTCCAGGGGTCAGGGCGGGTTTCCCGCCCCAGAGATGGAGCTGCGTAGGAGTAAGTACTGGGGGAACAAAAAACATGAGCGTGCAGCTCCCCCCATGCGGACCGCCCATGCCTGCAGAGAGGGCCCCTTCCGAATGACAACGGGACCCCCTCCCGCAGTCTGGATTACCGCCAGAGGTGGTGTGTGGTAGTGTTGGCCCACCGGATCCCGGGTCTCACCTACAGCGACCGGCTCCAGCAATGGTACACACAGGTACCGACCGGGGACCCCGGTTGAGTCTGGCGCCGACCCCAGATGAGCACAGGAGTCCACCACTCAGGCCGCCACCATGCAGCCAGCCGTCCCTACTGTATGAAACTGCGGCCGAAGGTTGCGTCCCACCGCTGGGACCCATGGTGATGAAGGCAGCATCCTCCAGCAAGGGGGGCCCGCCCAATGGCTCCCGCCACACCAACTGGCCCGATCAGCAAGTCCGGGCGGGCCCAGAGCCACTCACCTGCAGATGGGCACCCCAGGCTTCCAGCGCACCACCGGACATACTCCACCACGGAGAGCGCCTCTCAGTGCCCCCTCTCTGCACCGGCTACAATGGAGCTCAGTGAAACAAGAAGCTGCCGAGCCTGCCAGTCAACGAGGGCGGCACGCAATTTTAGGGGCTGAGGTCCGCCAGTCGCCCGAGCCGCATCTGAAGGTCTCCCTCGGGTGAAAGTCTGCAGCAAAGTTTTTCCGGCCAAGCTCGCGACAAGCAACCAGGCGGCAGAAAGGAGGCTGAATGACCCTCTCCTTGGGGGGATGGCGAGCGGATGGTGGAGGGGTCGGGAGCGCACCCAAGGTGCGACCGCCATCTTAGCTCAGCAAGCCACGCCCTCATCATATTCTCATTTTAAAAATACTTCAGTTCATATTAAAAACTAGAGTTTAGTTACAGTTTTTAGTCCACACAAAAAAATTAGCTATTCATGTTCTTGATGCATCCTGGTCTCAGGCTTTGTATGTGATTAGTATTTTTGGGAAACATCCTTTACAATGCAACCATTACATTGCACAACACTTACAACACAGTCATTACATTGCAACATCCTTTACAACACATGACAATACATCGCATGACACTACATCGCATGTCACTACAACGCAGGCATTACAACGCATACCAATACAACGCATACCATTACAACGCATAGTACCCATACACTATCCAAAACTTACCCTACTGTTGCATCCCATGAAGTTAGAATAGTAATTTTTACCCGTATACTATCCAACACTTACCCTACTGTTGCACCCCGTGGAGTTAGAATAGTAATTTTTACCAGTACACTATCCAACACTTACCCTACTTTTGCATCCCCTAGAGTTAGAATAGTATTTTTTACCCCTATTTTATCCAATACTTACCTTAAATGCAATGTAATGGTATGCGTTGTAATGGTATGTGTTGTAAAGGCATATTGCGATGTAATGGAATGCGTTGTAAAGGTAGTTTCTAAAAATGTGATGTAGTGTCATGCGCTGTAATTGAGTGCATTGTAAAGGATGTTGCGATGTAAAAAGTGCGATGTAAAGGCAAGCATTGTAAATGTATGTGTTGTAAAGTCATACATTCGTATTTTCAGTTGAACTGTGAACAGAACAGTCTTTCCATTAAATGGGGAAAAAGGATTACTAAACCTCTCTATCATATTTATAGTCTGTATACAATGTGCATACTTTTAGTAGGAATATAGCGTATTCCTCAGGCAAAATAGATATTTCAGATGAATTTGGAGTCCACTAATGAGTTTGGTGCCAGTATGAGATCTAAATGTTTCCCAGGCAAATATTAGTGAGAGAGTTAATTAGCAAGTGCTCAGAGATAAATTATGATTTTTTTGTGTTTCAGTTGATTAGTGAGTGTAATATTGAATTGACAAGATGGATGATTTGACATAATTGTGCCGGGGGGGGGGGGGGGGGGGGGTAGTGGTAGGAGTGGGATTGAGATGGACATATATACATTTTGCTTTAAAGTGTGATATAGAATGATATTCATGAGGAGGTGGCTTGTGTGAGAGTGGGGATGGTTTCAAGACTCAGAATGAGCTGTTTTCAGTTGTAAATGCAGCAAGTAAAAATATAAAATTGAGAAAACACGTTGCTCCTAAAAAATAGAAATACAAAAGTAACAAGCATTTGCAATGCAATAGGGCTCGCACTTGTGAGAGTTTAAGCTATCAGTTTTGTAAATCACAATGTTTTTTTTAATGTTTTATGACCCAAACATAAATAAAAGGCATTGTTATTTAAAATGCCAATAGCTCAAACTCGCGTAAATGTGAGACCTATAGCATTGCAAATGCTTGCTTTCCCTTTACTATCTTTTTCCTTCCACTGGCTATCAAGGGAGCCACAGTACATTTGCTTTCTGTGATATGCTTTCACTGGAACTTACATCCACTGCTTTGTTTCCGTTTAATCGAGTGACACATAGCTGTTGATTGCATTTATTGGACACTGCACATCTGTGTAAAATGATATTACTGATGACACGTTTTAGATAAGGTTTTGCAGCTTTTTATTGAACTAGTTGTTAGATACTGCTGCCTACGGGCCAGATTCACAGAACTAATCTGAGACAAAATCCTATATGTACTACTTTTGGTATTCACAGAATGCACTTATTGCTTTTGGTTAAACTTGCTACTTTCGGTTGAACTTATTACTTATGGTATTCACAGAAGGCATTTAGTAGTTAGTAGTAGTAAACTTATGTTACTACTAAATGCCTTCTGTGAAAAACAAAAGTAGTACGTTTAGGATTTTGTCTCAGATTAGTTCTGTGAATAGGGCTGAACTTTTTTTTTTTTAAACACAGGTTTGAAGCAATAGTATATTTCTGGGTTATGCGAGTGTTAGCAGTGAATCTGTGAAGCTCCAAAATGGAAGCAATGTACAGTCCTTCCACTAAGATACAATACCATGGCACCTACACTTGAAGAAAGCTTTGGAACCCTGAAGAGGTCAACTATGCTCATGACACTGCATTGCCTCCGGGGCCAGTTTGTAGCACTTCAGTATGGACCCCACACACATGCCCTGGAGTCAGGGTATTCAAGAGTCAGCATTATAAGCAGTGTGGCCCCAGCCTATGTCGCAGCTTATTGGTGCTGGTCTCGACCTCTGGGAGCTGGCGTCACCCCTTCAGCCCAGAGGTGCAGGTCTCTGACTCAGTCTAAGAAGCTGGTCTGTCTCCTCCAGCCTGTAGGGATCGCTGTCTGCCATAAGCCAATCCCCTGTGGTGCTTCAGGAAGCCCCTTCCCAGCATAGGGCCTATGAATATCCCTGAGGTATGGGAGCCTGAGTATGGGTATGGGAGCTCACATTCTTAGGAGGGCTGCAATCATTTTACATTACGTCACTACGTTCAGTCACTGTGAGCTGGTCTGACGTGGTCTGTAGAAGCTGGACCTTGGGAGTTAGGTCTTCTCATTTCAGGTTAAAGGGATGCGTATTTTGCCTATCCAAGCTCGCGTGGATGACCCAGGACTTCTCATTTTAGATTAAACAGCATTCAGATCCTGCTGTCCCTACACCCAGCACTCTGTACTCGTGTGGGCATGCAAGTTTTCTTCTTTCGGGACATGCCATACCATGCAATAATATATCGGTTTTGTGGCATGCTTAAACATGCAAGTGTTACCAAAACGTGATTACTTGCAGTGGGGATTATCCAGTGTCTCTTGGGGCCATCGACAGTCTGATCTAATCTACGCATCATCCTCGAAAAGATGAAAGGCTAAGTGGCCCGCCAGGATACAAACCTGCGATGCAGACGTCAAGCGAGAATCCCTGCTGTGGTTGGTTTAATCCATGAACAATAGGACCAGGCTACGTGTATATTCTTATTCTAGTTACACAAAAAATGCACCAATAACGGGCCACCATGGAATGTGTGATCTTTAGGGCCCGTGTTGGGTGCATCGGTTTTGGTCCTGGATAGGTTAGGGCTGCTGCCAGTGACAGTTGGTTCTAATCTCCTCACAACAATAATTACCATTGCCTCCTCGGGTGTTCACGGCAGCTGCGGCCTCATGCACCTGCACAGGTCCAACATGTCTGCCAAGGTGTCCCTTCGGGAGGGGTGGGTGGAGTCTGCACACCTTGCACAGGGCACACAATCTTAGAGGGGCCCTTGGGTTCAGGGGTGCCTGCTTAGCAAAAGGGCTGCTGAAAGAGGGTGCATTTAGAGGCACAGCACCCTTAGGTTTAACAGTTGACTCGAGCTCTAGGGGTGGTAGCACACACCACACCCACAGGGGCCTCGAAGGAGTCACCGGGCAAGAGTCTATCCGTGGGTCGAGGCGGTGGTTGATGTAGAAGGGACCCTGGGGAGGGGAACCCCACACAGGGATCCTCTGCCTGGATCTTTAGGGCCCTGGTGGAACTGGATAGAGCAGGACTGACTAGTCGAGGTGGCAAGAGTGGGGGCAGTAGGAGGGGGGTTGGGGAGGTGGTTGGAGGGAGATTGAGTAGGGCTGGTGGAGCTTAGGTCGCATGAGGGTCTCAGCAGTTTTTGGGAAATAGGAACCCTGTAGTAAAATGATGCGGTGCTGTGCGTCTACGTCTGACATCTCCAGGCTGAAAACAAGATTTGCCTGAAAGAGGTGGCAGATGTCTCTGTGGCTTCTTGTGCATCCATGAATGAAATCTCAACATCCTTTCTAAACTGGGAACTTTCTACAGGTTATTAATCATGCAGGAGCCATGGGTACCCATGTCCCAGGCCTGCTGCTGGCTTCACAGTGTTCTGAAGTTTGGACTGCAAGCACATAGTAAAGCACAGGCCCGAAGGATCCTGATATTGCCTACAAACAGTTAGGATTTTAACAGAACTGCTTACATGGTCGCCGCTGGTGTCAGGCAGTCGCTGCAAGGTTTTGCAGGAGGTGGGAAGGGCGCTAACAAGTTGCGGCTTGAAGAACCGGGTTTTAGAATGCAGCAGCGCCAGGGGCATGCCCAATGTCTTCAGGTTCACCTGTCTTAGAATACAGAGACACGTGATACTTCTTGGTGACGTCAAAGATCAAATTTATTGGCTGCAACCAGGAACAGAAGTCTACGAAGCACGACACGGGTGGTTCGCCAGAGACTGTACAACTTTAGTATTGAGAGACATCGTCTTTTATGCCAAAAATCACATTCCTGACTAGTATCAATTATTTACGAACTATCCAATCACAAAGTGACATTTCAGAAGGTATCGCATAATGACAAGCCCACTTTCAGTTGTCCAGCCCACCATCAATTACAAGGCAAACCCAACATTCTTGCTCGGACAGGCCGGACAAACCCATACTAAAAGGACCTCAACCCAAACCATAAATAGGCCATAAAAGAAGGAACAGAAACAGATGAGAAGCAAGATAGAAGGGTGTGTGCGTGAAATTCACAATTGAATATAACACCCAACAACTAGCCTTTCTAGACTTACTCATCCGAAGCACTCCTACTGGTCTAGTCTCTGAACTTTATCGGAAACCAATGGCACGTAACTCTTTATTGAACTATAACAGCTGCCATCCGAAGGCCCTGCGGGATAATCTACCCTATGGGCAGTTCTTGCGCATACAAAGGAATTGCTCAAACAAAACACTTTTCGAGACACATGCCCAACAACTCTCCATGGACTTATCACACAAAGACTATCCCAAAAAACTAATAATGACATCCAAAAAAAGAGCAGCTAACAATAACAGAGCTGGTTCTTCTAGAAATCCTACCACCTAAGCCCAAAACAGAACGTATCACATGTGTGAGTACATTTGGCACCTTTTCCAATCAGATAACTAAGATTGTGAAAAAACACTGGGGGATATTAAACACTGGCCAAGACACTCTTCCCCTCCCCCTTTTTGCTTACAAGAGAGGGCAGAATCTAAAAGATAAACTTGTTCATACAAGGCCGAAAACTGAAGGACCTAGAGCAGTGGGCACCTTATGGAACATGCCAGCAGTTACAGGGCATCATCCCTGCGGACAATGTGCCGCTTGTCCCCAAACAGAAAAAACTACAACCATTGACATCGGGACAGGGAGATTGTGGGAACAACGCAGATTCACAAACTGCAACAGCACAAATTTGATTTATCTAATCAAATGTCCTTGTAACAAACTGTATGTAGGCATGACTACCCGGAAGATCAAACTGCGAATATCTGAACATAAAAGCTCAGTACGGTGCAGTAGACAGGCTACGAAGCTTACCAATCACTTCCTACTCGCTAAACATCTGCCTACAGACATGAAGTGGATGGTCTTGGAGCAACCAATAATACCACCACACATTGCAGATATCAGTACATTTCTGTTCAAACGTGAACAGAGATGGGTTTACAAGTTACAAACCCACAAAGTAGGTCTGAATGAAGACATCCCTTGGATGTCTTTATGATTAACCTATTAGCTTGGGTGGTGATCAGTATAACTGTTTTTTCTGCAGCACACAGCTAAACAATAGGTTGCATAAAAATGTTTCCAGCATGTAAGAAATAATGGTGCCGTTCGCTGTTACTATAACAAATACCCTTAACAATATTTACAAGTTGGATTAACATGTTTACAAAATTAGACTGCGCACTTAAAGCACTCCATAGTATAAAATGGTCATCACACATACTTTAACCCCTCCCTGTCGCTCAGCTAGTATGTATGAGCAGATACACAATATACAATTAGAATTACTGAAGCTTGTACAATAATAAGCTTGTTTATATACAGAAGGTAATTCCCCTCACTGAATACCGAATACTTCGTTGGTAAGGCTATTCCTCCTCATAATATAGTAAATGGTCCAGGGTGCCATTTTGAGTGGGGTATTGTATTACATATGACAACATGCTAACATTTACGGGTGATACAGCCTTGACTGTGGGCTCCCCAAAGCACACCAGCGATATGTGTGTCTGTTGCTAGGCAATGGGGACTATCAACAATGATGATGAGTCCATTGCCAGGCAACCAAGATCACAAAAAAACCCGTTAGTGAAGTATTGCCTGTGACGCGATCAGAAGAGCATCCGTTCTAGTCACCGCTACGTCAGACATGACGTGTCAGTAGGCGTTTTGTTTACAACGCGCGAGCGGAGCGCGGCGACGTCATTTCACGTTCAGTCACGTGATACGCCAAATCCAATAGCGGGGTGGACGGCCAGCAACAAGGAAACATAAAGACCTGCTTCCTGTCCGTTCGGTACCTCCCTCCAAGACAGCCAAGACGGATGTCCGGAGTACCGACGGACAGGTAAGCTGGGCAAGGCAGGGCGGATGTGTTACTAAGCTCCAGAATATATCTAGTTCTAAAAGTAATGGGGTTAGGATTCAGCCATTTTCACTAAAAATCGGAAGCACGCTTGATGCGCTTCGTGTTTTCCGAAATTTGAGGATAACTTTACAACATATTTGACTGGGTGTACAACAACCTGAGAGGGTTAAAGGCATGACCATATTTGATGAGTGTATTGAGTAAATGAACATCAGTACTCATGGGTACGATTTTTTTGTCAAATAAATGACGATTTGGTTTTTAGCTGCCATTCTTCATCTGCCGTGCTAAATACACAAATACATAAGTTTGAAGGCTTTGTACCTTTCCTCCTCTACCTCCTTCCCTCTTTCTTCTCTACAGAGCGGTGCTCCGTTTTACCTGAGCTGTAGCCAGGTGGGGTGGAGCAGATATTCCCCTAATTTGGGTGAGTAAAAGATAAACTACTGTCTTTAAAATACGGTCTCACAAGATGTAGAAAGACCACGTTGTATGATCTACTAACTGAGATCACCAGACCAATAAGTCATTGGCTCCAATGTAAATCACATATTCACTATGTGCCTTAGTAAACTGTCATAATGAAGTGTTTTTGTTTTCTTTCATTTGATGCTCCATCCCTCGTGACTGATCGAACATGGGATTAGCAGGTGACATCTTTTTCACTTTTTTCACTTATACGCAGTAGCATTTGACATAGGGTCCTGATGAAGCTGGAGGAGATCATATGACTCCAAATACCGCAGAAACATGTTGACCTTCTAACATCATAGTATATATATGTTTAATATACTCATGCACTGTTTTTAATGTTGGGTGTAGATAGGATACCATTAAAAATCGCTTTCCCACTTCTACAACCCAATCTTAACATTCACAAACTTTTTTACACAGTTACTTTATAACACTGTTTTGTGCACTGCTATCTATTTTTACCCTCCTTATGCCACATACACCAACCCATCACATTTGAGTTTTTCCACTTGATTAGGTTACAGTTCACCTAATCACATGTGGTTTTTTCATCAAATTCCTTCAGGTGAAGGATCCCAAATGATGTAGGGTGGCACAGGACTGGTATCTGATGGGAATCATTTTGATGTTCGCCACGTACCATTAAAATACAGACTTGGTGACTGTTCCCTAACCAACACTTTCTGCGACAGGTTTACAATTGCTTGACCTAATGGTATTTGTTGTTATTAATGAGTTCTGGGGGATGATACCATTTTAGGTCATTAAATATTCCCCATTGACCCTCTTCCTATTTATTGTTCTAGAGCAGTGGTACAACTGCGGGTCTAATTTGCTTTTTCCGACACATTGAGAGAAGAGAGGGATTAGTTGTAATCAAGTTGAGAGGTCTTAGCCATAAAACACATCATTAGCCCGACAGACACTTTGATATGGCCACCAATTTAGGCCTCGCTTTTGACGAGGATGAGATTCAGACATTACTTTCTGAAAATCCAAGTATGCTAGACATGATTTCGGCAAGCCCCGCTAATCCTGACGAAGGCTGGGCCAAGATTCTGGTTTTGAAGAAAAATCAAGCCAGGGTATGTGTGCATGGGATAGTCATGGCGGATTATTTAAGGAGTAACTGTGCTCCCAGTGGACTAATCGAAGGAAATGTACCACGTCTTTTCCTAGATGACAAAGACTTTCTAAAAAACTGGTCACTTATAGCGTGGAAATGTACACGTGATTGGCTGGTGTTGATTATAAAAACTGCCAAGAAACCCGCAGATAAAATCCTTGTAGAGATCCAGGTCCTAGAAGGGCAGATTAAGGCTACCATCTCCTCTACAAAAGCGTTTTCAAAACAACAAGAAGATGGCAACAAATCAGCCAAAGAGTTTAAGGAATCGATTTTGTTCACCAAACTTGAGAAATTTAAAAAAGACCTTGAAAAATTCTCCATGGAAAAAGTATATCCCTATACTAGTGAGCACTTCGTACCTCCTATGAATACCAGGAATGGACAGAAGGGAGCATCCAACTATGGAAGCACCATCTCTGAAGGTACTTCCAGTGATTCGGAGGGCTCTTCCTCGGGAAATCCCCCACACCAGCAAAGAGGGAGAGGTAACAACAGGAGAGGTTGGAGAGGTTACAATCAGGGCTTTAACTCCCAACCACAATATCCACCGTGGTGGCAACCTACTCCTTGGGGGCCTCCCCAATATCCACCAATGGTGAATCCGTTTGGCCAACCACATTTTTGGTAATTTCAATCAACAGCCTTTTTTAGGGTCTGGCAGGAGAGGCCGAGGACGACAAAGAACTTCAGGGCAGGGACAAGTTCGATGGAACCTGCCTCCTCAAACCATGGATCTGAGGAGCGGGAAAAAGATCCCACAAGACCAAGCAGGGAGTTCAGCGGCCCAAGTCTAGTAGTCAACTTGAGCTCACATGCTATTACTGAGATTCAAGAACAGACATTGAACAAAGGATTGGGATTCGTTTCCACTTACATCAACGACCCTTTCCAAGCACAGATTGAAGTGGGCAAATTTTTCAGAAAGATTCGTCTTCACTATCTTTTTGCGAATAAACCAAGGGAGCAGGAACAATCCAGTTCCATTGTCAATACAGGACTAAAATAACCTTCAACATTCAATCCAAGTACCATCGGCATGCCACCTAAGGTCTTGACTTTCGAAGAAGCAGTGGAACACGACCTGCAGAAGCTATTCCAAACTAAACAGAATGTTTTCTTCAATCTTTCACGGCAGGAACAAGAATCTATAAAGACACTCGCTGAAAACCCCAATATTGTCATAAAACCAGCGGACAAAAGGGGAGCGGTAGTGATTCTGGATGTTTAGACCTATCGCGATGAGTGCCTACGCCAGCTTAGTGACAACAGATCTTATCGCAAACTTACAACAGATCCAACCGAAAGGTTGACTAACACGATAGGACATATTGTCGAAGAGGCTCTCAACGAAGGGTGGATTACATCAAAAGAAGGGCATTTCCTTCGGACATCTAATCCAATCACACCATATTTCTATCAACTACCAAAGATCCATAAGGCCCAACGCCCACCTGTAGGGCACCCCATAATATCTGGGATTGGTTGGCTTTTGGAACCACTTTCGACCTTTGTAGACGTATTTCTACAGCCGATGGTACGGGAGATGCCAACTTTTTTAAGGGACACTAAAGATATATTGAGGTTATTACCCAATATTGACTTCAATCCTCTATCTGACATCTTAGTGTCTCTTGATGTTGAAAGCCTGTATACGTCTATCCCCCAGGCTGAGACACTGGTAGTTGTGGAGTTGTTGCTGTCAACTAAAGAACTGGATTCCATAACACCAGTCAGTGTCATCATGAACTTAGCCACTCTGGCGATGACAGAGAATTTCTTCGGTTTCGAGGATAGTCTCTACTTGCAGATTAGCGGGACTAGTATGGGCAGCGTTTTTGCCCCTAGTCTCGCTAATCTGTACGTACACCACTTCGAGCAAGAACATGTGTTCGCAGACACAAACCCCCATCTTAGTTGTCTGCGAACCTGGAAACGTTACATCGACGATATCTTCGTGGTGTGGCGTGGAAGTGAGACAGAGCTAAAGGAGTTCCACACGTGGCTTAACCAGAGGAACTCTTTTCTGAAATTCACAATTGAATATAAAACCCAACAACTAGCCTTTCTAGACTTACTCATCCGAAGCACTCCTACTGGTCTAGTCTCTGAACTTTATCGGAAACCAATGGCACGTAACTCTTTATTGAACTATAACAGCTGCCATCCGAAGGCCCTGCGGGATAATCTACCCTATGGGCAGTTCTTGCGCATACAAAGGAATTGCTCAAACAAAACACTTTTCGAGACACATGCCCAACAACTCTCCATGGACTTATCACACAAAGACTACCCCAAAAAACTAATAATGACATCCAAAAAAAGAGCAGCTAACAATAACAGAGCTGGTCTTCTAGAAATCCTACCACCTAAGCCCAAAACAGAACGTATCACATGTGTGAGTACATTTGGCACCTTTTCCAATCAGATAACTAAGATTGTGAAAAAACACAGGGGGATATTAAACACTGGCCAAGACACTCTTCCCCTCCCCCTTTTTGCTTACAAGAGAGGGCAGAATCTAAAAGATAAACTTGTTCATACAAGGCCGAAAACTGAAGGACCTAGAGCAGTGGGCACCTTATGGAACATGCCAGCAGTTACAGGGCATCATCCCTGCGGACAATGTGCTGCTTGTCCCCAAACAGAAAAAACTACAACCATTGACATTGGGACAGGGAGATTGTGGGAACAACGCAGATTCACAAACTGCAACAGCACAAATTTGATTTATCTAATCAAATGTCCTTGTAACAAACTGTATGTAGGCATGACTAACCGGAAGATCAAACTGCGAATATCTGAACATAAAAGCTCAGTACGGTGCAGTAGACAGGCTACGAAGCTTACCAATCACTTCCTACTCGCTAAACATCTGCCTACAGACATGAAGTGGACGGTCTTGGAGCAACCAATAATACCACCACACATTGCAGATATCAGTACATTTCTGTTCAAACGTGAACAGAGATGGGTTTACAAGTTACAAACCCACAAAGTAGCTCTGAATGAAGACATCCCTTGGATGTCTTTATGATTAACCTATTAGCTTGGGTGGTGATCAGTATAACTGTTTTTTCTGCAGCACACGGCTAAACAATAGGTTGCATAAAAATGTTTCCGGCATGTAAGAAATAATGGTGCTGTTCGCTGTTACTATAACAAATACCCTTAACAATATTTACAAGTTGGATTAACATGTTTACAAAATTAGACTGCGCACTTATAGCACTCTATAGTATAAAATGGTCATCACACATACTTTAACCCCTCCCTGTCGCTCAGCTAGTATGTATGAGCAGATACACAATATACAATTAGAATTACTGAAGCTTGTACAATAATAAGCTTGTTTATATACAGAAGGTAATTCCCCTCACTGAATACCGAATACCTTGTTGGTAAGGCTATTCCTCCTCATAATATAGTAAATGGTCCAGGGTGCCATTTTGAGTGGGGTATTGTATTATATATGACAACATGCTAACATTTACGGGTGATACAGCCTTGACTGTGGGCTCCCCAAAGCACACCAGCGATATGTGTGTCTGTTGCTAGGCAATGGGGACTATCAACAATGATGATGAGTCCATTGCCAGGCAACCAAGATCACAAAAAAACCCGTTAGTGAAGTATTGCCTCTGACGCGATCAGAAGAGCGTCCGTTCTAGTCACCGCTACGTCACACATGACGTGTCAGTAGGCGTTTTGTTTACAACGCGCGAGCGGAGCGCGGCGACGTCATTTCACGTTCAGTCACGTGATACGCCAAATCCAATAGCGGGGTGGATGGCCAGCAACAAGGAAACATAAAGACCTGCTTCCTGTCCGTTCGGTACCTCCCTCCAAGACAGCCAAGACGGATGTCCAGAGTACCGATGGACAGGTAAGCTGGGCAAGGCAGGGCGGATGTGTTACTAAGCTCCAGAATATATCTAGTTCTAAAAGTAATGGGGTTAGGATTCAGCCATTTTCACAAAAAATCGGAAGCACGCTTGATGCGCTTCGTGTTTTCCGAAATTTGAGGATAACTTTACAACATATTTGACTGGGTGTACAACAACCTGAGAGGGTTAAAGGCATGACCCTATTTGATGAGTGTATTGAGTAAATGAACATCAGTACTCATGGGTACGATTTTTTTGTCAAATAAATGACGATTTGGTTTTTAGCTGCCATTCTTCATCTGCCGTGCTAAATACACAAATACATAAGTTTGAAGGCTTTGTACCTTTCCTCCTCTACCTCCTTCCCTCTTTCTTCTCTACAGAGCGGTGCTCCGTTTTACCTGAACTGTAGCCAGGTGGGGTGGAGCAGATATTCCCCATAATTTGGGTGAGTAAAAGATAAACTACTGTCTTTAAAATACGGTCTCACAAGATGTAGAAAGACCACGTTGTATGATCTACTAACTGAGATCACCAGACCAATAAGTCATTGGCTCCAATGTAAATCACATATTCACTATGTGCCTTAGTAAACTGTCATAATGAAGTGTTTTTGTTTTCTTTCATTTGATGCTCCATCCCTCGTGACTGATCGAACATGGGATTAACAGGTGACATCTTTTTCCACTTATACGCAGTAGCATTTGACATAGGGTCCTGATGAAGCTGGAGGAGATCATATGACTCCAAATACCACAGAAACATGTTGACCTTCTAACATCATAGTATATATATGTTTAATATACTCATGCACTGTTTTTAATGTTGGGTGTAGATAGGATACCATTAAAAATCACTTTTCCACTTCTACAACCCAATCTTAACATTCACAAACTTTTTTACACAGTTACTTTATAACACTGTTTTGTGCACTGCTATCTATTTTTACCCTCCTTATGCCACATACACCAACCCATCACATTTGAGTTTTTCCACTTGATTAGGTTACAGTTCACCTAATCACATGTGGTTTTTTCATCAAATTCCTTCAGGTGAAGGATCCCAAATGATGTAGGGCGGCACAGGACGGGTATCTGATGGGAATCATTTTGATGTTCGCCACGTACCATTAAAATACAGACTTGGTGACTGTTCCCTAACCAACACTTTCTGCGACAGGTTTACAATTGCTTGACCTAATGGTATTTGTTGTTATTAATGGGTGTGTGCGTGTACCATAAACTCAGCAATGTCCTGCTCTTTGATCTCTATCTTGACCAGCTGCCGAACGATGAACTGGCTCAACAAGGTTAGCTTCGAGCAATGGAGTCAGTTCGCTCAGGTCACACAGAAGTCAGCTAAAGGGTGTACGTGTCCCAAAGACTCGCTCAGCCGTAGTCATCGCCTATGTGAGGGCAACCACAAAATGGCTGCCGTACACAAAATGGAACCCAAAGGTTCTAACAAAATCCCTGAATACACAATGTATCCATCAATCGAACATGAAGAAAACACTCATATATACCGCACTCGTCATTTGCGGTTCGCTGATACCCAAATCGTCATGATACGACGACCTTTATTGAACGGGTTCAGAATCACGGAACCTCAGGCTTCCACCTGTGCTGAGATCCTCATGCGCTGATACAGTTGGTTCCCCCATAATTAATATCAAGTATTCCGTCCACGGCAGTGGGTGAAGTGGGGGGAAAAAAATAGGTGAACTGTGGGCGGAGAATCAGAGTGCGGAAATAACACAAGGATTGGGGCAGTGGGTGGAGTCAGAGGTGTGGCCAGAAGGAGCCAAACATACCAATTTTTAGTATTTGTTTTGCATTTCACTGACCAGTTACAGCTCATTACCTTATTTAATTCAAATTGACATTAAAATACATTCACAAATTGGGATACGTATCCAATCACAGAATGTCCCAAATACACTTCAAAGTGCTATCACAAGCCATTTGTCTCTCAGCCGTGCAGTTTCTGTCATCAGCGCTTTTCCTCCCCTTTTTCACAAAAGCAGTTCAAACATGAATGGCAAAATATCCTATTTTGCAAATGTTTTCCACATAATTATGGCTCTGCCATATTTGCTACATAATACATCATCTTCTGCATTATCTGACTCTTTTAACTAATAAATTGTTTGTAGCTCAAATGGATGAAAAGTTACAAAAAATGTGACGTGTGTTGCTGCGAAGGAAGGGCCATCTGCAAAGGTTGAGTGGTTACCTTTATCGCGGCTACATTTGTATGTTGAACTGGTACTAACGAGTCAAAATATTTGCAGAGACTGTAAGTGAGTGTAAACATGTCAAAATATACTGCATTACCCTGCAACCTTTTTCTTGCTGCATAATTTAGTTAACACTGCAGCATACTTTTGTCCTCAATTGCTGCATAATTCCAGCGACTTCAAATCAGGCAGCACATGTTAAAAGTGCTTGTGCATGAAGCAAAGAGAGTGTTAAGTTTGTCCACTTATTTTGGTGTGCATTCAAATCCTGCAATGCCAATCTCTGATGAGTTGCAGCTCCTACTGCTGAAACAAGGCCAATCGAGGTACCAATGGGTGAGGCAGACAGGCATCAAGGGTCCTGGGACCTCAGGGACAGAGTCACTGTCGCTCAAGGGTGTGCTTCTTTGTATGCTTCTTCGTAAGACTGGAGGTGAACTTCAGTATGGATTGCCTTGGAGATTAACCCACATTTGCCACCCCTAGGGTCCACCTGCTGATGCCAAGACACCAGGGCTTTTAAGGTCTTCCAGGGCCTTCTAAGGTCTAGCAAGGGAATATGCTCTCTCAGGCGGACTGGTCATAAAGGCTGAACCTGGTTCTCCATTTCCAAATTCGGCATCTCTGGCCAAAGAAGAGCCACATCCTCTCCCCCACTGGACACCATACTGCCCCACTTAGAGAAAGGAGCACAATCAAATTGTGCTCCTCTATAAACACCTAGATGAGATTCAATTCAAATTATACACTAGACAAGAGTAATACGCTGGCTGAAAAAAGTAAAAAAATTCTGGAAAAAGCAAACACTCATAGGGAATACAACTTAACACGTTTACACTCATTATTCAGAAATCAATGAGCGTTTTTGCCTGAAAAGTTAAGCACATGACTACATGGCTTGAAAGGGACCTGTTTCAGTGTCCATTGCTTAAATCCTTACAAAACATAAGCAGTATGGTTTAAAATGACCACATCCCTGAACACAGAGCTGTGGTACACATTTTATGAATTAAAATAGGGAAAACAACTGATAAGGATCACATTAAACATTTTCCAATCCACTCACCAAGCAGGTATTGCAGTACCTCCATGAATGGCGCACTTCCCCACTTGGGGAAAAATGCTTTTCAAAGAAAGATGAGAAAAGAAAAGTAGTGCTTCACTGGCAAACGCTGTAAAGTGCCGCTAATGAGTTTAGGGGTGAATAAAATCAATCAGGCCAATTTGTGACCACTCTCTCTTGCTTAATTTAGTTATGTATTTATTGTTCAAATTGTAAACCTTTTTTTGTCTCTTCCCGAGGCTGCTTAGAAAAATGTCAGAAAAAGACATTCGCAGCAAAATGTTTTCCTCTTATTTTTTGGATCCATTTCGCAGGGGAAGGTATGAAGGAAAGCAGAGGAAAGAAAAGTCACGGTTTTCAAGAAGTGACCTGGAGCACGACAAAAAGGTAGAGAATAAGAGAAAGAGAGGGGGCAGCTGCTAGCGGTGGAGCAGGAGACGTGGACAAGGTCCTTGACTTCTCTGGGCAAGAAGGAAACGACAGCCCTTTTCCTTCTGTGCTCGCCTGTCCTTGAACAGCCACAAACAGCCGGGCTATTTCGGCCATCCTGGGACGCATATCTAAAATAATAAAGTAGGGGAACGGACTGTATTAAATTTAAGAAGTAGGAGCACGGCACGGCATGCCGATCCCACCTGCTTCGACCCCTGATCCACGGGGACCAGATGAGGCAGCCTGGTGCCACTATATGCCACTCTGCCTGCGGTACCTGGGCTCTTGCTCTCAAACGAGCAAGTTCTGACAACTCAAGAGTCCCTGTTCCCACAAATAGGTGCCAATGTGACCCAATGTTATCCACCTGTCCAGGGCTTTAAGTGAGGTGAAAAAACTGGTCTGTCTGTCTCAGGGGCAGAGCCAATGTAATTAAGGGTGTGGCTTAAAACACAGAAGCTAAAAATATGTGCTTGGCATAGTGTGTCACCCGACTGGTATTTTGGTGATTTGGTCAGTGTACCAAGATATAGAATAAAGGAAGTAACATTACACCTACAATAAACCAGAACTATTGGCTTTGTCAATGGTTGTTAGTTGCATATGCTAAATAAGCAACAAATATGGATTTGTTGTATATAATATTGAAAATGCTTCACTTGTGAAATTATTAGACAGTTAAAGATCTATATGGAGTCTCTTTGACCTTACATCAAAGGCAGTAAAAGGTGGTACTGCTGCAGAGTTAAGAATTTTTTTTTTCATCTTGATGGTGAGGGCAAAAAGGGAGAGCCCGATAGGGACCCGTCTCCTCACCTGCTTTTCAGAAATGCAGGTGCTCAGCACCGGCAGGATCCGGCCCACTTAAAGCCCTGCACCTGGCCAAATTATTGACAGGTTGAAATGTATTCTAATGGTAAAAAAACTAGCCACTCAGCCAGGAAAACATTTGTTGTACCCCTGCCTAGTGAGCGTGTACGTTTTTCTAAGAGCGGCTTTATGCATAGACGTATGACAGTAGTAAAGTTAAAATCCATTTCTGAAAGATAGCCTGTATTATATTTGGTCATAACAGCTCGACATATGGCAATTACTTGCAAATTATCCTAATGGCTTTTTTCTGGAAGCATTTTTATGCCTGGCAATTTGTTTCAATTGTAAAACCACTTATAGAACGCTGCTAAAGAGGGAAATCCATTGCTGTTTGCAGAGGATAAAGGCATTATAATGCAGACCGTTTATTAATATTTCCATTTATGCAGCTATTTTGAAACCGAGTGAACGGTGATAATTCCCTAATTATTACGATGATATAATTTGTATTTATACATTATTTTTATGATACAAAGGTTTGTACGACTTATATCTGTTGCTGAATAATCTGTGACAATAATTACATATAGCCTATATTATAAGCTTCAAAGAAACGTGATATACACACAGAGATGCAATAATACGCATACCTTGTATCGGTAGAACATTTTCTATTAGCACTTAGTATGGAATATTCAGAGTTGGCCAGGCAATCAGAAGGCTCCCTTTACCAGCTATAGCTACCAGCTCAATCCCACACAAGGAATATTCTGTGTTACCAGCTCCCACCAGTATGCCCTGCTTACTCACACCAATCACTCTATCGACATTCCTTTGTTCTCAGGCCCAGAGACTGGCCAATCTGTCCCTCTACCTCACCGCAGGTGACCAGTTACTTCTCTCTTTTATCATCAGCTGCTTCTTATTTGTGTTATGCTGGGCCGACCCGCCCCTTTCGCATACTAGAATTGTTCCCATACATTTTCAGTTAATGGCCATGCGTTAAATCTGTTCCTAGTACTCCTGGGGGGTGGAGAAATAAGGGCCATTTTACAAATGATGGGGAAATATATACTCATTGCCTTATTCAGACACTGGCTGTGGGTCTGCCAGTTCACCAGGGACACAGCGATCATCGACTCCGCCACCCTGGAGGACCGCCTCTCATTTGTAGAGATATTTACCTGCCTGGTGGCAATTTCTGAGTTATAAAGAGAGCAGACTCCCTTTACAGCACTGCATAAGTGCATTCTTGGCAAACGTTTTTGTTCAGAGAAAACAAACTCCTAAAGTGGGAGTTTATAATCCCTGCACTAATAACAAATGGTCCTGGAACGCAGGGAGTTTTCCTCCTGTGCATGAGAGCCATGTAACATTTTCTCCGCCAGTGTCCAATATGAATAGCAGGGTGGGAATGGGCATGGAAAATGAGTGATAACCGCCCCTCTCTTGATAGGAGGATACCAGTCATTATGACCCACTGGTCCTGTGGTGGATGGAAAACTTTGTCAGGGGTTACAATTGAGAACACATGGAATGTGGACTCCTTCATCCTGGTCCCCTGCAATGGATGTTTCTAGGTGCCTGAGTAATAAAAGGAGTTAGGATCAATTAGGATTTACCAATTACAGTGCAACTTATTTGGTCACACAGTAAAGCTCAGAGTCAATTGATGGGGTTAAGCAATGATTTATTATAAATTCAACGCCAAGCTGATATAAATCAGTCGCAAAAACATAATATAAAAATACAGAATTGCTAAAGGACATCCAAAGCGATGGAGAAAGATTATCCTCAATAACAGAAAACAACGAAGTAATTTTGTAGCTACACACAGAATGAGAAATATAGTCTGATATGTAGTTTGAAACTTTTGATCCTCTTGCATACACATGGGGTTGTCTAAGAAAACCTACTAAACCCTATACTAACCGGGAATCAGAGAAATCAAATTAAATTGTGGAAGCATAGAAAGGTGTCAGCATACCAGAACTTCTGTAGAAGTTCTCAAAGGTAAAGCATATTGTAAAGCATAAAGCCACACAACAGAGATGTCGCAAAGAGGTCTGTACCTCTTAGATTCTAAAGCAGAGGTCTTCAAACTTTTTTCAGTTGAGCACCCCCCAGCTGAATTTTTTTAGATGTCGGGACCCCCCTTCCCCACTACCTGACTCTGGTACACTCCATAATCGACCGCCATTCGCACATCTGAAGCCATATCCGGCAAATAATGTTAAACACAGTAAGAGTGTTTAGTAAACTGCAGGTGTGTGAGTGGGTGTGTTTAAATGACAGAGGCTTATTACACAGTACACATCAAAAAACTCCAAGAAAAAATGTGTGCAAATTATTTTTACTAGGGTTTTACTGATGCAGTTGAGTCATAATGTTAATCATGTTGTCATTTGTGTCCATTGTCTTTATACTTCCAATTGTATTACTATATAACTGTATGCCACATAAGGTGCAGACATCATTCAGTCAGGCGATAAGTGGTGCTGTACAGGGATCCTAAAGTAAGAAATAAATATAAAGGCATGAGTTGGATACATTGCTAGTAAGCCTTCAGTTCGACACAGGCATCTCCAAAAGAGCTAAGTGAAAATTCACCAAACCAAGAACTGAATGAAAACTGAATGGTCGAAAAGCTGCTATGCCATTAAAATTTGATGGACTTTTAATTTACTGGTTTCGGAGTTATGCACTGCGAATCTTTCCTATGAAAAACCCCATGTTAATTTGAGGAAGTGTAAGGTTTTGCACCCCCACCCCATTATAATTTCTGAGCCATTTGAGCATCTGCCCACTGAATGCTGTTCACCCATGGCTTACACAATATGAATTACTGTGGAGTAAGTTGCCAAACCAACCTGCAGAGTACATGATGTATTAAACATGCATGAAAAATGGCTTAATTACACATGCACTTTTGTAATTTTTAAATAAAACGGTGAGTGTATGGAATGCTCATATTTACTCAATTTAAAGAGAAACTTTGCCTCGTTTCTTTGAAAAACTTCCTCCCGGATGGTTATTTTCAAGAGCTGAAATGTTTCAGCTGGCGTGGAAGGTTGGGAGCCTCCTGTGGTGTGAAACCGAAAGCAAATTGCTCCCGGTTTTCTTTCAAAATACAAAAGTACGTGCACGATTAGTACAGCTGGAAACAATCTAAAGTGAGATTTAAGGGTGGAGTGCGCGCCCCCCCCCTGAGATGGTGTCGCGCCCCCCCTGGTGGGGCGCGCCCCACAGTTTGAAGAACTCTGTTCTAAAGGGAATCTGAATCAAGCTAAAGCGCAATGTCCAATTATACCCACCAAAAGAACCTTGGGGCCCATCAGGAGACGGGTAGGGGAAAGACCGACCAGAGAAAATATAAGGTGTGATAAAGGCCGCTTTATTGGGAACAGGTGCATCTTAACACAGACCTAACTAAATATACACATACCTGACCAAACCCCCACCCCCACCCCTCACAAGTTCCCCCGCCAACAACATAAACATAAGTACCAACTAACCAAACGCCTGCCTCAACTGTTTAAACACTTGCCATATGTACACTCCCTCCCTCTCTGTCCAGGAAAACTCATTCCTCCTATCCTACCCCCCCCTTTAACTAGGAATAAGCGCCACCCCAACAACAATTCACCAGCACCTGCCCCCAGTGACATCAGATCCCAGCCGACCTAACCAAAAAGAGCGCACCTGTTCCCAACAAAACCTCTCCTGAAAAACCGCAGGACCCAGGCAAACCCCCCCCGCTCATAACCACCCGAAAACCATGCCTCATAGGGAGGGCGGGCGGGACAACAACTCTCCTGACTACTCGGCTGCTGGGTCACTGTCCACGAAATGGTGCACAGTGACCCAAAATGGCAGTTCTTATTCCCCCAAGCCCAAAAGGAGCCCAAGGCCAGCCCAAATACACCTAACAAGCCCAACCAGCCCAATCCCGGCTTCCTGTCCCCTAACTATACTGTCCCTCCTCCTTTCCTCCCGGGGCCCCAAAATTTCCCAGGGGGGGGTGAGCCTCCCTCCGGTCGGCCACCCCCCGCAAAGCCCCATTGGGGCCCATCGGGAGACGGGTAGGAGAATGACCGACCGGAGACAATATAAGGTGTGATAAAGGCCGCTTTATTGGGAACAGGTGGATCTTAACACAATACCACATCCTTGGCCTTTGCCGTACAAAACTAGACCTAACTAAATATACACATAACTGACCAAACCCCCACCCCCACCCCTAACAAGTTCCCCCACC
This sequence comes from Lissotriton vulgaris, assembly GCF_964263255.1. Taxonomy (NCBI): domain Eukaryota; kingdom Metazoa; phylum Chordata; class Amphibia; order Caudata; family Salamandridae; genus Lissotriton; species Lissotriton vulgaris. Next base: position 1,183,394,963 of record NC_141695.1, on the reverse strand, counting down.
AACAACATAAACATAAATACCAACTACCCAAACGCCTGCCTCAACTGTTTAAACACTTCCCATATGTACACTCCCTCCCCCTCTGTCCAGGAAAACTCATTCCTCCTATCCTACCCCCCCCTTTAACTAGGAAAAAGTGCCACTCGAAAGCCCACCTACGGCTTTTGACCCCCCCTAGGGCCCCTGCACCTTTGGATACCTGCGCACCCCCACAGCCTGATCTACTGCCTCCTTCAGCTGCACAATATAGAGCTCCATCCCATATCGTGACAAATGCACGCCGTCCTCACTGAAAAAATACACCGCCCCATACCTCAGCTCCGGGTGCTCCATCCTACCCAAACCTTCTTTCTCACAGAAAGCCCTCATCTCCCTCTTAATTTTCCTCCGTGTCCTGTCAATAGCCGCTGGCCTCTCTGCCCCCCTCCAGCACCGTCTGGGAATGAATTCCGACCAAATGACATAACACCCCCCCCCCCCACTGCCTCTGAATTTCTAGCAAATCCCTCTTCATTTGTTTCACCAGTGCCAGCCCCTTACACTGCACCAGGTCATTTTCACCCAAATGGATGACTACCACATCTGGACAGACTCCCCCCCTTACAACATTGTTTAAAACCGGCACCAACTCGTGCCAACGCATGCCCCCTTTTCCCCTCCAATGACACCTAAACAAGTGTTCGTCCAACTCCAAATTGAGGTTCCTGTGTTTCTCCCATTCGGCCCTTTCTGCTCTCTTAACAAAGGAATGGCCCACCACGTAAATGGTCATCGCTGCGGCAGTAGGCCCCGCCACCACACCTGCAAAAATACAAATGTAAGCAATGGGCCAAGCATGTCAACTTCACTCCACTCCTACCCCCCGCATCCTGACGTACGTCCTATAACAGTCTGATTTCCAGCGTCTCCTTACCCCAACCCTTTTGCGCCGCCATCGTTGCCGCCCCGATGCAGAAGGAATGTGTCCCGAATTCCATCGGGTCCTCACCCATAGACCATAGGGCGTGCCGTAGGACCCACAGCAGCTGGGCTGCTGTCACCCGACCAGCCTCTCCCCGGGCAAAAACCTCTGCACCGTCCTGCACCTGCCCGTCCGCCAGTCGTCTCCCCCACCCCGCCGGACATACCGCCTCCGACCCCCCAGGACCTAGTACCACCCAGGTACCCTCTCCACGCTGATCCGTCTTCGACCGTCGCAGGCGCACCGCCACCTCCCGGCCACACAACTCCACCTCCACCCACTTCACACCCGGCCGTCCTTCCAACCAAACCATCTCCGACACCCGGAACGCACCAAAAAACATCCACGACATCAGCGTGGAAAACAGAACCGTCTCCGCCTGATCCCTGCACACCCCCGGTAGGCGGCGCACTAAGCCTTCCAGAATCACTTCCGTAATAGGGCGTCGCTGCCGCACCCGGGCCTCCTTCTCTCTCTACCAATGCTCCAAAAGCCGCCCCCCAACTCTCCCGCCGAAGGCGCATAACCCCACCAGAGCTTCCCCATGAATGCCACCCCTGCCAACTTCTCCGCAATCGTCACCCTCGCCAGCCCCTTGTCCATCAAACCGAGCATGAATCGCACCACCTGATCCTCCCAACGCCACTTGCCACGCTGCCTTACCGCTCCAAAACGTAGAAACTCCAGCCAAGCCTGCTCATAAGTCTTCCACGTGAACGCCGCCAGAGACGCCTTCACCAACTGAATGACCCGCGCTCTCCCACCAACCAGAGCTCCTCCGGCACCATTGTCTTGACTGTGGCCGCCTCCGTGGCTAGCCCATGGAACCTCTGCCACTGTGAATGAGACAAAGCATCCGCAATGTCATTGTCCACCCCGGGAACATGCTGGGCTTGAAACAAAATGTCATGCTCCAAGCACTTCAAGACGAAAACGCGCTTCAACTTCAGCACCTGTGGCTCCCTCGCGAACTGTCGATTCACCACTTGGACCACCGACATATTGTCCACCCTGAACAAAACACGCCTGTGCGCCAACTCCTGCGCCCAAACTGTCACAGCCACCACCAACGGGAAAAGCTCCAAGAACGCGATACTCCTTCCCCCCGCCTGCCAATGAGCCGGCCATTGCTCCGCACACCATCTCCCCGCCCAGTACAGACCAAAACCGCCGACTCCCGCTGCGTCTGAGGACATCGTGACGTCCCACTCCCAGTCCTCCGGGGGCACCATGGGAACTCCATTAAAATGCCCCAGAAAAGCCAGCCACATGTTCAAGTCCTCTCTCGAACCCACGACAGGCGCACGTGATAGTGTGGCAACGTCAGACCGGACAATGCCAGCCCCAGCCCCAGCCGACGACAAAACGTCCACCCTGCCCGCACAACACGGCACGCAAAGTTCAAATGTCCCAGCAACACCTGCACCTCCGGCACCTTCACCTTCCGCCTGGCCAACATGCCCCTCACCAAGTCCATCATCACCACTCGCTTGTCCTCCGGGAGGCGTGCTTCCATGATTTAGTATTCAACTAGCTAAAACAATCACAGGATAACGGTCAGCCTCCATTAGATCACTAGCCACAGATACACAGTCTGAATTTCGAAAAATAAAAACATGAGAAACAAACTCTAGCAAACGCAGCAATGGTGGTCGATTTGAAACTTAAAGTGATCCTTGATTATACATGTAAATGCAAATATGTAAACACTGAGATAATTATATAAAGTGACACACATGTATTTCATCTACAGGACGGCCCCCGAAGAAGGGACTGGGTCCCGAAATGCATCGTGCCAACTATTCCTCAATCGTCAATTGATAATCATTTTCGGGATGTATTAATGTGTGAGCAGCATCACACCAAAGATTAACTGTATAGGAAATTAATAAGATTTTATGTGTCATGAACTAAATGAAAAGACAAAATATGACAAAACAATGATCTTATCACAGATACAACATGGTGAATAAAACCAAGTGTAATTAATTTAAACTGAGTAAAATTGTGATTCAATTAAGAATAGTAGTTTAATTAATTTTTGCTGTGCATCAGGTCAGGGAGTAACAGATGTTCACTACCCCTTCTATTAAGGTTCTCTACACATAAGGGATAGGCAGCCCCATGACACCTGATAGCACGCAATAGGTTGTATACATTGAACCGAAAGTAAGCTTATAACTGAAAAGCAAGAGAAAATAAGGTATGCCAAGTGCCTACTTCAATCCAAAATGTAGTATTCATAACTGCCCCCTTTGGCCAGTGCACCCACGCTAACATCATGTCTACCTTTGAGAGTATAGCAAGTACAACAGAAAACAGAGTGAACACAAAAGCTTTTACAGAAGAACAAGCAAAAGAAATTTACGGCTTAATCAAGGCCACAAAAGGTTTTGAGTCCCACCAAGGCTCATCAATACAACAATTGAAACACATGGAGTTTATCATGCGCAGAGAACTCAACCATCGTCTGCATGCAACCACACTTATTCAATATCATAAGCATCAGCGGATTCCCAGAGGGCTAAGATTGGGGATTAAACCACTCCTGTTCAGATTACAACACAACAAAATAATTATGGAGAAGTGGTATTCAGTGTTGAATAAATGCTCCCTGGATTTAATTCTTTTAATAGTAGAAGAGCTCGCAAAGACCATAAAAGAGCTGGAGGAAGAGATTTTCAACTTACAAAGAGACCTATCAAAAAGATTTGAAAACAAAGAATGGGATAAAAATCTTGAGGATATCAATAAAAGGTTGGAGCAATATGAAAAAGACTTACAAGAAAGAAAATTGAGAACATTTAAACGAGATACCATAGATTACCGTTTAAATGAGGTATATACATGGGCAGAGATGTATGCTCAAAGAAGACCGCAAAAGAAACAGTATACATCATCTAATGAGAGCGTCGTGTCAGACAGTGAAATAGCAGCATCCAGAGCACCAATTCAAAGTAAAGAACCAACCTCTTCCACTGAACAAGAACAATCAAAACAAAAGGGAGCAACATCAGCAGAACCTTCTTTTTTGTCACAGGGCCCAGAAATAACCCAACCGCCGGACCAATCAACGCAAAAAACGAGTACAAACGTCCAAAAACCCGGAGAGGAAAAACAAAAAGAGAAGAAAACACCATATTTGAGGAGTGGGAAAATATCGTAATAAACATCTCTTCAACCCAACTAACCAAGAAGCAAATAGAAGTGCTAAATAAAGGAGCGTCTTTTGTACCGACGTACAACTCAAACCTACCAGAGACCGAAATAGCATTTTATAAATTCATGAGAACTATCAGACTACGTCATTTTTTCAGTAATGTATTACCTGAATCTACACCAACAACTCCGAAGGAATACATAGAGTTTAAACCCAAAAGCACATTTACAGCACCTACATCACATAAAACCATTGACATGTTTGAGAAGCTGGTTTTACAAGACGTTCAGAAACTGAACTTTCAAACAAAGAATAAAACTAATTTCTCCAAGCATGAAAGGAAAACCTTACAACAAATAGCAGAAATGGAAAACCTAGAATTTCAAAGAGCAGACAAAGGAGGTGCCCTTATAATAATGGATGCTTCATTCTACCAAAAGAAAGTCAAAGAACATCTGATGGACGACACAACGTACTTACCATTGGAAATGGATCCCACCAATGAAATAAAAAGGACGTTAGAAACAATACTTCAAAACGCCCTCACCATGGGGTGGATCTGGACAAAGACTTTACAATTTCTTTCAGAAACAGAACTTAAACGACCTCATATGTACATGCTCCCAAAAGTGCACAAAAATTTAAAAGACCCACCGTTTCGACCCATCGTCTCGGGAGTAGGATCGATATTTGAGCCCCTAGGCAAATATATAGATTTTTTTCTTCAAAAATTTGTAAGCCAATGGAAAACTAATATTAAGGACACCACTGAATTCCTTAATCAACTGAGAATGGCAACCCTTGAAGACACCCAACAATGGACATTCTGTACGATCGATGTTAATTCACTCTATACGTCTATACCACTAAAAGAAGGAATAGAAGTCATTGAATGGGCATTACTGCAAACAAGAGAGTTTGGAGTCAACAAAATATTCCTTCTGAAATTACTTTTATTTTGTTTACAGCACAGCTATTTTCATTTTGAGGATAAATTATTTTTACAAATCAGTGGAACCAGCATGGGTTTTGGAGGAGCACCAATGCACGCTAATATATTTATGGCGCAATTCGAGGAGCAACATATTCTAACAGATAAAAAATGGAACACTTCACTACTCATGTATCGCCGATTCATAGATGACCTATTTTTAATTTGGAGAGGATAAAAAGAGACACTTGAAAGCAACATTCTGGAACTAAATCAGAAAAATCCAAGGATAAAATTTACTCATACAATAAACAATGAGGAAATATCCTTTTTGGATGTGAAAATAACAAAAATAGAAATGGAAATACACACACAAACGTATGTCAAACCAACTGACCGGAACAATACTCTACTGTTTAAAAGCTTTTTTTCACCTGAACTGATAGAAAACTTACCCTATTCACAAATGTTGAGAAGCAAAAGAATTTGTTCCACAGCTGAAGCTCAGGAAGAAGACATACGGAGGATTAAAGTAAAATTCAAACAAAGAGGATATCCTAATACGTGCATCAACAAAGCTGAAGAAAAAGTGAATAAACTAAGTTGTGAAAGTTTACTATCAAGAACTAAGAAATCATCTTCAAAGTCTAATAATGTTTTTGTCTCCAAGTACTCAACTAAATCTCGAAATATTAAAAAAAATCATACTCAAACGTTGGGAATTGTTACAACAAGATGAGGATTTCCACAATATATTTCAAGAAAAACCAATCTTTGCATACACAAGAAGTAGGAACCTAAAGGAAGAATTGAAAAACAGAAGTAAGAAAGAAACATTGCAACACAAGGGAATGAAGAAATGCAGTAATTGCATACACTGCAACAACATCATGCAACAATCTTTTGTATCTCATCCTAGAACAGGAGAACAAATACCGCTCAGATTAACAGCAGATTGCAACTCTAAGTTTGTAGTTTACAGTATAAAATGTCCTTGCGGAAAGAAAGGTGAAAATCAGAATTGGAGAACATAAAAGCATGATAAGAAATAAGAACACTAACTCCAATCTAGCAACCCACTGGTTACAAAAGCACCACAACATCTCACAGTTAAGATTTATGGTAATTGAGAAAATAGAAATTAAACCAGGAAGGGATAATCAAAAATTCTTGTCCCAAAGGGAATTAATGCTAATTAAAAAATTCCAAACTATGGAACCGCTAGAGTTAAACGACAAACTGGATATGGGATGTTTTCTATAACTGATACGAGTAAATGCAAAATATACGCAATGTGCATTCAGCATTTTGTTAGATATGAGATGTTTTCCATAACTGATATGAATAATAGCAAAATATAAGCAATGTGTATGCAGTATTTTGTCAGATATTGTTTACCTCACATTGTACACTAACAATATATATAATGTCTAGTGACTGTAACACTGAGTAACAGTAATATGAAAAACCACGTATTAGATAACCTATGTGATGTATGCATATGACATGATCTCTGACGGGAGAACACCAATATCATTTGAAGTTTTTAAGGATAAACCTGTAACAATAATTTTGCCGCAGATCCTTTTAATGCACAGAACATCCTGGCACTATGATAAGGGTAGGCGTTTTTATCCAGATCCAACATACGTATTAGTTGTCAGCATGCAAATTGTAGCAGCAGGACTTATCACATTAACGTGATTAAACCTTCACCCACAATAACACATAAGTTCCAGATTTTTTAACCTCAGACGACACACATGGGAACATTTTCAACCTTCAGGTACCACCATCATAGCGTTTTTACACCACTCTAAAATGGCGAGAAAATTAGACATTAATATTGATTCTCTAGATAGGAAGGACTTCAATTGAAAGTCACGCGTTTATAATCCCCCGAGATTTCAGTCTGTCTGATTCCCACAGCGGACTGAGTAACTGACGAGGAAGCGCAAGCCCCGAATGCGACATTAAGCCGGTAAGCAGACATAGCCTAAACGTGTAGCAAGTTTTAGAATTGGATGCAAGAAGGCATTTATATTTAAAATCAGCAAAGTCCTGAACCTATTTCCATTCACCCCCATAGGTAGAAGTGAGAACGGAAAACCTCGACTACATTTCCCGCAGATTTAAGTAGGATCGCTATTGAACACAGCAAGGTATGAGAAGTACAACGCACAACGCTTTTATACAAAAGTGATTGGCGATTACCTGTAGTGTTATATTAGGTTTATTTTTTTCCACAGCCTCCCGCATACATATATCTCTAATCGATGTTTTACTCTAACGGAAACAATATCGAACGATAAGGTAAACCTCCACTATATCAACATATGATATTCATGCCTTTATGTATCATTGTGTACTAGTACTTTTAATCAGTCCAATGTAGCACAGAAAACATTCAGTCTGTTTCTTAGCAAGAAAGTTCACTAGCATTAAATCAGTATTAGCTGTAAACTTTTTCCTTACAGAATATAACGCACAAAGACGTTTCAATGTAGCTTTGTATCACGTGGAAGTATACATGAATATTAAGTGAACTGGCCCTTAACTAGATCATCTGGCTTTGTAGTACATGTCAAATAGTAGCGTATAATTTGGAAACATGATTTAGTATTCAACTAGCTAAAACAATCACAGGATAACAGTCAGCCTCCATTAGATCACTATCCACAGATACACAGTCTGAATTTCGAAAAGTAAAAACATGAGAGACAAACTCTAGCAAACGCAGCAATGGCGGTCGATTTGAAACTTAAAGTGATCCTTGATTATACATGTAAATGTAAATATGTAAACACTGAGAAAATTATATAAAGTGGCACACATGTATTTCATCTACAGGACGGCCCCCGAAGAAGGGACTGGGTCCCGAAATGCATCGGGCCAACTATTCCTCAATCGTCAATTGATAATCATTTTCGGGATGTGTTAATGTGTGAACAGCATCACACCAAAGATTAACTGTATAGGAAATGAATAAGATTTTATGTGTCATGAACTAAATGAAAAGACAAAATATGACAAAACAATGATCTTATCACAGATACAACATGGTGAATAAAACCAAGTGTAATTAATTTAAACTGAGTAAAATTGTGATTCAATTAAGAATAGTAGTTTAATTAATTTTCGCTGTGCATCAGGTCAGTGTAACGACCAGATTTTCGGACCAGATAGAATCAGCTCACCAAGACACCACTAACCCAGCCGAAACGTAACCACCTCCCTCCTCAGGACTTATTTACAACAGGTATCTGTGTTCCTATCTAAGGATGGGGAATTAGCAATATACAAGCTTAGATCTTCTAAAACACCACACTCATACCGCATAGTCTCGCGGCAACATGGGCCCAGACTAAACTACCCTGAGGCAGTTCCGATTACTTACCATTACACACTGACTACAACCAGTGCTCTCTCAAGCCACAATCCTGTGGGTATATACACTGTATCCTCCCAGTGCTATTACTATTTCATACAGACACAAGCCACAATCCTGTGGGTATACACATTGACCGCAGTCAATGCTCTCATTAACGCCGCTTTCCCTAGAGGCGATCTCACTACACACCGTATCCCCCCGGTGCTCTCTCAAGCCATTATCTTGTGGGTATACACATCGACTACAGTCAATGCTCTCATTACCGCCGCTACACAACGACGATCACTTTCCTATGAATACCTTCAGCTCTCCATGGTGGGAAATCTCTCTCCATCTACTAGGATTACAATACTACAATATTATATATCACACAAGAATGGCCAAATTACACTGTGTAAAGGTTATTCCCTATTTCAGGAGCTCCTCTCCCCCTCATTGCTCAGTTACCATTTACCTGGACGGGAGACGCATCCGTTCACATAACAGCATCTGACTAGAAGAAAGGTTAACTTTACCATAAGAAAATAACAAGTACACACTAGTTCACTAAGAACTGGGTTATCTTTATTCATTAATAATATCAACAATATAATACTGCAATATAACACATAGCCTGAAAAGCAAAAGGAAAAGTTAGAATGTGTGTGCACACTAATAAGAAAGGGTCGATGTCACCTTATGAATATGAAGTCTGGACTCAGTAGTCATCTGGGTTCCCTTCTCGTCTGTGCCTTGGCTCATCTTAGGATCACCTCTGCAGTCACGGATACACGTCTGCACCGCTATGCTCTGTCTCCTCCGTTTCCCTCCAAGTCACTGGAACCTTCCTCTTATTCTCTATCTCATCAGCTGCTCTCTTGCTGTTCTGCACTACTCCTCTCTCCTCTCAATCACGGACTGTTTTCACTTTTCAGCTTCAATCTTATAAATTAGTTTCTACCACTCTAGTATTCGTTCTCTCTGCTAACTGCTTCACTCTGTATGCTCTGATCTTAATGTCAAAGCTCGCCAGCTGCTCCAACTAAAATAACTTCAATCTTTCCAGGAGAGTATTAGCTTCTCGATCTTTCTCGAACTTCAAAATGGCGACTGTCTGCCTTCAAATGATTAATTACAATGATGCTAACGACTAGCTGCCCCCTACGAACTGACTCTCTGACTACCTCATGCTTTCGCTAATATTAAACCTATTTCATGCATTGAAAGTTACGGCCAGTAACCTGCCGCCCACCAAATTCTTGTACCTCCCCGTACCAAAAACACGTTCTCAGCCGGCCGGCCTGATATTATGTCTTCGACACGAAGAAAAATACAGTCTTTCGATAAGGGCCAGCCTGAGCCGATTCTCTCCAAGCGAACAACACCTCGTAACTAAAACATTACATTTGACCTAGAAGCATCTTAAGCTGCCGAGGCAGAAAGAAAGATGGAGTCTCTCCCTTCTGAGGCCTACAAGGCCCGAAATAGGCGTAACTCCATCAGAAATATACTAGCACTCTTGCAAAAGGACGGATTAATACTAATACTAAGGAATCTATCCCTTAACATAGATTTATAAGCCCTAAAATAAAACGAAGGGTAGGGGATTGCATCAAACGCCTTGTAAATAGGCCCTGTCTAAGGTTCTAGTCCTCCTATTAGAATGATAGCAGACTAAAGTCACCTTCAATCACCTTCACTCAAGAAAAGGGGCAAAAAGTCGGTCAGAACACTTCACCCTTGACTTTAGGCTACTAATCATTTGCCAAATGGAACTAACATCCGTTGAGGAATAATATGAAACAAAACTAACTGATCTATTTCTAGCACCACATCTACAAGTCTGGAGTAGAGAAGGAATGCACTGAATAAAGCAGCAAATAGCTACTAAAATGCAAATAGTAATCAGGATACCCCCTAATATCTGACGTAAAGAATGTAAATCAGGTAACCAGTTAAAGAGCCAGTCAAACCAGCCCTGGTCAATGTGTTTTCTAACTTCTTTGGTCAAGTCATGAAGTTTGTCAATATGAGCCTGAATTGATCTAGTATGATCTGATAAATTGAAACAACAAAGGCCCTCAAAGTCAGAACAGTCATGTCCATGTTTGAGCAAAAGATAGCCGATGGCAGCCCGGTTCTGCAAAATAGCTCTGCGTTCACCCTGGGTGTCCAATAGCATGTCAGATAAAATTGTAGAAGTATGATTGATGGATTTAACCATCCAACAGGTCATCTTCCCGATGGACTTGGCATTATAGACCGCTAAGGCAGGGACACCTACAATCGAAAAAGCTAAACTAAGATATTCAGATTCAGAAAATAAATGTAGTGTAGAGTCACAATTCTCATGTAACATTACAGCATCACGAACAACACGGGAATGCATATTAGGATGTGAAGAAAACATCAATAAACTCAGTCTAGTAATGGCACAATGTCCTCCAGAAATATTTGCAGGAATGTAAGGCCAGGATGTATTACCACAAGAGAAAAGCCATCCAGAAGGTAACATCATTGTACGATAATGACTAGGGGTAACTACTAGACTTTTCCAGGTCATATTATTTTTAACAGAAGTACATGATTTCTTTGATCTTCGGGAACATAAAGTTGTAAATGAAGTGGCACCTTTCAATTTTAGACACACACATTCGGTTATAGCATTGGGATCACAGGTAAGGGAGAAACATAAATCACCCTGCGTGATATTATACGTAATTATTTGGGAATGAATCGGGGGTGTTGGATCTGAAAGCACAGTACATAAAGGGCAATATTCATGTGTTGCGAAATCACCAAGAATAATATTAGGACGGGCATTTGATATATTGAAAATATGGGCCAAAGTCTCCAACGAAGCAGGGACAGCAACCAAACAGGTCGCTAATATGTCAGTCACCGAACGCATCGGTGTTAAACAGAAATGTGGGAAACTTGTCACCCTTCGTGCCAGGGTAGTCCAAAAGTTAGATGATGAATCCCACGCAGCAAAGGAACGCGGTACTTGTGTTATCGAATCAACCAAAGTCTGTGGGTTCCCTCCTTTCCCGACGTAGCAGGCCAAAAGGAGTCCAACGCCGGCACATCCTGCAACAGCAGTCCAAAGAGTGATCTGAAAGAAAATCAAATACAGGCATTATTCATTCTCGTAAATAACATTTGTCAGCCGGGACAGCTTCCCAGCTATCTTTCCCTGGTCTCATGACGAGTACTGTGTTATCATGACCGGTTGCAATAACTTCAGCTTGTTCAGGGGGATTTTTAGGTGATTGCACCCACACTCTCACTCCTGGATTATCCGTGGAGCCAAAACCTTTTTGTCCTCGTACAGTTAACAAGAGTACCTTAATCTCTCCCTGATAATCACTGTCAATGACTCCTCCAAGCACTTGAACGCCTTTTAAGGCCAGGCCCGATCTAGGGGCAATCAATCCAAAATTTCCAGTAGGTATACAGACACCAATGCCAGTTTCAATGATAACTCGATCTCTACTTTTTACAGTAATATCATTCATGGCATGCAGGTCTAAGCCTGCAGAACCTGGGGTTGTTCTGCATGGAGCTAGTGCTCCAGGGGAAATTTCCCAATACATTACAGTATTGTCAACTGTGTTCGGTTTTGTGTCAACAGCTGGAAGAAATAAACGCATCAATGGAGATTCAGCATTCAAAAAGGGACGATTATTCAAAATCAACAGTGCCTGAAACAAATATTCTCTCCAATTCTTATATTTATTGTCAGTTAATTTACGCAATTGATCTTTTAGCAAACCATTCATTCTTTCTATAAGGCCTGCTGCCAGTGGATAATATGGTATATGAAACACACATTCAATGTTGTTCTCCACACAAAATTCCTGCACCAATCTTCCCTTGAAATGGGATGCATTATCAGATTGAATTTGAAATGAAACACCATAATGGAGCATAATCAGTTCCAATGTTTTAATGGTGTTCACTTGGGTAGCTTGTTTACAGGGAAAGGCCACCAAAAGGCCACTGTATGTATCAACGATGGTGCAAATATATTGGCAATTTTTACTCATAGGGAGTAAACCAATGTAATCAATCCGCCAAATTTGAGCGGGTAATTTTCCTCTGTGTAAATGTCCTTTCACAATTTGGGGCACTTTTCACTGTCTAGAATGTTGACAGATAGGACAATGCAATCTTGTATCTTTAATCAAATTTAAAGGAATATAAATTCCTCAATCAGCAGCCCACCTGCTAGTGACTCTCTCTCCAAAATGTCCTGCTTTCTGGTGGGCCCATTTCGCCAATCCCGCCAAATCAGAATCCTGCATGTCCACCACTGCCTCAGCAATTTTAGATTTCTCATCTGCAATGTTATGAAAGAATTTGTCAAGGGAGTCTTTTGGTGTATGAGCATCCACATGAAAGATTGTAACAGTACTTTGTGGGAGCAGCTCCCAAATTTCTTGCCATAATTCTTTACCCCAAAGTTCTTTAGAATGCAATTCCCAATTATGAGAATGCCAGGTTGGCAACCAAACCGCCAGTCCATTAGCAGTGGACCAGGAATCAGTAAAAAGATGACATGTACCGGGTAACTCTTGTTTTAAAACTTGGTAAACAGCATATAATTCAGCAAATTGACTACTCTTTCCTTCACCAGTTGTACTCAGCAATTTTTGTGTGATGGGATTATAGGACACTGCTTTCCAATGCCTCTTCTCTCCTATGTACCTCACTGAACCATCCGTAAACCTCACATGGTTTCTGTCCTCCGCGGACAGATCATCAAATGGCTTACCCCATTTAACAGGGGATTCCTGTACTACAGGTACGGAGCAATCACTCCCAGTCTCAATCGATGGCACCTGCGCCACTTGCTCATGTAATGATGCCACACCTTTCGGTCCCACGCGTGCCCTGTCTTGTATGTACCATTTCCACTTAATCACACTCGCCTCTTGAGCATGTCCGATTCGATGAGTTTTCGGCAAACTCAAAACCCACTGCATAATAGGAATCTCAGGTCTCAAAACCACATCATGCCCCAAAGTCAATTGTTTGGTATCCACCAGAGCCCAACACCATGCATGTAATTGTTTCTCAAAAGGTGTATAGCGCTCACCAGCATCAGGTAACTTTTTAGTCCAAAAACCTAATGGTACTTTATTTTTGCCTTGTTTTTGCTACAAACTCCAATTTGCATAAAGACCTTGGACGGACACATTCAGATCCACATCACCGTCACGCACGGGCCACAAATCCAAAGCATACTGAATTGCTTCTTTGGCCAAATCAAACGCATCCTGCTGCGGTTTACTCCATTCAAACACATTCTTTTTACGAGTAACTTTGTATAAAGGGGCCAATATCTTACTCAAATGTGGGATGTGTTGACGCCAAAAACCAAATAATCCAATAAAGCTTTGGGCTTCTTTTCGGTTTCTCGGAACCGCAAAATCAAGAATCTTCTGTTTAACCTGTGGAATCACTTCTCTATTACCTTTATGCCAATTGATGCCTAAAAATTTTATACTTTGTGATGGACCTTGCAATTTGTCGGGATTAATTTCCCAACCTTTTTCACGTAAATGATCAATAACCTGATCTAACTGAGTTTGAACTTGATCTTGTGCCTCACCTTGAATCAAAATATCATCAATATAATGACACATCTGAATTTGTGGATTTATGGGTATTTCAGATAAATGCTCCGCCACCAGCCGGTGACAAATCGTAGGACTGTGTACATAGCCTTGGGGAAGACTTCTAAACGTCATTTGACGTCCATTCCATGTAAAACTGAACTGTTCCTGACACTCAGGGGCAATTGGGATTGAAAAGAAAGCATTAGCGATATCAATAGACGCATACCATATTCCTGGATGCTTCTGAATTCTCTCAATTAAAGTAATCATGTCTGGTACTGCAACAGTCAAAGGGGGTGTATGTTTGTTCAATTCGCGGTAATCAACTGTCATGCGCCAAGAATTATCACTTTTACGTACAGGCCAAACGGGATTATTCTAAGCAGAAGTATCCGGAGTTATAACTCCTGCATCCACTAAATCTTGAATTGTAGCACTAATTTCTTCAGGACCACCTGGGATACGATACTGCTTTTGGGAAACAACTTTTGTAGCCTGAGGAATTTTTATAGGGGCATTCTCAAACGACCAACTCGTACAGGTCTGGATGATATATAACTTTTACTTCCAAATTGATAACAGCCGTCATCTAAATGCAATGTAATACCTTTCAAAATATAAATTCCAATTATGTATTCCAAGAGTGGCACAACTAAAACAGAATATTCTTTTCGGGGAATTCTACCTATTTTCATTTCAAGTGTAGTTTGCACTGCGGGGGTTTCCTTTCCACCTAAACCAGTAATTGTGAAAAACTGACCTTTAAATTTCTTTGATTTTCCATGAATAAGAGTGGCCTCCGCTCCTGTATCTACCAATGCTCGGGCCCTTTGGATATTACGATGTTTCCAAAAAATTTCAATATCTACATAGGGTCTATTGTGAGCCCACCTGCGTACTGGAGCTTGACCTATTTCCTAGTCATTTTTATTGCGTTCTGATAACCAAGACAAATCAGGGTAAATGCTCTCAAATTTTTTGGACGATATATTGTCATGTTAATATCCATCCCCATTACGAAATGAATTCTTGTCATCTGCATGATATTGTGAATTCCGTTCAGAAAATCTGTGTCGATCCTCCCTTCTCCTCATCTCGGGGGACTGATCCCTTTCATCTCTATATCTGCTGTTAACACGGCCATCTCTCTGCCTTTCTCTTTCCCCCTCTTGCCCCCTCTCTCTCACGCCGAGGGGACACATCACGTTCATTCTGTCGTCCATCACGACGATCAGAATCATCACGACGTCTATCATCCCCACTGTCATCAGAATATTCACAATCACAATCATTCTTTCGCACACGTCGAGCACCCTCCTTCCGATCCAAACCACGCTTGCGAAACATGTCCCACAAGCAATTATTAGGTTCACCATCAATGTCCTCACTCTTCACACCATCAGCCAGTAAAGCAAGAAACATATCACGTCTAGAGAACTTATAATTCCCAGCAGTACGACCCTCGGGCCTGGACTGTCTCTCAGGTTTAGGCCACTCGCCCAGCTCGCCAAGCTGACGCACAGATTCAAGCACCATAGACAATTCATTGTCAGTCTGATTAATCAACAAAGTCATCATAACCTGTTTATAAGCAACAGGGGAAGAACGGATAATGTGATTCCGCACAGAAGACGTCAACAAACCATCCAACAATCTGTCAGATGTACTCAGAAAAATCGCAGTTTTCATCACCTCCTCCTTCAGCCTTTGTGCCGCATCGCGCAATGTGTACCATGGCTTGCCATTCAGAGGCCAATCAGATTCAGTAGGGTATTTGTGATTACAACCATCAGTCGCTAACTGAAGCAGACTAATTTGACCAGGAGCATTATAATTCCTGAATTGATCTTGTACAGTGGAATCAGAACTCAAAGAACAAAATTTCAAGGCATCTCCTGCATCTAACATGATGCCCGCAGCACCTAACTCATACAGGCGTACCATCCACGTAAGCAAGGCCTCACCGGGCCGTTGCCGAAATCGTTGCAAAATGTCACTAACTTCCTGTTGCGTAAAATCCTCTAAACTATCCAAAGGAATACAATTTGGATTACCAGGAGCTTGCTGTAATTTTAATCGAAAAACCGGATGCGCAGAAACCTCAGGACGAGCATCAGAAGAAGCCCGATCAATAGATTTAGAGGGACAATCAGAACGAGAAATGTCATCAGAATGGAAAGAGCGACCACGGTCGCTGGAATCATCATATTTGTCACAAGAAGTAGATTTACAATCATGTCCGGTGCGAGAAGACTCGCGTCTGTCAGTCTCCTCAGCCGAGGAGCCAGAATCATTCAAGTCCCAGATATTACCATCCCATTCAAGTCAAGTCAAGTCAAATGATCATTATTCGGAATTTGGTACATCCATAAAAGTACATACAGTTTGAAACACATTAAAAGCACATAAAAACATATATTTTAAAAATATTAGATAAAAACAAAACTTTCCCAATAAGGTTTGAAGCAGCATATGTAGCATAAAGTGCATAATACATAATAAAAAGCATCTTAATGTACTGGTGTTTTAAATCATAGGTTTCAGTTTATCCTCTCCCTAAGATAGTCATTTACATCCAGGCAAGCATACGATTGAGTCTATGTGCAAAATATATCATAATAATAAAGTGCAGTGTGCGTTCAGTAACAAAATACTGTAGTCCATCAGGCATGTTCCATGCTTGCCCTTGATCTCACACAGGCTTTTAGAAAGCAGCTTGCAGTACATATTACCTCATCTGTTGACAGCATTTGTAGAATTCTCAATGCCAAGGTAAAATCCCTTAGGTTGTATTTGCGGAGAATCTGCAATAAATATTGGCGGGTATACAATTTATAATGACCACAAAAGAAAAAATAATGTGACAAACTTTGTTTCCCACCTTCAGAACAGGAACAGTCCAACTGTTCTAAATTTTTATTATAGCCGAGGGGGAAGCTTAATAGATTGACAATGCTTCCGTCCCGGAATCGGAACAAAAGGCTCCGGTTCCATCTTCCTATCGGGATTGACAGATATCTACAGAGCTTATTTAAATTATCATTGCCTGAATCGGCATAGGGCAAATATTTAATAACAGCAGATTTAGCAAATTCAGATCTCATCCGTTCCTCCTTATATAAGTCAAGCAATGCCCGTTTGACAATGTTCTTGTGAGCATGAACAATGGTGTTAGGGGAGCTAAACAAAGAGCCCTGTCCCACGCTCAGCAGGCTATTCTCAACAGCAATTAACCAAGGTACATGATGGGATCTTTTGCATAGTAAGCAGTCGGATATTATGCTGCGTGTTAGGGATGCCACTGGGTTTAACCATATTTTTATCCAAAAAAGCGCGGGCCTAGATCTAATAAAATCCTGAATATATGACAACCTAAGCTCATTGTGACAGATAAATGTGGGGGCACAAGGGACTCCCCCCAGCACCCTCCTACAAAATCTATTTTCCTCCAACTGAATAGACGTGCTATTACAGTAACCCCACACTTCTGCTCCATATGTCCCCGTTGGTTGACATTGGGTACGATAAATATTGAGGAGTGGGGTAGTGACATCAGCCTGTTTGGGTTGTCGGAGAGATAAAATTGAGTTAATTGACTTGCCAATTTTATTTCTCGCATAGGCAGCATGTGGCTGCCATGAGCCTGTATTAGAGAATAACAACCCTAGATAAGGGAAAGTGCTAGTACATTTTAAAGTGTTGTCACCTGATTTAATTGAGGTAATGTTATATTTTTTAGGTCCACAGTTCATAATAAATGATTTTTTAAAATTAGTATTTAAACCCAAATCAGACATAAAAGCAACAAACCCAGTGATTAGAATACGTAAAGCATTAGGTGTACGCCCCATTAATACTGCGTCATCCGCATAAAGTAGGGCAGTAATGGGGTAACCATTTATAATTGGTACATCCTTGGTGATCTTGCTCAAAGTGCTGCTCAACCCGTTAATATATAGGATAAAAAGCAGTGGGGCGGGTACGCAGCCCTGTCTAACTCCTCTGCTAATAAAAATGTCATTGGATAATTCGCCCTCATTATTAATATGTACTCTGGCCTTTAAATCCCTATGTAAATAAGAAAGAAAATATACCAGTGAATCATCCAAACCATAATTAAGTAAAAGTGACCACTAACTAAAACGATTAACAAAATCAAATGCAGAACTCAAATCCATGAATCCCAGATAAAGCGGGGACTTTTTTACAGTAATATACTTGGCCATGATCAAGTTCAAATTAAGACATTGTTCGATGGTGCCCACATGACTTCTAAATCCTAGTTGACTGCAATGTAAAACATTATTATCCTCCGCCCAATTCCTAATCCTTTTAAAAATTACCCTTCCAAGGACCTTTAGCGTGTTATCGATCAGTGAAATCGGACGGTAACAGGCAGGGTCCATCCTATCACCTTTTTTAAATATCGGTACGATAACACTATTCGACCAAGATTCAGGAATTGAGCTGTCAGTTAAGTTATTAAATAAATTGCATAATAAAGGGGCCCAGAAATTAATTTCAGATTTGATCTGATCAATTGAAAGACCATCCGGGCCGGGAGCTTTATTACTGGCGCTCTCAACTATAGCATCTTCGACCTCGGATAATAAAATGTTCAGTGATCCGGCAGTATTAGGTAGGGGGACAGTATCTAGAGAAATGCCAGATGTAGCATAAATTTTAGAGAAATCCTCCACCCACGCCTCGCCAGTTATATTACAATTAATTGGTTTGATGTTTGAACCAAAGGATCTGAGGGACTTAACCTCTCTCCAAAAACCTGTCGTATCTTTTAATGTAGCAGTACGGGTGAGAGATTCCCAATGATCAATCACTAGGGCCTCAGATCAGATGCGTAACGTGGCTTTATATTTTGATCTTAGGTCTCTCACAAGTAGGGCGTCCCTTGGGTTGGTTTTTAGGGCCGCCCTCAGGTCCCTATTAGCCTTAGAGCAGGAAGAGTCAAACCAGCGAGGGCCATGATCTTTATTAGGCCTGGCTGGTTTAGAAGATTCTCTTTTAATAGCCCCGCAAAGATTACTAAAGGTAACAACCACATCATTGCCTGGACTATTGTGCGACAGACAAATCTCTACTAGCGTTGGGTGTTTATTGATAACTCTAGCTAAAATATCTTTGTTGTCCACCCCTTTCCTTATTAGTCTTAATCTATCAGTGGATAATGCCAGATTTTGTGCCCCAATCTCTACTCTCGATGCATCCTTTGTGAACTGCAGATTTTTTAAGTATATTCTAAGTGGATAGTGATCACTATATACGGAACAGATGACTTCTGCTTTTAAAATTATATCGCTTATTGTCGGAGAGATAATCATATAGTCTATTGTGGAAGCACAGCCCTGGCCAACATATGTAGGAGTCAATATATTGTTTGCACTTGTTCCTGCAATTTCCATAGCATTCAATAGGTCATGGGAGGCTAGATGGTCTTTCAGCTCCTCTCCATTTCTACACGATGGGCTATTGCGGTACATATGGGCATTAAAATCCCCTCCAATGCAAATTCCATCAAAGGACCCATGCTTCTGCCCCTCCATAATTTCATCGATAAAATTAAATAATTTCAAAAAATTATTATTAGGGCGGGTAACAAAATCATTATTATAAAAATTAATTATACATAGTTTCATCCTGTTGGTATACTTCATAGCCATAAAACATTTACCCTGTGTAGGGATCAATTTAGTTTGTACCCCGGTTTTTATTTTAGTCCAGATAGATAGGCCCCCACTAGGGCGACCCATAGGTGAAGGGGATGCCATTAAGTTATAGCAGCTGAATCCCTCCATTGTAGGCATAGTTGTGCACCAAGTCTCTTGTAGCATCAGTATGTCACAGTTGTCATTGGCCCAATCTGACCATTCTTTAATTTTCAGTTTAGAATTAAGACCCGCTATGTTCCAGCTTACGAGGGATAGTTCGGAATCCTGGACAGACATTCTGTGGTTTGGAGATTTTTGACTAACTACAGTCCGCGGCGGGAGTTGTAGAACTTCCTGAGGTTCAGAGATGGGTACCAAAGATAGTTCAACTGGGTTGATCACTGACGGTCAGTCTAGCATGTCCAAATCCGACAAAGGTGCAAATCTGTTAAACATCTTAAATGGGAATGGAGCTGGCTGAGATTGCATAGGAGGTGGCTGAAAATGCATTGGAGGTGGTTGAGATTGCATTAAAGGTGACCGAAATTGCATTGGAGGTTGTCTGTAAAAATAACTCAGAGGTAGCATGGTTGCAACAGTGGAAATAGCAGAGCAGTTATTATTTCTATTGAGTAGATATCTTACAGTACCAGGATTTTTAAAATTGAGAACTATGCAGTCGCCTTCCTTATCTTTGAATAGAGGCCCAACCCAAGACACCCTGCGAGCCGATAGAATCTCTCTCGAAATATCATATCCGACACCTTTGTGCTTGGTTAGCCAGTCTATACATTTATTTCGCAATTGTACCCATGATTCCCCCTGTTCCTCCCTCAGCGGTGGTACACCTGCAAGGACCAGGACAAAAGGGCAAGCATCCGGTGGCAGATGTAGGGAAGGCCCTTGATGTTTAAAAGGCCTACCTTTCCCAGATTGCCCGGTGCCTTTTTTGTTATCAGCGGTTGACCTTGCTGCTGTTGTCGGTTGGGTGGAGCCGTTATTGTGGTTGATGGTATTTGCGTTAGTAGTAACGGGGGGGCAGCTTTTCGTGGTGCGGGCGTTGGTGTAGATTTGGAAGGTAAGTTGGATTTCGCCAAGTTCTTCCCGCCATTGACAAGTCGGGGTTGAATTGTCGGTGGTACAATAGGCGGTGATAATAATCCAGGGTTGCTGGGGCCCCCACCCAGTAAAGTGGAAGCTTCCTGCTTCTTCTGTGACAGAGTGTTGCTTACAGACTCAAGCTCTTTTAGCAGATGATCAGCTCTAATTTTATCCAGGATAACAGTCCCCTTTCGTTTTACTTCTTCATTTTTAACCAGGTTATCTAATCTATCAAGTCTTTTTAAAACTTTATTAAACTGTTTGATCATTTGCTTCTCTAGTCGATTAAAAATAGTGTCAACTATAGTTTCTATAAGGTTTCCATTTTTTTTGGAGAGATTATAGTTATCTCCCATTAGTGTAGTTTGTGTCCATATCGTATTAGAGTTCCCACTTGAGTTGCTAGTGGTTGCGGTGGGAATGTCATCCGCATCCACTGAGTCTGTATCGACAACATGAATAGTTTGTGCCCCAGAAGATTTTTGTTTATTCCACAGGCTCTGTGGCGTGGGCTGACTCTTGTTATTTAATGGTTGTTTCCTTTTATTGGCACTTGGCTTGGCGGTACCTCTTTTTTTTCCCCCTCCCTGTTTATTATTGGCTTCCATGGTTCCAGTGATATTAACATCTTCCTGGGAGGCAATTGTAATAGTGGAGGCAGCTTCTGTCAACAGTGTGGGTACCAGTACCGGTTTTGTAATTACAACAGCTGGTGATAAAGGGATTCTTGGGCAAGTTGACAATGATAATGGCTGTGTAATATTGTTGGTACAGCTCAAAGACATTCTTCTTTCAGTATCAGCTATTTCATTAGAGACCAAGTTAAGTGCATTTTCAAGTAGGGACTCAAATGTGGGAGGGGGGAATGGGAAATCATCCTGTGTAGCAACTATATCAGCAGACTCCATGGTACTTGAAGTGAACTCACCACAATCAGGATTGCAATGTTAGAGGGGTGGCCCGCCCGACCACAGCTAACCGCTGACGGCCACAGACGGCCTGCCCTCTGCCCGGGCTCCGCCCGGTGCCGTCCGCGCGCGTCGGCGACGCGGAGGAAGCTCCGTGATTTTATGCACCTCCTGGTGCGCGGGACAGGAAGTGGTCGTCTGCAGCCGCAAGGGACGCTGGGAACCGTAGTTCCTCCCCTCGGCAGCTGAGATGGTAATTGGCACCGGCAGCGGGAGGTAACAGCGGCGTTAGCAGCCCAGCACCCAGCAGCAGTCCTCCTGAAGGTGAGTTGGTTCCTGCCTTGCACTCGGCAGATTTTCGCTATGTCCCCGCTCCTCCGAGGGAGCTCCGTGATTTTATGCACCTCCTGGTGCGCGGGACAGGAAGTGGTCGTCTGCAGCCGCAAGGGACGCTGGGAACCGTAGTTCCTCCCCTCGGCAGCCGAGATGGTAATTGGCACCGGCAGCGGGAGGTAACAGCGGCGTCAGCAGCCCAGCGCCCAGCAGCAGTCCTCCTGAAGGTGAGTTGGTTCCTGCCTTGCACTCGGCAGATTTTCGCTATGTCCCCCATCATCAGGATTCCAATCCAGTCCGGCTTTCGCCACGACCAGACGTACTTTCCGTTTACAAACACGACCGCAACGATTCTTACATTTGTATTTTGCAATTCGAACAGCAGCCCTTTCGGCTATTGTCTGATAAGTCTCAAGTTTGTCGGCAAGCAATTTATTTTGACATCGCAAAAGAGTGTGAGCATTCTGCACTTCAACAAACTTTTCTTCCATATCCACATATTGTCTCTGTAATTTCAAAAATTTCTCATGTACAATCCTGTACGCAGATAAAACAATCCAACCTCTGCATCCTAAGATAGGAAGCTCCTCACCCTTCACTACTGGCGCTTTCTGCAAACAAGCAATCACATTAGCCGGCTCCGCAAGTTCCAAACAAGAATTCCAATTTTCACTTAAACCAGTAGAATCGGCCCACTCACGGGCCAAAGCCTCGTAAGGCGTTGATTCCCAGCCGGGAATTTCAATAGGCAATTTGAAAGTAGATTTCGACTTTCTCAAAAACATCGTAACAAAAAGAAAAAGATATATACAATTTTAAAGAAAAATATACAAAATGAACTCCATACGTGCCGAGCGCAAACCAACAAGATAGAAACAATACCGCGCAAACAGGCTTCGTAAACGGTTTGTGACGCCAGATGTAACGACCGGATTTTCGGACCAGATAGAATCAGCTCACCAAGACACCACAAACCCAGCCGAAACGTAACCACCTCCCTCCTCAGGACCTATTTACAACAGGTATCTGTGTTCCTACCTAAGGATGGGGAATTAGCAATATACAAGCTTAGATCTTCTAAAACACCACACTCATACCGCATAGTCTCGCGGCAACATGGTCCCAGACTAAACTACCCTGAGGCAGTTCCGTTTACTTACCATTACACACTGACTACAACCAGTGCTCTCTCAAGCCACAATCCTGTGGATATATACACTGTATTCTCCCAGTGCTCTCACTATTTCATACAGACACAAGCCACAATCCTGTGGGTATACACATTGACCGCAGTCAATGCTCTCATTAACGCCGCTTTCCCTAGAGGCGATCTCACTACACACAGTATCCCCCCGGTGCTCTCTCAAGCCACAATCTTGTGGGTATACACATCGACTACAGTCAATGCTCTCATTAACGCCGCTACACAACGACGATCACTTTCCTATGAATACCTTCAGCTCTCCATGTTGGGAAATCTCTCTCCATCTACTAGGATTACAATACTACAATATTATAGATCACACAAGAATGGCCAAATTACACTGTGTAAAGGTTATTCCCTATTTCAAGAGCTCCTCTCCCCCTCATTGCTCAGTTACCATTTACCTGGACGGGAGACTCATCCGTTCACATAACAGCATCTGACTAGAAGAAAGGTTACCTTTACCATAAGAAAATAACAAGTACACACTAGTTCACTAAGAACTGGGGTATCTTTATTCATTAATAATATCAACAATATAATACTGCAATATAACACATAGCCTGAAAAGCAAAAGGAAAAGTTAGAATGTGTGTGCACACTAATAAGAAAGGGTCGACGTCACCTTATGAATATGAAGTCTGGACTCAGTAGTCATCTGGGTTCCCTTCTCGTCTGTGCCTTGGCTCGTCTTAGGATCACCTCTGCAGTCACGGATACACGTCTCCACCGCTATGCTCTGTCTCCTCCGTTTCCCTCCAAGTCACTGGAACCTTCCTCTTATTCTCTGTCTCATCAGCTGCTCTCTTGCTGTTCTGCACTACTCCTCTCTCCTCTCAATCACGGACTGTTTTCACTTTTCAGCTTCGATCTTATAAATCAGTTTCTACCACTCTAGTATTCGTTCTCTCTGCTAGCTGCTTCACTCTGTATGCTCTGATCTTAATGTCAAAGCTCGCCAGCTGCTCCAACTAAAGTAACTTCAATCTTTCTAAGAGAGTATTAGCTTCTCGATCTTTCTCGGACTTCAAAATGGCGACTGTCTGCCTTGAAATGATTAATTGCAATGATGCTAACGACTAACTGCCGCCTACGAACTGACTCTCTGACTACCTCATGCTTTCGCTAATATGGAACCTTGTTCATGCATGGAAAGTTACGGCCAGTAACCTGCCGCCCACCAAATTCTTGTACCTCCCCGTACCAAGAACACGTTCTCAGCCGGCCGGCCTGATATTATGTCTTCCACACGAAGAAAAATACAGTCTTTCGAAAAGGGCCAGCCTGAGCCGGTTCTCTCCAAGCAAACAACACCTCATAACTAAAACATTACATTTGACCTAGAAGCATCTTAAGCTGCCGAGGCAGAAAGAAAGATGGAGTCTCTCCCGTCTGAGGCCTACAAGGCCCGAAATAAGCGTAACTCCATCAGAAATATACTAGCACTCTTGCAAAAGGACGGATTAATACTAATACTAAGGAATTTATCCCGTAACATAAATTTATAAGCCCTAAAATAAAAAGAAGGGTAGGGGATTGCATCAAACGCCTTGTAAATAGGCCCTGTCTAAGGTTCTAGTCCTCCTATTAGAATGATAGCAGACTAAAGTCACCTTCAATCACCTTCACTCAAGAAAAGGGGCAAAAAGTCGGTCAGAACAGTCAGGGAGTAACAGATGTTCACTACCTGTTCTATTAAGGTGCTTCCATGGCCGCCGAGTCGAGCTCTATACCGAGGAATGACAGCACCGTGCTGGGATCCTGAGTCTTCTCCGGTGCCAACGGAACCCCAAGGTAACCCATCAAGTCCGTAAAACTGTCCAGCTGACGCTGGCAGTCCGTCGAACCGGGCCGACCCACCATGAAGAAGTCGTCCAGGTAGTGCGTCATCGCCTCAGAGCCTGTCCACCAGGAAAAAGCCCACTGCAAGAAGGAGCTGAACCTCTCAAGCAATGCACACAACACCGAGCATCCCATAGGAAGTGCTCTATCCACGAAAATGAGCCCGTCAAACTGGATCCCCAGCAACTGATGATCCGCAGGATGCACCGGCAACAACCGAAACGCAGATTTCACATCACATTTTGCCATAAGTGCACCCCGACTCGCCGCCGTCACCAGCCTCCTCGCCAAGTCCATGGACGAGTACGACACCGACGCCAACTCCGCCGAGATATAATCATTCACCGACGTGCCCTCCGGCCATGACAGATGTTGAATCAGTCGAAACTGACCCGGCTCCTTTTTCAGAACCACTCCAATCGATGAAATGATCAAGTCCGGCAGGGGCAGCTCCAGAAAAGGACCCACCATCCTCCCTTCTTTCACCTCCTTGAAAAGCTTCTCCCGAAAGATACCTCTGTGCGCATTAACGGACTTCAGGTTCTCCACCCACCGAGCGATCCGCGGACCCTCGTACCCCAACCGAAAACCCTTCCTGAAGCCTCGACGCAGCACGGCCACCTCGTCCGCCGCGGATAAGCCGCCAAAAGAGGTTCGAGCCTGTCCAGCCTAACCGGTGTACGAGCCTTTTCCCATGGCACCCCCACCCCCCCTGCTGCCCCCTCTCCCCCCACCGGGAGCTGTCGCCGGCTGTTGCCCCTGAGCGGGCCCTCCCCCGAGCCCCCAGCAGCGCACCACTGGGTGTCTCCTCCCGCACTTGGAGCATTCATGCCGAAAGCGGCACACTTGCCTGAGGCAGGACCCCCTGTTGAAGTCCCAGCAGGCCCCGACGCTGTGTGTATTCCCGGTGTCACCCGACCCTACCCCCCCAAGGGTGGGGCGGGCCGTAAAGAAGGGTGATGCCAGCAGAAGCCCACTGGCCGTGTAGATGGTGCGGCCAAACTTTGCCCCGCTCATCGTCTGCTGATACAAATCAGCATCCAACTCTCCGCACTGCGCCTCTGGATCCGACGCCATGGGCGCCCGAAACTCCTCGTCATAATGCGACCAAGCGTAACCACCATACGTCACCTGCGCCCGCCGCACCACGTCCATATATTTGAACAAAGCGACCGACCTGTCCGGGTACTTTTCGCAGTACACACTGGCGTATATCAGGAAAGCAGCCGACCAATTCTCAATAGTCACTGGCACCTTGGGGCGCGGAGCTAACTCCTGCTCCTCTTCCTTTGAACCCTCCTTGGCCATCAATTCCCTGTGAAGCAACTTCAAAATCTCCACATACTCCCCTTTCCAGATCTTCTCCTTAGTTGCCAATGACAAATGCGCCCCCAGCAGTTTCGCTACCCCCATATAAGGCAGCTTCCTGACCGGTACCTCACAACTCTCCTTCGCCCCGACGCCCGACGCCGCTGACCCTCCGGACTTCGCCGCAGCTCTCATCCCCGTGCTTACCGACGCCACGTCTCCCGCCGCCTCCTTTGCCTCTGTACACACTCCGGCATCCATCACATACCTGCCCTTCACCAATTGCACCACATCCCCACCCTCAGCATCCGTTCCCACAGACACCTGGCCTCCTTCGCCATCCGCACCCCCAGACACCCGGCCTCCATGAGACCCGCCCGAGCCACTCCCCAACCGTGCACCGGCCTTACCTGGCGTCAAGGCTGGCGTCCACACCGGATTCCGCCGCCTAACCATTTCCACTGGGGGGGGCGTCACTCGCGGCACCGTCTGCCTGGGGCGTACCTGCAAAATACTTCCAACAGCATTACTCGTTTCCCCCTTCCCCTTCCGAAGCTCCCCTTCCTCATCTGACTCCATCTCCCCGCCTCCATCTCCATCCCCCCACTCTCTGGCCTGTCCACCTCCTGTGCTCACCCTGCTTAAACCTGCCTTGTCCCTGCACGCCTGCATCAACGCCCCCAAATCCACGCTCTCCCTCCTCCCACTCTCTGCTTGGTAATCCGTACAGCCTGACACAATCGCACTCCATCCCCATCCCCCGGCGGCCGTCTCGACCCATCAGGAGAGGGGCGGTGGAGACCTATGGCCCTGCCATCCTCTGTCCTCACGTGCATGGTCCCTCATTGGAGCATGATCGCCCGTACTAGGCAGAGCCGGCCCATCCTCTCGGCGGGTTGGAGCCGCATGCTGCTCACCCGAGCCCCCTGCCAACTGCTCCTGCCAAGAAAAAAGCGGGGAAGTCCAGCATGCCGAGGAAAACTCACCCCCTTCGCCCCCCAACCTCCTAGTGCGCTCCTTCCCCCCTCCACTCTCTGAAACACCCCCTTGATCCCCCCTCCCTCACCCCCGTCCGCCCCCAGCCCCCGCGGCACCGCCTCCCCCCTTCCCCGCCCCCGTCCACCCTCGGCGCACCCCCCTCTGCCCTCCATCCACCCTCACCTCCTGTGGCGACACCGGTCTGCTGGGCCCCACCACGTCCCACTCCCCCTCCGACGATGACCCCCAATCAAGGCCGCTCTCCCCCCCCGCCCCCCTCCCCCTCCGACTCTTCAATCAGCAAAGGCGAGCCAACCTCTCCCTCCAGCTGTCCCCCCAGCCCCACCTCCCTGACCCCACCCTGGGCCGGCCCCCTTCCCCACACCCCCCCACCATGCAACCCCCCGCTGCCCCCTCCCCCCCAGGGCACACTCTCCTCCTGCATGACGGGCATCTGCCCCCCTTCCCCTCCGCCAACCCATCCAGCCTAGCACTCCTCCTCGCTTTCTTTGCCTCCAACCCTTCTTCCCACTGGCAGCCCCCTTTTCCCCCCGCGCCTCCATCAAGTGCCCCGCCCGCCCCCCCGTCGCCGTCCGCCCCCCCTCACCCCCCGCCCTCTCCATGAACTGCAAAGGCACCTTCCGCGTCCCTCCATGCTTCTTCCCCCGTCCTCCGCCCTGGCTTGGCGCCCCAGCCACCCGCCGGCCGCCGCCGTGCGTCGCTCCTCCTCCCTTCCCCGCCCCCTCCTCCTTCCTCGCCCGTGACCTCGGCGGCTCGCAGGCCGCCACCGCCACAGCGGCGCCATCTGCAGTGCGCTGCGGGGGCCTTACCTGGACATCTCCATTCAGCAGGTCCATCCTGCCCGCTTCCCCCAAGAGGCGCAGAGCATCCCGCACTCTGGGGTCCGACAGCGCCCTCGCCGCCATGCCGCACCAAGGTAACGCCGCTCAATTCGTCCGCGCCGCCGACCACAAGACCCGCTGCCTCGCCGCTTGTCCCCGCACGACATAAGAGCCTATGAAAGGCAATAAACGCCCGCTACCTGCTACTACAACCTACACTGTCTCCACAAACAACCACAACAACTCTCCTGACTACTCAGCTGCTGGGTCACTGTCCACGAAATGGTGCACAGTGACCCAAAATGGCCGTTCTTATTCCCCCAAGCCAAAAAGGAGCCCAAGGCCAGCCCAAATACACCTAACAAGCCCAACCAGCCCAATCCTGGCTTCCTGTCCCCTAACTATACTGTCCCCCCCCCTTTCCTCCCGGGGTCCCAAAATTACCCGGGGGGGCGAGCCTCCCTCCGGTCGGCCACCCCCTGCAAAGCCCCATTCAGAACTCTCATGACACATATACAATTGTTTCCCAACTTCAAACAATGAAACTTTGCAACTACACTTGAGATTTTCCTTCCTTTGGTCTATACACTAGAACCTCCTTGGAATCCTCCCGTCTCCTTATTCTGCTTGGACAGTAGCCTTACATCCTCATTAAATCTTTTTATTCATGCCAAGAGATACTCTGTTGGAGCTTCACTATCTCTTTCACACAATGTGCCTTTCTTTAACCATGATCACATGCACCTGCAGAGGAAAACAAAATATTGCATCCAAAGCAAGCATTCGCGTTAAAAATTAAACTTAAGTTTAATGCCTTTGGTCAACTTTAGTTTGGCAAGCATTTTAATACATGTTTTCAATGCATGATTAAAGCTACATACACAGTTATAATATAGATGAAGAGCACTAGTCAAATGAACACATTTCAGTCATTAGCTAAATGAAGAGTATTACTTAAAGAAATCCGGGAACATTTAAAGAATACAATGTTATTCTAACAGCACAAATGTAAATTTAAGTTAGAACTGCAACTCATTGTGTAAAAGGGTGACTAGACAACCAGTGACCAAAGACCCTTTTGTGTTGCCCGGCGGTGTCGCCTCTATTACCCACAGAATATTAATCAATGAAGAAGCAGGCGCTGGAGACTGAAAGGCAGGAAACGAGGGTTTATTCTCTCCGGAGGAGAACACATCAATTCGGACAGCAAGTATCGTCACGAGGTGCTCTAACCGCATCTCTGAGGCCTGGCCTCTTATACATAGGTTTTATTGCTTTATTACATGAATCACATATTCGTCAATACTTTGATGTTCGGAAAGGCATCCTAGGAATCCCCGCTTCAAGCCCGTTCCCACACGTTTACAGTTGAAATCCCCACCCCGGTCACAACAGGTGCTGATTATCGCGCAGCTGGACATTCCGCTGATTCACGGAATGTGTGGAGTTGATCGGATCTCATGGGGTGAAGGGTGTTCGATCGACTCGAGGGTCCTTTGATAGGGGGAAGCTTCCTACTGTAAGGGGGTGTGATAAACAGTATCCGCAGGGTCGGGTGGCGGCCTGGGAACAAGGGAGACAAACGGGCACACAGGAAAAGGGGGTTTGTATCAAAGGACTTGGGACCATGAAAGGGATGAAGGGAGGTGTCGCGCTGGGAACAGGATGGGATTCCGAGGCAGAGCTGCGCTGAAGAGGGGTTTATGACCCAAAGCATGTGAGAGCGGGAGGGGGGTTGTCAGCGTGCGGGGGATGCCTGCGAGGTTAGGAGAGAGAGAGACGCGTTGGCTATCAGCGTGGGCAGGGAGGCCATGGTGCTCAAAATGGCTGCCGCTTACGCGCAAGGCATGTGGGAGCGGGAGTGATCAGTGCGTAGGGGTGTTTGTGAGGGTGAAGAGCCGTGCTAGGGGTCAGGGGTGTGTAGGGGATGGTTCTGATCAAGGCAGCTAAAAAATGGCGGGGGTGTACGAAAAAAGTGCGGCGTCGGGGAAAAAGGCAAGATGGCGCAGATAATGTTCACCAAACCGTATTAATTTTCCACAGTCCTCCCTTTAACATTTCCAAGACATCTTGCTGGTCTATTTCCTATCTATGTCTACTGCGGTGGTCATAAGTAAGGAAGTGAAAACCCAGGCGAAGGAACTGTACATAAACATCACATTTTAAAATCTTTTCATCTTAGTGGGTGGGCTCATCGTTAAGCTCGTTGCAGGAAAGTCATAGTAATGCAATATCAGACAAAAATTATGTAGTGAGAGCGTTGGGTACAGATCATAGATGCTTATAGTCATTCGGAACAGGAACTGATAGGTTACCACGAAAGTAAGTTCTTTCTGTACTCGGTTGGAGCATAGTCAATTCAATGGCGGTTGGGAGAGAAATGAGACATAGTAAAAACAATAATCGGTGTTTCCAGTGTCTTGTGGTCGTGGACCATCATTAGTGAGTTCTCAGCATTCTTTGTCATCTTCTGTTGGCACTGTTGAGCACCTGCATTACAATTCGTTCTTTAGTAGCAATGTCCATGTGGGTTGAGCCGTGGGAGGTCTGCGGGCAGGAGTGTGTCTTTGTTTTGTTTCGCCAGACCTCGTGGGAGAAATACGTTACGGTCTTGGAGCATGTGCATTTTCTTCCATAACCCAGAGCATGGTCATTAGGAGGAGACAGAAAAGGATTGTGATGAAGAGTGCAATTGTCTTTGAGCTGTGGAGTCTGTCTGTCCTCGGGTCTCTGTAGTGGGTATTTCCTGTTGCTTCCATCATCTTCAAGGTGCTCGGTAGCGGGCAGAACCACAGACTTCGTTTAGCTTCTCTTTGGGGTGACCCTTGGTGGTGTTTAGGTCACCGTTCTGAGATTTAACACAGTTCGTGGTCTACTTAATCGGAGCTCCCTCCCTTTTGGCGCAGGAAATACCCTTCTCTGGATGGCACAGTAGGATTTAGAGGATGTTGAAAGTTCAGGTGGAGGGAGGGGGGTGTGCAAGTAGTCCTTATGGTAGGTCGGAGGAGGAGGGGATGGAGCAGGGCCAGATCGGGAACAGACCAGGGGGACGGAAAATTTAGACAGGCGGGTCCATAACCAGGTTCAGAGAGCGGGGACTTTTCGGCACATGTCGATCATAAAGCAGGGGCCTCAGGTCAGCCCTTTCCTTTCATTCTGTCAGAAACAGTGCCTCGTCCTGCGACTCCTTACTGTTGCGGTCTCGCCTTGGCCAATGTTGCTGATATTCCACGATCTGCAGTCAGGCCGCGTGCTCCCACATCCGGTCTCTTTCTCCTCCGACAGTGGTACCCTTAAATGAGTTTGAAAAGACAGTCTTTAGAGGTTTTGCAGAGGAAGGTAATCACATAAATCTATTTCTCTCCCAACACTAAGCAACTGGGTAAGCATCCGTTACATTGAGGTTTTGCAGCCAACGTATAAATAATCGGTGATAGGTTTGCTGGGTTCCCTACATCTTTCCTTCGTGACTATTTCGTTGGCGTTCTGTTGGTACTACATTCATTGTCGTGGAACGAAGTCTGATACTTATTTATTGCATTTTATCACAGTCACGTCAATTCTTCTGGCAGAGACCCACTTTCCTAGTACGAGTCCTATGGAGCTTATGCCGTCCTTCAGGGCTTTGTATTTTACGAAAAAGTGCAACGTGCTATTCACCATGGTCTGATAGGTATCTTTCTGAGGAATGAACATAGGCTAAACGATTTTTCATTATATCAATGCATCCTATCTTTCGGCTAAACATTTTACTTTCAACAGGGTTTTCTTGCAACAAGTTCTTTCATCATTTTTTTTTGTCTTAATTCTAACTTCGCAAACATTATTCTAAATTCTACATAGTTTCTTACAACCTGGCTACTTTATTAAAAAAAACTCGGGGCTTGCGATGACTATTCAACTCATCCTTGGGGTGAGCGAGGTCTAACGGAAAACGACTAGGAATATAGCGAACTGGGGCAAGGGACATTTTTCAAACTTTCGTCCAGGGCAGCTGATACAAAACTGGGGCATTCTGGGAAAACGGGGATGTCTCGATCACCTTTTTCTGTTTGGGTACTGAGATAACTTCGGAACGGGGAAGGTCGCGTTTACCAGAGACATTTTTATCATGGATGCCACTGACAAGCAGTTCCCTCAAAATGGGTCAGATTAGGGAACCTTAGTCATCTTACCTGTCCCTTTCTTATCGGCCAATCTAGGTTTCATCAGTATTTAGCAGAAAAGGAGAGGTAGTAACATGGTATCGATGTAATATATATTTTTTAAGACAAATTTGTGCAAATACTTGTGGTATTTGGAGCCAATCAGGTGGTGCACCAGGGGTAGTGGTTCATCAATTAGGTGCCAGTCGCTAGGAAGAGTGAAAGTGTGGAGGAGAGAGAGAGAGAGAGAGAGAGAGAGAGAGAGAGAGAGAGAGAGAGAGAGAGAGAGAGAGAGAGATAGAGAGAGAGAGAGAGAGAGATCAATAATAGGCTAAATAGTACACCTGTGACATGGAGAGTGGCCGTGTACTATTTAGGCTATTCAGTACATTACCCAACATGGGACATTTCGGGTCTGTGTTAGAATGTAGAAAGCATGCAGTTTGGGACGGAAGAGTATTAGGCCGGGTACATAAGGACATGCATTGAGTTGGGTGTTCTTAGGTGCCATCTTGCAGCGTAGGTCCGCTTCGTATATCGGACATGGCGTGGCTCCAGATCTTTTCTATACCCTAGTCGTGATTCCAATGTAACCTGTAGAGGGAGAAAAGGAAGAAAGGGAGGGGGAACAACATTCGAGCGTATCAAAGGTACGGGCACGAAAGTTCTTTACTTACCACATACTCGTCTTATCTCCTCGGGATATAATCCCTAGGGCCATGGTTTCCGAAGTCAAGGGGGGCGGGCAGTGTGATAGGTTGTTCATGGGGGGGTGTCCGAGGGTGGCATTATAGATCGTGTGTAGGGAAACGCTAAAAAGAAATCAGAGGCGCCTAGCGCGAGGTATCTGGTTTGTAGATGTATCCAGCTATCGGGATCCTTAAATCATTCCCAACGCTGTGATGTTCTAAGGCATATCAGTTCTTCGGCCAACCCTGTCCCTTAGTACCTTCGAGCATCATACCTTTATCACACCGCTTCACTTTACCCGTACTCAGAAGTCGAGGTCCTTCTTCATGCGTTAGTTCCTGAGCCTAGTCGCATATTTGGAGGCAGGTATCATACCTTAGATTCGGTCATCAATCCAGGGCCAAACAGCCATTTTCTAATAACCTTAAAAAGAGAGCAAAAACGGTTGCGCACAGAATAGCCCTCCCGCCAATTCCCACATTTACAAAAGTATGCGATACTTGTTCACAGTTTGGAAAACCTTTATTTGCATAATCGTTCAGTAAGTAAATATGTGAGGGCAATCGTATTTGGCCGGACACGGCGATGGCTGAAGCACATACAGTAGGGGGCTATTTTTGCAGTATTTTAAAAACATTGAAAAACGTCTACTTAGTTATTTGCAAGAAACAAAAAACGTCTATTAATAATTGAGGGATCAGAGGGTATTTATTTCATAAATTGAAACACAGTCATACTAATTGCAATCACATTTCCTAGATGTATACCGTGGGCGTGTTTCATAAGCTACGTTATGTATCGGTTATAATAAATATCATAATAAATCGTACATTGAAATCAACATTTTAACGGGATCCTTTCAAATGTCCGCCAAGTGAACCCTCCTCCCTTTTTCGTCAAGTGTACAAAGGTTCACATACATATCTCGGAACATCAAGTCTTGTTGGCTAAAGAACACCACGAGGCGTTCGTAAGTTCCTATTGATACCGGCGCCATTTTGGGCGATGTCGGGTTGGTTGCACCAGAATCCCTTTCGGCAGTTCAAAAACCTGTGCTAACAGAGGGGCTGGTAATGTGGACCGTCAATCAAAAGGGGAGGGAGGTAGAATCTTCCTTACCGGGTCACGTTGAGGTTCAGCCGGAACTTACTCGAACCCGTTAGCCCACAATATTTTGGATGATTCAGACTGAAGCTGGTGCTGACACGAGAGCACCACCATCTTGTGGCTATGTCGTGGTATTAAGGCAGTTGTTCCCCACCGGAAGCCTGTGGATGCCGAGGGCTTCTGGGACTCTGGTAGAATCTTCAAAGCTGTGGGAATGTTGTCGAAGGTGGGGGCTCGTGCCCAGGCAGGCAAGCGCCCGAGTTGCAATACCGGACAAAGTTATTCCAGCGGCCTAGACCCGCCTTCCAGGGGGCCCAGACGCCATTTTGAGACCCTGCAGCAGCCGCCCTTCGTCGTGTCTTCAAGAGTGGAAGAGACTTCTCTGGGGCGAGAAAAAATGGAACACCGTGCCGTTGGAGCAGGACATTGGCTCGGGCGCTAGGATGCAGCTGTGGCGCCTCTACCTGGGGAGGTGAGGGAGGCTCGTTCGCGCCGCCTCCCTCTCCCAGTGCATCCCACGCCGTTCCTTCGAATCAGGGGTGCACATGATGACCACCCTACACCCCTGACTCGGTGAGTACTCTGGAGGACCATTGCATGTCCGGTGCTGCGCAAGTATGCCCGTCGGACATTGTATGTTCTGTGCTACGCAAATAGGTCCGTCGGACATTGTATGTCCTGTGCTGCGCAGGTATATCCGTTGCCCGGCTGGAGGATTTCGGCGCCGGGCCGGGGCTGGGAAACCTCCTACCTGTGGAGGTGGAAGAGGCTCGTCCGCGTCGCCTCTTCCTCCCAGCCCACCTGCACCAGTTCAGCGGAGGAATTTGCGATGGCCGGACCAGGAGATACGAGGGAGGGGGTCATCTGCATCCGCCCCCTCCCTACTCGTGGCCCGGGGGACGTCGCCCCAGGAAGGAGAGGATGGGGAGACCATTTCAGGCCGGGCCCGTGGAGCCTCCTGTACATTCTCGCCGGCGAACTCTTTGGTCTATGGCTGTCGGCAGGACCCCGCCCCACACGTGCTGGGTGTTTCACCTTCCGGATGGGCGTGACCGGTGACCTGTTGCATTTTGGGAACTTCCGGA
Source organism: Lissotriton vulgaris (assembly GCF_964263255.1). Taxonomy (NCBI): domain Eukaryota; kingdom Metazoa; phylum Chordata; class Amphibia; order Caudata; family Salamandridae; genus Lissotriton; species Lissotriton vulgaris. Next base: position 1,183,359,708 of record NC_141695.1, on the reverse strand, counting down.
GTGAGCGTAATATGTTTTGTATTGCTCCTATTAGTACAGTTTTACTTTAAAGAATGTTTTACTAGTTTTTCTATTTATCGTTGGTCGTGTGTTATCTTTATTGTAATTAAATCTTAAATTATATAACAGAGACTTGGCTTCCTTGAATCCTTTTACTACGAGAACCTCATTACAGTGGGGGTAGGTATTTATGCCTGGGTAATGGGGGCGGGGTATCCACGAGCACAGATCTCTTGCATGGGGGGTTGTCTATGCAGGCCTGTAATTGCTTTTGTTTTTCAGAGTGGGGGGGAGAGTAATCAGTCCCAGAACTCCAACATGTCGTTGAAATTGGTCTGACGAAATCTGTGCCATCGGGCATAATCAAACGTTGTAGTCCTATCTGTCCTGTCCGTGTTAGTCTGATTCGTCTTTGTCTCGCGCCTTTTCCCTTTCTGCCGGCCTGTTATTTCTGTCGGCCCTCCGCTCTTACCTATGTTCCGTAGAGTCGGGCATTGGGCTTTCCAGTGCCCGAGTCTTTTACAAAAAGCACATTGGTTTTGCCTTAAGTCTGTTCGCCCTGCGCGTAGTGTCGGGGGGTTACTTTCGGGTCGTTGTGTCTCTGGGTTGTCCTGTCGGTACGTCCCTTTACACTGTTCCCTTTTTGTGCCTAATTCTTGGAACTGTGTCGTCGCTGCCCCTTCCTTTTGCCTATCAGACGCTTGGAAGGTCGTCTGTCGCGTTTCTTTACCTACTCTGACTTCGTCTCTTTCCTTTCGTTGCATTGCTTCTTTGCGCCACATACCGAGACTGTCGAGCATAATAGGCGTTGTCTTGCTACTACGAAGGGCTATTTCTAACGTTTCTATTTTGTCAAAATCGAAGGATCCTTCCAGTGGCCACTGTTTCTCTTGATTTGCTTTGGTATACTTGTGCCATAGCTTACTATAGGCTATGGTAATTAATCCATACCTTGTGAACATTTCTTTATTAGGGGTGCCTTCCAGTGGAGCTAGATGGTCCACCTCTAATAAACGGTCCGGGCTGAACCAGCTATCAATCAGTGGGGAGAAGATAGGCATGACGGGTCACAATGGGGACAATAGCCAGCACTACCTATCTTATCACTGTGTGCAAAGACTAGACAGAATATTTCTATTCTACGTTGTTTGCAGGCAGTGAATACCTCAAGAACCAATATCGGGCAGTTAGTGTTTGGTCAATAAAATGGTCAATAAAGTGGTCAATAAAATGGTCAATGGGGAGAATAAGTAGGCCCGCAAAGGTCTGCGTTACCTACCCTTTCACTATCTGCAAAGAGGGAACCTATTCTTTCCTGTTTGCAGACAGAGAATCTCCAGAAAACAATCCGTAACAGTTAATCAATGGGGAGGGGCAATTGATCAGTGGGGGAGAAAGATAGGCACGACGGGTGCGTTACCTATCCTTCACTGTTTGCAAAGGGAGAGCCGGTTATTTCTCCGTTTGCCGACAGCGAAACTCCAAATAAATTAACAAAGAGTAATACTAGTATTTTTTTTTACAATCAATCAAACTATTTCTTAATTCGTCGTGTCTACACGACCTTACCCGGACCGCATGGACAGTTTCCTGTCTTCCGAATCCAGCGCCCGATCGTCCTCTTTTCTTCGTAATCCTCGCGGCACTCCTGATGGTTCCCAGTCAGGACCGTAGATCACTCGAGAGAGGTCTGTTCGGAACCAGTGAAGTTCGGATGATCGGCTGTCAGACGAGGGTCTATCGGACAGGGTACCTCCCGATCGTTGCAGTCGTTCACTCTGTCGTCAGGACCTCTCCCACTGGATCCACGAGTCGCTGATGGGCCCCACGCTTGGGACGCCAATTGTAAAAGGGTGACTAGACAACCAGTGACCAAAGACCCTTTTGTGTTGCCCGGCAGTGTCGCCTCTATTACCCACAGAATATTAATCAATGAAGAAGCAGGCGCTGGAGACTGAAAGGCAGGAAACGAGGGTTTATTCTCTCCGGAGGAGAACACATCAATTCGGACAGCAAGTATCGTCACGAGGTGCTCTAACCGCATCTCTGAGGCCTGGCCTCTTATACATAGGTTTTATTGCTTTATTACATGAATCACATATTCGTCAATACTTTGATGTTCGGAAAGGCATCCTAGGAATCCCCGCTTCAAGCCCGTTCCCACACGTTTACAATTGAAATCCCCACCCCGGTCACAACAGGTGCTGATTATCGCGCAGCTGGACATTCCGCCGATTCACGGAATGTGTGGAGTTGATCGGATCTCATGGGGTGAAGGGTGTTCGATCGACTCGAGGGTCCTTTGATAGGGGGAAGCTTCCTACTGTACGGGGGTGTGATAAACAGTATCCGCAGGGCCGGGTGGCGGCCTGGGAACAAGGGAGACAAACGGGCACACAGGAAAAGGGGGTTTGTATCAAAGGACTTGGGACCATGAAAGGGATGAAGGGAGGTGTCGCGCTGGGAACAGGATGGGATTCCGAGGCAGAGCTGCGCTGAAGAGGGGTTTATGACCCAAAGCATGTGAGAGCGGGAGGGGGGTTGTCAGCGTGCGGGGGATGCCTGCGAGGTTAGGAGAGAGAGAGACGCGTTGGCTATCAGCGTGGGCAGGGAGGCCATGGTGCTCAAAATGGCTGCCGCTTACGCGCAAGGCATGTGGGAGCGGGAGTGATCAGTGCGTAGGGGTGTTTGTGAGGGTGAAGAGCAGTGCTAGGGGTCAGGGGTGTGCAGGGGATGGTTCTGATCAAGGCAGCTAAAAAATGGCGGGGGTGTACGAAAAAAGTGCGGCGTCGGGGAAAAAGGCAAGATGGCGCAGATAATGTTCACCAAACCGTATTAATTTTCCACAATTGTTACTGTAAAGAAAAAGTTAATATTCACACTCAAATAAATGTCTAATTTACACATTAGATGCATTTTCTGTAACAGTTCAAGTGCGCTACATTACATTAATGAGGTTACATCACACGAATAATTAAGGCCATACGTACACATATATGTTGTCTAATTAAACATGAAAGGGTATCACCAAAATGGAGCTGCTCCAGAATAGCTTTGGCTCGGCTGACAACAACCCAGTAGATCTTATGGTCCTAAACAGAGAAAGGGAATCACATGGTTGGCTGGTGTATGGTATTCTTCCGGCTCCACTGAACCCTAATGAGGCACATAATCAATAGTTTAGCTTATACTTTATAACATGCTTATTGTTCTGTATTTTTTTTTTGTATGCATGCTTAAACCTATTCCCTATTAATATGAAGGTTATTGTCTGAGTAGACCTGAAAACTAAGTTCACCTTTAAATGTAAGGTCTGGTTTCATTTGTATTTACGTTCACAAGCAGCCTCATTGGTCAAATGCCTATGATTAGACTGACCATTTTTTTGTGGAATCCCTTTTAATGAATTAAAGATTTTACAATCCAAGGGCGTTGTAAGTACCAAAGTTCATGACACAGTGGCTACATATCACAATATTTTAATAACTCTTCCAGAACCTCTATATGTTATGCTGTCCAGGCCTCAAATATCCTGATTAGTGCTCTAATAATCTATGGCATGTTGCTAACTGGAAGAGTGCCAGAAAGTTTTGGAAACTACCCAAAGTTGTACTTGTTTCAGCGAATCGCTATTAAGGACTCGCAAAACGGGATTCATGTAGAAATTGCATAAAGAAATGCGATTCCTACATAATCCCTATTTGCGATTAGCAAATTGCTAATCGCAAATAAGGAATAACTCGCCATTCATCCTATGGGCCAAAAGGCCCATAGGAATGAATGGGGAGTATTCCTTATTTGCGATTAGCAATTAGCTAATCGCAAATAAGATAGCGATTTGAAGGGTGCCAGGGGTGTCCAAAGGACACCCTGTAGCACCCCTCAAATGAAATTTTACACAGGTGTTGCACACACACATGTCCAAAGGACATGTGTGTGTGTAACATGCAACTCAGAAAAATGCATTTAAAAGCATTTTTCTGAGTTTTCGCAATTTACCACGAGGTCTGACCTCGCGGTAAATTGCGGCCAGATATTGCGAATTCGCAAAACATAATTGGATGATGAATTGCATTTAAGGAATCTCAAATAGAGATTCTTTAAATGTAATTCCTCGCAAAATTGCGAGATCGCAATTAGCGATTTTTGCATTTGGGATGATGAATCCCAAATGCAAAAATCGCACTCGCAAAGGGTCAGATTCTCAGAATCTGGCCCTTTGCGATCCGATTTCGGCTTTATGAATAAGGCTGTAAACTCTTGCAAAAAATTTAAAAAAAGAAAGGTACTATTTCATAGCAATGCAATCTTCGAAAGCAGTCATGATAGCATTTGGTTAATTCTAGACTGCAATTTTGTAGCAACATTGATTTCATGTGTGTTTCTGTATACCCAGCTATCACACAAGATGGCAGGATGGAATTTACTGTGAATGTCCCAAGTAAGTCAGTGCTACAGAACTTCTTAAAGACTCTGCATATTTGTTTAGAGTAATAAAAGTTGCATTTCTTTTTGTTTGAAAAAAATGACACTGTTTATCCAGTTGTTTTATTGTGCTGCCAGAAGTAGGCGCTCTACAATGACACCAACCTCCAACCACAACCTCTAAGAATAACCCTTAATTGCCCAGCTCCATTATCCTCGTAAGTTAAAGCTTGGAAGGCACTTAGCATTTCATTGAGCTTGCAGTAGCATTTGATTTCTGCAATACTGGTTACATGGATTGCCTACCAGACCAATTATTGTGAAAGTTTTGGAGATCTTGCCTGAGAGAGATAATCGAGGGGTAAAAGAGACATTGAAGCCAATGAGCATGTTTTTTTAGACACTTTCCATGACTTGGGTGCTTTATCTCGTCTATGCACCTATCTCCAATTAGATCCTAACTGTTGTTCCCCAGCGACCGAGACTGCAATTATTTTATCGCTTCACATGCTCCAAAGTGGGTCCTTTATTTATAATAGATAAATACATATTTTCCTGAACTGGCTCATTATATCCATATGAGGCACAGCCCATAGACTCTCAGGTCCTCATTTACTATATTTTGACGCACGGCAGAGCAGCAAGCCTTCCTGCTGCACTGCTGTGCATCAAAATAAAAGGGCAAGAATGTGCCTTATCTACAAGATATGCTGCATTCCTGTCCTTCTCCCCTGCTCCTGTGTACAAACAGCAGTGGTGCGCCAAAGCAGACACCCTTGTGCCATGGTGCAAGCGTGCCTGCATTGAAGGGATGATTGTTGTTGTGCAGGAAGGGACTCCTTCCTGCACAAAAACAATAGTTAATGTCATTTTGCACCTTCTATGTGTGCTGCACAATGCAGCACACATAGAAAGAGCAAAACACCAGGAGAAATACAGTATTTCTCTTTGTTGTGCCACTACTTCGCCTCCATGGATATTGTTTGGTAACTCCCACAGCAACACCCATGGAACGCCCCTTTCATGCAGAGTAATGCAAGAAGGGGTCCCATATTTACAAGGCCATGAAAAGTCATGCAGGGGGACTTAACATGGCCTTTGAAATATGGGCAGGCACGCTACATCGCCAGTGCATCAAAAAAAAGCAATGCACCGGTAGAGCAATGGGCTTGTAAATAGACACCTCGGTATGTACATAGGTGAGCAGTGAGCGCTACTTCCTCTGTTGTAGTCCATCAATTACCATCTATACGTGAGAATTTGCTACATACTAGATGGCAAAACTTGCTTCATTAGAGCATTTACTTGTTTCACTACCAGTTTTGGAGACTCTTATTTAAGTGCATACTGTGGCACACCATGGGCTGTATTACAGTAAGTGCCCTGGGGGAGCACCAGTGCTAACTTCAGGGGGTGTTCCTTCATTTGCCTGGGGGCGTGTCCTATGCAAATGAGGGAATTCCTTTGCCTCTGTGCCCACGCCGTATTACAGACGCAGGTGCAGAGGCAAAGTAGCTGTCACCTTTTAGGTGGCGCACTGTGAGTGTGCCCCCTGAGAGCAGCCCTCTGGAGAGGGGAAAGTGGGTCTTATGGACTCCCCCAGATATGCACTTGGAGGCAGGTGCAGTCACTGACTGCAACCGCATGCAAAGGTATTTCTAATCCCCTGCAAAAGTGCAGGCGGGTGCTGCCTGCACTGTGAAAACTCAGATCAGCTGCTACATGCTTTCACATGAATGCCCTGCCCTGGGGGCAGTGCGAGTTCGCTGCTGACCTGGGGCAGTGCATTCACCATAATAGGGCTCACTTTTTCATTGTTTGCGCCGGGCGCACCTTTTAATAGGTGCGCCCGGTGCAAACAATAAAAATGCATAATAAGTCCACAGTTTAGTACTTCATAAGTATGACCTGGCTCATAGAATCTGCCAGTACCTACTGTACTCCGGATCCAATAATTAATCTGCAGTTGACAATATACTATAATTGAGACTCAGGAAAGGCGAAATTGTCTTGTGTCCATGGAATTTTGTTGGGGTACATTAAAATTCACCCTATAATACAGCAACTATTGCAACAATTAAAACGACAGGAGTCACAATAAAAAAGGAGCTACAATTTAAGAAGTGTTTCAAATGTGAAAATTATGATCACCATGACAACTACACTTCCCTTGTCATTAGGTACGCTCTCGCCGCTGAAGGATATCCCTTTTGATCTTCTTTTGTTTGATCTTTTGGTGCAGAGTGACATAAACATTCAGCTAGTCGTGCTCTGTCAACATCTCCTTTGATTGTTAAATGTCACTGTTCACAGGCATCTCTACTGTTCAACATATTGCTGTCTTTGAGGATGTTTACCCCCATACACCCCCCTCTCTCTCTACCCACTCTTTCTTTTACTGTTTCAGGTCTGCAAAACAGGTATCTCAAGCCTTTTTTCAAGAGCTAAATAATATAACATACTAGCTGGATGGGTGGCCACAAATGAGCTCAGGCGGGGCATAACATTAGGAAGTAAGTGATGTAGCGCATCAGATGTCAGAAAATGGTGGGAAAGGATTGCTGCACCCCTGGTGGTGACTTAGCATGATGATGTCGTTGCCAAGCTCATGCTTGTTCCATTTGTAACTAGTCATGAAGCACACATTTGTCACCTTCCTTTCAGAATTTTAAACCAAAGCTTCCACCATTCTCTTACTACTTCTTTCCTGCCATTCTATTCCACTCACAAGTCACCTCAGTTCATCCTAGCTAGCCCAAATTACCTGCACATCTCAGAAACCTTATTCGTAGTGGCAGCCTATTTGTGCTCTCTAAATACTAAGGGGTTGATTAGAATGTAGGGCAAATCGCCACGCCTGTATGGTGGTGGCGGTCTGCTCTACATTTGCATTTGTTTTGTGTTTATATAGTCATTTTTTTTTAAATGTTGGTTAAATGTATGTTATGTTAAAATATCGTATATAAATTATTTTTTGTTACTTGAAGTTTGATATTTTTTATATGTGTTTTAAATATGTTAGTAATGTTTAGTAAAAAAATTAACAAATAAAAATGTTGGGGGAAAGTACTCAAGTATTAATTTTACTACTCCAGTATTATTTTTTTAGAAGTGGCCAATTTTTATGAAATATCGTGTTACAAAATAGTATCTTTTGTAGCAATAGTTTATATAAATGTTAATAATTTTAAGTTTTTTAATGTATTAATTTTTTATTTAAGTATTATTTTAGTACTCGAGTATTCATTCCCAATATCCACGTTTTAATACACTTCCCCACCCAATTTTCCCTGTATCCCGCTACAGGAGTTTCTTATTTAAAAAAAATTATATATATTGTATTGTAAAAGTGTGCGTTGTTGTAAAATGCATTGTCATGGATCATTCAATGCTTTATACTATATTTGAATTGTAATGGTATGCATTGTAAAAAGTTGCGATTTAATGTCACTTGTGTTGTAAAATTTGCTTTGTAAAAGCATGTGTTGTATTTGTTTGCGTTGTAACGTCATATATTCATCAAAAACAACAAATAAAACAATCCATCTTGCCAATGTCCTGGCCCATCTTCTCTGGATTCATCCACAGGTGCATCATATATGACCAATAAATACTGCCTGCCTCCCACACCAAATGGGCAGTAGAGCCACATTTGCCACCTGATCCGTGCTCAACTTGTGTTGATGCAACCTTTCAAATCCTCAAGTAGCTTCACAAATCAGTATATTATTAAACAAAATAGGCCCCAGATTTTAGAAATTACTTGGCAACGTGCCTACCTAGAGTATATGTAACCACCTCTCCTCACCTAAGGCTTATTTGAACTGAATTAACCAGGTCCACTGACTTTGAACCTCAATGATTGATTTTCACTGACTTCATTGTTAGGTTTACAACCAATGCAAATGAAACTCCCCATTGATGTGTTCCCATTGCCCCGCCCAGCCAATTATTTGTCCTCAGGCGTTCTGTCTGTATTTTTACTTGTTATCTAGGTTCAAAAGGTCCCTATTCTCAGATATCCCCAAATTGCAAAGCTAGTGCTTCCTAGTTACACCTGGTGACCCTATGTACAGTGGTGAGTGTAAACTGATTTCCATGAGCCACAGATGTTGAGGAAAAATCCACCCTTTACTAATACTTACCATTGGCCCCGTCTGTTTAAGGACATTGATAGCTTTGGTGTGAAGTAGCTACACTCAGCAGTGGTGTGTACTGCTCCTCCTATCTGAATTAAGTTCAAGAACCTCTGGCAACAAGTACTCTTTTACTCCTTAATATTGTTCAATTCATGATAATGTTCACAACTAGCAAGGTCAGATTGGCAGGGTGGGCAATCAGCAAGTGCATGAGGGGCCTGTGTCAGAGGCCAGCTGATGTGCCATTTTTTTGTCTGTGGATAAAGTAGCTTCACACACCTGGGCGCTGTTTTTAACCAATAGACTGCTGCAGCTTCAGATGAGAGGTAGTCTGAGCAAGCCACATATTAGGCCCATTAGATGTTCTTTGCAGAATGACTGATGGGTGGCTGGGAAAACGTTCCATTCCATCAGTGCCTCACAAGGTGACAGTAAGCCTTTGAGCAGCACAATAACCGTGTTTTTGGTCTGAGGAGGAGGCTTTTGTCCCCCACAGCAGGTTCCAACGATCAGGCAGTCAATCCGCAGATGCCTGTTGCCAGTTTTCTCGGATTGAGATTGGGAGTTTCATTCAGTCAGTCAAAAAAACTTGTATTCGGCAATTGCCCTAGAAAGCAGCACATCAAATATACAACATATATACAGGGATTAAGAATATAGGGGCATATGTAGGTAAATTCATTTTTGCGATTCTGAAAATGCAATTTCCTGCAAATCGCATTTTTGGAATCGCAAGACACGATGTAGGTAAAAAATCGCTAAAAAAAAGCTTTTACCAAAAATTCGCAGAATCATAGAGCGATTATTCAAACAGCGATTCCTTAATAGCGAATTCGCATTTAAGGAATCACAAAAACGGAAAAAAGCAATTCAGGTGCAGAATGATGACATCACAACAAGGAAGTGTGACTGCCCATGCTGCACCTGATTGCCTTCACCTGTTCCTGACTCATTTGCTGCCTGAGAGACTGTGAGGAGGGAGTGTGCTTTTGACTCTGCATCTCAAAGGAGCTGAAATTGATTCCCAGGGTGGTGACAAGCAGGCAGAAGAACACAGCAGGAAGAGAAAACAAATGTTCTCTGAGAGGGAGCTTGAGGTGTTGACAGAGGAGGTTGTGAGGCAACATGACCTCCTGTTTGGGAAAAGCTCACTCCGTGTTCCTGAGGCCAGGAAGAAAAATATTTGGATTGACATCCAAGAAAAAGTCAATGCGATAGGCGTAACCCACTGCTCCATTGAGGACTTAAGGAAGAGGTGGTACGATATGAGGCAAAGATCAAAGGAGAGGGTGGCCACCAGATTGGCAGAGGAAAAAACGACTGGAGGTGGGACCTCAACTGCCCCAGAGCCGACGCCCCTGGTGGAGTTGGTGGAGGGCACACTCATGCCTGAGTCTCTGATAGGCGTAGCTCATCTTGACAGCGCAGAAAATAGAGACACCAGACAAGGTACGATGCATGCCAATATCCCCAAAACATACCCATCCCACTCACAGCCCCAAACACCCATGCATGAGTAGAAATCCAGTCCATGTGTTCAAGGTCACCCAGAATTGCATTATGGGAAATGTAGTCCCATGCACTGAAACTTGGTCCTGTGACACATACAAATCATACATAGTAAAGAGTCATACTTGCAATGTGCAAAATAGACAAGTAGTCATGTCATTAGTTGTATAAAGAATTTTAATGCTTTAAAAAAAAACAGGACACACAACTCATGTGTGCATTTAATTTTACAGCTGAACCAATAACACAGGAAACAGTGGCTGAAGGAGTGGAGACAGTTACAGATGAGGCTGGGCAGGGCAGGATAAGCAGGATGCAACAAGGGAAACACAATTAGCACCACGCAAACGGCGCAGACTCGTTCCACCACTGCAACCAATGGCGTAAGAGTCAACGGATTCTGATGAGGACTCACAGGCTGGTCCAAACCAAGTCCCAAGGTAGAGCACACCACAATCCAGCGCACAAACTGCAACCGGCAGTGGTGCAAGACACGGGAACAGACTCAGTCTTTGCAGGCCTGGAGGGCAGCATGTTGCATGCACAGCGCCTGCAAGGCAAAGGGATCATGTCAATTCGGCGCCAACTAGCCCAACATAACCGCCACATGTCAGAGTTGAGGCTTGGGGTGACTACCATGTCAAAAGCTTTGGAGGCTAATTTGAGGGAGAACAGAAGAGATAGGCTGGCCAGGCACAGGGAACAACATAGCCTAAACACCCACCTGAACCACTTCACTAAGGCTGTGACCCGCCAATCTACCACAATCTCCCTGTTAGCTGGAAGATGCATTAGCAGGCAACATGAGATGGCACACTGCTGCCAGGATGTGGATAGGTGCCTGGTGCAGGTCACGCATGCGCTTGATCAACTGCGTGATGTAGTCACCGGTGGCATTGGAACACCAGGGAGCTTGGACACTGATGGCCAGTCCAGCAGAAGCACCCCAACTCCTCCAATTCCTGCTGAAAGGTGCCGGAGTGGTCGTCAGGCCAGATTAGGGGGTGACAACAGTGAGGCACGTGCGCAGCCAGAAGGAGGGGCAACAGGGCATGCACGCCGGAGGTAAAGGGGCAGCATGCACCTATGGCATCTTGTGAGGCAACACATGCCATATGGACTAACTGACTCAGAACTATTATGGCACTGTGGCGACAACAACATGTGCTACCAACATACTTACAGTAACACTGTGTGACATTAGTTATACTGCTGTTAAGGGAATAAACTTATTTTGTTTGACATCATCATTTGGCATTGTGTACTTATTTCTCACCTAGAAGTAGTTCTGTGTGATGTCCTCATGTCTCAGGTGCCCGGCAGCTGCCCCGGCTCCACCTGCGTCTGCGTTGGGGAGCTGGATTCTCCTCATCTGATCCACTGGGGTGCCCTTCTTGGTAGCAATGTTGTGTAGCATTGCACAGGCCACCACAATTTTGCAACACGTCTCAGGGCTGTATTGTAAGGCACCTCCACTCTTATGGAGGCACCGGAAGCGGCTTTTGAGGATTTCGAAGGTCCTCTCAATGGTAGATCTTGTGGCTCTGTGGGCACTGTTGTACCTCCACTCTGATGCTGTGGCTGGATTGAGGTAGGGTGTGAGGATGTAGTCCCGCACAGCATATTCACTGTCTCCTGCAGGGATAAAGTAGGTTGATGTTTAGTGATATACTGCCAGTTCAGACATTTCATACTAGTGTTTGTGTGTGCCATACAATTACTTTGCAGGTATCCCTCTCCAAACTCGCCATTTGTGAGTCTGCGATGTAAACCACAGTGTCCAAAAATGAAGGAATCATGAGGTCTTCCTGGGAATTTTGCTACTATATCTGTGATTAAATGTTTAACATTGCAGACTACCTGAATGTTTAAAGAATGATAGGATTTTCTGTTTCTGAACACATACTCATTGTGTGATGGGGGGACAGTGCGACATGGGTTCCCTCTACGCAGCCAATCACGTGGCGGAATTGTGCTATTTGGTAAAAATCTTGTTTGGTCTGGTCAAGTGCCTGCTGTGTGTTTGGGAATTGGATGTGGTGATGCATCCTCTGCATCATAGCATTAAGAAAAGCGGGAAAAATTCACGAAAGTGCACTCTGGGGGACCCCTCCTGCTGCGGCTATGTAGATGCCTGTGGTGCACATGGATGTCCTCCTCAGTGTGCTGGAGGAGGGTGATGCGTGTTCTGTAGATCCTCTCCTGGCGTCTCCTTCTCTGTTCAGCCTCTCGGATGCGCAGCCTCCTGGCTATTACATACAAGCCAGCCACTGTGGCATTGTGGGCCTGTTTAAATAGGTTGCACCTGGTTACCACCTGTTCTGAGTTGGTGGTATTTGAGAAGTGCAAAATTGCGAATCTCGTAAAATCGCAATTTGCGATTTTTTCCTACAAGGCAAATTGCAGATTCGCAATTTGCGGAACGCTTTTTGCGATTTTTGCAAATACTGGGATGCAGCTTGCGAATTCGCAATTTTATTTGCATATTCCTTGCCACGCAAAATTGCCTATCGCTATTTTTGCGAATAGCAATTTTGCATGGCAACATACTTACCTACATCGCAATACTCACTATTGCGATCGCAAACATCCTGGATTCTGCGAATCGCAGGGTTTGCGATCGCAAAACACCTACCTACATATTGCCCATAGTCCGAATTAAGTCGGCACACCAATAATACCAAATTCATATATTTAAAGATGTAATCAGTTCATACCACAAAAACATGAATGAGCTCAGATAAAAAAGCCTATTGGTTTCAGATTGCCACCATGACAATAATTTAATTTTATAAGGCTGTAGGTGGTATATTATTTTCTAATTATTTATGCCCAACTAAAATAACTGATAATTGCATAACATCTCGACTGCGATTCTAAATGCTCTAAAAATTGCAGACTTAGCTTCCAAGATATAAAACGATTGCCACAAAAGATTGGGCATAAAAAAGGGCATCTTGGAGCATTATACAATTATAAAAAACATAAAATGGGTGGTAGACTGTTGTAATATATTATCACAAAGGCAGCAAGGTGATGAAGAAAACCAGTAACCCCTCTTTGTAAATGCTGCTAAAAAGTGCACTGTGCTTAATCTAAATCGGCTGGCTATCCACATTAAATATGGTTCCACCTCAGCTGTAGCCGATATCATTAAATTATGTGAAACAGTGTCCATTATTAATGCTCTAAATACTCTATCAGCTTTGCTATCATTTATAAACAAATCTTTTACTTGGGTCTTGTGGTTATTATCAATTCTACTGGGAGATTATAGAAAAGTTGGAATTCCCAGGTCAACAAAAGCTTGCTTAACATAAGTTTACATTGGGATAAACTCCATATTATCTTGTCTGCTATAACATTCAAGTATTAGCCGTGAAACTTTAGCTTCAGGAGTACACCACATCTTTAACCAAAGAATGAGGGTGCAATTTTCACATTGTCTTTCAAATTTGAAAGGCCTAATTCTAGGTGGGCAATATAACTTGCAGTGCTTCTGGGTATTGCTAACAGCCTGCAAAGGAATTTGTTTTCTAATGTTTGCAGGTTCCCTGGGTATATATAACCACACACTCCTGCCCCGTATGTACCAACAGGATGACATTTACTTTTGTATAATACGATCATTTCTTTAATTGGCATAAAGGCCCAATTTGTTCACAAAGTTAAAGATTGCTTTCACTGCCCCTGCAAAAACACCAAGAACCACAAAAGTTTTAAATAAGTTGTAATTAAAAAAATATCTGAATAGAAACGGATAAAAATAAATAGATTTTTTGGCAGTGTTGCAGTAAAACAAAAACTCTTTCACCCAACCTGTGGTAAAATGGGAAACGAGAGAGAAAAAGAAAAGCAGACGGAGACAAAAGGAAAAAGAGTCAGGGAGGAGGCGGAGAGACAAACAAAGGGGGAGGGGAAGAGGAAAGATTGAGTGAAGAGAATGGTTGAATGCTAAATTAGTAAACAGAAAGATTGAGGGATGGGAAACAAAAGTGACAAGAAAGGAGATGGCAAGGGAAAAAAGAATGACAGCGAACGAGGAAACAAAGTGTGGATATGTTATAGAAGGGGATATCAGAAGTTTACTGATCAGTAAGAATAAGGAACAGGTGGAGTATTGCATCATACACATTCCTTAGTTCTCTGATGGTCAAATAGTCTATGGTTTGATTTGCAAGTTGTCAGACACCTAGAGGAAGTGCGGAATCCACAGTAGAACCCACCAATCGAGTTTCCTTAAAAAACAGATAGTACGATAAAGGAAACACCACCAGTTGATTCTCCTCTGGTTTGAACACTTCCTCCAGAATATTGGTGGCTTTTCCATTACCACCCAGCTCGAAATCAGGATCTTGGGTCTGAACACTACCATAGCCAGAACAAGGTTCCTTCACTTCCCTGAATCACTTTTCGAATACTGCAGAACTCAAAATCCTCCCAAAACCAAAATCCATTGAATTTCTATGGGTAATTGCAGTCTTCTGAGAATGTTGAGGTTTGCTAAAGCAGGTAGCTACTGATATAATGGGCTGCTCTTTGTAAAAAGCTGTTTGTGAGATGCTAAGTTTTGCTACACGGCACCCAGGTGACACATTAATGCCTTTAATGAATTTTATGCTTGAGGTACACCACTCGATATAACCATCTAACGGTAATACTAATTACACATCTGAGGTGCAAGGATATTATGCTATAGTGCGCTTGTCCCTTGCTTGAATTGGTTTCCTATTATGTTTGAAATTTATGCAAGTCATTGTATTTTAGCAGATCTGCCTTACGTGAAAACCTTAGGGTCTTTGGGGCAGATTTACTAGCCCCTTGTGCCACTTTTGCGTGACTTTTAACATGGGAAAAGTGACGCAAAAGTGTCGCAAGGGGCTTGTAAATCTGCCCCTTTGTGCTTTCCCCACCCTGCTTTGCACCCTTTACATTTCTAACGAATGTGGATGATTCTTTGTGACACAAAATAATTATTTGCTACCGTTAAGTGAACTTTTCAATGCAAAATATATTTTACAGTGAAAATCTTATTTGCGCCCCCGCTCAGGCTCATTTGCAAGTTGAAGCTGCGATCCTTACCTCTCAGTTTTTTCTTGACGAGTCCGTCTGATGTCAGTCTTCCTTGTAAGGCTATCGATGTATCAGCAAGTGGCCTATGCAAATGAAACTGCGTTCGACCTAATAAGGTTGTTCAGTGGTGGTAATCAAGGTTTTACAAACCCATGGAGGAAGGTTCATTTGTATCGGTCTTCTGATGTTCATTAATAATAAGATAAGAGAATGTCACCTTATAAACAGGTGCGCCTTTCAAAAGAGAAATTGTTTTTAAAACGTTCTCTTTGAGGGAAATGGCATGTTGTATCATTTTGTTGAATAAAAGTTCTCTCAATATTAAAATATTTACATCTGGGCAGGCTTTTACCTTTTCCCTAATCCCAGTGTTCTTTAAAGACAACCTGTTTTCACTAAACCTCAATCAATTTCCTTATGACTCCTTGTATGTTCTTAAAAATCCTGTTATTTTTATTATTATTGCAAATTTTGCTTAGAGGCAGTTGGTTGCACTAACGTTTGGGAAATATAATATCCTTGCAAGACAATTCTTTAAGTTCCCCCGTGACTTCAGCGTCTTGGCTCGTAATCGTGGTACAGGTGAGGTGGAGGTCCTCCCCACTGGAAAAGAGACCAACACATTTTCCTCTACACCCTGGCAAAAAAAGCATGAAGGAGCAGAGCAGCTTCCACCACACATAGGTTTATTTATTTTTTCAAAGTTTTATATAGCGCGAACAAGATCTTTGCAGATATCAGAGCACTTTACAGGAATAGAGGGAAGGGGTAACCAGGGGTGATTAGACAAATTCTTGATAACAAAATAGTAGTGGTAGTAGGTGAGTTGCAAGGTAGGAAAACAATCAAGTAAGTGCATAACACGATAAACAATCAGGAAACCAATAATACAGAAGCCGCGCAATGTCTATGATCCAGTAACACTAGAGTTCAGGTGAACTTAGCCATAAGGATGGCTTTTACCTCTTCCTTAAAAAATTCACAGGAGGAGATACGCCTGGTTTTAGGCGGGAGTGCATTCCAGATCCTGGGTGCCATTCCTGAGAAGGAGCGTTTGTATGTTTTAACCTTCCGGAATCTTCGCGGTTTCAGGAGGAGGTTTTTTGTGCTTCTATTGGATCTCGAGCCTCCTGATATAGTCAGCTTTTGAGTGAGGTAGTTGGGTGACTTGTGATGTACGGCCGAGTGTGTCAAACAGGCAATTTTCAACTGTATTCTGGCTTCAAAAGGCAGCCAGTTCAGGGTTTTTAAGTCGGGGGATATATGCGAGTGTTTTCTTGAGCCAGTGATGAGTCTCGCGGCAGCGTTCAGGGAGACTCTTAGGGGTGCCGTTGTTGATAGGGGGAGCCCGCTGAGAGCCGCAATTCCGTAGTCTATGCGAGGGATGACTAGGGCTTGTACAGCAGTTTGGAAGTCCTTGGGTGGGAGGAAGGGTTTGAGTTTCCTCAAAGTGTTGATTTGGAAATTAGCCCCTTTAGTTGCTTTGCTAATGTGCTGCTGCATGTTGAGATTGGAGTCAAGTGTGATGCCTAGGGATTTCGCGGAGTCCACAATGGTGGGCTGAACATTGAGTGCGGTTAGATGATTGAGCCAGGTTTGGGTGATGGCTTGTTTCGCAGGAGGTGCGATCAGAAGGAACTCAGTTTTCAGAGCATTTAGTTTGAGGTGATTATCGGCCAGCCAAGATTGGGTGTTTCTTCGTGTGGAGTTCAGAAGTTTGATGTCTTCCGGGGATTGTAGCTTGAGGTAAAGTTGAGTGTCATCGGCGTACATATGGAAGTGTACATTCGATGCCTGAAGCAAGGTGGTGAGTGGTTCCATGACGAGGTTGAACAATGTGGGGGATAGGGAAGATCCTTGTGGGACGCCTAGTGTTACGGGCACAGATGAGGACAGCACGTTGTTGATCTTGAAATTCTGAGACCGGTTCTGTAGGAAGGAAGTGAACCATTTGAGGACAGTCCCGGATAAAACCATTCTGGTATTTAACAACTCGAGTAGATTCTCATGTTTGACCGTATCATATGCTGAGGAGAGATCAAGAAGGATGAGGAGGCAGGAGTCATTCCGATCAAGGATTTGGAGGGCGTCATCAATTATGTGTGTCATAGCTGTTTCCGTGCTGTGTTTTGCTCGGAATCCTGATTGATGAGGGTTGAGGAGGTCAAACTGATCTATGTGTTTTGTCAGTTGGAGTTGTACGCATTTTTCTAACAGTTTGGCCAAGGTGGGGATATTGGTGATAGGGCGGGAGGAGTATGACAACCCACCATCAACAATATACAACTTGTCTAGAGCAACAGAATGGAAAGCTTCCTTTACACAGACTAATTAGAACGCTTAGTGAAATAGAGATTTTGACCTATCACTTTTAAGTGTGAGTCCTTGAACCATTTAACCGCATTTTAAGCCAAGAGTATTTGGGAAAGCAGGAGATCTGATGACTACCGCTCATTTTACAACCTCTTCTGTTACATTTGCGAATTATTGACTTTCTAGCAGATGCCAGATGCAAAATTTCTTTGCACTTCACCTAAAAGACTCACTGGTTTATGATTCTCAGAAGAGAAAAACTGAAAACTTTTAAGCATGCTGTGTCCTGAAGCTTATTGACGAGCCAATGAAGAGCTGCTGAATGTACTTTTAGGATGCCTGGTAGGGTATTGTGGTTCAGTACTGGAGGAAGATGAGGGAGGAAGGGATGATTGGAGAAGGATAAGGCGAGAAAGGAAAGGAAGGGTTGTGGTGGAGAATGAGAGAATGGCTAAAAGGAGAGAAATGCTGAGAATTAAGGGATGAGAAGAGATGTGTTTGAATGAGGAGGTCTTAGGGATGAGGAAGGTCTGTGGTGGAGGAGGATGTGGGTCTGACGGAGAAGGATGGAGAGAAGGGTGGAGAGTTTCCAAATTGGATGGCCAATAGGAAATAGATCAAGAGAAAGGAAGTGTTATGTTTTTGGATCAGAGACCTAGAAGCTGAATTATTTTTAGGGATCTGAGGTCAAATATTCTCTCAAGGACTATTACTGTTTAGGGTTCTGCTGCCACCAATTGTCATGAGTGCATTTCAAATTTGGTTTGAGGTTCTGTGCTGTAAGAGCAGTTTCTATAACCACATTTTGTGCTCAATTTCGTACCTTCATGTATATTTCTTCAGCCTATAGCTTTCCAGATATATGCTGCATTTTAAGCTTTTAGAATGCACAAACTTATCACAGCTAAGAATATCTGATGGAAGCTGAAACCCAGGATTACGATTGTAGTATGGAGCAGAGATTCCACACTTTGCCTGTTTATAGATCCTGGATATGCAGTATTCCCAATTACACCACAATCATGATGCAGACTACCCAACCCCAGGACCTGTGACCAGGGCCATCAACCTACAGGCACCCTTAGTAGGTTGCTTCCTGCACTTCTCCTGTCCTGAGGAAGACCCACAGGCAGAGTATAAAATTACCCTCCATGCACTAAGTTGGGTTGAAACGTCGACATCCCGTCCTGAGTGGGCCTGTACCTTATACTACCATCATCCCGCCCAAACAAATTAATGATACCTCTCTGCAATCATTGGAAATGACCATGATTAACTATATGAATGACCTGTAAAGGACAGGCCCCAACCAACTGGTGTTGGTATTACTTGTAACCAGTTTCTATTGGAAATATTGCAATTATTCTTTAGTAAACTATCTTCACTCTGTGAATTCCCCCTCCCTCTCTTCACTTATATCTATTGCCACACATGAGCACTACCATTTCACAAACCCCCCACCCACCCTTTTTCTTTGCAGCAACCTCTCTACTACTATTGTACTACGTGGTTACTTGGTCTACATGCTGAATATGATTCTGTGAATAAAACAGACAGTCTCTTGAGGATTCAGTGGGTGACATTTCTCTTGTTTTGTATTTTCCTTAAAGGTGCACATTTTCAAGTAAACCTTGTACTTAGTACCTTAAGCTGATTTTTTACATGCCTAAATTGTGTTATAAATCATAAACATCTTCTAATTAAGTATGAGATAAATAAGTATAGGACCACTTGTTCTCTATACTACATGATACCCAGGTCCGTGGACAAAGATTGGGTTACCCCATTAATTTATAATGGCATTCCCCATGATAGCATGTACTAACAGCCTGTCCTGCAAGTGATGTAAAGGTATTGCGTTCTGCTAAATGCACAATGAACTGTAGAATCCCTAAAGAAATGTATTCAACTAGCACTATTTGCCCCCATTTATCCACAACTTGACTGGGCGGAGAGTGCCCAAAAATCTTTTATTTCAAACTGATGCAACTGTTTCAGAGTTTTAGATTGAACCCTTTAGCCTCCCAGAAATTACAACCCAAAATCCTACATGCTCGAAGATAACCTTGACACAGATTTTGGAGACACCAGCTCTACCTTTTCAAGCGTTAGGCCCTATCCCCTACATTTGGTCCTAGTTGCAACGTTGAAAATGCTAATACAGTATAGGTAATTTATCGACAACACCCTTTACAACCTTCTTTTAAATTATTTGTATCTGTTTCAGGTAAACAGGAATAAAACGAAGACAGACAAGAAGCAATACAACACCAATGCATCCATAGTAACTCAGGTTGCCTAGCGCCCTCACTTGGTGAGTCAATGGTCAAATAAAGTACAATATTCGCTGATGAGAAAGTTCCTCTGGTTTCTTTTTCATTTTGCAGCGTGACGTCAGTAGGTTTTAAAACTGTAGTGAACACACTTTTTAGCAAATTGAATTTGGTATTAACGAAAAAGCCCCTGACATTGGTCACTTTATGTAGTGACCGTATTCCCCCCAGCAATGTAACTGCAGCATTGCCGTTGTCTTTTTCTGAATTATTTCAAAACATGGTTTATATAAGGAATTGTTAAATTAATTTGGTTTACTCTTTGACGTTATAAGAAGAACAGCTACGACACTGTTTGAAAGAAAATGTGCAATGGCTGCATTACCAAGAAAAACTGTTTTGCTTTGAGAATGGGTGAAAAATATTCTTGCCACATTTTCCAAATGGCTGTTTAGTTGAGAAAGGTTCTATTGTCATTTTACCCCAAAAAGAAGACCATGAGCAGACCTCTGGCATGACACAAATGGGAATAATTTACAGTCCTGTGGTAGAGGTGGAAATCAGCGAAAAATTAGAATTTTGGAATTTTTTTAAATGCCACCTTCTATCTATCATTAATCAAGAAGAGGGGACTCAATAGGGCTTTTGGTCAGGTCCAGCATACATGCACAAGTATCACAAACAACAAATGTGGTATGTGGTTCCTAAGTGGGTCAAGCGAAGAGTCTGGTGGAGAGAGATACACCGGAGTCAGACTACAGGACCAGTTTGTCCTATGGTGGATGAGTGGGGAGGGGGATTACTCCCTTCGGAACTAAGGCCCTCACACACCCAGCCAGCTAGGTGTCATGCTTCATCATTGGGTCTGATCGTCCTCGGGTCGGCGCGGCAATACCCGACGGGCACCCAATATGGGGCTTTTTGGTAGAGATCTTTTGTTCTTTGCCGTTAGGTGAGGTGTGGGTGAGGGGATAAAGGAAGTGTAGATGTGTGTGTGATTAGTGAAGGCTAAAACAGGTTGGGTAGTCCAAGGATAAATTTGAATAGAGTGGCGACTTATCTGAAAAGTATGGTTCAAGATCCTAGTGCTCTACTCTAATGGGATCAACATGTTTCTTGCCTCAAATGTCCTACTGATCATACGGCAATTCTTCAGGACCATGTGCAAACTATCTACACACCGTCAGCACTCTCCTACTGAACGTTGTGGCGGTATATGACTTCAGGGGGTGCTCATTGCCAACCTTCTTTTCCTGAAGGCCTCCATGCCTTGGCCGACACTCTTCCAACCTTCTCCCGGGGCAACAAGTCTGTGCTATGGAAAACATCCTTTACAACACAACCATTACATCTCACTACACTTACAATGCAGTCATTACATTGCAACATCTTTTACAATGCATATCACTACAACGCAGGCATTACAACGCATGACACTACATTACATGACACTACATCGCTTGTCACTACAATGCAGGGATTACAACCCATACCATTACAACGCATACCATTACAACGCATAGTACCCCTACACTATGCAACACTTACCCTACTGCTGCACCCCCTGGAATTAGAATTGTAATTTATACCCCTACAATATACAACACTTACCCTACTGTTGCACCCCCTGGAGTTAGAATAGTAATTTTTACCCCTATACTATCCAATACTTACCTTAAATGCAATGTAATGGTATGCGTTGTACTGTTATGCATTGTAAACGTATAATGCGATGTAATGGAATGCATTGTAAAGATAGTTTTTAAAAATGCGATGTAGTGTCATGCGATGTAAAGGGGTATGTTGTAAAGGATGTTGTGATGTAAAAACAGCGCTGTAAAGGCATGCGTTTCAAATGTATGCATTGTAACATCATACATTTGTGGCTGTACTTGCAGGAATTCACAGTCCTTCCCTTTTCAAGATGCTTGGCGATCCTCTTGGCTGAAACTGCTATGGTGCCATGCACCCTCGCTTCTCTGCTCACATCAATCCCCTCCAGCACCTCTAGGGTGCTTCTTGTTCCTGGCTAAGACAGCCTCAAGCTACTGGGGGTGCTCTTCAGTGGTGGCACAATGTTTCTCATCCCTTCCAAGTTCCTGCTCCTTCGTGTGAGGCAGCCCTCCAAACACCTTTCACTGAGTTACTTTACTGCTGCAGTGAAACCCATGGCCAGGAGGTATCACTACAGACCTCCTCACGGGCCCTGGAAGCCTTTCTCCTCAAGGTTACCTTTTGCTAGTATCTTACTCACATTAACTGGGGAGGGGGGCATCGCAGCAGCCTTTTCTGTGCTGCAGTCCACTTAATAGCCCCCAGCAGCTTTACTTGGCAGGGCTATCTCTGGGCAGCATAAGACTCTTTTCTTCCATGGTATGCCCAGTCTCTCCCCAGTCAAACATTTAGTATCCCTCCAGGGCATGTGGCACTCTCACGACAATGCTATAGTCAAACTGCCTCGAGCTCAAGGTGCTGAAAATTATTCTCTCCCATTATCTGTAGCCCCCAGCAGTCTTTCTTGTGCTGCTGGCCACTCCACTGGGCACTGGTTGTCCTCTTTACACCCTTTTGTTCTCTTCAGGTGCAGTACCCCTAAATGACCACTCAACGGCTCTGCAATAGTCTTCCTAGGTCGTAGCAGCTTCTCTGATGCTGCGGGCCTCTTCGCTCTCTCCTATGAGAATTTTCTCACCGCAAGGGGAGGTTACTCTCCCAGCTACTGACAACCCAGAAGGTACATGGTGTCAGGGATCGATAACCATATGCCCAGTCCACAGGAGTGAAGAGAAATCCCCTTAACCTCTAAAAAACAACCACAGGATTGATGAATAACATACACTCCTATGGGCTGTTCTCTAAAAGTATGGGGGAAAATTCCAAGGAGTGTCCACCACTCTCCCCATACGTGGGGGGTATTGCAGGAGCGTAACAGGTCTGTCTGGTCTCAAGATGCTGAAAGGAAACAATAGGAATATACCAATACACTGTTCTATACACTTTACCTAGCAGTACATTGACATGTGATTAGCATAGCATTACACTTACCCCAGGTAGGTCTCGAAATGTCCTTGAAGAGTAGCGTGGGTAATATATTGGACTCAAGAAAATAGGAGTCCTGAGGGACTGGGAGGGGCTACTCAATATCGCACTCACATGACATACAACCATACAGACCAAAAAGAAAGTGCCAAAGGAACAACTCAAGGGTATTAACATAGGGATTTGATGAGCAATGGCCGGCTCTTCTGGGGCACCGAAGAGCGGAGCATCTACTCTCTCAAGAGAGGCGAAGCCCGGCCCAGGACCAAGCGCCAGGCGGAGCAACACTCTCCCACACAGGGACAAAGAAATGAAATGGGGAAGTCAACTCCAAGAGCCTTTCACAAGTGGTGCCTACAGGCACAGCGTACCTATTGCGGGGAAAAACAAACTCGGCATTCAAGCCCAAATGTGCACCATCCGGTGCGGAGGGTAAAGTAGGACAAAAAGCAAAGAAAACAAACTTCGGCTTCCAAGCCGAGAAGTGCACCGAGCGGTACGGAAAGAAATAGGGACCCGGTTTCCTTGTTACCCGAGGGCTTGAAAAGGAGGTAGGCGGAGAAGTCCGCGCCGATGAAGCTGTCTCGGCAATCTCCCCGAAAGCATTTCTTCGGAGAGTGGGGGATTCGGGTTGGAACCGGCAAACAAAAGCCACGCTAGCAGCGAGGTTGATTAGCAACAAACGGGAACTGGAAAGGGGGCGTGGTCACGGCAGTAAGCCAAGCGTCTGCTTCACGGTAGAGCGTCCCTTTACGTGATTAAGGGATCATCTCTAAAGAGCCGTCTATGTTGTTCTATGGTGGAGTGAGGGAAAAGAGACACGGGGTGGCTATGTAAACACATGTCAATGCCTAATCCTCGTAGCTGCTCTCAAACCCCTAACAGTACCCCTCCCTAATGGCCTATTCAGAGGTCGAGGTTTAGTGGGATGTAATGTGTGGAATTCTCGTATTATTCTAGCAGCATGGATATGTTCCGCTGGTTCCCAGGATCTATCCTCAGGTGGGTAGCCTACCCAATCCACTAGATATTGTAGTTTACCACTGACTCTACGGAAGTTCAAAATATTCTGGACTATATTCTTCTTCTCCCTGAATGGTTAGTGGAGGGGGAGGCGTGTCTGAGTTCACAGGGGTATGTACTTTTTAAGCAGTGAACAATGGATGTGAACGGGGTGTATCTTGGTTTGTGGAGGTAACTGAAGTTTCAAGGTAAATGGGGAAATAACTTTCACTATAGGAAAGGGACCTATGAATCGGGGATGGAATCTTCTTGACCCTTCCATTCTAAGGTTCTTAGTGGAAAGCCAGACTTTCTCTCCTACGTTATAAGTGGGTTCTTTTCTCCTATTTTTGTCTGCCTGTTGCTTCATGGCTTCTTTGGCTTTATGCAATTCACCCTTTGCGGCTTCCCAAACATCTTGGATCTGTTTATGTTGTTTGTCTAGTGCGGGGACTAATGCTGGTGTTTGATCCAGGACTAAGGGAAGCATTCTAGGGTGTTGAGCATACTTAAAATAAAAAGGAGACACACCTGTAGCGGAATGTTGTGAATTGTTATACGCAAATTCCGCTAAGGGCAGAGCTTGAACCCAAGTAGAAGAGAGAGTGGTAAGCAAACAGCGGAGATACTGTTCTAGGGTTTGGTTGGTTCTCTCAGTCTGTCCGTCTGTTTGTGGGTGGTAGGCTGTTGATAACCTATGATCAATGGCTAGCGTTGAACATACCCCTCGCCAAAATTTGGATACAAATTGAGGGCCTCTGTCTGAGATGATCACAGAAGGCAAACCATGGAGACATACAACTTGCTCTAAGAACACCTGCGTTAATTCTTTGGCTGAAGGAATCTTTTTTAGGGGAATGAAATGAGCCATTTTGGATAACATATCAACCACTACATATATGGTGTAACCTTGACATCTGGGTAACTCAGTAATAAAGTCCATGCTAAGTGTATACCAGGGTGAAGAAGGCACAGCTATGGTTTTTAATAATCCTGTGGGTGCACAATGAGAAACCTTTTGTCTAGCGCAAGTAGAACAGGCCTTAACAAACGACTAGATATCTTGAGACATGTTCTCCCACCAAAACGATCTGTTACATAGATTCTGAGTCTTCACAGTTCCTGGGTGACCAGCGAGCACGCTGTCATGACACCATTCTATTATTTGTTTCTGTAAAGCCTGAGTGGGTATAAACAACTTGGATTCATGGTAATACAAATCATCCACAATAGTGTTGGCTTTGTCTTTTTCCCATTGTACCGGAGGAATGGTACCATACAAGGCTTTTAATTCTTCCAGGAAGGATATATTTGTGTCTCCTACACCAATGATTTTATGTATCGGTATGATCGGGAGAATGCAATCCCCTGTTTTTTCTATTGTGTGGCCCAGACGAGATAGAGCATCTGCTTTGCCTTGCTAGGGTCCTGGACGATATGTGATGACAAAATCGTACTCCCTAAAGAAAGACACCCATCTCATTTGTCTAGGAGTAAGGGCTCTAGCTGTCCTGAAAAACTGGAGGTTTTTATGATCCGAGTAGATGGTAACAGTATGGGGGGAGCCTAATAAATGATGTCTCCATTCCTGAAAGGCTAATTTAATAGCCAATAGTTCTCATTCTCCAATGGTATAGTTTTGCTCAGCAGGTAGCAAAGTTTTGGAGTAGTAAGCAATGGGTGTAATTGTCCAGTATTTATGTCTCTTTGCGACAACACTCCCCCTACTGCATACTGAGAAGCATCCGCTTCCACAAAAAAGGGTTGGGTGTTGTCTGCGTGTTCAATAACAGGCGCAGAGGTGAATTTAGTTTTTAGATTCTGGAATGCTTGTTCTGCGTCATCAGACCAATGGAAGGGGACTCCCTTCCGTAACAACCTTGTTATGGGTGCCACAGAGTCCAAAAAATGATCAATAAAACGCCGATAAAAATTGGCGAAGCCCAAGAAGGATTGGACTTCCTTAACAGAAGAAGGCTCAGCCATTTTAGTAGGGCTTGAATCTTTTGGGGATCCATGACTATACCTTCTGGATTGATGATAAACCCCAAAAAGTCGATTTCTTTCGTATGGAAGGTGCTTTTGTCCAATTTAGCAAACAATTGGTTTTCCTGTAATTTTCTCAGAATCTTTTTTACATGGTCAACATGGTCATGTTCGTTCTGTGAGAAAATGAGTATGTCATCAATGTATACTATGACAAAGATGTCCAGGTAATCTCTAAGTATATCATTGATGAAATATTGAATAGCCACAGGGGCATTACAGAGGCCAAAAGGCATTACACAGTACTCAAAAGGACCGAATTTTGTTCTGAAGGCTGTTTTCCACTCATAACCCTGTTTCACTCTAATAAGATGGTAAGCTCCCCTAAGGTCTATTTTCGTGAAGATCTTTGCTCCTCTTAGTTGGTCCAGAAGAACAGGGATGAGGGGAAGAGGATATTTGTTTTTTATCGTAACCTTGTTGAGTGCTCTGTAGTCCAGGCAGGCTCTCAGACCCCCTTCTCTTTTGTCTATAAAAAAAAGAGGAGATGAGGCTGGGGACGTAGAATGACGGATAAACCCCTTGCTTAACATGTCATCAAGATATTCTCTTAGGTACTTGGTCTCTGAAGGCGTAAGAGCATAGATTCTACTGCTAGGCAAATCTGCTCCAGGTATTAAATCGATGCGGCAGTCGTAACTGCGATGAGGGGGTAATTTGGTAGCTTTGATTTCAATAAACACTGTTTGAAACTCAATATATTCCTTCGGAACACTTTTGGTCACAGCTATGTTGTGTAAGGCACATTGTAAAGGGGGAATCTCTTCTCTTGCCTCTTGATAACAATGCAGACGACAATATTGAGAGTGCAGGACCACTTCTCTAGTGGACTAATTTATCCAAGGATTGTGTACTTGTAACCAGGGGATACCCAGGATAGCGCCAAAATTGGGAGCATCAATTAAATCAAACACTATTTGCTCTGAATGCCCATTACTCAATACCATTATTAAAGGTGGTGTTTGATGGACGATTAAACCAGACGATAAATCAGTACCATCTACTGCTCTTATGGGTTCAGGGTGTTCTTTCGGGATGAAAGGGAACCCTAACTTTTGTGCTAGTTTGATGTCAAAAAAATTACCTGTGGCTCCAGAATCCAGAAGTACGGACATGTCACCTCTACACTGTGCAGTATGAATAAAAGTGACATTGAGCGAGAAATGTTTTACTACTAGGTGTTTTATGGGAGAGATCTGGTGTTCCTTACCACTTGAAGAAGCGATCTCCTCATTCTTCAAGTGCGTTAGTTTTCCTGTTTCTGAGAGCCGCTGGAAATTCTCTTGATAGGGGTCTTAGATCTAACAGGACACTCTTTGGCATAATGTCCCCCTTTGCCACAATATAAACAGAGATTGTTTTTGCGTCTCTTTTCTTTTTCTTCTACTGTTAAGGGTCCTCTCACACTACCTATCTGCATGGGTTCTACGGTGTCTTTAACTTCTTTTTTCTCTAAACGGATCAGGACATATTTGGATGCTAACCCTCTTCCTTTTTCACCACGTTGTTCATGCAACCTATGGTCAAATTTGACTGTCATTTCTCTGAAAGAAGGACAATCGTCAGGAGGGTTTACGATCTGAGACAATAAATCTTTCAATTCATCCCCTAATCCACGATAAAATAAGGAAGTTCTTTTATCTTCTGGCCAGTGAGTTTCTGCGACAAGTCTGTTAAAACTGGTTATATAGGACAAGAGGTCTTTATTTCCCTGTTTGAGATTTAAGAGTTCGTTGTCACTAGCCTGCATGTAGGTGTGTTTGGCAAACAGACTTTTCTTCTTGTCTTGGAATAATTGGTAATCATTCAAAAGAGGATCATTAGATTCTATCAAGGGAACCGCCCATTCGGCCGCATTGCCTGCCAGGTAAGAGATAACAAAGGCAACTTTAGCAGAGTCATTAGGAAAAGACGCAGGTTTACACAGAAACTGGAGCTGACATTGGTTTAAAAATACATTGAATTTAGAACTGTCACCTGAAAATCTTTCAGGCATAGCTAATGGAACAGGACTCGGAGTAAGGACTGTTACTTGTACTGGGGATAATTCTCCTTCTATTCTGGCTTCAGCTCCAGTGGGAGATGAGGGTAATGTGAATCTCGCAGGTTGGATGTAGCTTTTCCTACTTTTTGGGATAGTGCCGGTGTCTCTGTACTCAGGGAGTTTATGCTGCAATGCTTCTGTTTGTAATCTCTGATTCTCCTGACGCAGTCTCCCTACTTCTGCCTGGAGTTCTACTACAGCTGCAGCTAAGTCTTCCATGGTAGGGATGTGTATCCGGGTGTCCATGTCTATCTCAGTACCATCAGGATTCATCTTCACTCGGGTGGGCTTGGCTTTCTGTCAGGGATCGATAACCATATGCCCAAGAGTCCACAGGAGTGAAGAGAAATCCCCTTAACCTTTAAAAACAACCACAGGATTGATGAATAACATACACTCTTATGGGCTGTTCTCTAAAAGTATGGGGGAAAATTCCAAGGAGTGTCCACCACTCTCCCCATATGTGGGGGGTATTGCAGGAGGGTAACAGGTCTGTCTGGTCTCAAGATGCTGAAAGGAAACAATAGGAATATACCAATACACTGTTCTATACACTTTACCTAGCAGTACATTGACATGTGATTAGCATAGCATTACACTTACCCCAGGTAGGTCTCGAAATGTCCTTGAAGAGTAGCGTGGGTAGTATATTGGACTCAAGAAAATAGGAGTCCTGAGGGACTGGGAAGGGCTACTTAATATCGCACTCACACGACATACAACCATACAGACCAAAAAGAAAGTGCCAAAGGAGCAACTCAAGGGTATTAACGTAGGCATTTGAGGAGCAATGGCCGGCTCTTCTGGGGCACCGAAGAGCGGAGCATCTACTCACTCAAGAGAGATGAAGCCCGGCCCAGGACCAAACGCCAGGCGGAGCAACACTCTCCCACACAGGGACAAAGAAATGAAATGGGGAAGTCGACTCCAAGAGCCTTTCACAAGTGGTGCCTACAGGCAGAGCGTACCTATTGCGGGGAAAAACAAACTTGGCATTCAAGCCCAAACGTGCACCGTCCGGTGCGGAGGGTAAAGTAGGACAAAAGGCAAAGAAAACAAACTTCGGCTTCCAAGCCGAGAAGTGCACCGAGCGGTGCGGAAATAAATAGGGACCCGGTTTCCTTGTTACCCGAGGGCTTGAAAAGGAGGTAGGCGGAGAAGTCCGCGCCGATGAAGCTGTCTCGGCAATCTCCCCGAAAGCAATTCTTTGGAGAGCGGGGGATTCGGGTTGGAACTGGCAAACAAACGCCACGCTAGCAGCGAGGTTGATTAGCAACAAACAGGAACTGGAAAGGGGGCGTGGTCACGGCAGTAAGCCAAGCGTCTGCTTCACGGTAGAGCGTCCCTTTACGTGATTAAGGGATCGTCTCTAAAGAGCCGTCTATGTTGTTCTATGGGGGAGTGACGGAAAAAAGACACGGGGTGGCTATGTAAACACATGTCGAAGCCTAATCCTCGTAGCTGCTCTCAAACCCCTAACACATGGAGGCACAGCGGGCATTTTTTTTTTGTCCTTTTCTAGGGATGGTGCGGGTTCTCTCCGCATTTGTGCAGCCCTACCTACCAGTCGATGCTGGTAGCTGTGCAGATTTTCTGGGAGCATTTGGCACCAGTGCAGCCCTAGGACACCTACTGCCGGTGCAGGCCCTGTTTCACTGCTGGCTGAGTGCTGCATCACTAGTCATTAGCCCACATGGTTAGCGGAACAGCACTCTCCATATCACCCCTTCTCTCACCCACACTGCACAGTCCACAGCAAGAAGGTGAGTGATGATGGGGGACAGATATGTCCACGGCGACACAGCTGCCCCAGAGTCTCTTCATTTTTCTGGCTCCATACGCTGAGGTCACCACTCTGGGCTTCCGCCCAACCCGATCACTCTACCCCGGATCAACAGTACTTTAGGGCATACCAGGGTTGTGCAGAGGGCTCACAGTCTGCATACTTTCTATACACTCCCACTCTTCACGCTGGTGGGCCCTTCGCGAGATTCAATGTAGGCTCTTTAGGAATGGGGGAGGTCTCTCGCCTCCAGCAGGAGGGTCAGCAGAGGTTGCAGGGCCTTAACTTGCCATTGCTATCAGCCTCACTTCCCCGCCTCACTCTCATTTCCGTCCCTCACATGTGCAGGTTGGGGGTCCACCTCACGGTGGGCTTCTGGGACAGTCTGCTCTCTCCCAGCGGGCTCTTCAGATGGCCTGACTTCACACTGATCAGACTCATGAGCTCACCTCTCACCCAGAGGGTCACTAGGGACATCTCCTGCTCTGCCACTGCATCACTGCTGCTGGTAGGGGTGCCCTGAACACAGTGTGCACTCTCCCCTTTACCCAACATTGGGGCTACTGCACACATGTGTCCATCCCGCTCGTCACCAGTGTAAAGGGTCATATTAAGAACTGGCCCAGGGCACGTGCGCCCGCCCCTTTTATTGGCAACGTTACATGTCCTGTGACACCTGTGATGGACAGATGTGGGGTGCATGTGGAAGCCAGCCCTCAGGGAGTGGCTGGTGGAAGCACATCACTTCTAACCGCTAGAATGTTGGCTCCCATTGACTCATTGTATTCTTCAGTACTGTGCTGTCTAACCACATTGTAATGCATTTTGAAGCGCCCTCTATGGAATGTTGATACTGGCTCAGCCAATCAGAGTTCTTATAATGCTGACTCCAGCTACTGCTGTTTGCTGCATTTTAAGTTCAGTGAGAGGGTGAAGCAGGGACATAAAGGAGTGTTCCACTGTTCTGTAAGATTAGGGGAGAATATTGGCAAAAATATACATAGGAATAGAATGGTAGTATAATCAGTAAATGAGCCTTGGAACCCACGCAGGTCTCAAGGACGGTTCTTTGTGCTCTTGACAGGGCATATATCTTAATATATTTACAGCCTTTTGCAGGGAGGAAGCTATTATTAGTACAGCAGGTGAAGTGGCGCCAAAACCCTGGTTCTGAAGGGGCCACTACACCCTGATTGTACATGTCGTTTACTATCCACCTGGGGGTTTTGATTGCATTGATTCACAAAGAGTGAGAGACCCAATTATACCCTTGAGGGCTTGGGTAGTTAAGTGAAAGGGTAGGGAGGCCTTCGAGGGATTTGATTCAAAACAAAGATCAGTTGTTCAATTTACTTAAAGGCTAAAGTTAAATAACGTAATGTGTAAGTCATTTAATTGAATATGCATAAACAATTTATAAAACACATCAAAACATATAGACATATAAACAACAAAACACAAGGGTGTATCAAAAAAAGAGCTTTATCAAAAATTTCATTAAGTCAGCAGTAAATCAAAGAAGCAGGTAAGGCAATGCTGATATGAAGAGCCTAGTAGCAAATCAACAATAATACAGCAAAACCTATAAAAAACATCTATCTCAAGAAGCAAAAGTGAATCAAGCACTGTAGAGATAAGATGGAGGTCGACGTTTCGGTCTCTCTACAAAACAATTAACGAGACCATCTTCAGGACTGTTGTCAATAAAAACACTGCTATAAGTTGTGCTGAAATCCCAACTAAATGAAACGCCACACTGTTGGTCTTTGAGGCAAAATTACACGTTGAAAGACTGGACCAAGTCCTAAGTAAGGGAACACGATCGTCCCGTGGATGAAGACGCCAAGGATACCCTGGTAAAAGGGTATTGGATGGTAAAAGGGCTCAAAGCACGGAGGAGGTTTGAACAATCTCTCACGTTTGGAAATTGGTAGACCGAGAGCCTTATCTGATCACAGAGCAGTTGTGTCCATAGATATAGGATCTTATGGGCTGGTGCTGTAATTCAACAAATGGTTACGTGGGCGTTTGGCAGCTTCGGGTTTATTTTAACTTGAGAATCGAAGTAGGGTCAGAATCAATCTAACTTCAAACACGGGGAAGACCCGGGGAAATTCCAAAATTCTAATTTTTCGCTGATTTCCACCTCTACCACAGGACTACCAATTTCCAAACGTGAGAGATTGTTCAAACCTCCTCCGTGCTTTGAGCCCTTTTACCATCCAATACCCTTTTACCAGGGTATCCTTGGCGTCTTCATCCACGGGACGATCGTGTTCCCTTACTTAGGACTTGGTCCAGTCTTTCAACGTGTAATTTTGCCTCAAAGACCAACAGTGTGGCGTTTCATTTAGTTGGGATTTCAGCACAACTTATAGCAGTGTTTTTATTGACAACAGTCCTGAAGATGGTCTCGTTAATTGTTTTGTAGAGAGACCGAAACGTCGACCTCCATCTTATCTCTACAGTGCTTGATTCACTTTTGCTTCTTGAGATAGATGTTTTTTATAGGTTTTGCTGTATTATTGTTGATTTGCTACTAGGCTCTTCATATCAGCATTGCCTTACCTGCTTCTTTGATTTACTGCTGACTTAATGAAATTTTTGATAAAGCTCTTTTTTTGATACACCCTTGTGTTTTGTTGTTTATATGTCTATATGTTTTGATGTGTTTTATAAATTGTTTATGCATATTCAATTAAATGACTTACACATTAGGTTATTTAACTTTAGCCTTTAAGTAAATTGAACAACTGATCTTTGTTTTGAATCAAATCCCTTGATTGCATTGAGGCGTCTGAAAGTCCTGCGTGTAGATGTGCATGCAACAGGCTATTTTTTCATTTGCATCAAAACGCAGCAAAAGCATCTCTTTCAAAAGGACAGAACTTTATGAAAGATATCCAGTTGTAAATAATATTTATCCCATATGTAAAAAGATGATAGAATACGAAGCTGCAGTGTAAATGCGTAATCCAACTGACAGTTTCTTTATTGTCAGAATGAGGTTTAAATGAGAAAGCTGTGCAGGTGATCAACAAGTCACCCGCCTCCCCCCCACCGAAACCCCTCCATGGCACAAGTAACCTCATGAATTTTGCATGGACAAGCACTGACCTTTTTGCTTACCCTTCTAATTGCTTTGCTGTCAGCTGATCAGCTTGAGTGACAAGACCCTGAATTCCCACAGATCTCCATTTTAGCCTTCCTTGATGAAAGGCTAGCCGACAGAGCGTGTGTAATTACCATCATTATGGATTGGGAGGTTTTTATACTACAGAACAGAATGTTATTATAATAGCACAGCACACGGTAATTATTAACAAATCACTTTAATGTATTTCTCCGATCACAAAATTTAGGGCGGCTATTTTTTTATCTTTTTTTTTCTCAAGCTTTGTTTTCTTCTCAAGGGCACTGGACATATGAATGCTGTCAATTACTCATGCATTAATGCCACATGCCCACTAGCAGTGCATACAGAGGATGGCTGATGGTTAAGATTAGCTCAAGACAGAGTGGTAAAAGTATATTTACACTCGTCACAAAAAACGTCGTAATTTGCGGCTTTTATTATAGTGATCAATGTGGAAGTTTGCGTACTAACTTGTGTACTAATATGTCAGTTCATAAAGTTCTGAATCATAAAGGACCTCAATCAGATCTTGCTCATTAATACTAATGAGCTAAGTTGCAAATTGTAACTCCACCGCTGATTGGTTGCAAGCAAATAGTGGCCTGATAGGGTCAGCAGACCATCATTTCTGTGCTTGCCTTTAAATGAAGCTTTGCTTTTTAATGCAGCCCATTTCACTTAAAAGAAACACGATGGCCTTTAAAAGTTTCAACCAGAGTTGGTAGTAATCCCGCTGACACTGCCTACTCCCAGTGAAACTACTTTTAATATGCACAAAGGGAAAGGTATCCAAAAATGATCCCTTCCCTTTTTGCAAAAGACCTAAGTCAACTTGAAGGTCTGTTACTTTGGGACATCCGCAGCACACCCCTTGCAAATACCAAAGTGATATTCATTTGCAAACCCATTTTCGGAGTCAGTAAAACTTTACTGACTACTAAATTGGGTTTGATACCTGGCATAGAAAGAAGTTCTGCAGTCGCAGGTGACGAATAAGAGTATTTGTAAATGCGAAAACATTTCCTGCATCTTGTTGATACATAATGTGGAAGCTGACAGTGATATAAGCAGATGTATAGTGATGTATACCTCACCCTCACCTCTATATTGATGCAGTAACACTACAACTTGCAAATTAAACCCTTGCATGCGCTGGACGGCCCCCAGCCATCCAACGTCACAGTGGGCATGTGCGGAGGACGGCCGGGGGATGTCCGAAGCCCGGCCACTCATTATTTCACCAGCACCTCAGCGAAATTCAAGCCGTGGTCAAGGGGTTAAGGGGCTTATTTACAAGCCCCTTGTGCACCAGTAGGTCACTTTTCCCAAGTTTAAAAACGTCTCAAAGGGATAATGAATCTCAGTCCATAGACAAAAGTGTTATAACTAAAGTAATTGATATCTGTTAGATCTGGGGGTCTCTAGTTGGCAGAGGTAGGTTCCACTGTCCGAACAGGGACCCTGCTTCTAGTCAGGGTAAGGAGGATACACTCTTTAGATAACCCCTGCTCACCCCCTTGGTAGCTTGGCACGAGCAGTCAGGCTTATCAAAGGCAATGTGCAAAGTATTTGTACCAACACTCACAGTAACACAGTGATAACACCACAAACTGACTCCACAACAGTTTAGAAAAATAAAGCTATTTAATCTAAACTACACAAGACCAAAACAACGAAAATCCAACACACACAGTTCAAGAATATGGTTTCAAAAGATTTCTTAAGGTTGCGTTAAACTAATCCTCAGTTGCGTCACGTTTTAGCCAACAGTACCTTTAGATGCAACAAAAGTTCCAACGGAAAGCTGCAGCGTTGAAAAGCAAGCAATGCGTCACTCCTGAAACCCTGGGGAGGTGATGCAATAACCCCGCTGGACGGAGCGGGTGTGTTGCGGTGACTCCGGTCTGTATGGGGAGGGATCCGATACATTGCGTGGATTCCGGTGCGTAGGTTTCAGTGGAAGCGGCTCGCAAAATGTATGATGCAATGATCTTCGGGACGGCCACGATATCAGGTGTGGTGGCGATGCACGGCGCAGTATCGATCTTCTCCTCTTGTGGCCCCTCGATGCAATGGCTGTGCGGTGACTCTCACAGCGACGTGATGGGGTCCGCAAGCAGGCGGTCCGACGATCTCACCCAGTGACGACAGGCTCTGCAACGATATTCACAGCAATGGTACTCTTCCCGCAGGGCTGGCCTTAGGCATGTGCAAGCTGTGCACCTGCACAGGGCCACCAAACCCCAGGGGCCACCACACAAATATATATCCTTAATATATTTATCCTCTGAGGATAGATACATATTTGTGTGGCGGCCCCTGGCAGGGATCTGGCGGCCTCCGGCTCAGTTCCACTTCTAAACACTCTGACCACCCCCCTCTTTACTGGCCTCCGCGCTCTGCCCCACCCGGACCCCCTCTTCCGGGGCCCCCTACCTACGCTTCCTGCCCAGGGCCACCATGACCCTAGAGCCGCCCCTGCTTCCCGCACCGGAGCGATGCATTCCGCATGCAAAGGATGCATCAGTTCTGGCAGCCGCAACAGGTGCTGTGATGATCTCGATCTTTGCGGTGGCTGGAATTTCCTCGCACTGACGTGGATGCGCTCCGCAAGCGAGCGATGCGTGAAACTTTGTAGAAAGTCTTTAGTATCTTGATTTCCAGCTTCCTAAGCACAGGTACAACATCCAGAAGCACCACAAATGGCCCAAGCACTCTAGGAAGGACAGAGGTCTCTTAGCAGAGTTCAGGGAAGCTGGGGGCGAAGTCCTTTTATTCCTGGTACTTCTTAACAGGGAGCCAGCTATTCTCAGGCCCTTGGAGATTCCTTCAAGCAAGGGGACACAGCACAAAGCAAAGTCCTTCCCCTCTCCTTGGCAGCAAAGCAACTGCAGGTCAGTCCACAAGCACACAGAAGTACAGTCTTCCTTCTTCAGTCTTTCAGCTTTCTCCTTGGCAGAGGTTCCTTCTTGATTCCATGATGATGTAATTTTCTGTAGTCTGTGGTCCTGTACTTTTACCCCTAAAAGTCTGTGTTTCCTTTGTGCAGGAGGGCTCTGAGCCCGGTCTGAACCAGTTCTGGGTGTTCCTTGAGCACTTTGTTTTCCTGGCCTCTCCTTTCCTTTCAGAGAGAGGAGCAGGGTCAACAGCCACCCAGCAGGAGGTGGAGCCAGCATTGTGGAAGGCAGGCACAGCCCTATTCATGCCCAGGTGCTACCCCCTCCCACCACTCTAGATGCAGATGGAGCTATTCAGCCCAGGGATGGCCCACTCAGCCTCTGGGAGCCATCCAGCCTCTGTCACTCACAAACCAGACAGTCGATTCACAAACAGGCCAAGGCAGACAGAACGGTCAGACAAGAGAACAGCCACTTTATACAAAGTGCTGTTCTCAAACACAGGAATTAAAAACCACCTTTCCTAGAAGATGTGTTATTAAATTCTGGGTTCAGGGATACCAGACTTTTATGTCCTATCTTGCTCCTATGGGAAGATAGGCAGGTAACCACTGTAACCAGCATTCCCCATGATAGTCTATGGGCAAGATAGCCTTACAATAGTGAAAAACAAAATGGCTGTAATTCTCTACCAGAGCATGTCACCTGCACTTGTAAATGCTCTACCTTTCACATACACTGCACTCTGCCCAAGGGGGTACCTTGGGCCTTTTATAGGGGTAACCAATGTGTACAGAAATGGAAGGGTTAAGCCTGGTCAGTGGGGACACTGACCAGGTGGACATGGCAGTTCACAGTCTGCACACAGGCACTGCAGTGGCAGGCCTGAGACAGCATTTTAGGGCTACTCATGTGGGTGGCACAATCAGTGCTGCAGGCCCACTAGTAGCATTTGGATCACCAGCCCTGGCACACTCAGTGCACTTTACAAGGGACTTCTTGGTGATCCAAATATGCCAATCATGGATAACCAATTGCAATCACAATTTACACAGGGAGCACTTGCTCTTTGACACTGATCAGCAGTGGCAAAGTGCCCTAAGCATCTAAACCAGCAAAAACGAAATCCAGCAAAGTGTCAAAAATACAGAAGGCAGAGGTTAAAAGACAGGGGAAACCACACCAAAGATGCCAGGTCTGACAATATCTTACAAATCATGTTTTTATATAGCGCTATATGGATAATTATTGTTGATATTTTTGTACATTCACTCTTGATTCTCATTCTTTTCTTACTAGCAGTTCTTTTTGTCTGATCCATTGGTTTTTGATCCCTTTACATCCCCAAAATTGCCTCCTATCAGGATGTTAATCTGACACCCAGACTGGGATGCCATATGTGACTTTGTGAAGGGGAGTTCCTCCTTCCCCATGGACCCCTTCTTGCTCTATAACCATATTAACTTTTGCTGCTTTCTTTCTTGCCACTCTGTGACCGGGAACATTCATTCAGGTGGGTCAGTGGTTTTGTCAGTTGCACACACGGATTGGTGTCAGTACAACGCGGATTTTTACATCGCATTCCGTTACAACGGAATTTTTACAACGCAGGATCCATTACATCGGATGCCATTACAACGCATGGCATTACATAGCAGATGGTATTACAACGCATGGCATTACATCGTAAGTATAGGTAAGTATACCTTTTTTAAAAAATGTTATTAAGTTAATTTAATTAATTTAATTTAATTAATTTAAATAAAAAACATTTTAAAATAGCCA
Organism: Lissotriton vulgaris; assembly: GCF_964263255.1. Classification (NCBI taxonomy): domain Eukaryota; kingdom Metazoa; phylum Chordata; class Amphibia; order Caudata; family Salamandridae; genus Lissotriton; species Lissotriton vulgaris. The sequence continues at coordinate 1,183,322,244 of NC_141695.1, read as the reverse complement.
TTAATTTAATTTAATAAAATAATATCTATTTAATAAATGTAATTTTAATAAAAAATGGGAATAATTTAATTTAAATAAAATAATAAAATTAACTTAATGTACATATTTTTATAATTGATATTAAATTAAATTAATTGAAATAATTTATTTAATTTAATTTAAAAATGTAATTAATGAAATAAAATTATTTTAATTTATTAAATATATTTTAATTAATTTAAAAATGGTAAATATAATTTAATTAACCCAAAACACAATCCCCTGTACCCCAAAACCCAAACCCTGCCCTAAAACCTAAAAACACCCCTGTACCCCAAAACCCAAACCGTTGCCCTAAAACCTAAAAACACCCCTGTACCCCAAAACCCAAACCCTGCCCTAAAACCTAAAAACACCCCTGTACCCCAAAACCCAAACCCTGCCCTAAAACCTAAATACACCCCTGTACCCCAAAACCCAAACCCTGCCCTAAAACCTAAATACACCCCTGTACATCAAAACCCAAACCCTGCCCTAAAACCTAAAAACACCCCTGTACCCCAAAACCCAAACCCTGCCCTAAAACCTAAAAACACCCCTGTACCCCAAAACCCAAACCCTGCCCTAAAACCTAAAAACACCCCTGTACCCCAAAACCCAAACCCTGCCCTAAAACCTAAAAACACCCCTGTACCCCAAAACCCAAACCCTGCCCTAAAACCTAAAAACACCCCTGTACCCCAAAACCCAAACCCTGCCCTAAAACCTAAAAACACCCCAGTACCCCAAAACCCAAACCCTGCCCTAAAACCTAAAAACACCCCTGTACCCCAAAACCCAAACCCTGCCCTAAAACCTAAAAATACCCAAACACCCCAAAACATATACCTCAGTACCCCAAAACATATACTCCTATACTCATACTTATTTAAAAAATTACTTAAATTAATAAATTTAATTTATAATATTTAAAAACATAAATAAATATTTTAATTTATTTTTATTTATAAATAATAATAATTAAATCAATTATATAATATTAAATAAAATAAAAAAAATTATATACTTACCAATACTTACGATGTAATGGTATGCGTTGTAATACCATCTGCTATGTAATGCCATGCGTTGTAATGGCATCCGATGTAATGGATCCTGCGTTGTAATAGCTGCGTTGTAACAGCATTACGACGTAAAAGTTGCGTTGTAAGTGATACACACCGCACACACATCGTTGAAATCTATCATCCATCATCATTGTCCTGCAGGCTAATATGTGAGGCCGCTCGCGGCCGTTCTGTGGTGAACACTGTTTCCTGACCGTAAGAGGAGCAACCCTTTGAGGAGCCTGAGAGGATCTTGGCCGGGCTTATGTTACTGGGGAGAGATTGACTTTGTGCTTCGCTGTCCTGAGGGTGCGGGACTGCGAGTCCCAGCGGGCTGAGCGCAAAGACCAGCAGGCGCACCTGCGACTCTTCCCGCCCCCCTCCTCCCCTGCAGCGAATAACGGCTCGCGGCCCCCGCTCCGCAGGGGCCGCTCGCAGCCGTTCCATGGTGAACACTGTTTCCTGACCGTAAGAGGAGCAACCCTTTGAGGAGCCTGAGAGGATCTTGGCCGGGCTTATGTTACTGGGGAGAGATTGACTTTGTGCTTCGCTGTCCTGAGGGTGCGGGTCTGCGAGTCCCAGCAGGCTGAGCGCAAAGACCAGCAGGCGCACCTGCGACTCTTCCTGCCCCCCTCCTCCCCTGCATATAGGAGTGTCCATAGCCGCACACGCGGGACGCGCGCGGGACAAAGCTCTGGGCGAAGCCCGGGCCAAGGGCGAGCCCGTTCTAGCCGCTACAGACAGGGTAAGACCGGACCGGGCCACCCCTCTAACATTGGCATCTTGGACCCTATATTTTATACGTACATTGTATTTAAATTTGCTTCGATCCATTTGCTAAATGGCTTTAGAGATGTCTCCTAGAGAAAGCAGAAGCAAGGTGGCGAAGAGGGGAACCAAGCTAACAGGCACGCTAGATGATTTTATTATTAGGACCAACTCGGTAATAGATATGGGTATTAACCTAATGGAGCAAAGGGTTTCGCTAGACCTTGTAATTGCCAGAAGAATGTCCCAAGACCCTTCAATGTCCAAGAGATCGTCTCTGGGCCATATAGCAACAGCCAAAACCCCAGAACGCACTGAAGGTCCCGTTCTAACATCAACACATCCAACTATGTTTCCGAACCCACAGCTACCAATTCCCATACATGTTCCATTACAATCGCCCTGTGAAAATCCACCTCTTGAAGTTACATCCCCAGCAAACCCAGCTGGGATTAGTAACAACGTATCGATTATAATAGAGCTTGAGACTCCTGAGAACAAGACAAGCACAATGCAGTTGCGCGGGAGGAAGGAGTGCGCCATACCCAAACGCAAACGCCCCATCCCTTCTGCCTATGCTAGAAAAAGACAAAAAGTAGCTGAGGCACAGGGTAATGCCATACCAGCTATAGAGAGGAATGGTCCAGGCAAAGTGCTATTAACCACAACAATGGAGCAGAGGGAGGACCAAAATACTGTAAATCTTGAAACAACCGAAGGGGATCAAGAAACCTTACCTCCAAATAACTTGGGAAGCAGAGTAGTGACTGCTGCGGAGGGAAATGGGATCCTAGTGAAGGAAATAGGGGACCTTCTTAAATCACTCCTAATGCCATTGGAAGTAAGATTGACACGAATGGAAAACCAGCTGTTGGAGGTTGAAAAAAGTATCATAACATTAGCAGGTCTGAGCATAGCCGACTCAGCGATCAATACTACCGAACGCGTAGTCACAGTGCCTGTAGTATCTCCAATAGATAACAACATACTACATCCTATACAGCAGGGAACTAGTGCTATACCCACAAGTATTAGTGTCAACCAAACAAGTGTACCAACTGTAAATACCACAAGTGTACTCACCGCAAATACCATAACTAGTGTTCCAATAGCGAAAGAAACCCCAGCACAGGGCGTCAATGCTACAAAAGTTACTCAACAGACACAGAAAGGCAACCCACAGGGGAAGAAACCTAGGGGAGGTTATATAGACCTGCCACCTGATGCTAGCCCTTATATATCTGTTTTGACGGGGGTTCCGGAACTGATTAATCAAGTTGATGATAGCTTTTGGTCACTGAAAAACAAAGTCTTGCATTGGTTAAATGTGCAGAGGCCCTTAACACACCATATAAAAAGCAAAATATTAATGGTTCGTAGGGTTCCGTGGATAGGGCGGACAAGGAAGACTATACCAGGTGACTGCGTGGTGGTTACCTTTGAAGATCCACATACCGTGCACCACCTGTGCTCCTGGAACCCACACACGTTTGATGGAAGCAATATGATTCAAACCAGACCACTGTCCTACTTTTACCCACCCAAAACATACTCTGAAGGTGGTGGAAGGTGGACAATGGTAAATCATAATGCTTCAGGTAGATTATGTGGTGGGAATCTGGGAAACCCAAGCCAATGGATGGGATTGCCAACACACAACAGATTCAGCTGCTTAGAAATGGTTGATTGACTGAATCCTTCGGCGGGATGTCCATCTAGCACTAATGTTAGAGCACGTAGGCTGAACCCCTCCACTAGGAACAAACCAAGAGAAAGCAATATGGAAGCAAACCTAGAAGTGCACAAGGGTGTAGGAAACAAAAAGGATCATACTCCATATAATAATATTAGAGACCTAGATGTAGTCAAATCACCAACGGGCAATGAAGTAGTGGTGGTAGATTGTGACCAGGGAGAGAGACAACAAGGTGCTTTGTCACCAGAATATAGGAACACAAATAATGCCATTATCCAGGGCGACAGAAGTTGGATGTGTGAAAACACTGTATTATTGGTAGAGGAACCGTTAATAGAGATGCTACCAAACATGGAAACTCCATTTCTGGAGCCACCCGATGTATCAAGTAATAAGGGTGAGTCACTGAAACTAATCTCATGGAACATAGCCGGAGTCTCCAAGAATTTGAGGGACCCGGAATGGGCAAAGTTAATTGATTCCAGTGATTTCTGCCTGCTACAGGAATCTTGGGCGGTAGCTATACCACACAGGGTAGGGTTCAAATCTTTTGCAATAGGTGCCATTCCATCTAAAAGGGGAAGGCCCTCAGGTGGTCTAATAACCTGGGTGAAGGTGACCTTGAAGATACAGATAGACGTAGTAGACACAAATTCGCCTGACATATTAGCTTTGAAAATCACCACATGTGAAGGGAAAATATTTTACCTAATAAATGTCTACAATAGACCTGCCCCTGCATCTAAAGAATCTCCCACTACAGCTAAACTAGACTCCCTTTTAGGTAGAATAGTTGGAAAAGAGGAACATGTCATTATAGCTGGTGACTTAAATTATAACTATGAACCGGTCCCAGGGCTTAGTGATATTTTTGAAGACGAGGACCAAGCAAACAATATTCCAACATTGGAGAACACTAAACCTGTTAAGTGCACAGCTTTGGCAGTCCAACTAATGAAGTTGTCTGTGGAGCATGGCCTTAGGGTCTATAATGGGCGACTCCCGTCTGACACCTCCAAAAAAACAACATTTTCTAGAAACAACTGTAAGAGTAATCTAGATTTTGTAATCGTCTCAATGTCTATTTGGCAGAGTATGATACATCTTGAGGAAGAGGACTGGTTAGAAAGTGATCACTACCCCCTGGGTCTATTGATCGAAGCTTCTCTGCTCCTTGGGGCTGTGAATGTGCCGACAACTGATGTAAATAGTGGAACGAGTGATGAGATCCTTGTCAGTAACAATAGACGAGCACTCAAATGGTCACTCATATTGGACCATGGCGAGATTCTTGCCGAAATCTATGCACGTTTTGCAGGGACCTTTGGATCTTTTGTAGGTTCCCTTACAGATGAAGAAAACCCTGCTTCTTTTGTCACTTCACCCCCAAAAATTTTTAGATTTGAGAATGTTAGTCACAAAAATGCCAAAGAAAAAACAGCAAAAGTTACACAATCTGTCTCATAGTAAACCATGGTATGACAGAGTTTGCAGGGAATCTAAGGGGGCTCTTCTGCTTGCTATCAAATCTAAATCAGTGGAAGACGTAAAAATAGCAAGGAAAAACTACAAGCAGGTACAAAATGTTTCAAGAAAAGCTTGGGAGGAAGAAAGCTGGGCAGACATGTTGATAGCTGTCAAATCAAAGGATAGTGTAGGGTTCTGGAGGTTAGTCGCCAATGGTAACCACGTAAGGAGAGTGGCAAAAGATGTTTACCTCGACAAGCTAACGTGGGTTAACCACTTCACGAATCTTTACAAAAAGTATGACACAATGTCAAGAGCCTCCGGCGACGATGCCTTGTGGCCTAAATACCCCATAGACTACCTGGAATTTACTCTAGAAGAAACTGAGGCGGCAATAAACGCAGTAAAAAATGGTAAAGCGCCAGGGCTAGATAAAATACCAGGGGATTTATATAAGCATGATTTAAAGGTATGGGCACCGTACATAAATTACCTGTGTAATAAGCTATCCCAAAGTCTAGATTTCCCTGAAAGTTGGAGGGGAGCAGAAATCATTTAAATCTTCAAAAAAGGGGATCGGCTGGACCCTTTTAATTATCGGCCAATTAGCCTGATGGACATTCTCCCAAAAATCTACTCGAGACTCGAGACACATCCTAACTCATGTTAATGACTGGTTGGAGGAGAATGCAATCATAACAAAATATCAAGCCGGTTTTCGATGTAAAGTGAGGACAATAGATCGAGTATTCAGATTTTGCTGCCTATACTGGAAATACATACATATTAAGAAGGGCCACTTATATGCTGCTTTCGTTGATCTGAGAGCAGCGTTCCATCTAGTGCCACGTGAACTTCTATGGAGAACATTGAGTGAAGCAGGGCTTCCAAGCAGTCTGTTGGTACAGATAATTGAGTTGCATGCTGGGAACTTTGCCAAAGTGCGATGGGGTCCAAATGGGGAATTGACCCAAAAAATACCTATCGAGCGTGGCGTTCGTCAAGGCGGCGTACTGGCCTCCACACTTTTCTCCCTTTTGGTGAATGACATCCCTGCACATCTAGAGGGATGCATAAATGACTCACCAAAATTGAATGGAGAAAAGGTAACTTCATTACTATTCGCAGATGACACCATTCTGATCTCTCAAACCAAGATAGGTCTCCAGGCACTACTCAACTCCTTTAGCGACTATTGCAGCAAGAAAGGATTGGAAATTAACGGGAAAAAAACTAAATGCCTGGCCCTTAATCCATCAAAACCAGAAAAAGGCTGTTTAATTCTGAATGGTGAGAAATTGGAATCAGTTCAAAATTTGTCATATTTAGGGGTCACGTTAGATTCTAACTTCTCTTGGTGGCCCCAAATTGAAAGAAGCAAGTTGATATTTGCACAGAATGTAAAGCCTATGCTTAGGAAACAAAGCCTGAGTACTAGCAAAGCTGTGTCACCAGTAGTCGAGGTATTTAAATTCAAGGTCCAACCAGCGACCCTATATGGTGTTGAAATTTGGGGGCCCATGTCAAAGGACTCTTTTTTTGTCATGGATAATAACTTTATGAGAAGTTTGGTAAGGGCTCCAAGAGGTACTCCTTTAGTGCCACTTCAGCTGGATTTAAATGTTAAAAGGACAGACCACTACACAATTGTTCGGCCACTAATGCTATAGGTAAGACTTTGGCAGGTACCTGAATTGTATGATTATAGGGAAGGTTTAAAAGAGATAATGGGGTTGGACAAACTGAATACCAATCCATGGCTAAAACATGTTAAAACCTGGTTCACCAAAATAGGTCTAAACCATTTTTGGGAGAATCCAGAATGTTTACCGCCGAATTCAAAACTGGTTGTAAAAAGGGCTTTTTGGAGTTTTGTGTCTAACCTAATAACAAATGCGAATAATGCTGGGACCCTAGTGACCAACTTTCTGAGCTTCAAGGATGAGCCTCTTTTTGAGGCTTTCCTTGACGAAATTGAGCCTCCACTTGCCAAAACCCTTTTTATGAAATTAAGATACGGGAATCTTTTGACCAAAACTACCTTGGCGCGCTGGTCTAGGGGGTCCAATGGTCTTGCACCAGTGGCAGATGAAACCTGCAATATGTGTGAGGGCAACCAGAAAGAAGATGACCCTCATATCCCTTTCTTCTGCACAGCTTATGCACTGGCTAGAAGAAAATGGATTAAGACCCTATGTGTACATCTAGGAATAAGATCCTGTAACCAGGCACTAAGAATAATTAAAACAGACAAAACCCAAACAGTAGAATTCAGTGTTAGCCGATTTCTGTATTCGATTTATTTCTTGCGGAGGAAATAAGGCCTAAAGCTGTAATGCAAAAGAGATGAGTTTACATGACCAAATGTGTTTCTATTAAGTGCTATAAGGGCTATTAGTATTTTACTGAGTCCAGAGAAAGTTTTTATTGGGAATTTTTTTTATCACATATGTTTTATCTGTTCCAAATGTATCCAAAATTGTGACTTGATGCATTTTATAATGAACTGTGTTGTGACTCTTTTATGGCATTTTAGCCGAAATAAAGAAATAAATGAATAAAATAATATGTGAGGCAACAGACTAGCTCAATAAGCACCACACAGAAGTATTTTAACACGTCAGTCAGAAAATGGGAAACATATTTAAATCAAAACGTGCACTCTCTCACAAAGTAATTAAACATTTTTAGTAATGAACTATTCATTATTTTCAATTTGCCAGATTATTGTAGGTCTGCTAACTCGATGAGCACCCAGGCATCGTCAGCATGTGGTCAGTGAGATGGGAGTTTGTCTATTGACAGGTATGCAGCAAAAGCCTCAGGCCGCTAGGGATTGTTTGTGGTCATGAAACCTCCACAACTATACTGCTGTAAATGTAAAACATCCTTATGAAAGATAACACGTTTGACAACTGGAATCATGCGATACGGATTCCTGGCCTTTAAAATTAAGAGAAGAAGTGTGTGCTTGTTGCCCTTGCCCAGTGCCTACTTTCCATCCTATCATATTTCTGACAAATGCCCCAAAGTTCAGCTTAGCTTTTTACATTTCTTCTTTGCATGCCATCTCTTAGATTAGTCAGTGTTCTACCTTCCATTAACCATCAAACTTGTCTTTAGCCCACCCTAAACCGAACCTAATCCTTGGCCTAAGACATCAACCTTACACTGACTCGCTTCCTAGTAGAGGAATAATACATGTCATATTGAATTAGGAGTGAGGGTTTGGGCAATCGGACTTGGGCAGGACATAGAAGCACGGAAAGAGTAGGGCCTCTCAAATTATTGTTATGTGCCAATAGTTGTCCAAAAACCATCCTGCCTGCCAGGTTAGTGCTATTAATTTTGTATGAAATAGTAAAATAAATTGTGCCTCATAAATATAAAGCACCAACATTTCCTTTTTTTAGTTTCAAGTGAAAAATTATTGAAGAAAAAGAGTAGAACATACAAAGAAATGAACAGCGTATAAATGAAATGCACTATGAGAAGTAATGTTATACATTGTAGAACAAAATGAGATGCTAGGCTTTGAGAAAGAGGAAGGGCGGGTAGGAGGGGAAGAGAGGGAAGAGGAGAAGGGGAAAAAAAGCAACAACATTTCTAGACAGCAATATATATAACGTTGCAGTCTAGTCATTTTTTTGGCCACATGAACTAAATCATTAATTGAAACGTTTCTGTTTTTTCTTTTCCCTTTGAGTACAAAATATTAAGCACGTGCTTGGAGTGGATTCATTAATGCAGAGTGCTGCAAACTGTAATTATGTGAATAATGTGAAAGTCACAGGGACAGAGAATCACATACACTACTTCCACAGGCCCTTGAAAACCATCAGCACAGTGTGACAGCAATGGGTGCAACAAATCATGTTATTTTCTTCTTAAGTTACGACAAGATGCTGCTATTCCAATTGAAGGCCAGTCACTGAGCTCCAGCAGTACCATCAAGGAGGAGGGGCTCCGGTGGGAGGTAGGTGCTCAGATGAACCTCCAAAAATCAAGGCGTTTAAAGTTGTGTGTTGTCTCCTACTGGGAGGAGGATAAGGAGGCCGTGGTTCCTTTCACTTCCTGTATCCATCCAGTGAAATTAGGGCAAGCCACTGTAAATATGGGGCCCTAGGCCCGCATGCTTAATGACAGGACGACACAGGACACCAGTTAGATAGTACAACTATGGCCTCGAGCACGTGGGCTCGGCCTCCTTTATTTGCAGCGTCACCTGACCCAGTGACGTCTGTGGTGGGTGATCAGTGTGGTAAAGGGCTGTAACAACTAGACTGTGTCCTGGCAGGACACTACATCCCTCCCAAAATTTAATGAAAGGAAAACAAATGTCCAACCTGCAGGAAAACAGAACAATAACATTTGATAGCCCCAACAGATCTTCTTCAGGCGATTAGCTGGGAGAATGTTGAAAGTTCCAGGACTACAAAGTCAGTCAGATGAGCTTCACCTCAGCGGTGTACTTCAGATCATCCTTGTCTTGCTGCGTTGACGCTTATCTACAGTGTTCATCACTTGGAGCATCGGGAGCAGAATGGGTGTGACCCTTGAGGGGTCTCGCAGGGGTTCCTAGTCCAGTGGATGACAACACTTGTTGGAGACGACTGCGGCACGAGAGGTCTTTCTTTGGATTTGCTGATCTTGATGCCTTCACACCTCCGTCCGGCCAAGTAACTTCCGACTTGCCTTTCTTGCCGGACTCCTCTCTCACTGGAGCCTCGAAGACTGGCCTCTCCTGCTTGGACTCTTCTCTCACTAGAGACGCTGGGAGGACCCTCTTGCCGGACACAATGGGACCGGGTGGACCATGCGGGGCTACGCATGAGCCGCGCAAAGGCGTCGCTGAGGAACTGCCAACGGACTCACCGCCAAGTCTCTCATGATGTCCTCGGGGGTGTTGATGTCATCCGCCAGGATGGTCTTGCCGTTAGGGCATGGGTTCAGTCTCTTCACCAGACCGTTTCTGCTGTGCTAGGTGTTCCCCGGGGGCCTTCGTGCTTCCTGTTGCCTGTCGTGGAGCTGCCGCTGCTGCACCTCTCCCATCCGGATTACTCTCTCACCGGACATGCGGCCGAGGCCCTCGTCCCCTGGACTGCCACGTGACTGTGTGGGCTGTGCGGGTCGCTGCGGAACTTCGGACAGCGCCACAGTCGAGTCTTGTGTAGTCCACGAGGGTGGATTGTCTAGTGCTCGGGTATGCTCTGCTTCGGCAAGCTTCAGGTTCACGGGGCACCCATACGGTTCTTCAGTGGTTGGTCTCTTCAGGTGTGAGTTGTCAGGATTACTGGGATCCACACGGATGTTGCGATGTTTCTTGGACAGCACCGATGTTCCTGTGTACTGACTGTTGCGATGCTCCTTGGACAGCACCGATGTTCCTGTGTGCTGACTGTGGTTCTCTCTCTTTCTCTGTGGAGTGATGTTGTGTTACTCCATTCTTCCTCTTCGTTCTCTTCCTCGACCCGGTCCGGTCTTCTTTCTTGCTTACTCATGCTAACCAGGCTTCTCCATGTAGCGGGCCCTCTACATGTCGTTCCCTTGGTCTTGTCCATGTGGTAGGACACTGTCTTCCCCTGGCTTGTTGACTAGACCTGCCGTCGTATTTTCCTGTTACTTGATCACTTCTGTTGCCTTCAATCAAGATACCCTTCCTTGGTCAATTCCATCGTGACTCTCCTGTCTCGTCGGGTTCCTTTGGCTCTACTGTTCCTCCTTCCTTTTCTATATGGCGTCGGTCCCTTCCTTTCCATGTTCCTTCTTGTGACGTGGTCTGGTCCTCTTGCTGTCGTTGGCCTTCCCGACCAGTCTTCCCCAGGCAGCGTGCACTCCACCTGTTTCTCTCTGGTCTGGGCATAGCTCTCTGGCATGGTGCTCTTCTCTTCTTTGACTGGACCGTTTGTCGCGATCTTCTCTGTTGCTTCTTTTCTTTCCTTGGCGACCAAACTGGGTGGTTGGTTTTCATCTTCGGCATGAGTCATCATGCTGTGCTATCTTCTTCGTGGCTGCTATTCACCGTCACGGTGCTTTGGCGTTGGCGCGCTTTGTCTGCGCGGAGGAGAGTTGCGTCACTGCTCCTGGTGCATCTCTGGTGCATGCCGCCATGCTTGCTGACGATGGCGCTCTGGTTGCTGTGAGACATCGCTATCTCTTTTGGGGACCGTTGTCTCTGTCCCGTGGCGTTGGCGTGTCACTGTGCAGCGTCACTCTGGCGCTCTCGATTCCTGGCGCTCCTGGCACGTTCCAGCACAGTGCTGCACAGTCCTGTCGTGCAGGTGTGGAGTTCTTGCACTCCTGTCGCGTTCTTGTGCTTTGTGGTACGGTTCCGTGCTTCTGGTGAATGCATTCACATTTCAATTTCCAGAGTTGGTCCCAGCAACTTTGCCCTGGCTGCGGACTTTGGGTCTCTGGTGTGGATGACTCGGGACTTTGCTGCGGGGCTCTTACACTCTGCGGGTGCGGTCCCAACACTTGACTCTGCCGAGGTTCCTACACCGGGCAAACAGCAACTCCTTCTTTCTCCCGGTAAGCTTCCTGTGATTATTTCACCTGGGTCGGTGACGGGAGGTACAACGCACGTTCAATGCTTTCAGTGGTCGAGTCTTTGCAGTGCAGGTCATGGCGCTGGCCGCATGCGGTCATTGTTATTAACTCTCCGCCCCACGCTGCAGGCCTTTGCTATTCACGGCCGCGTGGGGGGGGGGAGAGGGGGTGCTTGTGCTGCTCCGCTGGGCCACACGCTTCTTCCTTAGCCTACTCCCGCCGTCGCAGCTCCTATATTCATGCCCGCTGCGGGGGAGGGGTCAATGCTGCACCCGGAGACTGCTGACTCTCTCGGGCAGTGGTTGCGGTTCTTCGCGGGTGGGCTGCACTTCCTTCTCAGTGCCCTGCAGCTCTCCCCACGCTGCGGGCACTCTTCTGAGGCACTTTCGCCCCGCCGCCGCAGCTTCCTTAGTGACTCGCTGCTCGGCGGGGGCAGGAGTCGGTGCTGCAGTGCGGATGGGCTCCGCTGTCCGTTCACAGCGCCCGGCAGCTCTCAACACGCTGCGGGCGCTCCTTTTTCAAAGTCCTCTTTCAGGTTTTTTCACCCTCGCCGCGGCAGCCTCACTACCCACATGCTGCGCAGCGGGGGGTGGGAACAGGAGACGCTGCAGGCAGGCCGCGAGTGGGCTCCGCCGGCCTTTCTATATGTTTATCGTGGGCCTCCTCGCGCCCTGCAGGGTGTCCTGACTAGGCGGGTGGGCACCGCTTAACAAACACAGTCACATGGGGGGTCGCTTATCGCTTGCGCGGCCCCCCAGGCAGTTGTCATCGCCCGGGCTCACCTCCGGCCTGCGGGCCTCTTCTGCCATGCGGGTGGGCACTGCGTGGACTTTCTTCTTCACCCCACGCAGGGGGCAGTTTACGTTTGGCAGGTGTGGGGCAGGCTCCCGGTGACCTCCTGCTATGTGGTGTCGGCCCGAGGCTCAGCACACTCCCCGCGGGCCTCTCGGCCCGTCGTGCCGTGTTGCAGGGGGAGCCCTCTAGGCGGGCAGCTCTTTCCCCCTTTTTCCAGGATGCTTGGCAGTGGCACGCACGGGCTTCACTACCGACCTCGTCGCCAATGTAAAGATGGGGGCCTAGGCCCGCATGCTTAATGACAGGACGACACAGGACACCAGTTAGATAGTACAACTATGGCCTCAAGCACGTGGGCTCGGCCTCCTTTATTTGCAGCGTCACCTGACCCAGTGACGTCTGTGGTGGGTGGGTGATCAGTGTAGTACAGGGCTGTAACAACTAGACTGTGTCTTGGCAGGACACTACAGCCACCATCAACTCATCCACAGCAGATGCCAACTGAATCATCATCCAACACAGCAGTCACAACCACTCATCCAACAACCATACGGGTCCTCCTCCAAAAGGCCATCAAAGGCATTAATGAACTAAAGCAAGGCCACAGGGAGATTAAGCAAAGACTTGAACTTCTGCACTTGTGTTTTGAGTAGGGAGGAGGTGGGTCGATCGCAGCATGTGTAGGTGGGAACAGTTGGGGAAGGAGTAGATTTTTTTAGTATTGTTTACTTTTGTGGTAGGGTTTTTGGTAGAGGGGGTGTCTGCTGTGGGTCTAGTGGGTGGGATCAGCTGGGGAAAAAGATAGATTAGTTTAGTCTAGTCTAATTTTGTAGGGTTTTGGAAAGTTTAGGTAGAAGTGTGATTCTGTTTCTCGTGGAGTGGGTGGGTTTTTTTTTGTACAAATAAACCCCTTATTTTTTCCTACGTATGTGTTTTATTAAATTTAGTATTATGGTTATTATTAGGTGCATTGAAAGTTGCACTTTCTACTGTAATATTCATAAAGAAGAATATTCCACCTACTGTTGGAGTAGACACTGAGGCATGAACCTGGCTCATCATCAAGAAATTGTGCAATTGTCCAGCCTCACCGCCCACTCTATAATGTACTCTCTACTTGACTTGAATTCCCATACCACCAGGCTAATCCCAATCCCAGTCTCCAAATCACCCTCCTGCAAATCAGTTTTGGAATTTGATGATGTATTCATTACCTTTGCATCTCTACTTCATGTCTTGCCAACACCTGAGAGCGCCCACCCTCCCGTCAGCCAGTATTACTGCCCTACCCTCCACACCATTCACCACAAAGGAGGATACTGCTTACACACACCATTTCAATACAGGACATGTGTTCATATTATGCATACAGTGAATTCCTGTCCAACGCTGAACCTAACCACTCCCTCCTTGTTTGCTAATTCCCCCAAGATATGCTGTCGATGCAGCAGTTTTGCCAAAGGGACTAACTGCTGGTGGCCCTGACATGCCCTAAGAGGGAAGACCTTATTGGAGAACCGAGGTTCTTCTTAATCAGAATGGAGCAGATGAACCAGCAAAGAAGAAATCTCCTTCTGCAACATGAAAAACAGAAAGACTGGAAAGTTCCAGAAAAAGGCCAGCGCAAATCAACACAGTGTTTAGAGGAGTCATTTTCTAAAGTTAGCGTAATGAACATTCAAGTCACAGAAGGAGGCCGGAATCATCAGGTAGATTGATTCTCTGTGGGACATAGATTGTGATAAAAATGTGCACACTATTTAAACTAGGCGTACCCTTGTTATAATTTATTCTGCGCACTATGATGTCCCTTTCTGGTCCACACATGTGTTATTGGATTGTCACATTAGCAATTTTGGTAACCTCTGTAACAGTTTACTGTTGCTCGCACCACATCCACCCTGTCTAGTGTGAGATCTTTTAAAGGTGGTAATGGATAATAGCACAATAGATCTCTCAACTTGAGGGAAGAGGTTATGGTATTTTTGATTAAGCTGGTAGGGGGAATTAGGCAAAACATTTAGCATTCAAAAAGTCCATAAGCATGGCACATCTGTCATGCAAGGAAGATTGAAAGTTAAGATACCCTACTAAGCCATTAGCAAGTCAGTCAACTCACAGTTAGAGTTATCAAAGCTGAAGTCTAAAACGGCATGAGTACACACAGTTCAAAAATATTTATTATAAAAGTTAAGAAAAATGGCACCGTATACAAATGGTACAACTGCATTTTTCTGGCATTGTCGGTCTTGGGAGGGTGAGGGAACTGCAGAGCAGAAGCGCTACGAAGGTTCCACTTCTTTGCAGAAGAGATGGTCTATCAAATGAGAAAAGAAAATGACAATATTTCAGAGTCAAGGTAAACCTGATACATGAGGAGACATAGCGCAGAGCAGAAACTAGCTTACAATTGTCTACGGCAGGGGTCTCCAAACCGGTCCCGGAGGGCCGGATCCTTGCCAGATTTTTTGGATATCCCCATTGAGATACATGTAGTTTTTTTAAAAATCTGGCATGGATCCGGCCCTCCAGGACTGGTTTGGAGACCCCTGGTCTACGGGTTCATCAAGTTCCACTGATATTAGACAACTAGCTGCAAGTGTCCTAAAGGATTTATCACCCAATCAATAAGAATGTTTAGCTGTGTCCAGCCTTATTCTGCTCACCACAGCTTGACAACCCTTTAGTAGTTAGTTGCCACTTGCACCACTAGCCTGCACTCTTTTAAATAACTCACCCCTTTCCATTTCCCGTTCACAGAGCCAGGCCTCTTTGAGTCCTCTTGTTTCCAATAAAAGCACCTTTGCATTGATCCTTCTTCCACATGTTGTTTTTGACACTTGCAGATTGTAGTTTTTCCAAAAAGAGAAGACCTGTTGAGCAAGAAAATAAAAAGAATGTTATTCTTAGCCTAGTTTAGTATATTAAAATGTTTCAGAACAACCAAGAGATGCTTGCATGCAGAGTACCAAAATACTAATCAAGTAACACTCCCAGGGTTCATCCTGATTCAAATTAACATCCAAGTGTAAAATATCAAGCTTACTTAATCTAATACTGTCACGTCATCGTGTGGATCATCATTTAACATTCATTGGTGCAAGTTACCTGTTCCAAGGGCCTTATTTATGAAGGACTTGCGCCACTTTTACGTGACTTTTAAAATGGGAAAAAGACACGCACCGGTGGCGCAAGGCCTTCATAAATAAGGCCCCAAGTGTTTCCATCTACTTAGCTATGTGTCTTTGTTTTCTGATGGAAGCGACATGCATAAGCTGTGCAGTGCAATTCTCTGCATTTTCAATGAAAGCTGAGCATGGGAATGTAGAGTCAGGCATGTGAAGCAGACATCTTGCTTTTTCATGAAATAGAGTTACAAGGAAGTTCTAGGAACAGGATAATATAACATTATACAGGTTCACAGTTAGTCACTGCAAAGCTTGGATTCAATCTTTCCTCAATAATATAAAACAAGTGGTGGTGATCCCACTTTTTACATACCCTTTAGTCTTCTTTTGTGCTTGACTTCTTCAGTACGTACATTAAAGACATACCGGTACACTTTTGATTGAAAAACAGGCACATCGAAGTCTATTCGAATTGTGTCGAAAATCAGCTGTCAATTATGCATAATATTTACAAATATATTGCAAACACAATTAGGAAAATAGTAATTCCCACATATCAAGTCATTGCTAGGAATAAACAATGTCGTTTATAGTGTAGTTTATAGGTTGGCCAGATCTTATAGGACTTTTTCGACCTGCCTCCGGCCAGCAACATAGCAGTATAAATATTGATAATCAGGTGCTCGAAACCACATATTTGTCTGCTCAGCAGAGCCTTAAAAAAACATGCTTTTCACATGCCCTGAACCAATGCACCAAGTAAATAATATGGCCATCTATTTTAATGAAGGCCTGTCATGGGTACATGGGTACCTCATATAGCCATGGAAACCAAGGAAGTGTGTATTTACCTCACGCTTGGACAATTTGTCTAACGACACCTTTACCCGGTAAAGGCCACTTCACACTTGTCCTTCTTACTTCACGCACTGGAAATAGCAGCAAAATAGGCTTGTGTGGCAGGGACAGCGGACACCTTCTGTCAAGACTCAGACTTTTGAATTCTATCTGTTTTTTTAGATGTGAACTCGTGAATGACAGCGATTCTCAAACAGAAAAAAAAAGAAATCCAAAATATTTTCTCACATAGGCATACAACAAAGTAGTGTAAAATATTTTGGACTTTGTTAGTATTCCGAAACATCAGAGGTGCACCTCCTAGACCTGTGACTAGTGCTAATTCCCAGGAGTCCTCGTTTGTTGAAATGTATTTACTTAAGGAAATTCGAAATTTCTGCATGTGCAGAAGTCACACTCAGTGCATTTGCAATACCAATTTTGTTCGGTTTAGTCACACTGGAAATAAATGTTTTACAGTGCAGGTCCCCTTGCCCTACAACTCCAACAATTTTGGATGTGTTCCAGAACCCATTATCACAATGAAAATAGATGTACTTCTGCCCTTGACAGGAGTATATCTCCAACTATTTTTAGGCTCAGAATCTACCAGAGAGAATTTGTAAATACCCACAAAAGATTTTAAATTTATTCACAACGGATTGCAGGTGGCCCACGAATCTGCTCATGCGAGCAGGTTTGGATTCTATTTATGACTGCAAAGTCACAGCCAGTGAGTCAGTAACCTTCTATCGTATTTGTACACCAGAATGTCACTTACTTGTCCCTAAGCCTTTTAAATCCATTTCTCTCCCTTTCGACCATTTTAAGCTTGCATAATCACATTAACATTAAATTGACGTTTTTTGTGTGCTCAGACTTACTATTAAACACACTTTGCAAAACTACTAATAGACATGCTAAAATTGCAATAAGTTTCACGCGGTGATGCGACATAGGAGGAGGGACCTGGAGTGGGTGGGTCCCTGAAATGGGGCTCAACTTTCCAGACCCAGCATTGTGTGAGCGCTGCACCTGTCCTTCGCCACAAATAAATAAAGGTAACCAGGCCACCTCCCACATCCTCCTGAGTCTGCAAAAGCCTTGCTGGCCCCTGAAAGTGCAGTGCCTTCATATACCAACTGGGAAGCTACTCTGTGAAAGGGTTTTCTGCTCACCTTGATATTCAATAGGTGATGAGATCTCTTTCACGGGTGTCATTGTGAAGAGTATAAATACCATGTGACACATTGAGGCACAGTGTGAGCTGGTAGGTGTTTATGTATCCAGCAGAAAAACGCGCACAGAAGTAATAATACTTGTGATCCAAATGAAATACAGGAATACATTCAAGTTTA
Source organism: Lissotriton vulgaris (assembly GCF_964263255.1). NCBI lineage: Eukaryota > Metazoa > Chordata > Amphibia > Caudata > Salamandridae > Lissotriton > Lissotriton vulgaris. Next base: position 1,183,304,561 of record NC_141695.1, on the reverse strand, counting down.
AAGAAGATGGTGTTCCTCTTTGTAAATGAGGAATTGGAAAGGATCAGCACCATCTTGGATAGTAAGGATTTCTCGTAACGTGGATTTGACAATAGTAAATGCAGATTTACTTCTCTGTATTTTTGTGAACTCTAAAGGGAAACGAAATTGGATTCAGAATTAGCTCTAGTCAATTGTAGCAGAGTCTCCCTTAAAATGAAACACTTTCAGGATCCGACTCGGGTATGCACCTAAAACAGGCAGAATTCACCACTCTATTCAGGATAGGGGATTACACATCTAAAATAATCCCTGCGCTCACCCCCTTGGTAGCTTGGCATGAGCAGTCAGGCTTTTCTCAGAGGCAATCTGTAAAGTATTTGCATATCACAAACAGTAATACAGTGAAAACACTACAAAAAAACCAGCACACGGGGCGTGGCCAAAATGGCGACCTGACCAGACATGGATTGCTGAGGCTCCTCGCCGTGGCCCTTCGCCCTCAGTATTTCTCAGCAAGCAGTCCTCCCGCAAAGCGCTGAAAAGTGCAGCACAGTGAGAGGGGATCCTGTTGCGCCTAGCAAGAGCGGTTGGTCGAGTTCCTTACCCCCAGAACGCTTCCTTGACCGCCTTGGCTGACTCTGGTGAGCTCCAGCAACATGGCGCCCAGCAGTGGCGGCTGGTGGCATTTAAAAGTGGTGGGGCGTAAAATTATTGTCACACTGCACTTTGGCGAGCGAGCCCGAAGAACCTACGGGGGTGAATTTTTTTTTTAAAAAAGAGTGTACAAATGGTGCATTTTCCAGCAATTATTTCTCTGACACAACCTCAGTGCAAAGGGGAAAGTAAAGAACCGTGCTTACAACAAAAGTCCACCTGAAATCCCCCCCCCCCCCCTTCCCCACTCGAGGAGATTACAAGATTAGGTTGATGGCTTCCTTCGGTTTATTGGAGTTCAGCGACTGGAGGAGAAGGTGTCAATAAATTGTCCCTTTACATTATTAAGCCAAAACAACCACCAGACACACCAGAATATCATTAATACTCTTAGATTTGCACAACAATTACAATCTCGTCACGTTTTGCGAATTCCCAATTGATCATTATTTTAATGTCTGACCCTGTATAAAAATGGGAAAGTCACCTAAAGGCAGTATTTTTCCCCTTTATAGTTACATACTAAAAACACTCATTTTTAGAAACAAAGCACTTTAAAGGTTTTGTAGAGGTTCTCTAAGAACCCCTGTCAGAAATTTAAAGTAAAAAAACTGAAAAAAACACATATCATTTGGCCTTCGACATGGAGAAAGCACTGAAGGCACGTTGTCCATGGCCTCTTCTGCCATGACTGGGAGGGTCAAAGTCATGTTTGGGGGGGCTGCCTCTCCCCCACCTCACCCCGTTTCTGAATATACCTAAACTGTTTGCAGATTGTGCGGCTTTCCTGCTGAGCTATCAGGCCACTATGATACAAACCAGAGAAGGAGGAGGTGTGCTCTACTTTAGTGGCTAGAATGGCGACTTGGCAACCTGGGGACCTAGATTTTAATCCTGGCCCCCATGCTTAACTCAACATCGTGGCTTTTCTTTTATGTATATTTAATGGCTGTAATAAGAGCCTGTACAGACGCTTAGGGTCTAAAACAGTTTCTCAAGTAACCCGGCCTCACCCAGGTCACAGTGGTTCATGGGCAGCCTCTCCAGTTGGCAAGTCCCCGCGGTTCTCTTAGTCCAGTTATATTGAAAAGCATTTTCTAAAGCAGAAGGAAACATTTCACTTCATGTGGTGTGTCCGTGTGCATTGCTACAGTCAGCGGAGCAGTGGCTGAAAAACTACAGTCTGATAAACACCACGCCAGTGCCCTGGACGCCTTTCTATTAACAGGGTCACGTACCTCAGCACATTAATTTATTTTAAAGCCACCCACGTGCCGTCACACTGGTTAGTGAATCGATTAGAACCAGAAGCATCATCACTCATGGATACAGCAACTACTTTAAGAATTCTCTTCATACTTAAGATGTGTGCATTTTTACACCAAAATGTGCACAATGCTGAAGTGGTTGTAAGTGACCCACAATTTCATTTTTGTTAAACTGGAAAAGTACAGTTCTCTTTATGCGAGACATTAATTAACTGAATACTATCACTTTGTACATACACTGGATGCTGCCCCTTTCCCCTTCAAGATAAGGATTCCATACAAAAACAAAGAGGGCAAGGAGAAAGGCGCGCACTGAACACCGCTGACAAAGCATCGCATAAAACAACGTAACCAACATACCATAAAATATGTCAAAGCAGTGTGGCATAATGCAGCAAGGCACTCAACAGTGCAGCAAGCATACCGCCTCATACGAACCAATACAGTTTTAAATAGCTAATCATAACACAGGATACCTGCGTGTCCACACAGAACACTGCTACGGTGCACGTCCGTTAGACACAGATACCGAGAGCACTTTTGCAGTGCGTATTGGCTATCAGCATGGATACAAAGAGAACTGCTATATTGCACATTGGTTACCTACATCGCTGCACAGATCACTGCTACTGTGCACTTTGGCTGCCTGATTACCACAAAGCTCTACCACAGGGAGTGCCTCTTATCTCACAGCCATGCCTGCCTAAACGTCCCTCGTGTCCCACACAGCATTGACCTCACTCTGATCAACAGCGTTCACACAGGGGATTCAACGTGGTAACTTTTACCTGTCTTGCAGTCATGGCCGGCATTACGGGCGGGGTGGGGGGGGTGTAATGGGGTCGCACTCGAGTCGCGACGACCTGAGGGAATGAGGGGGAAGTCGGGAGGGGGTTGGAAACAAGTACAACAACACATTAACACAAATTAAATAAGTAAGAGTAAACTTACCGACGCAACGCCTTCCAGCAAACTCCAGAGACTCAGTCCGTCCCGATTCCCGCCGTCCTCGCTTTCAAGTCCTGCAGGCATCACCAGCACGTCATGAGGAAGGCGGTGCAGCAGGCAGCCTCCCTCTCCACTGACGCGTTTTCCATTGGTGCGGCCGGCTGCCCCAGGTGACGTCATTTTCTCTCTGTAGGCTGCTGCTGCAGCAGCCTACAGAGAGAACAGGGAGAGTTACTCGAGGGCAGGGGGGAGTGGCTTGGGGGAGTGGCTTTCCCACTGTTGGTAATACTGTCTGTTTGGGCGGCATCAGGCTGCCCAAACAGTCAGTATTAACAACAATGGGCAAGCCACTCCCCCAAGCCACTCCCCCTGCCCTCGAGTAACTCTAAGCCAGGAAGTTCTGCTTTCTTTCCGTGCGAGATGGCAGAAACAATGGTAGTTATATAATATGATAACTACCATTTGTTCTGCCTTCTCACACGGCGAGAAATCAGGGGGGGCGGCGCCCAAACGCCCCCATGCAGAAACCGCCACTCCGCCCAGGCAGTGAAAGCGGTGGCGCATTGCAGTACTGGGGAAGCTACAGGGTCCAGCGCTACCTGCCAATTGCAGCGGAGACCCGGCGGCGAGTGGAGAGCGGCTCCGGGCTTGCCCGAGGTGAGCCCCGATCCACTGTTTGACAAATCCCTACCATTGGAGGAGGCGCGAAAATCAAGCTCGCTGCCCTCGCCCGGCTGGGCAGCCGTAGGCCCACGGAAGACGCTCACCGGGCCTGGGGAGGTCCCCTGTAGCGTGCCGACGAGAGCAGCACAGCTGGAGAGAATCCTGTCGGGCCCTGCAGGTGAGGTCCGCCGAGCTACATACCCCTGGCTGGCTTTGGCGAGCTCCTGCAATATGGCAACCGGGCACTGAGAGTTCGACGGCATACTGTGCTGGGGGAGCTTCGGGCCCAGCGTCGACTGCCAACAGCAGCAGAGAGCAAGCGGCGAGCGTTGAGCGGCCCTGGTCCTGCCTGAGAGGTGCTCCGCTCCACCGGCCGACGCAGTCCAGGGGGCGGAAGAGGCGGCCTGGCGGGCGCGATAATAGAACGCGCTGCCTTCGCCCGGTCTAGCCGCCGTAGTCCCGCTGAAGACGCCCGCCGAGCTCGGGGCGGGCGGGACCATATTTCACCAGACTTCACCGCGGGGCTTGTGGAGGTGATGGATCCCTTTACGATGCCCGTGGATCTGTTGTAACCCACTGAGGGAGCTTTGGGCTCAGCCTGGTGCCAGTTTCACCGGTTCCCTCTGGGGAGATATGCGGTGGGGTCCCGGACCACGTTGAAGGCTGGCCCCCCACTAGACACTCTCCGGATTTTACCCTCACACCCCCGCTAGCTGTCACTTGGCTCGGGCCTCCCTGCTGGCGCATCTACTGAGCAGTGAGTGCCTTGTCCCCAGAGGGAGGGGACACGCATCAGGCGCGGACTGCACTGGGGGCGAGCCGGCGATGCCAAAATCGAGGGCAAGGCTTTGCAGCCTAGACCGCGCAGATCAGCCCTGATCAGCACAGGCGAGTGTGGTGTCTGATGCTACGCCGTATGCCCTTCTAAGATCCACAGAGGCGTCTGGCTCACCTGTTCTGGCCTTGGGGACGACAAGTGGGAGCCTGCGGAGTGCGAGCTCCCGTCTTTGTGTGCTGATCTACTGGCTGCGCCTCTGAGCTGGCCTGGTTGCAACCGTCTCCCTCATGGTGGGGGTCTCGATGTCGGAGGAGGTGACATCCGGTCGGTGTGGGGCATCACGGATAGCGGGAAGCTGGACAGTGGGGCACGGAGAGCTACCTGGCATAGCACTAGGCCATACAGATAAGCGCTGTCCTTGGAGAACCTGCTTTGGGGGGGCTTTCACCGCGAGCCACGATCCCTGTCTTCATTGCACTCTCTTCGATAGTGGCAGCCACCAGTGCACGCGGTGGTCCTTCAGCCGTCCCACTGCACCGTTCTTGGCAAGGCCCAACAGAGCTTGCATTTATCCTCAACGCTGAGGTCCGGTGGACTTATTTGGCTGCAATATGACTGGTGTGGCTGCCACGACTAAGGAGCTTTCCCCATTGGGCGCGCCCTGCAGCATCATTCCTGGTATGGCTTCCATGAGGAAGAAGGGAGACCGAACATTAAAAGACATGCTCACCAAGGGGTCAACTTTAGGAGATAAAGGCCAACCCACATCACCGACATCTCCTCCGCCCACCGGGCAGGTAGAAAGGAAGGGGCTCATCAGTAGTTCATTTTTAGAAACTCTTTTTAATACTCTCCGGGACGATTTTCAAACCCTAAAGCAGGAGGTGGCAGTGGAGGTCGGCGAAATACGCCGAGATGTGGATGCGTTGGGCGAACGTGCGACCGCTGTTGAGAAGGAGGACCAATCTAAATCTGAGGAAATTGAGCAACTGCAACATGAGGTTCTCTGCCTTCAGGACCAACAGGTGGATTTGCATGCTCACGGGGAGGACCTCGAAAATAGATCCTGAAGGAACAACATCCGGGGGAGGGACGTTCCATTGCAGGCCGAGGGAAAGGATGTTAAAGGGTACCTTCAGGGCCTCTTCAGGGACATACTGGGGGTTGACCAAAACTTTGAGGTTCGCATCGATCGCGCCCACCGAGTGGGCTTGGGGAGGAGATCCCCAGCACCCCGCCTGACATCTTAGCCTTTCTGCCAGATTTCCCCCTCAAAGAATGTGTTCTGAGAGAAGCCCGCTCGAAACAACCGATCACCAACCAGGGACACGCCATTGCTCTTTATCAGGATTTGGCCTCCATTACTCTCCAGAAACATAAAGCCTTTAAGGAGGTGACCATTTTCCTTAAATCCAATGGGGTTCCCTACTCTTGGGGCCATCCTTTTTGCATAATTTTCAAATGGAATGGTAGGCTCCAGCAGCTCCGCTTCCTTCAGGAGGCAAATGAGCTACTAGGTCTCGCTCAAAATAATCCAGATTCCTCCCCAAAGCCTTTGCAGAGGTCTTTGAGGGACGAATGGCAGAAAATAAGACGACATCTCTCGCCTAACTCAGGAGCGAAGTCAGATCGAGCCACAATGAACGCCGAAAAAATGTAAATGTAAATTACGCACTTATATAGCGCACGACTACCCGGAGGCATCTCGGCGCTTGCCTAGGGAACCCGTCCTGGTATTCCCCTGTGAGATAGCCCTAGCAGGGTATCCACAAGGTGAAAGCCAGGCATCCCGCCGCGAGGGGCCGTTGTGGAGATTAAGCAAGCTATTGCCCAGAGTCGCAGAGTGTGAACCCGTGAGCTGAGAAGGCACCGGAGCGAGAATTAACGAGTCCGCGGAATTTGAGCCCAAGACCCGCCGAGGCGGGGAATCGAACCCTGGTCCCGGACCGAACTCAGGCTCCAGGTCTGCCGCCTCTAACCCCTGAGCCACGCTTCTCCACGAAAGAGTTTCGGCTCTGGCAGCTGTCTCACGAGATACCACAGCACCGGACTCTCTTTATTCTGGCAATGTGGACTGCAAACGCATGAGCTCTTAGCTACCAGGAGGTGGGGGGCGGACGGGGTGCCTGAGTCGCCCTGGTACCATGATCGTTCCACTTTCTTACGGCCGAATGTTTGTAGCTCAGGCTGCAGATATTGGACAATGTTGGGTAGTGGGGAAGGTTTTGTTGGGGTTAGGGTGGGGGGAGGGTCGGGGATGGGAAGTGGGGGAGGGATTGGGTAGAGGGTGGGTGGAACCGGTGTGCAACTCTTGGGGTAGCTATATAGTAGGATTTTTATACGTTAGGGAGCTTACGCAACACAGAGGTCTGAGCAAGCACCTCCTGCTTTTTATCCCTTGATATTCGGAAGGTACATGTTTACTTAACTCCCAAGTCTATTCCTATGACCCAAGTCTTAACCCTTAATGTGAAGGGGATGAACAACCCCATCAAGAGGTGAACGATTTTGAACTACCTTGAGAATTCGAGGGCCTCTATATGTTTACTGCAAGAGGCACATTTGCTACCTAAGGACTAGCATAGAATGAAATCTCGTGCTTTTCCTCACCGATTTTACTCCTCTATGCCGGATAAAAAAGGGGGGTGGCCATATTTCTACCGCAGCACTTCCAGGGGAGGGTTGGGGATAGGGTGGCGGAGACGATGGGATGATTGTTGGCATACAGGTTGTGGGTGGGCAATACCTCTGTAGTTATAGGTTCCCTCTACGCCCCCAACTCAGGTCCAGAGCCCTTTCTTACAGATTCCATCTCGGAAATTCTCCGTTATCAGGACAGACAGATTTTAATAGGGGGGGATCTTAATTTAGTTATGGATTCAGAGAAGGATAGGTCAGGCCATAGATATGGGGTCACGGGGGCGATTTCTAAAGCTGAGAAATAATTGCTCCATGATAGAGGGCAGGTAGATCTTTGGAGGGCAGCTCACCCCCAGAGCACGCAATACTCATTTTATTCCCATGTACACCATACCTATGCGCACTTAGATCATTTTATAGGGTCCCCCGAACATAATGCATTGGTCCAATATGTCTAAATTATCCAGGCAGCGTTGTCCGATCATGAAGCCATGCAGTTAACTCTTGACCTGCACTCCACGGGCAGACAGAGGGGGAAATGGAGACTGCGGGAATCTCTATTACAGCAGCATGACATTTGCCGACAGGTGCAAAAGTGCGTGACTGACTACTTGACATCTAACGACACTGCCCATACTCAACTGACTGCCCTATAGGGAGCCCTCAAAGCTGTAGTGAGGGGGAACTTATCGCTATCTCTGCCGCAGATAACCGAGCGCGCAAGAAGAAGAGAGAAGAGTTGGCCTCTAAGGTGCTGGAGCTCGAGCGCATGCACAGCCGGACTGAGGACCCGCTCATGTGGTGAAGGACTGGGTTCTTTAAGACCCAGCGGTGCCAGGGCACAACACCTGAAACCTTCGTGGGTAACCTGCTCCGGCGTACGAATGACAGAGACACGGGACACTTCCTTCGGCGTCAAAGATTCAAGGTTTATTTGCTGCAGGGAACACAGATATCACGACAAGTACAACTCGTGCAACTTGGGGAGACTGCTTCAAATTGGTTCTGTGGATCGCTCCTTTTATACAGTTTTTACCCATAGGACAACATGATACACAAAGGTTTACAACCCGGTTCCCACCATTATCCCCCAGAGGGGTCGCTTTGGTCACTTTGATACACATGAGGTCCGGAACATAAGTGCGGAAACATTTGGCGGTTCCCAACTGTAAAAACCCATCTTCCCAACATTAGTGCATTCCAATCGGCAGTAAAATCAGATCGAAATGGGAACAAGGACAGGTGCAGAGGAAGACGGAGACAGTGGGGAGATCGGAAAGGGTGTAAAAGGGGAGGTATCGGGAAACACGAGATACAGGCATCAAAGGGACGTGCCTAATGAGATGCACGGCTAAGACAATAAACCGGCACGGCAAGATGAGCCTCGAGCGGGGCCATCTGCCTTACAGTATCATCCCCCTCGTCATAAAGACACTTTCAAAGGACATGTGTCTTCCGCAAATATCTTGGGAGTCCCAGGGTCGCGAAGCGGACATCGTCCGTTCGCTGGCTACTTGAGGGCAAGAGACAAAATGGATGCCGTATCTAAGATGGAACCCGTGGGTACAGATGAAAAACCCACCTAACAAACGAACGGTTTAAGTTAGCACAGCGAAACTGCGCACACTTACTAAACTCGTCATTTGCGGTTCATAGATACCAGACTCGACCATATTCGTGCGAGTCGAAAACACCACTTACAATTGTCACGGAACCTCAGACGCTCCTTTTGCCCTCATGTAGGCAAGCACTAGTCGGAATCATATTCGATATTCATCAGACCATCGAGATGTTGCTGTAGCATAGCTCTGTCCAACCGAGTCCCCTTGGTAACAGGTGGCTGTCTCATACACGTTGTAGCACAGAGGCCACATAAGGCAGGACCATACTGCACACAAAGGCAACACGTGAACAGGAACACTACAACGACTCCGATGATCATCAGAATCTTCCAACCCCAAGTCGACATCAGGCCCCAAAACCATCCAAGTAGCGTCCAATCCCCTACATCCACGTGTATGGATTCGGAGATCTTATGCAACCTCGAGATGGCTTGATAGACAGTTGGAGCGTTATCTGGAATGAAAATGCAGCAGCTCGAATGGATCACCTTACATACCCCACCTCGATCTGCTAAGATGACATCTAAAACCATACGGTTTTGTAACGTCATAAGTCTATCCGCCTGAAGTTCAGTGGTGATATTACCAAGGGCACTGGCAGTAATATTAGCTGTCGATTCTACCACTCGAGTCAACTGTCTCAGGTTCCTACTATTAACCATAGGTCCCCAAAACGGGAGGAAACCCTTGAAAAAGTCTCCTGCCTCTTGACCGGCAGTATCCTCTTCGCTAATTACGCCTCGCACAACTCTAGTCTTATGATAGTCGGCATCTACAGTGAACGTCGGAGGCAACAGATTTGCAATGAAACATGAGCCCATGAAGTCAGCGGGCAACCATGCGTATGCACGATCATAACAGATAAAGTATGTACCCTTGGCAGCCAGAAACACAGGGGACGAGAACATCGGCAGAATGTAATTTTCAGTGCAAGCACTTGCTCCAAGTCGGTCTTGCGATCTTCGGCCACGACCCATAAGACAAAAATTACCAGTGTGGGGTACAAACCATATTGGAGGCGAGCTTTTAAGCTGCTTTTCACTGGTGAACACACTATATTCAACTCTACTTAGGACCCTATAGGCTTGTACCTCTTCTTCGGGAATAAGCGAGGGATCATAGATATCACTATCTAAATCCTCTATTGCTATCGACAAAGGTTTTTGATACGAAGTAGGACCTGAGTAGGGAGAACGTGGTTCTCGAATGGGGTGGAAACCCAGTGAGCTTCGAAACATTGTCTGAAATGCTCGAGCAGACCCTTGGGAGCTATACGGTAACACCAAATATGGAATTCCCTTATCCTTCGTATGTGGCATCAACCCACACACCCAACAATTTGTAGTGTTAACCACTAACTGATGCTGATGAAGGAGCTGAATAAAGGAATTGTTGCGGAATTCTACAAGTCTAGCCTGTTCGTGTTCGGGTAACATATGAAAGGAATGAGGAGAAACAGTGGAGGTAAGCTTAGGGTCAGGAGTAGGAGTAGGTGTAGCAGAAGGTAAGAAGTAAGACATCATGTAATACACCCCACCCGCCAATAATGCAGAAGCAGTCAAAAACAATACAAATAATTGGAATATAAAACATTTGGTGCGACTGAGTTGCTGCAGCTTGAATCTATGAGCCTGAGCTCCTTCTAAATCATTCAGCTTCGAGAATGCCATTCCCTACGACCGTCCGCAACGTTTCTTGACGCACTTCGTTCTGTGTAGCAATAGTCAATCCCTAGGAGTTCCCAGGAACCGACGGCCTTTAACCTAGCGTCAAGACCTACTATCCAGAAGGAAGTACGCGCGCGGCCCTACGGCCTTCAATGCACAATATATGCAAAACAATGTCTCTCAGCTGTAGAAGCAAAAAGTGTAAGAAACAAAGCTCAATGAATATATACAAAACAATTACAATAGTAGGAATATTCAAAGCTGATCACGGAAAACGGGATAATGCAGTTGTCAACACAACAAAGCAGGATCTTTTATTAGTCTTTAGTGCTAGATCGCAAAAAGTATCGGGTTTTCCCAGGACGTGTCTGTTCGTCAAACAAAGGATCCGTTGAAGGGACAGCGTCCTGTTGATCAGCTGAGTGTTTTGGTCTTGAGTCTTTTGCTGACAATTGTTCGACAGTGTCTCTCTGCTGCACTGAGGATTCTCCGACAGGCTGTGCGTCGCTAAAAGGTACAAACGCCGGCAATACTTCGGTTTCAGTTGATGCAATACCTTTCCTCACCCACGAGTCTGCTGGCAACGGATTGGGGACTTTTTTGGTGTGGGTGGCGTGCACCCAATTCTTCCGCCCCTCAAGACGAACTGCAGTTCTCATGGCAAGGAGGACCTGATAGGGTCCGGTAAACCTCGGGTCCAAGTTGTTCTTGCGCGAAAAGTTCCGCGTCACCACCCAATCTCCGGGCTGGAGCTGGTGGCCTGGACCCTCCGTCTGCGTCGGCAATGCTTCGTGAACCTGTTGGTGAATTAACCTCAGTTTAGCAGTCAAGTCATGAAGATAATCGATCAACATTGGGTACTCAAGATCACGAAAAATACCTGGCCTAGGAACCCCCCACACATTCGCAGGACGACCGAACACTATTTCGTAGGGACTAAGCCCTACTCGGGAGTGTACAGTCGCCCTAGTTGACAGTAATGCTAAAGGTAAAGCGTCAGGCCACGAAAGACCAGTCGTAGCCTGAATCTTCGCTAGCTTTAGTTTAAGGGTGCCGTTATACCCTTCAACCAAACCAGCTGACTGGGGATGATTGGCGCTGTGGAATTTCTGATTAATTCCAAGGCCCTTACACACACTCTTCATCACACTACCCACAAACTCACTTCCGTTATCAGACCACACGACTCTAGGCATTCCATACCGAGGAAAGTATTCCTTCAGTAGGATTTTCGCAGTAGACAAAGCAGTATTGTCTTTGAGAGGATAAGCCTCGATCCATCGGGAGAATGCGCAAACCACAACTAAAACGTATTTCAGGTTATTGCATCTCTCCATATGGATGAAGTCCAATTGAATCACCTCAAAGGGGCATGAAGGGGGAGCAAAACTGCCAGGAGGAGTTGGGGTTCCTTTGCCAGGATTGTACATCATACACACCATACAATTCTTCACCAGACGTTCAGCACATTTCGTGATACCATCATTCTTCCATACAGGGGACAGCAATTTGCAAATACCTTTCGCGCTAATATGTGCTAACCCATGCGCCATAGTCACAACGGCCAGCACATACGCATCCGGTAACATCCATCTCTTCTGATCAGACAAATCAATCCAACAACCATTCGCATCCAACGTTCCCGTACTTTCTTTCCACTTCGTCTTTTCAGTGTCGGTGGCCTCATTCTGGATTGCTTTCACACTCTCGATAGTGTCCTCACACATGCTCGATTCTGTAGGCCACCTAACCGAACTCGTCACATACATTCGAGTGCTAAGGTTCCGGGCAGTCTCCTTAGCAGTTTCATCCGCAAACGCATTATCACGACCAACATCATCCGTCACCTTACGATGCGCACTACATTTAACAATCGCTACTTGCTTAGGCAGCGTCAGTGCATCCAAAAGATCATTCACAAGCTGGCCATGCTGAATCTTCGTACCATGCGACGTCAAGAAACCTCTCTCTCTCCACAATCGTCCAAAACTATGTGCGACGCCAAATGCATATTGGCTGTCGGTAAACACATTCACACGTTTCCCTTTGGCTAACACACACGCTCTAGTAAGAGCAATCAGCTCTGCAGCTTGGGCAGAAGTCTGATTTAATCTTGCAGTCTCAACAACAGTATTCAACGTTACAACAGCATAAGCAGTAGTCACATCGCCATTCGGCAACTTAAAACATGACCCATCCACATACAGCGTACCATCCGGATCTTCCAATGGGGTATTTTTAAGGTCAACTCGACCTTTGGTTTCTTCTTCGGTCCTCAAGTAACAATCATGTTCTGCTACTTCATTTGACTCTGTGCTAATTGGTAACAGAGTTGCCGGGTTCAGGACATTACAACGTTTTATTTGAATGTGGCTTGCCAACAGCGTCAGCTCGTACCCAGACAACCTCGCACTCGTCAAGTGCTGAGTTTTCGTCCGATTCAAAAGAGTATCGACTGCATGCGGAACCATCACCGTAAGCATATTATCCATGACCAGTCCTGCTGATTGTCGGATGGAGACCGCGGCTGCCGCTGTTGCTCGTAAACAACTCGGCAATGCTCTAGCTACCGGGTCCAAGGTCGAGGAAAAATATGCACATGGACGTTGCTTACCACCAAAAGGTTGCGTTAAGACACTCAAAGCACAACCTTCCCTCTCGTGAACATATAATGTAAACGGCTTGCTATAGTCAGGAGTACCCAACACAGGAGCCGAACACAATAAATCACGCAGTTCAGAAAAACTTTTCTGACATTCTTCCGTCCATGGTAAAGGAGTCGAAACATCCTTGCACGTAAGAGCCACTAATGGTTTCGCCAGCAATGAAAAATTAGGAATCCATTGCCTGCAGTACGACGTGATACCTAAAAAGGCACGCACATCTCTTTGGGTTGTTGGCACAGCCATTCGCGCAATTGCTGCAATTCTCTCCGGGGTCAACCTCCTTCCCTCCTTTGACAATAAGTGACCTAGATAGGTTACTTCTTGACAACAATATTGGAGTTTAGTAGGTGACACCTTGTGATTTAACTCACAGAGATGTTGCAGCAACGACACCGTAACAATTTTGCAAATGTCCTGAGTATCTGCAGCTACCAATAGGTCGTCGACGTATTGGATTAAGGCCGCACCAGCCGGCAACCTAAACGCATCCAGTTGACCCTTCAAGGCTTGACTGTAAATCGATGGACTTTCACAGTAGCCCTGAGGAGCGCGTTTGAACCGGAAGCTGCGTCCACCAAGAGAGAAACCGAAAAGGTCCCTGCTCTCCTCGGCAATCGGGATGCTGAAAAACGCATTTTTCAAGTCAATCACCGAAAACCACGATGCAGAAGCTGGAATCAGAGTCAGTAGCGCCGTGATGTCAGGCACAACGGGGAATTGAGGAACCACAATTTTATTCACCTCCCGTAAATCGATAACAAAGCGATAAACAGGCGGTTTCGAAGGATCAGTACGTTTAAGAATGGGCAGTACAGGGCTGTTGCACACGTTTCCCCTAGTCTCTTCAATGACATCTTTCTCGATCAGATCATAAATGATCGCTAACAGTGCTCGTTCACCATCAAGGGAGATACGATATTGGGGAATACGTGGCAATCGCACATTAGATTTCAACTGAACAACATATGGCGAGATATCAAGTAGGCCCACATCATTTGGACCCGTTGCCCACAAAGACGCAGGAAGAGAACTCAATTCCGGTGGGAGCTTATCGAGGGACAAGTACATGGGAGAGACAACCCTCTCTCCTAACGTAAGCTTTACACCCGCAGGAGAACAATACAAAGTCACATACAAACGTTTAAGCAAATCCAGGCCCAAAAGATTTTCACCACAACCCGTGGTTAGAATCAACGGAGCTTCTAGCTCACGTGGCCCAATTTTAAGAGGCAAAGGGCGCGAAACTGGATTGCTAACGGGGGCGCCAGAGAATCCAACGGAAACATTTGTTAAGCCAGACAAAGGTGCGCCAGGGAGTTTCGAATGCTTAATGGAACTTTTCGCTGCACCAGTGTCCAACAGAAAAGGCTCAACGACGCCCGATGTAGCAACTGCGACGTAAGGCCCTCTCTGATCAACCGGAACTGATACCACTCCCTCTCCTTGTCTCTGGCTGTCCTAGTAATTACTGTCGTCAGTTCCCTGATCGACGTAATAATCGTCTACATTGTACTGCGCAGATCGTCCTTGCGACGATCCACGTTGATCGAAACAATTATCGGAATGTGATGAGTTATCTGAGCGATCGTTCTGAGCACCACGACCTCTACCACGTGATGCCTGCTGTGAACCACCACGACCTCCTCTAGACGAGTTACCACTATTACGTTCATTTAGAACAGGACAATTGAATTTAATGTGACCCTCTTGTCTACAATAAGCACATTGATTGTACCCTAACGAAGATCTTTGGGAAGAGGAGTCATTACGAGTTTGAGATCGGTTCGATTGCGGCTGCGATCTATTCTGTTGCGAATTATTCTGATTTGAACGTGGAGGATACGCTTGCTGAAGCAGCACTTTAGTTTTTAACTCTTTCGTCTTTTTATCAGCACGGTCATTCTCTTCTTTCTCTCTGTTCTCATAATATTGTGCCGTAGCCAATATCTGAGCTGAGGTAGAAACGGCCCATGCACTTTCCGAATTCCTCAATTTATTGCTCAAATCGGGCAGTAAGTTTGAAACAAATTTATCCACGAACAACCTTTGACCACCCTCAGTGCTCATATCCTGGCCACTATGGTCGATGAATGCCTCCTCGAACCTCGTAAAGAAGTCGGAAACACTCTCGTCCTTCTTTTGCTTACAAGCCGACAATTTGTCCCAATTTACCCTCATAGCCGGCATAAGAGTTTTCATTAATGTTATTATTCTTTGGGGAAGATCAGTAATCAGCTGGTCGGGCTTAGCACCACCAACTTGTCCGGCATCTGCCGCTACAATGGCAGCCCAAGCACCACCTAATTCATTCGGATGGTTTTCATGGCGAATCTTAGCCCATACTGGCTGCGGTACGACATTGCCATACAACATGTCGATATCGGCAAGATTCATTATCGTAGCATCCACAAGCTGCGATAATTCTTTGTAATACCCCGCCGGATTTTTGCGAGGGTCAGGCAAAGATTGCTTCACCTGCAACACCTCTGATCGCTTCCACGGGAGATGTATCCATACTCTCTGGAAGAACGGCAAGATCGGAGGAGCAGCTGCGGGGTTACCTGGCATCCAAACTGGCGGAACTTCCCGCATAGGATACTGACCAGACTCATCTGGCTGTCTTTCGACATCCTCAACAAACAAGGCTTGAGGTATGGGCGTGGGACGAAAAGATAGCAATCGTTCAACAGCACGTCGAACATTAGTATCCACTATCAGTCCAGTCGAGAACTGAAGCTGTAAATCAGACAACGCGGTCAGCACCTCGTCAGGTGCGTCGGCCGATATCTGATCACGAAGAACCTTACACATTTCCTCGAACACAAATCTTTGGGTTGGTATATTGAACTGACAAAATGTGTCGAGTACAACACGGGGTGGATTTCTAAGGGGGTGCGTCATCCAACCCATCGCCATATTATATAGCGAAGCACGTTCCCTATTACCAGGAAGCTGACTACGTCTCTGAGGACCATCTGAACCAGCGGACCCAAGAACAGGTCCGAGCGAATGAAAGAAGCTAGCCGCAAGAGGAGAATTACGACTACGAGTAGAGGGAGAAGCATAGGACACAGGACTAACAAGTGAAGGAGTAGAGACAGAAACAACAGCAGGGGTTAACAAAGCAGGAGCAGTAGCGTGAGCAGGAGTATGTGGAAGCGGAGGAGCAGTAGGAATAGAAACAGATAAAGGAGCAGGAACAGTCGGAAGAACGGGTGCAGGTTGAGGAACGGGCAAAGGAAGAATAGGTGCAGGTACAGGTACAGGGGGAATCACAGGGGCTGTGGTACCCTGTACGTACGGAGGTGGCGATTTCATAAGATAGGACATTAAAGGATCCTCAACTGACTCATCCTTCTTTTCCGACTCCGTAGGCAAAGTGGGATAGCATTTATCTATAGTCATACGCTGTAATCTATCAAACACTTCCTTTTCCCTAACCTCCTTATCATGCTGGAACTGCTCTGCTTTCTTTACAATGGTACCAGCACTATCTCGCTGATTTTGTTTAGTCTGTCTGATGTCTTTCTGACGGGCTTCTTTACGCCACAACCGGAAGGCATCAAACATGGCCGGCCTTGACTTCTTCGCGAATAATTTAACCTCTAGATTATCTAAGATCGGGGCCTCGAAGCTACCATGTGGTGGCCAGCGAAGGTCACCATCTTTCTTCGTATATTTGATCCAGTATTCATTAAAAGTAATCGGGCCTAGCCCATGTTTGCTATAAAGTTCATAAGTGGGAGTTCCAACCGGAGGTATCGGACACGAGTCCTCCAGTCGGGAATCCGTACCACAAGGTCTGAAACAACTAAACAAAGTACTGCAACCAGGCATCTTGCACACTAGCCGAGTTTCACAAACTTCAAGGGTTACGGGATTTACCAAGTCCCAGCAAAAACAAAACCCTCGGTTTTTGGCGGCTGCAGTCGTCAAACAACACAACAAAGTACGCTAGCAAAGTGTCACCGACAAAAACACTCACACAGCGTTAACAACAAAAACACTCGCTAAAGTGTCAACAACCAAGAACTCTGGGAGCGACCCACAAATACTTAACTCAAAGATCGATGGCGTCTCCAGGAAGGCCCGTCAATCGTCTCGCTATACCAAGGTCTACGCCAGGCGCCAAAACAGGTCTACAGTCAGGGCAGCAGTCCGTCGCAGCCGTCAGGAGGCGGGAATCTTCGCGGGAAAAGTCTTCGGGCCACTTATTTCGACAACAGGATCGATGAAGCGGAGTGCACCTTCCCTCGGAGATTTCACACGAAGTTCCTCACGATCGTCGGGCTTGGACCGGTACCACTGATGCAGCCCCACATTGGGCGCCAACTGAAGGACTGGGTTCTTTAAGACCCAGCGGTGCCAGGGCACAACACCTGAAACCTTCGTGGGTAACCTGCTCCGGCGTACGAATGACAGAGACACGGGACACTTCCTTCGGCGTCAAAGATTCAAGGTTTATTTGCTGCAGGGAACACAGATATCACGACAAGTAAAACTCGTGCAACTTGGGGAGACTGCTTCAAATTGGTTCTGTGGATCGCTCCTTTTATACAGTTTTTACCCATAGGACAACATGATACACAAAGGTTTACAACCCGGTTCCCACCATTATCCCCCAGAGGGGTCGCTTTGGTCACTTTGATACACATGAGGTCCGGAACATAAGTGCGGAAACATTTGGCGGTTCCCAACTGTAAAAACCCATCTTCCCAACATTAGTGCATTCCAATCGGCAGTAAAATCAGATCGAAATGGGAACAAGGACAGGTGCAGAGGAAGACGGAGACAGTGGGGAGATCGGAAAGGGTGTAAAAGGGGAGGTATCGGGAAACATGAGATACAGGCATCAAAGGGACGTGCCTAATGAGATGCACGGCTAAGACAATAAACCGGCACGGCAAGATGAGCCTCGAGCGGGGCCATCTGCCTTACAGTATCATCCCCCTCGTCATAAAGACACTTTCAAAGGACATGTGTCTTCCGCAAATATCTTGGGAGTCCCAGGGTCGCGAAGCGGACATCGTCCGTTCGCTGGCTACTTGAGGGCAAGAGACAAAATGGATGCCGTATCTAAGATGGAACCCGTGGGTACAGATGAAAAACCCACCTAACAAACGAACGGTTTAAGTTAGCACAGCGAAACTGCGCACACTTACTAAACTCGTCATTTGCGGTTCATAGATACCAGACTCGACCATATTCGTGCGAGTCGAAAACACCACTTACAATTGTCACGGAACCTCAGTGGCGGCAGCTCAAAGCAGCCAAAGTGCAACTTGCCAGCCTAGACCTGGATAGAGCCGAATATGCCGCTCTCCAGCTCAAACACTCCTATTATATAGGGGGCGATAAGACAGGGAAGCTCCTCGCGAGCAAACTCCGGGCGCGGGCAGCACATTCCAGAATTACGGCTCTCCACACTTCAACTGGGGAACGGGTCGAATGCGATGATCAGATTGCTGAAGCCTTCCGAAATTTCAATACCTCATTATATAGTAGGGAGCCCACAACTGACGGTGCAGGTGAGGTATATCTTAGTCAGGCAGCGACTACAGCTCTTAACACGTCAGGTTCGGCGGTGCTAGACGCCCCCATTAGGGTGGAGGAGGTGATCGTTGCGATCTCCCGCTCTAACCGCTGAAATAGTCATCAATTCTTAGCTCCAGTCTTAACGCGCCTGTTCAATTCCTTTCATGGCCCAGGAACAATCCCAGCAGAGATGCTGGAGGCAGGCATCGTTGTTCTTCCCAAGCCAGGGAAAGATCCGACTCAGTGCGCGGCGTACCAGCCGATTTCCCTCCTCAATCTAGATCTGAGGCTATTTACAGAGGTCCTGGCAACCAGGTTGGACCCGGGCCTTCCCAGCATACTCAAACCTGACCAATCGGGCTTTATTCCCAATAGACAAAGCAGTGACAATACCAAGCGGATCATGCATTTAATAGATAAAGCCCATTATATGGGCCTGGACGCCCTGCTGCTCTCGGTCGATGCTGCGAAAGCATTTGACCGGGTGGAGTGGGGTTTCTTAGATAGGATGCTACCACATTTCGGTGTGGGAAATCGTTTTCGGGCCTCGGTGGCGAGCTACTATGACAAACCTAGGGCAACGATACGGGTCAATGGGATTTGTTCAAAACCCTTCGATATTCGTCCTCTTTCACCCCTGCTTTTTGCGCTGTACATCGAGCCCCTAGCACAGGGAATTCGAGACAACCCCCAGATATCTGGTCTCCCATTTGGGGGGAACAGCACACCGTCAGTTATACGCGGACGACATCTTGGCGACTCTTACCACACCTCGATGCTTCGTTCCAGCTTTTCTGCGGGAACTCGAGGAGTTTGGCAGGGTATCTGGCTTTAAGGTTAATGTGGGGAAATCTATGCTCTTGCCCCTATGCCTTCATGAGAATGCACCAGTAGATGCATTTATGGAGTTCGGGGGACTGCGTACCCAGTGCGAGATCTCATACCTGGGGATTGTGCTAACCCCGTCCACTGGCCAAACAATCACCTGTAACTATTCCAACCTCACCTCCCAAGTGACTAATACTTTGCGTCGCTGGAAGATGTACCCCCTGTCGCTGCTAGGTAGGGTGGCCGCAGTAAAAATGTCTATACTGCCCAAAATACTGAATATTTTTCAGACAATACCGGTCGCACCCCCCCTGCGTTATATCCACACGCTGCAGATAGAGATACAACACTTTATCTGGGCTGGGAAACGGCAGGGGCTCCGTTGCGATTTGGCCTCTCGTCCTCCTGATGAAGGCGGTTTAGGGATCCCCAATTGTTCTACAATTCATGAAGAAAAGCATCTATTACAATCAAAATGTCAATATCTCCTAATGAGAATAATGAACACTTAGATACAATCGATGTTTTGGAAGTAGATGATGGAGTCAACGTTTTGGTCTTGGGTAGCATCAGTCCGTCAGACCATCTTCAGGACAATGGTTATTGCATATGAGGAATGACCCTATTCTTAGTCAGACTCAACACAATAAATCCTTATTGTGGAGTAGTATTCAACCCAGCTCGTGGATGTGGAGTTGTATTCAAGCCAGCTAGTTGAACTATCAGAACTACCTCGTGGTTGCTGAACGGACGCTAGCGTTCACTCATTCCCGATAGACACGTTTGTTAAAACTAAGACAGGAGGAGTAATAATCCCCATTACAATCGCTGTTATATAGCAGGGCTGAGCCTTGCATCACTATCTGAAATTTGGACTGACTTTTACCTAAGGATCAGTAATAGTTCTGATAGTTCAACGAGCTGGGTATAATACAACTCCACATCCAAGAGCTGGGTTGAATACTACTCCACGATAAGGATTTATCATGTTGAGTCTGACTAAGAATAGGGTCATTCCTCATATTCAATAACCATTGCCATGAAGATGGTCGGACGGACTGACGCCACCCAAGACCGAAACGTCGACTCCATCATGTACTTCCAAAACAACGATTGTATCTAAGTGTTTATTATTCTCAGGAGGAGATATGCCATGATAATTAGATTGGAATAAATGCTTTTTCCTCATGAATTGTAGAACAAAGTTGATTTCACCTTTTTCATGAACTTCTGCTGAATTCGTTTTTCATGTGTACTCCTTTTTACATATATATAAATATTTTTGTACTTTCATAAGATATTCCTGTGTGCTGTGCTTTATATATTCATTCATTGATTTTGTCGAATGACAATTGGGTGGCTGTTCTGATTAGACTCACCCCTAAAGTAGATCCAATACAAATAACTGTATAACTTTGTCTTAAACAAAGTCTCTTGTAGGCATCTTTACCTGTCATTATCACTTTCTAACATACACAAAAAGCATCATTACTAAAAGATGTATTTTTAAATTCTGAGATTTCTCTATCTTGTCCCTAAGGAAATTTAGGCTTGTAAGATGGTACAAAGCAACTCCCATGTTAGCCTGTGCATTTTGTTTTTAACTATTGTAAGGCTAGCTCTCATAGCCTTGCAATAGTGAAAAAACAAAATGCACAGTATTTAACTATTAGGGCATGTAACCAGTACATGTTCTACCTTTCACACACACTGCACTTTGCCCACAGGGGGACCTTGGGGCTACCTTAGGGGTGTCCTATATGTTAAAAAGGGAAGATTAGGACCTGGAAAATGGTTGCACTTGCTGGGTCGACATTGCAGTAAAAACTGAGTGCAGACACTGCAGTGGCAGTTCTGAGACATCTTTGAAAGGCTACCTGTGTGGGTGGTACAACCAGTGCTGCAAACCCACTAGTAGCATTTTGGTTTACAGGTCCTGGGCACACACAGTGCGCTATACTAGGGACTTACCAGTAAATCAAAATGGTCCAATCATGGAAAACCAATCATAACATACTTTATAGTAGAAGCAATGCACTTTAACACTGAACATCAGCGAAAAAGCGTGCAGAGACACTAAACCAGCAAAGACAAGCTCAAAAACAGGGCGCCAAAAAGCACAATGTCTGAGTGTAAACCCATTGAAAAAAGTCAAGTCTAACACTAATATTGACACATCCACCAATTTGAAACCAGGTTCACAAACCCACCATTTATCTGTTCATTAACCGCCAGAGTGATTAATTGTAAATGATGGAGGCAAAAGGTAATTCAATGATTTGCACACAAAATATTTTGCAGTTCGGTTTCCTAACATAAATTAAATTGTATTAATGACAGTACATCGAAAATATAATTGTGTCTCATATTATTAAACAATAACTCACTTGAAATGTCTTTATTGTTTTTAACGCAAATGCTACTGAGGTTGACAATCTCCTGGGTAGCTTAAGTGGCAGCACGCCCATAATATAAGCATTCATCATAAGAGTAACAGCGCTGTCAGGTATTTTCAGTCCTCAATGTATGTGTTACCTGAACAGCTAAGTATGAAATGACATTTAGCATGGGGCTAGAGCTGAGCAATCGGTCTCACTCACCGTAACATTTTGACCTTGGTAGTAGGTAAAGAAATGATAGGAGCCAACAGATTTTACCATCGTACTATGAAGACAGACTTGTAAAGGTGTTATATGTGGCAACAATATGTGTGTATATTTGTTGTGTTTAATTTTTTTTGGGTGGTGTAGAGTCCTTCCCAGCCCAGAAGCAAGTAACAGACCACACCACACATGGAGGTTTGGTGTGCATGTCTTTATTCTTCAACATGCAACCATTAACTGAATGCACTGCATTACAAACTATACTAACCACACCCATCCGATTATATAATACTTGTAAGGAGTCTGCTGAGGACCAAAAGGGACACCAGGCACATAGACACAGTACACAAAATCTCCTCCTCTGTTAAATAAATATTACGGACAAACATATACACATATACCAGGAACTGCCCATGCAGGTAAGAGCGGTGGGGCGGTGGGTTAGGTGGGGGGAATTCGATGAAGGAGAATTAATTATTTATTTTATTTTCCCCAATCATCATCTGTCAAATTCCCCACACCCCACCCCACCACCCCACCACTATTAGCTGCATGGGTGCTCCAGACATAATCATATATCAACTCCTGGATGAGTCGTTGAGGTGCTCACACCAATCTTCCAGATCTAGTTGTACGAGATAGAGAATGGGCCCCTTTATCTAGCATCTCTGGAGAACAGTCGGATGCTTGATTTGGGCACTCAGGTTGACTTGCCTCACTCACAAGGTTGGGAGCTGACGAGCATCTAGGCAAAAACTTAAAGTGTGATAAGTAAGGGTGGGCATAGTTCACGAAATAGCGCTACGCGAAGCTACGCGGAGAGCACTTCGCACTACGCGAACTTCAAGTAGCACTACGCGAGCTGCATAGTAGCATGTTCGCACTGTGCAAGATGCATTTTCAATGATTGCACAGTGTGGACAAGCATCTGGCACTGTGCAATCATTGAAAGCGGCATCTTGCACAGTGCGAGCTGTAGTTTTCTGCTGCTCGAGTAGATTTTTACTCGAGTGACAGCTTTCTCAACGCAAACTGGTAGTTTCTCTTTGCGATTGGTCGCGAGCATGCGCAACCACTCGCAATGAGAAACCTGACCTCCCCGCGTTGAGAATCTTGCTGGAATGTCATTTTTCTTGCTCGCGGTCGCGAACATGATGTTGAGGGCAGCGAACAAGCAAAAAATGACTGCTGCACTACACTACGCTGCACTACGCGTGTTCGCACTGTGCTACGTGCAGCTCGCATAGTGCAAAGTTGAGCAAACTTCACAAACTATGCGAGCGTAGCGTAGTGCTTTGCCCGGGGCTAGTGATAAGTCTCTGGGATTTCCCAGGTTATTAGGCAGTTACCATTGATCCTTTGCTCGCCAAAACTCTTAGCAGTTCAGCATCAAATGGAGTGTCCATCTTGCGTGCTTACTTTTGGTTAACAGGAACTTGGTCTCCTTCTCGAAACCCATGTCTCGAGCATAGCAGTGCTTATCAGCATAAGCCTTAATTTTTCATTGGGTAGAAGTGTCAATGAATCTCATCAGAGTCTTTTGACCGCTGGTGGTCCATTGGGGTATCTTCGTTTGAAGAGCTCTTCCAAACAGCAAGGTGGCAGGACTTTCTCCTGTTGTGAAATGGGGAGTGGAATGGTAGGCACAAAGGGCTGGGCTTAAAGAAGACTTGAGGTTGCTGCCTTCCAGTGCAGCACATTGAACTACCCATTTCAAAGTTATCATAAATCTTTCAACAACACCATTTGCCTGTGGCCAGAGAAGTGCACTTTTCTGTTTGATGTTCAAACAATTAAGAAAGTCTTTGAACTCTTTGCTATTGATGGGTGAACCATTGTCAGATTTTAGAATGGATGGAGACCCAATGTCATGAAAATGCCATTAGGCATCTCGATTACTCTGTCATGTGCGGTTGTTGACAAGTCTTTCACCCGGGAAAAACCGGAGTACTCCTTGACAACTAACATGAGATGTCCGTTGTTGAGGGGACCGAAGAAGTCAACTGCAATCCTCTCCCAAGCTTGCTTAGGTAGATCAGAAATGTTCAACGGGTGAAAAGTCATTTCAGGAGACAGGCAGATGACAATTCTTAAGCTACCTTTCAACTTGTTTCTCAAGACCAGGGAACCACACACACCCCCTGAGGGCTCTCTTATTTGTAAAATGCAACATTGTCCTTCATGCGCCAGTGCAATATTGATTTGCCTCAGGCTTTCAGGCATAATTATCCTTGCCCCTCTTAGTATGACACCATCGTGTGTAACAGAAATGTCTTCACTGACATTTTAGATTTTTGGGTATTCAACATCGGTGCACAGACATAATATCGACTCCAAAATATCGATTGGACATAATATTGAGTTTTAAATATAGACTGGACAAAATATCGACAGGACAGAATATAGATAACCAAAATATCGTTTTTAAGGTAAGTGATGTAATATCGACTGTTAAAAATATAGAAAGTTAAAATATCGAAGTATATATTATAGATAGTTAAAAATATCGATTTTTTAATAATATCTGATTTTTTATAGTGTATTTTTATGTTATAATATGTGTGAAAAGTGTCTATTTATGTTATAATTAATTTTAATGAATGAATTTTGTTTTTATAATTATTGCGTAATTTAATTCTGTAGCGGGTTGCGGGTTTATAGGGGAATAGGGTGGGAAGTAATTTAATTATAATTAAATAAATATGTAAATGTATTAATTGATAGTACATTTTAATTAATTGTTAATTAATTTATATTTGTTAATTAATTAAATTTTAATTGGTAATTAATTTTAATTAATTGATTAATTGGTAATTATGTAAATTATACTAATTTATTTTCTGTAGCGGGTTGTGGGTTTATGGGGGAATTGGGTGGGAAGTAATTAAATTATAATTAATTAAATATGTAAAAATATTTATTGGTATTTATTTAGAATTAATTGTTAATTAAGTATTTATGGGTAATTATAAAAATTTTATTTGCCAATTAATTAAATTTAATTGATTAATTGTTAATTATGTTAATTTTAATAATTTATTTTCTGTAGCGGGTTGTGGGTTTATAGGGGAATAGGGTGGGAAGTAGTTTATTAATAACTAATTAAATAATTAAATGTATTTACATTTATTTAATTGGAAATAATTGTTAAATAAGTTTTTAATTATTGAATAATTAATTGTTAATTTTTAATTAATTAGTATTAATAGGTGATCAATTGAAATAATTATTGTTAATTAGTAATTTTAATATATTATTATTATATTATATACATTTTTAAAATTATTTTTAATTAATTATTATTAGATATTCATTTTTAAATTTTTAAATAATATATGAAGTATTTACTTTCCCTAATGTTGTATTCTCTGGAGTGGGAATAGTAATTTTAACCCTTACGCTATCCAAAGATTTCCCTACTGTTGCACTCTTTGGAGTGGGAATAGTAATTTTAACTGCTACGCTATCCAACGTTTTCCCTATTGTTGCACCCACTGAAGTGGGAATAGTAATTTTTACCCCTACGCTATCCAATGCTTTCCCTACTGTTGCACCCACTGGAGTGGGAATAGTAATTTTTACCCCTACGCTATCCGACGCTTTCCCTACTGTTGCACTCTTTGGAGTGGGAATAGTAATTTTAACCCCTACGCTATCCAACACTTTCCCTACTGTTGCACCCACTGGAGTGGGAATAGTAATTTTAACTCCTACGCTATCCAACGCTTTCCCTACTGTTGCACCCACTGAAGTGGGAATAGTAATTTTAACCCCTACGCTATCCAACGCTTTCCCTACTGTTGCACTCTTTGGAGTGTGAAAAGTTATTTTAACCTCTACGCTATCCAACGATTTCCCTACTGTTCCACCCACTGGAGTGGGAATAGTAATTTTAACCCCTATGCTATCCAACGCTTTCCCTACCGTTGCACTCACTGGAGTGGGAATAGTAATTTTAACCCCTACACTATCCAACGCTTTCCCTACTGTTGCGCCCACTGGAGTGGGAATAGTAAATTTAACCTCTACGCTATCCAACGTTTTCCCTACTGTTGCACTCACTGGAGTGGGAATAGTAATTTTAACCCCTACGCTATCCAACGCTTTCCCTACTGTTGCACTCTTTGGAGTGGGAATAGTAATTTTAACCCTTACGATATCCAAAGCTTTCCCTACTGTTGCAATCTTTGGAGTGGGAATAGTAATTTTAACCCCTACGCTATCCAACGTTTTCCCTACTGTTGCACCCACTGAAGTGGGAATAGTAATTTTTACCCCTACGCTATCCAATGCTTTCCCTACTGTTGCACCCACTGGAGTGGGAATAGTAATTTTTACCCCTACGCTATCCGACGCTTTCCCTACTGTTGCACTCTTTGGAGTGGGAATAGTAATTTTAACCCCTACGCTATCCAACGCTTTCCCTACTGTTGCACCCACTGGAGTGGGAATAGTAATTTTAACTCCTACGCTATCCAACGCTTTCCCTACTGTTGCACCCACTGGAGTGGGAATAGTAATTTTAACCCCTACGCTATGCAACGCTTTCCCTACTGTTGCACTCTTTGGAGTGTGAATAGTTATTTTAACCTCTACACTATCCAACGTTTTCCCTACTGTTCCACCCACTGGAGTGGGAATAGTAATTTTAACCCCTATGCTATCCAACGCTTTCCCTACTGTTGCACTCACTGGAGTGGGAATAGTATTTTTAACCCCTACGCTATCCAACGCTTTCCCTACTGTTGCACCCACTGGAGTGGGAATAGTAAATTTAACCTCTACGCTATCCAACGTTTTCCCTACTGTTGCACTCACTGGAGTGGGAATAGTAATTTTAATCCCTACGCTATCCAACCCTTTCCCTACTGTTGCACTCTTTGGAGTGGGAATAGTAATTTTTACCCTTAAGCTATCCAACGCTTTCCCTACTGTTGCACTCTTTGATTGGGAATAGTAATTTTTACCCTCACGCTATCCAACGCTTTCCCTACTGTTGCACCCACTGGAGTGGGAATATTAATTTTTACCCCTACGCTATCCAACGCTTTCCCTACTGTTGCACCCACTGGAGTGGGAATAGTAATTTTAACCCCTACGCTATCCAACGCTTTCCCTACACTTGCACTCTTTGGAGTGGGAATAGTAATTTTTACACTTTTGTTATTGTACGTTAATAATATTGGCTATTATTTAATTATATTTTGTGACTCTATATATATGTTTTAACAAATATGAATTAAAAAGTTTTTTTTAACTTTCATTAATTATTTAATTATTATAAGTTTATTTAAGTATTTTAAGTATATTTTAGAGATAAATGTTTAATATTAATTTAATTTAACATTGTTTTTAGTAAAGTCGATATTTTTTAAAACTATATTTTAGTAAACTATATTTTTAATTCGATATTTTTGTACTTACCTGTTTGTAGATAAAAACTTGATATTTTTTCAGTCGATATTTTCTCAACGATATTCTTGATGGTCAATATTCTGTCCCTCGATATTATGTCAGTTATCCTTCAACATCCTATGTAAGAGGTTGAGTATGCTTCCTTCATGATTGCGTTGTACTGATTTCCTTCATCTTAAGCCTGTGTTTGCCAGTATTGGTAGCTGTCAGAATCTGTTCAATAGAAAGAGCTGAAAGCACACTTGACTTTACTATGAAGTTGATGCAGACATCAGCCCTTTGGATGTTGGGCTCTGACGCTGTAACGGCACTCGTGAAAAGTAGTCTGTGGGATTTTGATATTTCCCTGCTTTGTGCACAACAGTGTAATCATGCTCCCGCAGACACAACCCCCACCTCTTGATGTGATGGGGCATCTTGGTTTTCTGATTTCTGAAAATAGTGAGAAATGCTTGATGATCTGTGACAAGGTTGAAATGCATTTAGTACAGAAACACTTGGACGTTTTCACACACCCATAATACAGCTAAGCTCTCTCTTTTAGGTTGGCAAAAAATGCATCCAATCTGAGAAAGACTCCGGCTGGCATAGGCCATAATGTATCTCTGAGTATCAGGATGTCCATTATGTTGGGCAAGGATCGCTCCGACCCTATCAGGCTAGCATCTAACAAAATGTCTGTATGAATTTTTGGATCAAATGAAGCCAATTCAGTTGCTTTTTAAATTGTGTGCTCTACTTTCTTGAAAGTTCAGTCACATTCAGATGACCAATCAAACGGAACATCTTGCTTTGTTAGTTCCCTTAAAGGGGCACTCACAGTAGCAAAGTCACAAATGTACCTGGAGCAGTAGCTGATCATGCCTAAGAAGGAGTGCAGAAGGTCACATATTCTGGAGGGCAAGTATATGATAATGCTTGCACCTATTCGGGGTCAGGAGTCATCCCCTTTTCAGAGAAAATATACCCAAAACATTTGAGTCGGTTTTTGTGAAAATCACACTTCTCAGCATTTTATGTGAGACTTGCATCAGCAAGGCAATGGCATACTTATATGAGTGCTTTGTCATGTTCCTTTCGTGCAGCTTCAAACACCAGTATATTATCACTATATTTAAAACCATGTGTGACAGATTGAATTATTCGATGAATGACATCTTGAAAGATTTCTGCAGCTGACGGCGCACCAAAATGGAGTCTTTTATATCTGAACAAACCAATATGTGTTGAAAAAGTAGTTATGTACCTACAGTTTTCCTCCTGTTTAGGTTGATGGTAACCCTTGTTCAGATCAAGTCAGGAAAATACTTCAGCACCATCCATCGGTGCCATCATGCCCGCAATGTGTGGACCTGAATGTCTTTTTCTTTTCATTGCTTTGTTGACCTGTTGCATATCAACATAAATGTGCACTGAAACTCCATTGTCCTTTTTTTGCACCTCCACAATGGGTGAAACCCATGGTGTCAGGCCAGTAGAGCACTCGATGATATCATGCTTCAACAGTGTTTCTCGTTCTTACTTAACGGCATCCTGTAAGTGAAAAGCAATTAGATGGTGTTGCTGTGCATCGGGACGAATATCTTCTTCAATGTGAAGTTGTTCCTTCACTGTCTTAAGTTTTCCAAATGTATAAAACAAGGCTGGGAATGGACTCACTATTTCAGAGTGTGCCATGTCAGCAGCAGTGTTGAAATGTAATGAGCATGCCCTGGATGAAGTATCTAGGAGTACATGGGAATACATGAATCAGCACTTACATTGTCGTCTTCTTGTGCTCCATGCTCGCCACAAAGGATCCTTTAGACCACCAGGATGTAGAAGCTACCCAGGTATATACTTTGGTTCTTGACGGTGTGAGATGTGGTATTGGAGCCAGTTCTATGTACTTTTCTGCTGGCATGATGTTTATTGACACACCACTGTCTATAATGAAAGTTGTAGCACACCCCTTCAACTAAAGCGTGATTTTAGGACAATGTCCGCAGGAACTTTGTTGCTTTATGAGGTGATTAATTTCAAACTTGTTTTTTTTCTTGCAAGCGGCCAAGCCTACATGCACACATTGATATGTGACTGACATCTTCATCGCACATCCATTTTCTTCATTGTCACTGGTGATGAAGTCAATGAAGCATTGGACAAGGAATTTGATTACAATCAACAGCATTTAATTTCCACTTGCCTTAGTAGATGTTGCTGTTTGGCCTTGTAGGAGTGGCTGGATTGCTTCTGGAACTTTCAGGCATCCATCTTCTTATCCCTCTGTGATGCCCTTAGTTTCTCTTTCGCTTTACAAACCATTATGAAATGGTTTTCCTTCCCGCAGCTTTTGCATATTAGTCCAATAGCAGGACATCTACCTTCACGTGGAACAGAGAATCCACTTAGGAAACACAATTTCTTTTTCTTCCGAGACATCACTCAGAAGGCCTCTGCCGTGTGTTTCTGCCTACTCTTCATGCTCAAATCTGATTCATATTGGGTTTTTCTAGCTTCCATATCTCCAACTTGCCACTCGTCATGTTCATCCGCTCTTGCAGCCAAGAGCACTTTCATCAAACTGTGCATTTCGCTCAGTGTGCGTCAACCGAATGAATTGGAGAGTTAACCATCAATAACTATGCATGGCTTTTTTTGTCAATCAACTCAATGAATGTGCAGTGCTTTATAAGAACATCAAGACTCTCAATAAACTCATCCATCCTCTCACCAGGTTGCTGTTTTGCTCGGTTAAAAGTGAACCTTTCATAGTCGACATTCTGCATTGGATTGAACTTGTCCTCCAACGTCTTCTTGATTTGATGGTTGGATATTTTACCAGATTAGGTTCACTTCCGTATCTCCTCTTTTACTCAATCACCTGCAAGGTTCTTTAAATGTTTGATGATCTTTTGTCATCTGCTTCTTCTATAGCAGCTATGAAGTCATCAAACATTTTAATCCAGGGAGTCGATCTGCCGCCAATATTCTAATTTTTTGTAGTTTTGAGTGGAGGTGGTGGTTTCTGGAACACAGGGGCATCTTATTTTTTGCTGTTTCCTACTGACGTCAAGAGTAAGTTCAGGCAACATTCGATCCACAGCATCACTTGACCTGGTGGTACCTCTGTAAGTATCAGCCTGCTCATTGGTGCTCGGGTCGCCAAGCCTGAGCTTAGGTCGGAAGGCGCTGACTTTTTATTTCTTGCAGGTGTACTTTACCACTCTCGACTTTATGCATTCTTGCTGCATTGTCGCTGCCTTTAGCTTTTCTTCTTACCTGGTTGTCGCTGTCTTTAGCGTGTCTACTTTGTATCTATGCTGGTTCTGTGTTATGCTGTGGCAGAGTATCTCTTTTTTCGGCCTCACCAGTACATTTTTGGCAGGTTCACTGACTGTGCTCCTCTGGAGGGTATTCACCTTCTTCAAGGGCCTCTCACATGCTGGAGTTGTGCTTTGACTCCATATATGCCAACTGTAGACTGTATATTGGGGCATACATGGCATGCACAAGCAGTTTGGTGGACCATGGCAAACTCTCAGGAAGAGCAGTCTTGTATTGTTCGGGGCACGTATCCCCAATCTCATAGCCAGTTGTAGCATCCTTCCCAGCCAGGAGCATGCAACAGACCATGCAACACACAGAGCTCTGGCTTGCACGTCTTTATTCTTCTGCATGCAACAGTTAACTGAACGCAGTGTGTCACAAACTTTAATATACACACCCAGCCATGCCCATCAGATTACGTAATAATTGTAAGGAGTCTGCCGAAGATCACAGAGTCTTCATGCATATAGATCCAGGACACAACAGGTGGTCTTGTGGAGTGTTGATTTTTGTGGTCTCAGGGCTACTGCATGGTTTTATACTGTTTTATTCTGGTTGTTAAAATATGACTGCTTTAGCACTTTAACTGCTTAAGACACCATTCAAGCCACAACTGTGGCAGACACCTGACTTACATTAGCTGTTTCAGCACTCATTTTATGTGATATAGTGCTGATATGACTCGTAGGTTTCAGAGTGCCATAAAGATCATGAGTGAATGCAACTCATGATAGAATGTTCGGTAGTGCATAGCAAAGTACAAAGATATGCTTCCATTTACGGTGCAGTTTACAATGAAGCATTACTTTTTGATAATTTGATTCCATATACTACTGTATCATCTTCTTCCATACTTTTTCGATATAAGGTGAAGCTATGTTCAAAATTGCATAATTTTGTTTGTGAAATTTTGCAAACATTCCGCAAAATATCTCCCTAAATTATGCAAAATGACTCCTTTAAAGCAAAATGAGGTTTGCTAGTATCCTGCATGACATTTTTCATGTGAGAACATACTTTGCTTGAAAGAAAGTTACTCAAAATACAGAGAAGACACTGCACCCACGGACCCTTCTGCTGCCACTCCTGCAAATTCTCCTGCATCAGGACCTGCACTACACCAGCGCCGACCAAGCCGAGCAGCAGCAGCAACCACCTCAAATGCATCCTGCTCAACACCCGCTCCATCCACAGACACGCCGTCGAGCTCTGGATCCTGCTCGACGCCACAGTCCCAGACGTCGCCTTCCTTACGGAAACCTGGATGAACGCCTCCTCAGCGCCGGACATCGCCATCGCCATCCCGGACGGCTACAAGATCATCCGGAGGGACCGCGTCAACCAGACGGGAGGAGGCATCGCCATCATCCACAGGAACACCATCTGCATCACGACCAACACCGACGACACCCTCGCTCCCGCCGAACACCTGCACTTCCAGATTCACATCAACCCCAAGACCACCCTCAGAGGCACCCTCATCTACAGACCCCCGGGCCACGCACACAATTCAGCAAAGACATCGCCGACTTCACCAGCCCGCACGCCCTCCTCTCCGCTGACTACATCCTCCTCGGGGACCTCAACTTCCACCTGGAGAACAACAACGATCGCAACACCACCACCCTGCTGGACAACCTCACCAACCTCGGACTCAAGCAACTGGTTACCACCCCCCACCCACTACGCCGGCCACACGCTTGACCCGGTCTTCTCCTCCAGCAAGGACATCTCCTTCAGCCACGCCACCAGACTCCACTGGACGGACCACAGCTGCGTCCACTTCAGCTTCAAAAGGACCATGATCCACCACCACCAGCAACAGGTTGCACGCAGAAGCTGAAACAAGATCACAGCCGACCAGCTCGCCACCTCCCTGAACATGAACCCTCCCACCAGCGCAACGAACCCAAGCCAGGCGGCCACCAACCTTGCGAAGTGGATCAGCAACTGCGCAGACGACCTCACCCCTCTGAAGACCCCGCCTAGCAGACCCGGCATCAAGAAAGCCCCATGGGTCACCGACGAACTCAGGAGCTCCAAGAAGAACTGCCGAGCCCTCGAGAAAGCCTAGCGCAGAGACCCAACACCGAACAACATGACTGCCCTCAAACTCGCCACCCGAAAACACCACCAACTGATCCGCACCACTAAGAAAACAGCATTCAAGGAACGACTGGACAACAACGTCCACAACAGCAAGGAACTCTTCAACATCGTTAAAGAGCTCTCCAACCCCAACGCCGGAAACAACGCCGGAAACAACGACATCACCCCTTCACAAGACCTCTGCAACTCCCTAGCCTCCTACGTCCACAACAAGATCGCGGACATACACAACAGCTTCAGCACTCAACCAACACATGCAACGACGGAACCACCGCCCCCCACCACCACCCTCCGCGCCTGGACCCCGATCAGCACCGAAGACACCGTCCGCACGATGAACTCCATCCACTCCGGATCTCCGACCGACCCCTGCCCCCACCACGTCTTCAACAAGGTCGACGCTGTCATCGCACCCCACCTGCGGGACATCATCAACACCTCCTTCGACACCGCCACCTTCCCAGAGAGCTGGAAGCACGCCAAACTCAGCGCTCTTCTAAAGAAGCCATCAGCCGACCCCACCGACCTCAAGAACTACGGCCCCATCTCGCTGCTCCCGTTTCCTGCAAAAGTCATCGAGAAGACCGTCAACAAGCAGCTGGCTGCTTTCCTCGAGACGAACGGTTCCCTCGACCCCTTGCAGTCTGGCTTCCGGGCCAACCACAGCACCGAGACCGCCCTGATCACAGCCACCGACGACATCCGAGCCCTGCTCGACAACGGAGAAACAGCGGCCCTCATCCTCCTAGACCTCTCCGCGGCCTTCGACACTGTCTGCCACCGCACCCTAGTGCAGCGCCTCAGCAATGTTGGAATCCAGGAGAAGGCACTGGACTGGATCATCTCGTTCCACACCGGAAGGACACAGAGAGTCCGCCTCCCCCATTCAGATCAGAAGCCACCGAAGTCATCTGCGGCCTTCCTCAAGGCTCCTCGCTCAGCCCAACCCTCTTCAACGCCTTCATGAGCCCCCTCGCAGCCATCGCACGCCAACACAACCTCAACATCATCTCCTACACCGACGACACCCAGCTGATCCTCTCCCTCACCAACGACCCGCCACCGCCAGAGCCAACCTACACGAAGGGATGACAGACGAAGCCAAGTGGATGATGAACAGCCGCCTGAAACTGAACTCGGACAAGACGGAAGTCCTCATCCTGGGATCTTCACCCTCCGCCTGGGACGACTCCTGGTGGCCCCCCGCCCTAGGCAGCGCACCCAAACCAACAGACCATGCACGCAACCTGGGCTTCATCCTGGATTCCTCCCTCTCCATGACCAGACAAGTCAATGCCGTCTCCTCGTCGTGCTTCAACATCCTGCGCATGCTACGTAAGATCTTCCGGTGGATCCCCACCGAGACCAGGAAGACGGTCACCCAGGCCCTCGTCACCAGCCGTCTGGACTACGGCAACTCCCTCTACGCCGGAACCACCACCAAACTCCAGAAGAGACTCCAGCGGATCCAGAACGCCTCAACACGACTCATCCTGGACATCCCCCGTCGCAGCCACATCTCCGGACACCTGAGAGATCTGCATTGGCTCCCGGTCAACAGGACAATCACCTTCCGTCTCCTCACCCACGCACACAAACCCCTCCACAACCAAGGCCCAGGATACCTCAACAACCGCCTCAACTTCTACGCTCCCAAACGCCAGCTTCGATCGACCAACCACGCCCTCGCCGCCGTCCCCCACATCAGAAGAGCCACCACAGGAGGAAGGTCCTTCTCCTACCTGGCCGCCAAGACTTGGAACTCCCTCCCGACCCACCTCCGCCTGACCCAGGACCACCTTGCCTTCAGGAAACAGCTCATGACCTGGCTGTTTGAGCAGTAGCGGACCCCCCCAAGCGCCTTGAGACCCTCCGGGTGAGTAGTGCGCTATATAAATGCTTTGATTGATTGATTGATTGCTTTGGTCTGAAATGTGTCTCACAAGACATTTTTTGCATATCTGTTGCCACTCAGTCTTCTGGCCTACAGTCCCTACCTGCTTGCCAAAACCCCACATTCAGGGGCAGATTAGGATTGCGGATTTCCTGCATCCTCCGGGCCGGCGGAATCCACCGCCGGCCCGGGGGATGCAGGAAAACCGCCGCGGATGCAGGAAAGACCCACTGCCAAATTAGGATGGCTGGTGGGTCTTTGAATATGTCCGCCGCTTTGTCGCCGCGGTCGCCTTCCGACCCCCCTGCATTTGCGTGAACAAAGCGGCAGGCACCGCTCGGTTTCTGCCGCTTTGTGCACGCAAATGCCGTGCATGCATTTTTAACATTACGGCGGGTGCAGCTTGGGTATACAACGTTTACCACGCATTTTTTACCACGCACTACACTTACAATGCAGGCATTACCACGCATACCATTACAACGCATTGCGCTGGGGGGCGCTCTAGGATAGGGAATAGGTTTAATTTTATATCCAACACCTTCCCTAGTGTCCACGGGGACTGGAGTTGGAATATAAAATTATACTTACCACTATCCAGCACCTCAAAGCGCTATGCGTTGTAACGGTATGCGTTGTAAACACTGCGTTGTAATGGTATGCGTGGTAATGGTATGCGTGGTAACGTCATACATCCGCAGCTTGAAGCTGCACCCGCCGCAATGTTAAAAATAGAGGATGTGACCGCCACCCTGGTGGTCACATCCTAATCTGCATGGAGGGACCGCCGCTGCCCCTGCGGACGGTCCCTCCTACTCTATGGTGGCGGACGGACTCAGGTCCGTCCGCCATCATAATCGGCCCCTCAGTTTGCACGGCTGACCTCACAACAGAAGGATCCTCTCTCTGGCCTTACACAAGTGGCCTTGTGAGGTCTTGTATACCTTTGGATCTGAATTGTCATTTCTCTCTCCTTGTTCAGGGGTAGCATCCCAGTGAGTCATGTAGACACATAGGAATGTAGCTGCATGGTGCCCCTTTACTTTTTACTCATCATCGAGATGTCTTGGTGACTATCTCTTCTAATTCATTGCCTAGCTTGCGTGCTACTGCTTTGCAGTTCATGGAGATGTGGTTGGATATTCTTTCTGAATCCCCTGAAGGTCTCATAATGCTGTCTTTGTTTGCACCAACCCCCCAATAAAAAGCAGATAAAAAAATAAAAATAAGGGTCTTAACTTTCTAGAATAGCAACAGCTCTGTATGTACTAAAGTATGGTGTTGCAAAATAAGATGGATATATAGGATTAAAATTCACCCATGGGTAAAATATTTCAAAGTGTTATGCTGTGTTTTCCTGGACTACAAGAATTACTATTCTCCTATCCCCATCTAAGGGTAACCTCATCTACAATTAATAGAGAGCTTGTATGAAGGAGGAAGTAACCAGTATTACAAAGCATTTTTCTGCATTAGTAATAAACCTTAAGGTTTTTTGTATGTCCACCCGGAATATTCAATACTCTAGTCCATGAGTTGGAAGTTATGATACGTTTTTGCAGATTCAACAGCAAAGTCGGCCTAGTGTTTAGAAAAACGAAACTCCTTGAAAGACACAGGCTGCACCAATCCTTCAACTACAAGCCTGGGAATTAGGCCCAATCTGCTCCCACCACCCACTTTAGGATAATGTGGGGCAACGATCAATCTTAAAAACTAGAGGATTGTATTATTTGTGAGTTCCAGAACTGTGAGCCCCATGGATGTACACACACAAGAAATTCACACTGTGTATTTGAAAGGCTTTAATGAAAATTAATGCCCTACCTTAATGCATAAAATGAATAAATGTTGTAACCAGAATAAAAAAGACCAGGCATGATAAAAGAGGCAATAAACACTGTGTTAAAAAGAATGGCAACATGTTAGATGGTTTTCGATTTAACAATCGATTCAGGAATCCATACCTTTCTCTGCCCTAGTTCAGCACCAAAAGCCTCTAAATGAGTTTCTCGGACGGCATCAGATGCACGTTCTTATAAGATGTTTTCCGATCTAGTTTTCTACTGTGTTTGGCTTCCTATACAAGGTCAAGGTGTAGCTCTGTTTTGGCATTCTGTGCTGCAAGAGAACAGATAATACAACAGCAGCTAGTCTATGGCCTTCAATGCTGATTTGTCTGCATAACATGACCCCTTTTCTCCCTAGAAATTTGAAGATGTCCCATTCAGTGAGATGGATGTGCATTCTCGTAATACACATTTCACACTAAAAAGGCAGACCTTGTTATCTGTGATTTAAAATGCACAAATTAGCAAATTATTTCTCTTGCACCCTAATTTAAACTTAATATCTGCATAAATTAAACTAGTCATATGAACTATTTTTTGTGCTATCAAAACTATACAGTTTATTTGTATATCATCAAATATAAAAGAAACATTAATTTACAATGACTGGGGAGTAGATAGGAAAACATGCAAAACATGTGACTGGAGGAGCTGGCGGTGATTGTATGGGCCAATGATAAGCACCTGCACTTTGTTGAGTCCTTGACCAAAGGACATAAGACGCCATCTTGTGCCCCCCAATCGAGAGTGCACTCTTCTGATGGACACATGCATATATGTTGGAAAGTGTGCAGGCCAATTTTGAATTGGTTAGTGCATACTGCAAATTATTTCAACTAACAGATTGCTTTGAACTACAAAATACATCTGTCAAGCTGCATTTGTGATGACTGGCATAGGTATGCAGTCCTACCTGCTGAAAAAGCTAGTAGAAATTGCCTGAGCCTTAAGTATGAGCTTTAAGTATTTGACCAGAGAAAATTGAAAGCAGCAAATTGTGCAATTCCATAAGACTGGAGTCTTCTGACAAGTAACAAAAGTATAAAACATTTATAGGTTGGAAGATCTCCACAACTAGCTGCACTTTAATTTGCCTAAAGTGAGAGATCTGTTTGTGATTGCATGAGTGGTCCATTTTTCAGTAGACTATACACTGGTCCTAATCAATGTTCCCTTTAATTAATTTTCTCTATTTCTGGAACTAGTGTGGTGTTGTGCACATGTTTATTGATTGTCTGTAGACTACTTTACTCCCATTTCAGCATCTCCAATTTACTACCCTATATCTCACCCTATTACTTTACTCCTATTTTCGCATCTCCAATGCACTACACTATTTCTTACCCTATACCTCTCTCAATATATCCTCTACCTCCACACTTTAACTCATCCCAAACCCCATTGTTCCCTCCTGTACCCCTCCTTTTACAATCTAGATCTCCCAAACAAGCCTTTCTACACCCCTTCCCTCATGTATCCCACCAAGGCTCATCCAATACCTCATCTTTCGCCCTAATCCACTTCCAGAGACTCTTTATCCCCTTCCATCTCTCTACACCTCCTCCCAATCCTCCTCCTTCTGCGATGATCTCCAAACGAACACTTTCCAGATGCTTCCTTCTTCTATCCCTCCACTATTCTTTTCAATCCAACTAACAGACTCACATGTCCACCACTTAAATTAATTTCATATTTCCCTATACTAAATCCCAACTAATCCTTTTTAGGTTCCGGAGGAGCGTGCTATTTGCCAAAAAGCGATTGACACCTCGGCAGGGGTAATTAGCAGTATATTAAAGAAATTAAAATACAATAACAATACAATAAGCAAAAATGGTTCTTAAACACATACTGCAACATTTCAAGAAAGTTCACACATTTTGCAAATGTGAAATTTGTGAATAGTGTACATTTTTCCAGACCAATTTGTATTTCACTCAATTCTAGAAGCCACTGCTCCGTTTTCCATCCAGTATCACCAAATTGTATTAGCAGCATCCTATTATTTATTTACTCATTTATAAGGCACAACGAATCATCCCCCAGGGGATCTCTCGGCGCCTGAGAAGAAACACCCTATTGAGAGTAGGAACCATTTAGAATAGCCAGGTATGTGGTTTTCATTACAGTACAATAATATAAGTGTAACAAGGCTACTTCCCTAGCATTCACACCATTTTTCCAATGGGGGTATTATAGCCCTGGAAAGTAAGAAAATCTGCCATAAACAGAAATTCCATCAGGGATCAAGCATTTTGTTATTTGCTCTTTTGGAAGATTTTGAATAGTTTTTTTGAAGATGGCACAAGATGGTCCATTTCTTATATCATTGTGAGGCATTCCTGAGAAGAACCTGGACAAAGTATTCTGCTTTTGATGAGGAGGATGTCAAGTACAAGTTATTGCTATCTTTCAGTTTCAAAGAGAGTAAAACCCCCTTTAACCTCACAAAATATCTAAACCAGAATGTAAAGCAAAGCAGAAATGTAGTTTCTGTTAAGAGATGTTATCCACTTGTTAGAAATTGGGTTGTTGGTTGACAGGATGTGAGCCCTTCTCAAGCTATAGCCACAATGCTTGTCAGGGTGAACCACAAAAGCAACTAAATTAAATTGTGCTTAACCCTCTTGTAGCTTAACACAAAAGCAGGTAGGGTTAATCTTAGAGGCAATGTGTAAAGTATTTATGCAGCACATAAACAGTAATAAAGTGAAAACACAACACAATAAAACTACCACACCAAATTAGAAAATTAGAGTACAATATAATACATTATTTGATGTCAAAACAACAAAAGTCCAATCAGTGGAACCAGAGGTATGCTTTTTCAAAGATTTAAGGTATGTGTAGCACCTAAAAGCACAAAGCATCACTTGTGATTGTCTGGTTGTGCATGGCAGGGTGATAGTTTACAAGTTCAGGACCACCACGATGGTGTGCCAGCTATATATAAGAACCAGGTTGCCCTGCTGAAAAAGTTACCTTGTAAAGTCCAGCACAAAGAGTTCCAATTGCGGTGAATTAGGATGCGAAGTGCAGGGAAAGCGTCACGGATGGTCATCTCTGTAGCACTAAGAGCAGATCGGGTGTCGCAGATGGACGTTGCTGGAGCTT
Organism: Lissotriton vulgaris; assembly: GCF_964263255.1. Taxonomy (NCBI): domain Eukaryota; kingdom Metazoa; phylum Chordata; class Amphibia; order Caudata; family Salamandridae; genus Lissotriton; species Lissotriton vulgaris. The sequence continues at coordinate 1,183,265,016 of NC_141695.1, read as the reverse complement.
CATGTTGGCTGCCACCATGGTCAGTCGATGCTGTTGTTGAAAGTGCAGATTTCACATTGCAGGTCGTCGCTGGCAGTCACTGTAGTGTGAAAGAGTCAAGTTCAGCGGAGCTTTGCATTGGCAGTCACAGTGCTCGGCATGATTTTGGCATGAACAGACCTGCTTGAGTTTGCAACAAGTCCAAAACTTCCGGATTTCAAATTCTCTTTTGGAGCTCAACTGATTTCACACTAAGGGCCCAGCACCTTAGTGGCACCTCTTGGGAATCAGAAACTTACTCCACAGAAGCCAGCAGGGCTGTGACTGCTTAAATTGTAGGTCCAGCAGATCCAGTACAGCAGGTCAGATGAGCAGTTGCAGAGAGTCCTCTGGAACTAAGAACAGGAGGTCAGTCAGCTGACCCTCAGTCACTTCAACCTAGGATAAAGGGTGAAGGTCCAGTCTTCCTATCTCAGGCATATCGGCAGTCCTACTTCTGTAGTATCCACAGCTCCAAGAGTGTACTGAAGAGTGAGTCTGAGGGTCCCCATTTTATACCGGGTGCCTACTTTGAAATGGAAGAAACTTCTGGAGTCTTTCCTCTAAAGAAGTGTCTGAAATGTCCTGCCTTCCCTTCTTGGACATATTCTGTCTGCAGACAGAATAGGCTAGTGTGTAGTCCTCTGTGTATTAGCTGAGAAAGTGTCTTTGAAATGCCAGTGTGACATGTGACAGCTTCACCCTCCTCATTAAGTCAGGATGCCCCATCACGCCAAGACTCAGTGGGTGTCTAGGAGGAATATACAAAGACCAACTGCCAACTACCACATGTCATGTGACCCAGGAACAGGCAGGTAACAAATAGTCAGAGCAAGAAAATGAAGATTTTCTAAAAGTGACATTTTCAGAATTGTGATTTAAAATCTGACTTTACAATTAAAGGGGGGATTCAATTGCAGTTCCCCAAACACCAAACAAGAGATTCCTACTTGATATCAAACAAACGTTTCACTAATTAAATGGAATATGGTAACTCAATGTTTTCCTATTGGAGAGGTAGGCCTCACAAAGATGAACATGAATTTGAGACTTTTACACTACTAGAACATGTAAAAATGTAAAGTACATGACCAAAGTTTAAAGTATAATGCACCCTTTTCTATGGGCTGTTTAGGGCCTATGCTGGTATAATATGGATACTAAAAAGGAAGGTTTAGGCCTTGAAAAAGGTTTAATTTGTGAGGTTTAAATGGCAGTTTAAAATTACACATACAGGCTGCAATGGCAGGCCCGTGGCTTGCTTTAAAAGCTACTTAATTGGGTGCCACAATCAGTGCTGCAGGCCCAAAGTAGCATTTAATTTACAGGCCCTGGGTACATGTAGTACTACTTTACTAGGGGATTATAAGTTAATCAAACGTGCCATTCAGAAAGCCAATGCTACCATTTTCAAGGCAAGAGCACAAGCACTGAAGCACTGGCTAGCAGTGGAAAAGTGTGCAGAGTCTTAAAGCCAACCAAAACAAATTCAGAAAAACAGGTAGGGGGAAGGCAACAAGTTTGGGGTGACCATACACAGAGGGCCAGATCTAAACCCCTTGATTTGTAATAGGTGACTGAACGATCCAACTCTAGTAATATGACACCAAAGGTTAGCAGAGAAATCAAACACACACTTGGGGTCTGCGTCCGATGTCGTTCTGAAAGGCTCCGGTTAGGTTTTGCGTTTGTCGAATCTGATTTGGAACCCGTGTTTCCCTTTTGAATAATACAGTTTTTCCAATAACTAATTACAATGTTCGGGAACCATTCTAGCAGAGAGAAATGGTTCCGAAAGGCATCCAAACAGCCCGAGTCTTTCAGAGCCGAATCGTACAGCTCTATAGACCAATTGGTGAGAGAGCGATTACGATGACCAATTTGGACTGCCGTTCCGGTTTCTCCGGAACAAATTGGCTGCCGGAACCTGTCTTTAGGGGTCCGTAGCAGGCCACCCTTCACCCGGGGGTCCGTGGGGGTACCCAAGGGACTCCCCTTTCCAACCATGCATAGTGTGGCAGGAACCATAGGGTGCCTGCCACATGGTTCAAGGTTTTCTCCAGCCGCCCCTTTCTTCAATGGGAGCCTGTGTTCTCGTTCGGAACACTGGCTCCAATTGATGTCAACAAGAGTCTGACATAATCATATCCTGAAGCATAGAAACATCCAAAACACTTGGTCGGACTCACCCAATCCAAGTCGTCCAGAAAGCTTTCTAGGACCGATTCGATATGAATGCTTTCCAAACGACATCGTAATCGGCGCCTTAGAGTTAGCTTTGGGAGGTTACCAACACACACAGTTGTGAGATGCAGGGGTTTGGTGTATGCCTTGTGAGAGCAGAAAGAATATTATATGGGGTGGTTGATAATATCCTCTGACAAACACTCACATATTCTTCTATGATTCTGTTTGATATTTTGCTCATTTAACCTGTATTGTCCATATAAATCAAATAAACTTTAAAACATAAAACAAGTCATGCCAAATAATTTAACGGCCAGTTGAAAAATGTAACATGCCTCTTATTCAAAGATTGCAATTTACATATAATAAGTCTTTTCTTAATTGCATAAAAAATAAAGCGACTGCCTTGTATTACAAAATGCACATTTACACGAGGCAATCATCAGAGGCACCATTTTAATTCAGACATTGTTTTCGGTCAGAAATTACTGTATACAGAGTATTGAGTTTATTTACATTCATATTACAGTAATTCATAAACTTTCACGTTCCATAAAATCAATAGTTAACAAATTACACAGAATTAATTGCCTTTGGGTACAACCTATTTAAACAAATAGCAGCAATTATAGTACACCTCCACTAGCGTCCAACTCCACTTTAGTTTTTGGGTTAGATGTCCTATGATCAACTGCCAAGCCTTGGTATTAATATAGATGGAAGAACAGTAAACCCCAATCAACTAACCTGTAGAGAATAGAGTTTTTATAGCAGCAGTAAGAAGCCTTAGGCCTACATCCCTCAAGACTGGCAATGACCAGTTTCTCCAAACTCAGCCATAATCTGGGAACATAACATGTGATGCAGATTCCCGTTTGTAATCACAGCTTGGGCAAATGGCTTTGCCTTCAGAATGTCCACTCCCTTTCCAATTCATTGTGTAGATTGCTACTTCATCATGTCCTGTCAAAATTCCAAATGGAGAATACAGAAAAAAGCATTGATATAAAGAGAGTAAAATTCACACCCTAATGAAAGGCCTTCACTTCAGTGTACCTAGTGCCATCGTAAAACGAGACATCTGATCATTTGATTTTTTCATCTAGCCAACTACAGTAAGCTTTCTTTTTAACTCTTTGGTAGGTGTAGGGATGTTTTCCAGAATTTACAGATGCGGCAAGTATTGTTACTATAAAACCGGTCCTGCATTTTCAAGGGTAAGGTTTCTCTTACATTACTCTGTACATTGTTCCTGCTGGGTTTCTCCAAAGTTGTATTTATATCACGAGTGGCCTAAGGCCCTTGTTCCCTCCATTGCATTTTACTCCCAAACATTAATACGATGGTGTCCCTTTGAAAGGATTGTCTGTCTCTTATGAACCATGAACAGCACAACCTCTACCAACTTAATTGAGAGTTACACTTGTTATGTATACTCCTTGTTATCTAACTCCAAACCAAAGGGTATTAGAGTACTTACTTTTTTCTGAGCTTTATGTATGCTCTGTGTTATAGGTCACTTCATATTGATGATCAAAATGTATAAAGGTAAATGTATTTAAGGCAAACTGGGGACAGTGGTGATTTGCAGATGATTACACAGCAGGATCAAAAGGGTGAAAATGGTTTTAGAGGCAGTGGTACCTTAAGTATCTGATGGCCCTGCAAGACATACTTTGTGGTCCCTTTATGGAATAAATGTGAATGTTTTTACTCATTAACTGATAATTCAAGCCTGCATTGGCACCACACAATACTACATTCTATGTTAAACTTCACAGGGTCACAACAAACTGTGAAACATGTCTTGCCTGGTGTTAAACCTGACAGTGCACATAGTACACAGCGTTAGTAGGACATGTGTTTTCAGGTTTTGCATGTCCTAGTAGTGAAAACTCCCTAATTCGTTTTTCAGTACTGTGAGCCCTACCTTGCCTATTAGATAACATTGGGTTATCTTTTGACATTTACTAATTGCTAACTGTTGATTGAGCACAGGCAGAAATATTATCTGTTGTCTCAAATGAATTGATTGAAACTCCTCTTTAATGGTAAATTCAGATTTTAAGTCACCATTCTGAAATTGTCCCTTCTAGAAAATTTGCCTTTTTTTGTTCTAACCATTTGGTGCCTACATCCTCTGTCCTGTGTAATATGACTGTGAATAGTTTTCAGTTGGCCTTTGTGTATTCCTCCCAGACAGTGAGACCAAAGAGGACAGGGTGTTGGCAGGATGTGCCATCCTACCAGGATTGGTGGGGCAGAGCTGTTCCCCACTTCACTTACATTTCAAAGGGCTGCCTCCAGCACATTCACAAGCAAACTTAACACCAGACGTTTTTTCATCCTAGACCACTTGGACCTTGTGTAAGGGAAGGAAGAATATTTCCAGTTGAGGGAAAGCCTTAAAGTTTCTCCCACTTCAGAGGATGACAACAGGAATAAATATTGGACCCTTCAGTACACAGTACCCCCAGAAGGACAGCCTTGTTCCTCAGAGGTCTGCCGTGCTGCTTGAGGCCTACTTTATACCTCAGAGGACTGCTCTGCTGCATGAAACTTGCCTTTTATCTTCAGAAAATGGCCTTGCTGCTTAAGGCTTGCTCTGCTGCTTGATCCCAGGACTACCACAATGACTCTAAGGGCTAGTTGGCTGGCCTCCTTTGTTAGCTGCAGGGACGTAACAAGCTCCAGAGACCGTGAACCTTGCAACTGGCATCTGCCTGGAGTGTCAAGTCAAGAAATACTTTATTCGGTTCAATTTTCAAAACCATAAAAGTACAAGACACACATAAAAAATGGTCCAGGGATCACAATACATCATTAAAAAAAGTTACATTTAACAGTAAAAAAGAGGCAAGCATTGATAAATACATTACAGAATAAAAAACCAGATTCAGTTATACAATAGGCAATATTAGTAATGGGTATTTTACATCCAATTAATTTTTTTACCCAGTCTCACTGCAATGGTGAAAAATTTGGCCACGTTATAAATTTCCCAGATATCAGTTAACATCTGAAGATATAATAAAGCTGGTTTAACCTGCCTAAACCCTCTCCCCTTTAACAGGGGGATAATGAATGTTTTCCTAATGTCTTTAAAGTGGGTACAAAAGAACAGGTAATGGGCAGTGTCCATAATTGAGTAGCCATCACAATTACATATGCCAAGTTCTGTGTCCCTGGTCCAGCCAGGGCGGCCGGAAATTAACAAATGGACTTTGTTCAATCGGAACTTGGTAAGAAGGTACCTGTGGTTTGGATTGTTAACGACCTTCAAATAAAGTTCTGGTTCATGGTCTGAAGAGACAAGCAATTGATGAGACCTAACAGAGGGTTTGATCAGCTCCCTGTTTTCTCTGTCCATTCCACTATACAACAAAAAAGTTTTTTTGGCCCACTTCAAATCAGCCTTCATAAGGGCAGAAGGATTGTGGAACAATTCAGGCCTTCCCAGCTTAACACACAATTGTTCAACATATTTCAGCCAGGGGATCTTGTTCCAATGATCTAATTTTAGGCAGTCCTTCAGGATTTCATGGTTAACTTCAAGCTCTGGATTGAGCCACACAGATATCCATTTCAGAAGAGGAGCCATAGAAACTCGATCTTCCAAAAAATCCACCCCACATTCCTGGTGTACAATGAAACTTGCAGTGGATTTTGGCAAGGAAAGAATGGATTTTAAAAAGTAATCTTCGATCACTTGGAGAAATGTAACAGGCCTAAAGCCCCACAGGTCTGCGCCATACATAGCGATGGCTATACATTTAGCAGCATACACTTTTAAGACTGCCTCTATGGGCTTCACCCCAAGTTTGCGTGAGAAACCGAGGACTGCAGATATGGAACGTGCCAAAACCTTTTTTTCTCCAGCATTTGGGGATGCCATGTAGAACAATCGTCAAACACTACGCCCAGATAAGGGAATCTGGAAACTCTTGATAAATTGTGGCCATTACAGTGTAAAGTCATGACATTTTTTGGGGCCTTAGCATGGTGGCCTAACACCATTACATGGGATTTGCCAAAATTGATACTTAAATCCAGTTTTATCATAAAATTATAAAAAGAGTTCAACAGGCTTTGCAGACCCACTGCAGTTCTAGCAATAAGAGCAGCATCGTCTGCATACAGTAATGCAGGCAATGTGTATTTCCCTGCCCTGGGTATGTCTTTGCATGCTGTGCCCAGTATTCTACCCAGATCGTTAATATATAGTGTGAAGAGCAGGGGAGCAAGAATGCAGCCCTGCCTTACGCCGTTGGTGATACTAATTTTCCCTGTGCAGTTCCCTTTTCTGTCATAACGGACAGTAGCGGTAAGGTCCTTATGAAGGTCAGCTAGGAAATACACAATATTTGGGTCAATACCTATATTAAGAAGCTGGCCCCACAACTTGGATCTGTTAACTCGGTCAAATGCCGAGGACAGATCCATGAAGGCGATGTACAGGGATCCATGCTTTACTTTAGTGTATTTTCCTATCAGCAATTGTAGATTTAAACTCTGATCAATGGTGCTCCTTCCCTTTCTAAAACCATACTGAAGGGGGGAGAGGGTGTTAGTCTCCTCTAACCATTCAGTGAGTTTGCTGAGAACCACTCTCCCTATGAACTTGACCGCAGAGTCAATTAAGGATATAGGGCGATAGTTTCCGGGTTCCCCCCTATCTCCTTTTTTAAAAATAGGTACAATTACTGATTGGGGCCATGATTCAGGGATACCAGCTTTAAAGATGCTGTTGAAAACTCTAGCTAAAATTTTGGACCAGAATAAAATATCCACTTTAAAAATATCGGCGGGAACCCCTTCCGGCCCGGGAGCTTTATTACTAGTCATTTTTTCGATGGCTAAGGCCACCTCTTCCTCATCCACCGTTAGACTATAAGGGAGTTGGTATAATCTGGTCGTGTCCTCAGCCCCAGGGGTTTCCTGTTCATAGACAGATTTAAAGTGCAAGTGCCATTTGTCTTTTTGGATACCACAATCCAGTTCATTATTGCATGAGTCCAAGAAGAATGGTTGGTTGACCACGGCCCAGAATTTGGCGCTACTTTTCAGAACGTCAGTTGAGGTCAGGTCGGCCCAAGCATCCTCTCTAATCTCACGTCGCCTTTTCTCAATGGTGGTCTTGTATGCTTTCCTGAGGGTAGCCACGAGCTTTCTGTCTACTGGTTTGGATTTTAAAGCTACTTTTAACTTATGGTTGGCAGCAGAACATTTATTATCAAACCAGCCTCCCTTTTCTTGAGTTTTCCTTTTACACTGTCGTGTCAGGTGGGACACAATGTCGGCGCAGACCCTGTTGTACGCCTCTAACACCTCCATGTCCCCCACCTGATCATTCAAGCAGAGTTTAAAGGCCTCCTGGCTACTTATACACAGATTACCAAAAAAGTCCTCAGGAATTATTTTACACCATTTGATTCGGCGGGCCTGGTCAGTTGGTCGTAAATCACTTTTATCTACTAGACTCATGCTACTTTCCTTAATATCAAATACATTCTTAATTTTTAGTACAACCAGATTGTGGTCACTAAAATGGGACCTTACAACAGTATAACAAGTAATATGACTACCATAGCTACTGCTCAAAAAGATATAATCAATGGTGGACCCACAGCCATGACCCGTAAAGGTTGGAATACCCTCATCCCCCCCGAGTGGCAACATTAATCCGTTTTCAGCTAGCAGGGATTCTAAAAATGTTCCCTGCTCTGAATGTTCAAAATGAATGTTCTCTTCTTCTGGGGGGCCAAATAGAACATTGGGGGGACATTTTTCCTGGCAGCCATGGACATTAAAATCTCCCAGTAGAATAACAATACAATCAGGCTCCATGGACTCCTGGAAGTTGACTAAGAAAGAGTTTAACCTCAGCAGGTTGTCAACTGGGTGTTCTCTATCAAAGGGGTTGTAGAAGTTCACTAACAGTACAGCATTAAAGCCCCTATGTGTGATTAAAACCACAAGACAATAGGGGCTACCAGTAGGAATTTCTTTATAGGTGCCTGAGATTTTTGCAGAGATCAAAGTAACCAGACCACCTCTGGCCCGCCCATGCTTTGAATTAACAGCTGGGAGAAAGAAGGTGGTATAGCCGTCCACTGTGAGCAAATTTTTGGTCGCCCACGTTTCATGCATGGCAATTATGTCCATAGTGCCTATGAGGTCTCTCCCATGAGGGTCATCAATTTTATTCCTAAGGCCCGCAATGTTCCATGTGGCCAGTGCGATCCCCCGCCAGCCCCTTTCAATCCCCTCAGTCACACACGGAGTTGTCCCTCCCTCAGTACCCTGACCTATAGTTAACGTTGGCTCATTGCTAAGCTCAGGGTTTAATTCTTGTGTAGGCTGGCTGCTCTGTGGAGAAGTGTATGGGGCATTTGGCAGTTGTTTGGTGGAGGAACCCAATGTTTGTCAATCTACCCAATCCATAAATGACGGGTAGTCATAATGATTGAATGTTGGGACATTGAAGTAATTTTCTTGCCCGTTCACATATTGATAATCATAATGTGGATGGTTATTTGGGGGCCCTGCGGCAAACCCACCCTGGAAAGGTCTAGCCCGTTTTCTCCTGACCACGTTCCACCCGTCCTCACCACCCTCCTCCCACCCACGGGGTTGAGCCTCCCATGGGGGATTGTACTTCTGTCTGTTTTTATATTCCTGGGGGCCCTTTAACCAACTCCATCTTCTATCGGGTTGATTCCCCTGGGCATAGAAGTAGGAGAGAGGCCTGGCGGTGACCGTGCTCGCCTAATAGCGCGGTATGCCGGCACAGATGTGATTTACTACCTGCGGGTTCTCAAAGGTGACCACAACGCAGTCACCTTGTAGGTTTTTCCTGTTGCCTCCAACCCAAGGAGTTCTCTCCACCATTAAGATGTTACTGGGCATGCCGGGCGGTAGTGGGTGGTTTTTGGACAGCCAGTGACATACCTTATTTTTTAGGGTTTGGTAGGACTCTGATTCAGTTGGTGCAAGTTCAGTAACCCCGGTCAAGATCACAACGTAGGAGCATGCGTCCGGGGCAAGGTGGATGCTTCTCCGTTGTTCTCTCTTTTCTTTTGGGGCCTGATCTAGTTTAGGAGTCAGGGGTGTGGGGTCTTTAAACTTGACCTGGGGGGTTGCCTTAGATTTAACGGGATTCGGTGTCTGAATTGAGTCAGGTGTTTTTGAAGTAGTGCCTCCTGAAATGGTGGTATTAGTGGAATTGCTGGGCACATTTCTTTTGGTGGTAGAGATGTTTTTATCAGCTATAGAGGGCTTATTCGTGACCTTCTTAGCGGGGGGTATCTTGTTATCCAAACTGAAACTGGGGGCACTTATGTCTTAATGGATGTTTTTTAAGATGGTTTCTAAGCAACGTAGCCTAACCTCAATGGGTTCAAGGAGGATTTTTAACATTTCAAAGATGTTGTTATTTACCATGTCTAAGCTGTTCCTATCCTTGTTGCTTCTGACATTATTAACTACTTCACCACTTAAATCCAAAATTTCCTCTAAACTACTGCTAAGACAGTGTCGTCTGGTAAGCTTAGGGGTAAGCCCACATTGGCTTGGTGAGCTCCATCCGTATCGACAGTGTGAGCAACCAGAATGCTGTTTGAGTCTAGAGGCGCCGGATCTAGGGTAGTTTGATCTAAGTTCTGAATAGTCTGTGCTTTTTTCTTTTTACGTGTAACAGGTTTGGTCTTTTGTTTAGGAATTGCCCCCTCTTTCATGCCCCTTTGATGTACATTAACCATAGAAGCATTTTCAGACTCAATTGATAAACCGCTCCCTACTAACAAAGCGAGATTGGGTGTTGCCTCCAATCCTTCTTAAGAGCTGAAATCATCATGGCCCCCCTCATTATGTACAATAGCTAAAGTATTTGGGCCTGTTGCCACATGTGGGGTGCAGGCTTGAGCTATGAGGCCTAAGGAAGATCTCTTGGCCATTGCCAAATCTTGAGACACCCTTCTGTCCATTAAGATAATCCCTTCGTCTATTAGGGCATGAGTCCGAACAATAAAATCATCAAGGGTACCAGTCAGTTTTTTGGCTCCAGCAGCTGCCATGCGTCTAGTCTCTCGATAGTTCATCACAGAACCCAGAAATAAGAAGGCAGTGCGAGGTTGCAGGAATTACGTATAGACAATCACAAAGGTCAATCTGTAATATTAGTCCCAGTAATGGTAAAAAGAACAATGGGCAAACTTACAGTTATTTGAAGGTCCGTGGGCCCAGGGGCTGGGAATCAACTGATAGAGTGTATGGCCCAGGCCAGGCTCCTCAGGCCTCTGAGGGCCACAGAGGGCCCGCCCTTTGCCCGGGCTTCGCCCCGGGCTTCCCGCTCGCGTCCCGCGACGCGGGGGTTCTCGGAGCTTTATGGCTCTGTTGGCGCTTTCTGGGCGCGACCCGCGCCACTCTGCACGCGCCGCCGCGAGGCCTGCCGGGAGTTGTAGTCTCCCGGAGCGGCGGCGCGGAGTCCGATGCCCTTTGACTCTTGGCGGTGGCGGCGGTGAATCCAGTGGCCTTCTCTGCCCTCGTGTGACTCTCGGTGGTGGCGGCGGTAGTCTAATGTTTCCCCCGCTCTGCCGGGGTTCTCTGAGCTTTATGGCTCTGTTGGCGCTCTCTGGGCGCGACCCGCGTCACTCTGCATGCGCCGCCGCGAGGCCTGCCAAGAGTTGTAGTCTCCCGGAGCGGCGGCGCGGAGTCCGATGCCCTTTGACTCTTGGCGGTGGCGGCGGTGAATCCAGTGGCCTTCTCTGCCCTCGTGTGACTCTCGGCGGTGGCGGCGGTAGTCTAATGTTTCCCCCGCTCTGCCGGGGTTCTCGGAGCTTTGTGGCTCTGTTGGCGCTCTCTGGGCGCGACCCGCGTCACTCTGCACGCGCCGCCGCCAGGCCTGCCGGGAGTTGTAGTCTCCCGGAGCGGCGGCGCAGAGTCCGATGCCCTTTGACTCTTGGCGGTGGCGGCGGTGAATCCAGTGGCCTTTTCTGCCCTCGTGTGACTCTCGGCGGTGGCGGCGGTAGTCTAATGTTTCCCCTGGAGTGTGTTCTGACACCCAAATGGTACCCAACCAGTCCTAAATCTTTGGACCTTTGGAACTGGTTTTAAAGGAGCACCAAAATCTGAAACTTAAGACTAATCAAACTTTTCACCAAAAAAGGCCTGAGAACTGATAGGAGACCAGGACCTACCTGCTCACCGCCCCACCTGAGGTGCATCAGTGGTTGGCATGACTTCGCAGTAGCTACCAATACCTTCTTCACCAAAGCAGCAAATGTTCAGTGAGACCTCTCAGAAAGGGTGTCCGGCCTCTTGATGCTCTTGTCAGCTACAGCCTACAGATTCATTCCACTGGAGATTTCGGACTTCCTAAAAAGTGACAGAGTCGGAACTTAGAAATCGTCTCTGCAATTTCTTCCAGCATCACCCCAACAATGATTCTTCCTCCTCAGACACTGATGTTTGACTTGTCCTGCTGAACTTTACCTTCTTCAGAACTTTTCTTTAAAATTTCTTTTAAGTCCGAAAGGTAATGCCTAGATTTCACCAGCTAAATACTAGCGGTTGGCGGTTTGATCTTTTAGGTGTTATTTGTCACTTTAAACTGTAAAACCTCATAACCCTGGTTCTACTGATTGGATTTAATTCATTTTTGATGCCATTTTATTTATTAAAGTTCACTCTATCTTTATAAATTGGTGTGACATTTTTCTTATGCTGTGTTTTTACTTTATTTCTGTTTGTGTGCTTCATAAATACTTAGCACAGAGCCTGTAGGTTAAGCCTGACTGCTTTTATGCCAAGCTACCAAATGGTTAAGCACAGGTTAATTATGTGACTTTTGTGATTCATCCTGACAAGTATTGTAGTTCTTGCTTGAGGAGGGTTTAACCCAGTGGCGGTGAGTCCATTAGGGCGCTTGGGCGTTGACTCACAAAGAGTCAGTTGCAAACAGTCAGGACGCTCTGAAGGGGGTGGGGCAGCAGGGTTTGACTGACAAGTTCATGCATTGCAAGCAAGGCTTGCTTGAAATGCATATTGTCTTAGCAAGGGTGGTCTAGCGCAGCAGCAAGACCGAGAGTGCATGTTCGGTTTTGGGCTGGTAATTTTCCGACCAGCCCAAACATGCACACTAGCCTGCACATTAGGAGAGCGAGGGTTGCTTCATGTTGCAGCCCCTGGTCCAATGAGCGGGGAGTATCCCTGCTCAAGTCAATCCTGGCACTGCTGGAGCAGCGTCTGGATTGGCTGAGAGGCACGCACGTTTGCCTGGCCTCTCCCGCTCTCCGGTTCAGTCCTGAGGCATTGGGTGCACCTCAGCATCCACGGCTCAATCCACTGAGCTGCATTCACTGGCGAGTCAAAAATGTTTCATAAATTATTGCCATTAATTTCAACTAAATAAAGTTTGGTGCAGCACGCACCTCCCTCTGGGTGCAATGTCTCATTAGGTGCAACACTTAAGGGGTCTCTTTTTGGCGGGGCCCGATTGCGAGCCAGAGTTAGGGTTGGTTCCAGGGCCTACAGGCAGGGCCGGACTGGGGACTAAAACCAGCCCTGGCAAAGTGCTTGCCCCCCCTTCCCCGCAGAGGGTTGGGGGGTGCCATCGAGCTCTTTGCCAGGGCCGGTTTTCTGCCGTTTTTTTTACAGGGAAGATTTTGCAGCTATGCTGCAAAAACGGCCCTGTAACAAAAAACGGCCCCCAGGGGCCCAAAATCGGCCCCCACACGTGCGGCGCACCGGGGGATTGCCCGGTGCCCGCTACGGCCTTTCCGGGCCTGCCTACGGGGAAGGGACGTGTTGATGTGCGGAGAGGTTTTCAGTCTTTGACCGGATTAGTGTGCCAAGTGGCCAACTTAAATGCGTTCCTTCTTTCATTGCGGCTAAAATGTAAGATTTTTAACCATTAACCCTGAGTCTTCACGCATGTGTCCTAGCTTGGAATCGCAGGCTGGCTTTCGGACTGTTGTAAAATAATGTAGCGTTGTTTACCATGATTGGCAGAGACTTTAATTTTAAGTACAAACCCAGCTGGAATTCGAAGCGGTGGAGTCGCCTGAATATGTAGAGTGGATTTTCTTGCTGAAGTCATTTATCCTGTAAATAGCTCTCGGTGCCCGTGGAAGTATGTTGCCAGTGGCAAGCTTCTTTTAAACAGAACAGCGAGCTTTTTATCTGCACAGCCGAACCGTCCGGACCACCTTTTTCATATAGTGCATTATTTTTTATTTTTGAATACAACTAAAATCCAGCACGTTTTATGCCTATTAAGTTATGGGTTTTTTTACTAAAAGAATCTTGCATTTCAGATGTCGTTTTATGCCACTGTTGACCTGCTTGTGATCTGTCTTTCACTGTGTGTCACTGACAGCCATGTTTCAAAGGTGATTGTGTCTATAGCAGGTAAAGGGGGCGGAGGGCTTTGAAAGAAAGGAGGAGTATTCCTCAGAGCACATTTTGAGGAACACTCCTGCGCCTTTTGCTGAGATGAAAACTTCTTCTCAGGGAGTGTTTGCTTAGCTGCTTCTGTTTACATACTCTTCTTCTTTATGGCGCCCATATATTCATAAATTAATGTGTGTTGCTGACATTGGGGCAGATTTATGAGGCCGTTGCGCCTCTTTGCGCCACAATTGCGTCACTTTATTTGACGCAACTGTGGCGCAAACAATGCGCCCTATTTACAACGTGACACATCTAAGAGATGCGTCACGGTGTAAAGCACTGCGCCATAAGGAGGCGTTCCTACGCGGGGGGGGGGGCGTTCCTGCGCAGGAACGCGTCCTGAAAGTGGCTGAGTGAAATCTATGAGATTTCACTCAGTCACTTTCAGGGCAATGCTGCGTCAAAACCCTGCGCCTGCTTGAAGCAGGCATAGGTCTTGACGCAGCATTGTGCAGATGGTGTACCCCTGAGCCTTGCTGGAGCTGCGTCGAGCTTGCGACGCAACTCCAGCAATGCGCCACATTTCCGGCACAGATGCGTCACGCATCTGTGCCGTTTTTGCACCATGGTGCGCCGCATTATAAATGCGGCGCACCATGGGTGGGGGAGCTGTGGCGCACTGTGGCGCACGTTAACTGGCGCATCCCTGGGGATGCGCCAGTTAACATAAATCTGCCCCATTATCCCTTGGGCTACTGCTGAGGAGACATTTCACACCTTTCCAAGGATAAGTGCTCAGAGTATTAGTCAGAAGTGTTCTTCAGGGCACTATCATGTCATGGATATGCAGCCCCAATAGTCTTCACACCACATTTCATTATCATACGAAATCTCTTTATTGATGTCATTCAAGGTTGCTTCATTATCTCAGATTTGCTCCTAAATCCACCATTTGCCCAAACTTTTTTCTAAATTTTCTCTGGCAAAGAAAGCTCCGAACCTTCCTTATGGTAGTCGGGCTTGTTCCCTACACTTGCTCGCCACCAGCCACTCACCCAGCCCTTTTACACCTTACCACTTTCAAATGTCACCAGCCGCCAGTGGTTTAAGCCCTCAACTAAGAACCCAATTTCCCACACCTGAACACTGGGTAGAGTCAGATATGGAGGAAGGTAGCATGGGATAGAGGTTTAGATAGAGAAGTAGAATAGACCAAAGTCAAATAAAGAGAAAGTATATTTTCCCAGAGGGGCCCTAGTAAGGTGGGGGGCCTGGACATTTGCACACTTTACCTATGCCTTAAAATGCCTCTTGTTAGAGGTTCGCTGCCTGTTTCTGTAGTAAATAACTGAACTACCAAGGAAAGTGTGTTCTGGGCTAAATTAATGTCAACTAAATTGTAGCTTACCAGATATCCAGATGCATTTGTTTACTGTATCCAGACATATGTGTACAATGAGCTTAGACCCCAGAAAGGACGCATTACACTGCAAGTACCCTCATAATTTAGGAGTCTTAATAAAGATATTTAGCAAACTTTCAGCCTCGATCCCCGAGCCGTGGCAGATTATGATGCCCCTATAGTAGAGCTGCTGAGAGCTGCTGAGGTCATGGCACGGCTTGAATAGCCCGCTGGCTTCAAAAGCACCAAGGGAATTTTCTGGAAAGGCGTTTCCTTGATTTATGTCTAAACGCATTTTTCTCCTTCCCTTCTAAAAGAAGAGCAGATGGAGCAGAGCGGAACTCAAAGTAAGTGAAAAAAAGAGCTCTTGTCGTAATATCTAACCCGGGGAGTGTTTGCAGGTAATGGATATTATAAAACTAGTTGATTCTTTCTTTTCTTTTTCCATTCACTTGCCTAGCATAGCGATACTGTAAAATGTTAAACTCATCCCTCCCACAGAGACCATAAGACAATTTCGAGCACTTAGTGGGCCATAAAAATGTAAGATGAGAATCTTGCGCATCACCACCTGCAATGGCCATGGTATAGGCCATTGAAACCAGTGGAACAGAAGTGAGTTTTTAGTACCAGTGTTTTGTCTTCTCTCTTCTACCTTATGTGACACAGAAAAACACATTTGTTTCAAGTGTTTTACAGGAGGTGGCATGCAAAAACTCACAGCACTGGCTGTCTAGAATTCCTATTAAAACTACTAATAAAATTAATACCGGAATCATTATTGGAAGCAGCATTTTCAACAAAGAGGCCTTTTGTTAGTCCTGGCAGTCTTAGGGGGGTCTTCTCCCAAATATTTTGCCTTCCTCCTTCCTTTCTTGCTAATCTAATTTTTGTTTGCCTCAGGGCTCTTTGCACTTTACCACTGCTAACCAGTGCTAAAGTGTGTGTGGTCTTTCTTTTAAACATGGTAAAATTGTCCTACACCTAATTGGCACGTTTAATTTACCTGTAAGTGCATAGCAAAGTGGGACTACATGTAATCAGGGCCTGTAAATTAAATGCTACTAGCTCGCCTGCAGCACTTATTGTGCCACCTACTAAAGTAGCTCTATTAAATATTTCTCAGGCCTGCAATTGCAGCTTGTGTGTGCAGTTTTATACTGCCGTTTTGACCTGGCAAAATAAACCTTTGGCCAGTCCTAAATTTTCATTTTTAATACACATTAATCACTCATAGGGTATGCCGTACACAACCCAGAGAGCAGAGTGCGGTGTATTTAAAAAGCTGGACATGCACTTTTAAATTTACATGTCCTGGTAGTGAAAAACTTCTAAATGTGTTTTTCACTACTGTGAGCCCTACCTCTCCCATAGGTTAACTTGGAGTTATCTTAGTACATTCAATACGTGCTAACTTTTCATTGGGAACAGGTAAACCTTTCACATTTGGTAACTGCAAAATTCTAATTAAAAATCCTCTTTAATGGTAAAGTCGGACTTTAAGTTATAATTTCGAAAATGCAACTTTTAGAATGTTGGAATTTTCCTGCCCTAACCATTTGGTGCCTGCTGCCTGTTCCTGGGTCACATAACTGGGTATAGTTGTCAGTTGGAATTTGTTTATTCTTCCAGACAGCCACACAATAGAGGGATTAGATGTGCCCAGATGAGCCCTCAACTAGAAGGATGAGGGGGCTGAGCTGGGCACAGCACCACTTGAATAGGCTGTGCCCTGCCTTCACACAAATGACTTGTTACCACTGGATTGTTCATGCAGACAGCTTGGCCCCAGGGCAGAGGAGCCAGGAAACATCAAAGGGAATTCTCTGGAATCTACTTCTACTTCAAAGCTGGCGCCAGATACAAATATCTCTTAGATCTGTGGATACTACAGAAAAAGGACTTCTGTGCTGGTTTGCTCTCCAGAAGTACTGCTACTCTGCTGTTCTACTACTCTGTTGCCTCTTGCCTTGCTTTCTGAAAATGAACACTGTACCTGCATCCTTAATCCCAGGCTGAAGTGATTACAAGGGTTACCAAACTGACCTCCTGTTTGAGCTACAGGGACACAGCAAGGTTTGGAGGCTCCCTGCAACTGCCCAGCTGACCTGCTGCCTGGACCTGCAACTGAAACTGCAACTAGGCCTGCCTGAACCCTGCTGGCTAATGCTGGTGTGAGTTCCTGACCTCCAAGAGGTGACCCTCAGGTCCTGGACCCTTGGGCTCGCCTCAGTTGAGCTTCTCACCATTGAAAAGGAGAAATACTGAGATTTTGGTCTCTTTGCAAACACAAACAGCAAGTTCATGCCAAACTCT
Source organism: Lissotriton vulgaris (assembly GCF_964263255.1). Lineage (NCBI taxonomy): Eukaryota > Metazoa > Chordata > Amphibia > Caudata > Salamandridae > Lissotriton > Lissotriton vulgaris. The sequence continues at coordinate 1,183,247,702 of NC_141695.1, read as the reverse complement.
TGCTGCCCCCCAACAGAAGTTCCGGCAAACCTGTCTTTTCCCGTCACAGTGATTGGCAGCGCAAGATCTTCACTTCGTGCACCAGCATCAACAGCTAGCAGTGACTGCCAATGCGAAGCTCCAGCAACAACCGACTGCAACACCTGACAGGATCTTCAAGCTACATCGACAACCAACCGCAATTCTCTCTCTGCTCCTCATGATCCCTTCGACCGCAAACTGAACTCTTTGCACTGAACTTTTTAAGGTATTTCTTTCAGCAGGACTAACCTGGTCCCTGTATCCAGCATGCGGTCAATCATGGTCAGCTGGAACTAATTACTTTAACCAGGTCTCTCACGACCAGATAGATACAAGTAGCACTTTGTGTTTATAAGCGCTTAATTTATCTGAAATAATTGCCCATTTCCAGGACCACTCACTGCAACAACCGACTGCAACACACAACAGGATCTTCAAGCTACATCAATGACCATCCGCAATGCTCTCTCTGCTCATGATCCCTTCCACCACAATTTGAACTCTTTGCACTGAACTTTTTAAAGGTAACTCTTTCAACAGGACTAACCTGGTCCCTGTATCCAGTATGCAGTCCATCATGGTCAGCTGGAACTCATGACTTTTACCAGGTCTCTCACGACCTGATAGATACAAACAGCACTTTGTGCTTATAAGCACTTAAATTATCTGAAATGATTGCCCATCTCCAGTTCCACTCACTGTATTTTTGTCATTTTGTTACATTTTAATCTACTTTTCTAAATTGGGTGGGATTTTCCTTGTGTTTTGTTTCCACTTTATTACTGTTTGAAGTGCTGCATAAATGCTTTACACATTGCCTCTAAGTTAAGCCTGATTGCTTTTGTGAAGCTACAAGTGGGTTGAGCACAGGTTAATTTGGGGTTTGCCTGTGTTTCACCCTGACAGAGATTGTGGTTGCTGCATGAATAGGGTTCCACGCACTAAATCAGTACCCCCATTTCCAACAGCTCTGTTGCCTTGTTTCTAAATGGAATGCATGTCGTTATCTTAGAAAGCGAAGCCTACAAACTTGAAAATGTTCATAGAATTTAAGTAGTAGCAAAGAGGGAAAGTGAAAAAAATGTTTAGTATGCGCTAAAGAACCTGTACATGGTAAGAAACTGCAGTAGGCAAAAGGGTAATCCCCACAATCGGTTTCAGTACCAACATCAGTGCCTGCTTGGGGCCCAAAACAATAGGTGGAATTGAATAGGTGGATGTTCGTTCACTGTTTATCGATACTTATTTCTGGGTGAAATCGAACATGTCCGTCAGAGACTTCTTATTGATGACATCAGGATGAATAGCTGGGTCTTGTGGATCTTTCATTTACAAAGTAATTGAAGGCAGGTTTTATGATGATTTCTTCAGAGTTCTTCATTTGATAAGGATTATACTGGTTGAATCCTATTGGAGAAGGAGGCATGACATTTCTTAATTTAATGCAGTATACTTCATTTTTATTTACATAATACCATCAATGCCGCAGAATAATACTTAAAAAAAAATTTTTTAATGCCATCTTGTCAAGATTTTTTTTTTTAATCTGATTTGACATTCTGTCTTGTTTGAATCTCAATAAGGGGAGTTTCAAGTTAGATTTGGTTGGATGACTTCTACTAAAAGAAGGTCTCAGAGACGTTTGTCTGAAAGCTTACTTCAGTTGAAGGCATAGGCGTTAACTCAACTAGCTCTTCGTTCTTTGTTCAAGGTAAAGCAAGGCAGTTCATTCTTCCCTGAAATGGTTGCACAAGAAGCAGTGGCATAACGCAAAATGATGGGGCCCCCCTATAAAATGGGCTCAAAGAGTGCCACCTGAATGGTTAGTCCCCCCCCCCCCCCTACACTGCAGAGACCTGCTTGGCAAAGCATAGTGGCTTTCCCAAGCATTTAAAAATTCTTTATTTCATGCCTTTGCACTCATTTTTCAAAGCATGCAAAACTCTGAGGCCCTCCGCACCACGTGAGCTGCAGAGACCTCCATTATGCACCTGACAATAAGTTGCGTTCACCAGACAGGGACCAAAATATTCTAAAGTCTTGCATTAGCACATACGTAGTTGTTGAGCAACGCAATGCTACCGATCCATCTGCAGCAATTCATTTTCAGTCACTGAATGCCTTTGTGCCAAAAGATGACACCCAAGCAATGCCAAAAGATTTGTCACTGTGGCAAATTCCATGAAATACATGCAAAGTGGGTTTTTGGAGAAGTATCACCGCCAGAAGTCATTACATTCATCACAAACCTACTAAAGGCACAGAACTCTGCACGGCTGAGTACAAGTACAAATTGTGAGAGTGCAAATGGAAAGGATGGACAAACATTGCACAGCACAACATTGCCAACTGGCAGAAGAGAAGGACAACTTCCAGGAACATCTGCAGACACAGGCAACACCTCCTGCAAAGAGCCCACATGGTGACACAAGAATAAGGCATGAAAAAAATATATTTTAGATAGGTTGATGCTGTTTGACACATGGGAGAAATATATGAAAGAGAAATATTGTTTAAGCAATGCCCTAATTTGCTCATGCTCGAATACACATCAACCTCCTTTGAACCCACCAGGTTTCGTGGCACATCCAAAGTTAATTGCAATACTTTACATCTTTTGTCCCGTGTCATTTAGGCAACAAGTGCTCAAGTGACATGAGTGTCCTAAAGGTAAATCTTTGCTGCCATCATTTCACTCCCCCTTTTATACTGCTTTTGGCCGCCATAAGTGTGGCAGGGTATGCTCAGACGTGAGTCCCTTGCTCACTTTGCCACTGGATTCAAGCAAGCCAGGCTGAAGACGGCTGGAATGCCAGAAACCGGTCCTCGGAAGCTTGTTTCCGGTCCAGGGAAGACATGGCTTGGCAGTTCGGGCTGGACTGTTCCCATGAGGCACAGGGTCAGACTGATTTGCATATAGCCATGTCTGAACTGGGGTGGCAGAGTGGGCTAAAGAACGGTGATGGATTAAACCCAGATCTTTTGACTGGGTGTGAGTGTTTGATTGATTCACATGCTCCGTCCATCACCACCCCCTTTTGCACCCCCTTTTGTACCGCTTTTGGCCGCCATAAGTGTGGCAGGGTATGCTCAGACGTGAGTCCCTTGCTCACTTTGCCACTGGATTGAAGCAAGCCGGGCTGAAGACGGCTGGAATGCCAGAAACCGGTCCTCGGAAGCTTGTTTCCGGTCCAGGGAAGACATGGCTTGGCAGTTCGGGCTGGACTGTTCCCATGAGACACAGGGTCAGACTGATTCGCATATAGCCATGTCTGAACTGGGGTGGCAGAGTGGGCTAAAGAACGGTGATGGATTAAACCCAGATCTTTTGACTGGGTGTGAGTTTTTGATTGATTCAGATGCTCCGTCCATCACTACCCCCTTTTGTACATCATTTCCCTCGTAGCACAGCACCCACGATCATCCAAACCATCTCTAAATCTGCAGGAAGTGAACGCAGACATGCATATCATAGCCACCTTCCCCCATATCCTCTGTGCCATTGGTTTCACCCATACCACCTTGGTCCCTTCTTCTGATGTCAAACACTTTTTCAGGAACAAGAAGCACAACCACTTAATCAATGTGCAATTCCAAATCAGCACTAAATCTGCAGGAAGTGAACGCAGACTAAAAAACCCAATCCCAGTTTTACAAGGTCCAGCGATCCCAGTCCTGGATGGTATTGCCCAGTATAGATGTAAATAGGTTTGGAGGAGGTTTACATGGGGCACTGGTCCTCTCCATCCTCAAAAATGTAGCTGTGGCGAATGATATTGAGTGTGTCCCCCTCTTTCTTGTTTATGTTTGTATAAGCAAGGAGAAATCTCAGTTCCTTTATTTTTTTTAAAAGCTGCTTTTTATTCTTTTTTATACTTTTTTGGATATACTTTGTGAAGTCCAACACAATGGTTACATCCTTGTTTTTCAGAATATTCTTAAAATCACATTGCTAGAACTGCACCAGCCGACACGTGTTTCGCCCACAGTGGTCAGTTGGACCTGGGCTTTTTCAAGGTTCTATCGTAGTTCAGGCAGTTAGGTCCAGGGTCAATCCCTCAAGTTAGCGTCTCAACCATCTTTTGCGAAACTGCATTTCATCTAATGTCATGCAATAAGAGATTTTGTAGTCCTACATTGACATACGTATAGCACTCAGGAACTGTCTTTTTTGGTTAACTCCATACCATGGTTTAGAAGAGTCTGACACAGACATCAGCATTGAGTGTGTGGGTAACATTTGGAGCATATAGTTTGTGTGGAGCAGTATTTTGCGTGAAGTAGTAGTTCTTCTCTAATTGTAGTTTGTGGCATCTAAAGTACTGGTATGAACGTTGCTTGGCTTGTTGTATGTGTGAAATGTAACACAGACAAACTTATCCATCAGCACCTTGCAGTGTTGTGATTGGTGAGGGGAGCCTAGGTGCCTACCAATCACAATGCTGCATTGCAGCATTGTGATGGATGAGGGGAGCCTGGCTTCCTGTCCCACGACGAGAGCAGGAGCAAGGAGCAGTGACACAGCACCGGGACCTGCAGCAAGGTAAGTGTAATTTTTAAAATATATATATATTTTTTTTTCATTGCAGTTATCTCGTACCCATGCCCCCCGTGCCCTCCCCGCCCGCCACCCACGAGTCATGCTGGCTGTCACTGACTGATGTTAATGTGTGTTATCAGATGCTAACCCCTTCGCACACAATTACGTAGACATTCTTAGGTTTGTTGGTTGGATCTGCCATTTACCATCAATTGTGTTGTGGAAGTGCTAGTCATAAATAAATGTGGAGGGCACTGGTGTAAAATGAAATAATTGATGAATACTATTTTATATTATGAGAGAGAAGGGCAAGGCCATCTGCAAAGCCCAGGTTGTAGAACTGCATCCAAGGTGTCCACTAGATCTAATTTATTCTCCTTGCTGTTGATCTCTTTATAATTCAGTGTATGGCCAGTAAGAAGAGAAACTGTGAGAGCAAACAACCCTGGCGGACTCCAGTCCAAACTTGGAAGGCCTCTGTGAGTTGTCCTCCATGGACTATCTTGAAGGTCATTCCTTCAGAAGATTCCTGATGATTCTTATGAGTTTATCTGGTACACCATAGTGGCATAGGAGTTTCCAAAGGGTCTCTCTGTCGAATACCTTCTCATGGTTGATGAAATTGACATTGAGGGGGAAGTTCCATTCCATCAACTGTTCAATGATGATGCGCAGTGTTGCAATCTGGTCTGAAGAGGATCTATCTTTGCAGAACCCATCTTGCTGATTTCATAACCGAGCATCAACTTGTTCCTTCATTCTGTTCAGTTAAACACTTTGCCTGGGATTGATAGAAAATGTATCCCTCTTTAGTTTTGGGCAGTTACTCAGGTCACCATTTTTAGGGATCTTGATGTGATGATCCTCCTTCCAGTCTGAGGGCACCTTTTCCTCTTCCCAAATCCTTCCAATCACAGGGTAGAGCATGTCTACTGATTTTCAATGTCTGCCTTTAGTGCCTCTCCAGGAATATTGTCGGGTCCTGCTACCTTCCCATTTCTCAGATGTTTGGCGTCTTGCAGTATTTCTTCCTTGGTCTGCTGCAGTCAGTTAGCAAGTATTTGTCAGCTTGCTGTATGTCTGTTGGAGACTGTAGCATGGCCAGATTTAGTAGTTCTTCAAAGTGCTCCACCCATCTTCGTTGTTGGCCTCTCCTATATCCATCTGCAGATGCAAGAGTAGACCGACAAGGTGGCAGCCACATCAGCAAAACTTCACCTCAACAATCACAGGAGAAAAACTAAGATCTGAAGGCTATCACTGCTAGCAAAACTGCAGTTACTCTTGCAGGAAGAGCTTGAGGCCTTCACCTACCTAGGCAGTGTCATAGACTAGCAGGCCGGCACAGATGCTGACCTCAAAGCAAGAACTGGCAAAGCAAAGGATGCCTTAATTCAGCTAAAAAAGATCTGGAGCTCCAAAGACCTAATGCTGCAAACCAAGATCAAGCTTTTTAACACCAACGTAAAATCAGCCCTTATTTATGGAGCAAAAACTTGGAGGACAACAGTACAGGGACCACCATCAACAAAGTCCAGATCTTCAGCAATACCTGCCTGAGGAAAATCCGCCAAATCTGCTAGCCAAACACCATCAGCAACAACGACCTATGGCCGCAGACTTTCCAATTCCCTGCTCATGAAGAAATCATAAAAAGACGCTGGACTTGGATAGGCCCTCCGCAGGCCCTCATCAAGGATCACCCGGCAAGCCCTGATCGGGAACCCTCAAGTGAAAAGGAAAAGAGGAAGGCTAAGAAACACGTTGCGCTGGGCCTCGAGGCTGCCTTCTAAGATATAGGTTACACCTGGAGTCAGATTAAAAGAAAATCCCAGGGCAGGGGTGACTGGAGAGTCCTGGTCGATAGCCTATAATCCAGGAGGGGTATTAGTAATATGTAAGTAAATACAATTATTTAATAATACATACTTGTATGTAATTTAAAATGCAAATGTATTTTTTAAGTCTATATATATATTTTTAAAAATCAATATTTGTACCTGTTTTTGGACAATGTTTCCTTACATGATGTTTTTGACTCAATATTTTTGTATTTTCCATTCTAGGTATGGGAACACAGCATTGCGGTAAACGGTATTTTTGATACAATATTTTTGCCCACTATAACAACCAATAAAAAATGAAAATGAGTAATTTACCTGTGGTATGTTGCGTCTTTCATTTAAGACTATGTTAACAATGGAAGATAGAGTAAAATCTTTGTCTGGTTATTTTTTACTTAAGAAGAAATGTATCTGTGGGCAGTATTAAGATTCAATCTCAAAATGTGTAAATAAAATATGATTTTACTTACTGTTTGAGATTTAAGACGCAGTTTCTAGGTCACTATGAGCTGTGTTTTCTTTATTGCACGGTATTTTTTAATTTAATCGAACATGCACAGAAGCACTTTGGATGGAACTTTAGCCATCTCTCAGGCTTCTCAAAATATTTGGTCCAAAGCTCTTTCTGCATTTAAGTGTTTTTGTAGACAATGTGGATTGAAATTCTTTATTTTCATAGCCCTTTTCAAATGTTCCTATGTTTATAAAGGGCAAATGTACCCGTGAGCTGACAGTGGAAACGTCTGCCCCAGTCTTTCCTTGCACTCCTTGGGATTTAGGAGTTAATAGAGATGTCTTGACAGTCATATGTATTTCTTTTACTTCCTCTAATATTCCCTAAGAAGAGGCTTTGTTTCTTAATCTGTGAATTACGCCTGCGGGGAATGAGATTTTGATATCAATTTATGATCAATTTAATAACTTATCTCATTCATCTATTTTGGACCGTTGGTATCTGTCATTGAGTAAAAGACAACCCCCGCATAGTTTAGATAAACCCCATTAACTGACGCCACTCTGAAGAACCACTTACAACTGATGAAGTTTGAAAGTTTTATATAAAAGTTAAATTTGAATGCAAATACAATCCTCGCAGGATAAACCTCAAAGTATACAAAAGAATACAAAATCAATTCCAAAATCAGCAATTTAAAGCTTCGATGTGAAGTGGTTCCTTGGCGTCATCTAAAGAAAGAGAAAAGTATCACGTTAAATCTGTCCCTACTCTATACTAAGTGTCATCCCTACGTCGCAAGTTCCTAACCTAAAAAGGTGTCAGCAGTTTGACTCCCAAAGAAGTTCAAACTCTCTTAGCCTCTAAAGGTAACTTAAGTTTAAGAAGCAGTACCCTCTCTGCCTACCCATCTGCTCTCTAAGGGTCCTCGGCCTACTGCTCTCTTGCGCTCTGCTCTCTCTCAGCGCATCTGCTCAAGTCATCTACCCTTCGCCCTTCTCTCTGAGCTCCCTCTGAGCAATTCGCTTCGCTGTTCCCTTCGTTAATTGCCAATTGCTATCTTCACCCCGGGATGCTGTCCCTAAAATACACAATCACAGTGTGGGTGGAACGCCCCTTGACGCCCACCACGGACTTTACCCGATGATGTCAGCTTCTGGCTTTGTCCACTGCTTCATCTCTTTCGCCGTCCGTTAAGTTGACCTTTCTCTTTAGATGTCATCTTCGTCTTCTTATTGGCGACTTCTACTGACACTTTCAGATCAAAAGTCATATGAACTTAAACAAGACTTTAACTTACAACTGCAATTCTTGACCCTTCTAGGTCCTGTGAATGGTCGTTCAAAAACAAGTTTCAAATTCTAAGCGCTTCTTATCATGTTCAGGCAATAAACCTTGTCCAGCGTTGTCACCTTAAATCTAACAAGTGCTAGACTTCTTGGCTCTCACGTCCACATCAAGCTATTCACGACTCCTGTGAGTCCACTAAATTACACACATTGGACTGTGCTCCTGCTAACCCTTGGTCAGTCAGGTTAGAATCACAAATGACCTAAACCTTTCTAACATTCTTACAAAAAGCCTACTACACAGTATAACCTTTAACATATATTTTCGTATTTAGCAAAAGTCTGTTAGATATATGTAAATACATTGTACATAAAATATAAACTACGTAAAGTATAACTTTATATTCTCATTCGCTATATAGTGTTTATACATGTTCTACACATTTCTTCATGTTTAATTTCTCGCCGCTTCTCCGTTTAAAGGTTACACACGTACATGAATTCTACTTTGCACGTTCTACATTTCGTAAGCATTTCTACACCATTTCTACATCAGCCCACTACATTTCGGGCCTTCTAAATCTAATACATGTTCTAAAGTGTATACAGTCACCTTTCCTATAATACTTTGGATTATATCGGTTATCTATATGCTATAAGTGTCAACTTCACATTACGATATACACTTCATTCCTACGTTATACAATGTGCTTGTAAATATGGCCTATACATAATTTTTATTCAAATTTGCGCTCTCTCAGTCCCCCCTTTGATGACTTCTAGGAGTCATCACTAAATGTAATTTGAATAACATCTCTACACAGGACTAGTTACAATATTCCCTCTTTTCATCGTTTCGAGTGCTCTTAAGCTTTTGTACTGTTGATCTTGTAAAGCAGCTAATCTCCTTTCTTGCTCTCTCATTGTTCGTTGTAACCGGTTCGACCTATACCATTTATACAATTTTACTAAACCTAACAATGTGATTATACAAATTAATACTATCAATACAGGCTTTATTATGTGCCACACTATGCTTTTCCCAAGGTTGGCAAACCAACTCCCAACCTTTCCTACTCCATGACCAACTTTTTCCCAAACATTTATTTTTGATAAATCTTCGATCTCTTGATGAATCTGTGTAATGTTCCGTATGACTTTCTCAAGTGGTTTTGAATTATCAGGAATATAAGTACAACATTCCTGGACCTTCAAAGCCTTAAAACTCCGCCTTCTTTTGCTAGCAGTACATCTAAAGCTGAAGAACCATTGCTCTAATCGACTGCATCTCGCCTTCTACTAGCATTAATGACCTTGCAGTACTTGCAGATAATCTATCCACAACTGTAGCCAGTCTCCTGATCTTAACATCGTTAAGTATTAAACCTAACATAGGAAACATTGCTCCAAATACATCTCCTACTACTTCTGCATCTCCTACTTCCCTTTTCGCTCTCCTCGAAGCCTTTCCTTCTATTATCGCTACATCCTTTGCATGATATATTTTGGGGAAGACAATTGCCAAGTAACACGAACCATACCAATTGTCAGGTAGTTTTACATAGGCATTTCTTCCACATACAAAATACACATTCGGAATAACTTGCATCTCTTTCATAAAGTCTTTCGTATAGTACTCCAATCTAAAAGCATGTTCGCAATTTACTTCACCTACAAATACATTCTCGTAATACGTTTTGCTTCGAGTTAAACATAACTTTCCTTTCTGCGTTCTATCCAATGCTATTGGACCATTGCTACCCTTCTTTTTATGTGCCTTCTCTTCTTCGGTCCAATCCGTCTTCCATTGTCCTGACATTTTTAGAATCTTCTGCCTTCTATATCTATCATCTACTTGTCCTATGAACTTCTTCTCAACCTCTGACACTTTGCAAGTTAGATTATTTCTGCGTGCATATGATGTATCTAATGTATCCCAAGGAAGAAAGAACTTAGCTAGTCTATCCTCCTTTTTATAATAGTCCCACTTATTCATTTGTTTATAATTCGGAACTTCAGGTAGTACCGAATCATAATTTGAAAAGTAGTACTCAAATCCTTCCCTACCATAAAATATACTAAGCAGTAAACTACATGTTATCCCATAAGTCAATGGGAGATGATGATATCTAATGCCTTCGTCTACAGAAGCCGGCAATTGCATACAAACATAGCAATCTTTGGCCTCCATGGCATCGATATATTCGTATAACAGTTTAGCATATGCGTTTGACCTAAAATTTCCCTGTGACTCATCTACATGTAATCTACGAGCTTCATCTGCCAATAACGCCTTTTCACGTATAACATTGCTCTCCTCCTTTTTCCCCACATGAGCAGGTCTCAAAGTCGTTACAGGCTTTACATTTGCTGTTTCTTTATCGCTTTCATGTCCTATTATGTATGATATTGTCACTACTGTAATTATGAGAAAAATTACTACTGCTATTAGTGTACCTACTATACATCTAGCTTTTCGGTTTGGGTTGCCGTTCTCCATGTCATCAAAACAGCGTAGCTCCTTCTTTTGCGAAAAAGTTTTTCCTTCTGCAGTCCTTGTTTGCTTTATTTGCTTTCTCAGTCTGTAAAGTGCTTTTTATCAACAAAGTCTCCTTTTCGTAACAATGTCTTTTCTCTTTTAGCAACAGACAACCCTAACCCTTCTCCGTCCTCTAAATGTAATCCCTAATTTAATTCTTCTTTCCACTCGGCGCTAGGTTATCTTCTTCTTTATAGCTTATATACAAAAGTCTCTTATGCATCAACGATTATTCTCGCACCTGCAGCTTTCACAACAATTTCTAATAATTCAAAACAAATGACTTTTTCTTCTTCTTCTGGCATTTGCTGACCGAAAGTTGGAAATTGTAATCTATTTAGCACTAGATCTTGAATTTGACTCAAATATGGGGGTATGGGAAGTGTGAAAGTCAGTAATCCCTCAGTCTCGAGTCCAGGCGTCAACATCCATATCTCCACTGCCACAAATGGATCGTGATCGATTACTTTCACTTTCTTCACTCTCCCAGATTTCTGTCCCCAAGACATCTGCTAGATAAGTCCACTCTGGGGTGGCGTACCTTCTGCAGGGCACACGTACCCTTCTCGATCTCCTTGGACTTTCAGTTCCTGAGTCTGTAGTTTCCTCCTCCTGGTCTGATTCTTCAGCGATTGGGACAAGTGTTCTTTCTTGATCTGCTTTCAAGCTTGGCCTTCTCCTTCTGTCCGGCCAACTAGCTCCGTCACTCCTTGTCCTCCCGCTCCTTGTTCTTGGACTTGTCTCTTGTTCACTCTCTACTTGTTCATTATCTGATTCGATCTCCCAATTACTCTCTTCTCCTGAGGCGACTTCAGTCCCACTGGTATCCTGACCTTCGTCGACCTGTTCCAACACAGTCTCAGTTCCCTCGATCACCTCCACAGCTTGGCTTTCCCCCTCTATGGCTTCTCCGCTTTCCGCTGGATTCTCATCCGAGAGAGGAGCTGTTTCTTCTAGAGGTGTTGGCACTCTTCGGGTGTGTGAGGCATGTATCCAGTTTGGCAGACCTCCACACTTTACTGCAGTATTTGTCACTAGTATGACTTGAAACGGTCCTCTCCAGCGCACGTCTAAGCAGTTCTTTCTGACATGCTTCTTCACCAGGACCCAGTCCCCCGGACTCAGGTCATGGCACAAATCTTGTGCTGATGGAACCTCTGCAGCCTGGACCTGGAGGGACACAGAATTAACGGCATCAGATAGTCCCTTACAGTAGTCCAAGATCAAATCGTCTGTGATATTCACTAGAGCTGCAGTCGGAACCGATGGCAATCTCATAGCTCTCCCCATTAACACTTCATGTGGAGAGAGACCTGTTTTCCTATCCGGTGTGCTACGTATGCTCATAAGAACCACTGGAAGTGCGTCTGGCCAACTCAGGGATGTTGCTGAACAAACTTTGGCAAGTCTGGACTTGATTGTACTGTTGATTTGCTCTACAATCCCTGAAGCTTCTGGTCGATAGCTGCAATGAAGTTTCTGATCGATATTTAAAGCTGAACATAGCATCTTCACTATTTCGCTGTTAAAATGAGTTCCTCTGTCCGATTCCAAAGAGGATGGCACCCCAAACCTCGGTATTAATTCTCTAAGTAACAATTTTGCTACTGTAAGTGTATCGCACCTACGTGTAGGGTAAGCCTCAACCCATCTAGAAAATATGCAGACAATCACTAAAACGTATCTGAGTCTATTGCATTTAGGCATTTCTATAAAATCAAGCTGCATTCTATTGAAAGGCCCCCCAGACCTCCCAATGTGACTCAATGTAACTGGTGTTCTCTTTCCCACGTTTAGTTGCTGACAGATCGCACATCGCTGACACACTGCTTCTGCCGCTACTCTAAACTTGGGATTAAACCACGTTTGTCTGAATACTCTCACCATAGCATCTCTACCTATGTGTGCTGATCCATGCAATTTCCTTGCCATTGGACTAACAAGTTCATTTGGTAAAACTGCTCTCCCATCGGCAGAGATCCAGAAATTCATCTCACTTCTGGAACAACCCGCTGTTTCCCAACTCTTTTTCTCATCATCTGGTGCATTTTCCTGAACACTTCTTAATTCATCCCACGTATCTACAGTATCCAACAACATTGTCAATTCAGTTCTTTCCTGGATTCCCCCCACTTTTACATCAGTGTGAGAATATCCCTGCTCTGCGCAATAACGCGCTACTTCATCCGCATAGCGGTTACCTAGTGATACAAAATCTACGTTCTTCGTATGCGCTGCACATTTGACAACTGCAATAGCTGTTGGGCCTTGCAATGCCTCTAACAAGAGTCTCACGAATTCTCCATTCCTAATGGGAGAACCCGAGGAGGTCATGTAACCTCTTTGAGACCATAACTGCCCGTAATCGTGAACTACCCCGAAACCATACTGGCTATCGGTGTATATGGTGACTCGAAGTTTGTCGCCCGCTAAGCAAGCACGAGTCAAAGCAACAATTTCAGCTACCTGTGCGGAGTGTACTCCTTCCAGGCAAGCGGCTTCTATTACTCTCGTAATTGTGCAAACTGCATAAGCTGCTCTCAGCTGACCGATATTGTCTCTTACACATGAACCATCAACAAAGAAAATTTCATCGGGGTCAGTCAATGGCTCATCCACAATATCGGGTCTCGGTTTGGTGCATAGTTCAGTCACATCAAGGCAGTCATGATCTGTACAAACTTCGTCATCAATCTCGTTTGGAAGTGGCATCAAAGTTGCAGGATTCAAGACGGAGCATCTTTTTAGGGTCACATTCTCGGCAGCCAGTATGACTTGCTCGTAGCGTGTGAGCCTGCTATTTGTCAGATGCTGAGTCTTAGTCCTGGTCATGAACAATTCTACAGCATGAGGTACATACACAACTAACTGATGACCCATGACTACGCTTTCAGAACGTTCAATGCTGACACCCGTTGCAGCTACGGATTTGAGACATCCGGGCAACGCTGCGGCTACTGGATCTAATGTAGCCGAAAAATACGCCACTGGCCTGCGCGCATCTCCATGTATCTGGGCCAAAACTGCTAACGCGCATCCCTCTCTTTCGCAGCAGTAAAGCAAAAATGGTTTTGTGTAATCAGGCATTCCTAAAGCCGGGGCACGACATAAGTCCTCCCTCAGCTGCAAAAACGCCATCAAACAATCTTTGTCCCATGGTACCGGATCACTTACTCCTTTGTGCGTCAGTTGTAATAACGGTTTTGCCTTCAGTGAGAAGTTGGCTATCCACTGCCGACAATAACCGACCATACCTAGAAACATCCTGACTTCTCTTTGTGTTGTAGGCGCGTTCATTTTCATGATCGCCTCTATTCTGTCTGGAGACACCTTCCGCTTCCCCTTTTCAATCCTATGGCCCAAGTATTGCACCTCAGTCATACAATATTGCAATTTACTTGGAGACACCTTGTGTCCGTTGTCGGCCAAGTGATTTAACAAGGTTATGGTGTCTTCTCTGCAAGCTTCCTCAGTTTCTGACGCAACTAGGAGGTCGTCTATGTACTGGACTAGAACCGAATTCTTGGGCAGTACTAGACTTTCAAGATTTCTCTTCAGTAGCTGGTTAAAGATCGATGGGCTTTCTGTATACCCCTGAGGGATACGACACCATGTTAAGACGCGATCTTCCAGCTTAAAAGCGAAAAGATACTGGCTCTCTTCATCTAAAGGAATTGAAAAGAAAGCCTGACACAAATCTATCACTGTAAACCATTCAGCTTGGAACGGTATCTGAAATAATATCACTGATGGATTCGGTACCACTGGACAACATGAGACAACAATATTATTAATCTTTCGAAGATCCTGCACTATTCTGTATTTTCCACTAGGCTTCTGCAAACCCATAATCGGGGAGTTACATGGACTTCCCACGATCTCCTTCAGTATTCCCTGTTTAATCATGTATTCGATCACAGGCTTTATTCCTGCAATCGTCTCTGGTGTCAACTTGTATTGTGGAGTTCTCGGATACTCAGCATTTGGTCTTACCAAGATTTTTACTGGTTCTACTCCTTTGATCAGTCCTATTTCTTCTCCAGTAAAATCCCACACCTCAGCTGACACTTTCTCCCTCAAATCTTGTGGAAGTTCTTCCACTGTTAAGGTAGGATATAGTTCCACGCACTCTTGCGAGTTTACAACTTTGAAATCGGCATCCTCATCATTGGTCTGTACTTCTACTCCTTCAGGTGTACAATATATTGTGCAATTCAGTTTACACAATAGATCTCTTCCTAGCAAACACACAGGGCTAGAATCACAGATCACAAACTGATGTTCGTCACTGTAATTCCCTATCTTTACTGACACTGGTTCGGTCAGAGGATTAGTCATCCTCTTGTTTTCGACTCCTACCACCTGAATCGTCTCTCCCGATATTGGCAAACCTGGGACTACCGCTGATCTCAACGTAGATCGAGTAGCACCCGTATCTACCAAAAAGGTTGTAGGACATCCAGCTACTTCAGCCTCTACGTATGGTCCTCTCTGATCTACTTCCAGGGCTGCTCCTAGAGTACAGTCTTCCTCCCTATTCACTCGTTGCCCTGTAAGAGGATCAACGTAGTAGCATTCTTCTCCTCCTACAAACAATGGCATTTGTCTATAGGTTTTTCCTCCATTTGTAATGCGAGGCGGTTGAGGAAACGGGGCTCGAGGAGTCTGAGTCCCCCCTTTGATAAACTTTCCCTTCGGGGCTGCGGCTCCCTTGACCACGTTATTCTGTACCTCTTCCTCCTCTTGTTCTAATTCTCCTGTCTCAACATTGTAAGGACACTCGCGTCTCCAATGTCCCACTTCGTTACACTGATGACACCTCGTTGTCTTTTTCAGGGTCGCGATATCCATTCTCGGTCTCGGTCTTTCTTCCTCATCTCTGCTCTGATTATTCTGTTTCTTTGCTTGCGTTCCTGTTCCCTGTTGCCGCTGTCCACCCTTTCCAGCTGCTTGCATTTGTACCAGCATTAATTTTTCCTTGAGTTTCTTTGCCTTTGAATCTATCTCATCGCTACAGTACCTTGCATACCTCAGAATTTCGTCTAAAGGTTTGTTCTGCCAACAAATCAGATGCTGTTGAATCATTAGGCTTATGTCTGGTCTCAATCCTAAAACAAACTTCGACACAAACTGTCCTATGTCCTTAGGATCCATTACGTCTAACCCACTGTATTGTTTAAATGCTTTCAGTAGCCTCTCATAGAACTCGTGAACTGTCTCTTTGGGCTCCTGAGTTGTTCGGTCTATCTTAACCCAATCTATGTCTTGTACTGGCACTTTCTCTTTTAGCCATGTTATTACTCTTTCGTATTTTTCCATGACTCTGTCTGATGGACCATTTGTCCGGTTATCTCTCGGAGGCTCGCAAGTAGGCCATTCAACATTAAGTTTGCATGCCGTCCACAAATCTCCGGGTACTACGATATCGAACAATGTGTTCAAATCGATCCACAGCACCTTAGAGATCTTCACGAACCTCTCTACCTGCTTGTACCACTCAACGGGATTTTCTCTCAGCTTTGGGAAGGAATTGGTAAATGCCGCCAAATCCCCCCTACTCCAGGGTACATGAACGTAGTTTCCGTTCGCGATTTCTCGCAAAGGGAAAGCTTCCATTCGCATTAGGTCTGTATCCGGGGACCTTGTAAGTGAACTCCTTCTGACGGATCCCTTCTTAGACCATCTTTCCTCCCATTTATCCAAATTCCTCCACAATCTAATACTCTGAATCAGTTCCCTTATGTGTACCTTCAGCGCGATCGTTCTACGCTCATCCAGATCCTGATCCGAGCAAGTTAGCCTATGATTACCCTGTAAAGCTTTGGTTCGTGACAGGTCTATCATATATCTATTTGCCAAATTCGATAAATTTTCATGAGCTGACCTCGCTCTCCGAGTAACGTCCTTGGATAAGAACAATATTTCATCTGGTGCGTACAACTCTAATCTCTCTATTGCCACTGTGCCATCAATTATTTCATCTAAGTCGGACTTCAAACTCATTACATCGAGCCGTTTTGCTTTTATCTCGGCTCTCAGTATGTCAGTCCTAGGTGGTTCGCTCATACCTCTCTCATCTCCACTATGCGCCCTACGCCTAAACACAGGTGAGTTATGAGGAGTTTTCCTTCCATCTCTTTGTTCCCACCTCTCTAGATCCCAAGCCTTTCCATCTTCCCGTGGGGTGTGGTGGAACATTGCTCCATCCCCCATCCTTACAGTGCGCCTTTTCGGCTCGGTTTCTCCAGATTCGAGATAGGATCCACCGTTCTGTCCTAAATCACTATAACTCGCTTGTTGTCTGGTGTCGCTCAATAACCGATAAGGTCCTTCATGGCCCTCCATGCTCCCGCGATCTCGTTCTTGATCACCAGAAGTATGGCGGGACGTTTCGCGACTCCCTATATTCTCATGACTTCGCCCATGATCACCGGATGCATGGCGAGACCCTTCACGACTCTCCATGTTCCCGTGATTCCAATGTTGCACCATTTCACCCGGGGTATGGTGAGTGCATCTGAAAGTATTACGGTACTCCTGCGTCCTTCGTTCCCCTTCACTAAAGGTGACGCGAGGCACTTCGCCACACCCTGTACTCCTGTCGTCGCACACTTGCCTATTGCCGCTGATAGTAGGACAATTATTTCCTCTGCTTTCCTGACTCCCTCTCTCCCACTCCGGGCTGCTTTCGCCAGCTCCACAATGAGAGAGGATCCGGTTATCCTGATCTCTCCACTCTGCTCCTGTTTCTAAACTTTTATTCCGAATCTCTTCGGCAGTATCCCATTCTTTCAGGTATTCCCTTAATTCCTTATGGGTTTTAGGTTTTGGTCCCCTTAAGTCCATTGGCCCTCTTTGACGCCCTTGTTCTACCCAGGGACCCGGTTGCGGCATCTAATGGAGTACTCCGACTCATCGGTGCTAATATCTGTCTCTGAGGATTCATCATGGTATCCCTATTTTCCATCTCTGCCCTTTCCCTATCCCATCGTGCCTGTTCCTCCTGCTGGACCCCTTCTGGGTTGTAGATTGACACAATAGGGCCTATGGTAACCGGTACCTGTAAAGCGTCTGGCATTTGGTAGGACCTTGCATGTTGCGTTTCTGGCATTTTCTGGACCACGAATCTTCCCACTACTCTCTGTTCGGAACTAGATTGAGGTACTTCCTCCTCTTTCTTGGCATCCCAGTCTGTTACTGGGATCGATTTATATTCCCCCCATCTAGCTCCGTCCTCTTGTGGTAATATGGGACTTGCGGCCCCTCCGCTGTACGGAGGTGGTCTATCTGTCAATAGCCTCTCTATCAGTTCCTCTTCTGCCTCGCTTTCCTCTTCTTCCTCTAGAGGTTTCCTTTCTCCCGTAACTTCTAGCATCGGGTACAGTTTGTCTGCTTCTATCTTCTGCACCCTCCATTTCTTAGCTTCCTCATCCCATTTGGCATCCTGTACTGCCTTTACTGATCGTCTCACTCTTTCTTGGCGCCTCTTTACGCTCTTTTCGTGTGCTGTTCTAAACCATACACTAAGTGCTTCGAACTGTGTTGGCCTCGGTAGAGGTCTTGTTGCAAGCATTACCGCTTTTAGTTCGTTCAACACATCTAGCTTAAACGTTCCGAATCTCGGAAACGTCAGTTCCTTACTCCCTTCAGTTAGCTTATTCCACTCGGAAATCCATAATATCGAGTGCAAGCCTACATTCACTGCCATATAATAAGCTGGTGTGCCTTCTGGTGGAGCTTCCTCTCCGGCATATAAGTTTCTTCTATTCCTCCTAAAGAGTGCTCTTAAACTCTTAAAACACTTCATTTTCGCTAATTTACAATTTTCCTCTTACTCTTCCTTGTTTACGTCCCGATGACAACCAACCAATCCCTACGCGGCTCTCGCTAAAGCGGCCTATCTCAGTGCGACTCTACACTGACGTCTGACAAACTAACCAATCTCAGCGCGGTTCTATGCTGACGTCACTCGTTCCCACTTGCAGCAATTCTCCTTCTTTCTCAATTCGTCTCACGATTTTGCATGCGTTTTCATTCATACACCGAAAAATGACTACTTCCGTCCAAGCGATCACTTTTCTCTGACTGTACGGCCACAGTCTAACTGTAATTGCTACCTCAACTGACGAAACGTCTTCCCTCTTACGGTCAGACGATCGCCTCAACTGATAGGTTACTTACACACAGTAACGTACGACCAGCGTCCGTTACTCATTCACTCACTCTTACGCTCCCCCTATCATCGGTCTGTCGGGTGATCAATGGTACCTCATGACCCCCTTTCAATGGTAGACAAATTACTCTGGGTGTTCGATACACCCGAACCACTTAAGTCCTTCCCTGGAGCTTAAGATTTCATCCGGTTGCGCGCGCTCACAACCTTCCCTCAATCACACTACAGGCATTCAACTCCGCTTGACATTACAACACAGGAACAACATAAAACACCGCAATCTTACAACGCATGACCCTTATACTCACTCTCGACCGACTCTGCTGCTTTTCTCTCGTCGCACCGTCAGCACCGTCTTCGGCTTCAATTCTTCTTCTGGTCGTCGATGACTAGGGACCTTGGGGTAAACTAAACCTGGCCTAGGTCGTCTTCCTCAAGAAGATAACCATCATTACTCTGCTACCAACTGCGGGGAATGAGATTTTGATATCAATTTATGATCAATTTAATAACTTATCTCATTCATCTATTTTGGACCGTTGGTATCTGTCATTGAGTAAAAGACAACCCCCGCATAGTTTAGATAAACCCCATTAACTGACGCCACTCTGAAGAACCACTTACAACTGATGAAGTTTGAAAGTTTTATATAAAAGTTAAATTTGAATGCAAATACAATCCTCGCAGGATAAACCTCAAAGTATACAAAAGAATACAAAATCAATTCCAAAATCAGAAATTTAAAGCTTCGATGTGAAGTGGTTCCTTGGCGTCATCTAAAGAAAGAGAAAAGTATCACGTTAAATCTGTCCCTACTCTATACTAAGTGTCATCCCTACGTCGCAAGTTCCTAACCTAAAAAGGTGTCAGCAGTTTGACTCCCAAAGAAGTTCAAACTCTTTTAGCCTCTAAAGGTAACTTAAGTTTAAGAAGCAGTACCCTCTCTGCCTACCCATCCGCTCTCTAAGGGTCCTCGGCCTACTGCTCTCTTGCGCTCTGCTCTCTCTCAGCGCATCTGCTCAAGTCATCTACCCTTCGCCCTTCTCTCTGAGCTCCCTCTGAGCAATTCGCTTCGCTGTTCCCTTCGTTAATTGCCAATTTCTATCTTCACCCCGGGATGCTGTCCCTAAAATACACAATCACAGTGTGGGTGGAACGCCCCTTGACGCCCACCATGGACTTTCCCCGATGATGTCAGCTTCTGGCTTTGTCCACTGCTTCATCTCTTTCGCCGTCCGTTAAGTTGACCTTTCTCTTTAGATGTCATCTTCGTCTTCTTATTGGCGACTTCTACTGACACTTTCAGATCAAAAGTCATATGAACTTAAACAAGACTTTAACTTACAACTGCAATTCTTGACCCTTCTAGGTCCTGTGAATGGTCGTTCAAAAACAAGTTTCAAATTCTAAGCGCTTCTTATCACGTTCAGGCAATAAACCTTGTCCAGCGTTGTCACCTTAAATCTAACAAGTGCTAGACTTCTTGGCTCTCACGTCCACATCAAGCTATTCACGACTCCTGTGAGTCCACTAAATTACACACATTGGACTGTGCTCCTGCTAACCCTTGGTCAGTCAGGTTAGAATCACAAATGACCTAAACCTTTCTAACATTCTTACAAAAAGCCTACTACACAGTATAACCTTTAACATATATTTTCGTATTTAGCAAAAGTCTGTTACATATATGTAAATACATTGTACATAAAATATAAACTACGTAAAGTATAACTTTATATTCTCATTCGCTATATAGTGTTTATACATGTTCTACACATTTCTTCATGTTTCATTTCTCGCCGCTTCTCCGTTTAAAGGTTACACACGTACATGAATTCTACTTTGCACGTTCTACATTTTGTAAGCATTTCTACACCATTTCTACATCAGCCCACTACATTTTGGGCCTTCTAAATCTAATACATGTTCTAAAGTGTATACAGTCACCTTTCCTATAATACTTTGGATTATATCGGTTATCTATATGCTATAAGTGTCAACTTCACATTACGATATACACTTCATTCCTACGTTATACGATGTGCTTGTAAATATGGCCTATACATAATTTTTATTCAAATTTGCGCTCTCTCAGCCCTTAACACTTTGTTTACCTTGGTCTTGTGTGCTGCTGTTTTTTTTCTTACGAGCTCACCTTTTGTCATGTTGTATTTCTAATACATTGAGGAAAGCATATGCTTTCAGAAGTACATTAGCAGCTATGTTCCTTTCAAATATCTAAATTTACAGCCAATCATTCTTATTGTGAAACTTGATGATCTAAATATATGAATTGTTTTTTCTATATTGCATGGTGAATTCAATGCTATATTTTCGCTGAGGATACTTTTTCGTAAATAATTATCCAACCTTCCCGCCATTAATTTAGATTTTGCACATTACTTTCCATAACAAAAAAGTAGTAACTAGGGGCCAGATGTAGGTAACTTCAATTTACTGATTCTTAAATACTGAATTTTACCGATTCGGTATTCCAGAATAGGTAAATGAGATGTAGGGAAGAAATCGGTATTATTTACCGAATCGTTAAAATTCGGTATCGGACATTCGGAATTTACTGAATCAGTATTTACCGAATCGGTATTTTCCGAATCAGTATTTCCCAATCTTTCCTATGGGCCAAAAGGCCCATAGGAATGAATGGGAAATACCGAATCGGTAAATACCGATTCGGTAAATACCGAATCGGTAAATACCGAATCGGAAAGCAAGCAAAAGTGAAACTTAAGAAAACAGCCAATCAGGTGCTACCACCCTCCCCCTCCCTACCAGGAAGTGGCAACCCAGGAAGCTGCAACTAATTAGAAGGTTCTGGAGAGGTAGTCAGAGCAGAGCAGAGACACAGAGCAGCAGGGAGAGTTTTGTTGAAACTTTAGCAAAAGAAAAATGGCAAGCAGCAGTGAAAGTCAGAAGTCTGAAAGAAAAAGGAAAATAAAGTTCAGCAGCATGGAGCTGCAGGTACTGGTGGAGGAGGTAGTGAGAGTGCACAACAAACTTTTTGGCAGGCACTCCCTCACTGTTCCTGAGTCTGCCAAATGAAAAATCTGGCTGGCAATTGCAGAAAAAATTAATGCAGTGGGAGTCACACCCAGGAATATTGAGGATTTAAGAAAAAGATTTTATGACATCAGGAGCCTCACCAAGAAGAAGATGTCTGAAATACACAAGCAGGCTGGTGTCACCGGTGGAGGCAGGAACCCAGCGCCCCCCTGACTGACCTGGAGGAGTTGGTGGCCTCAACCATTGAGGCAGACAGCGTCTTGAGACTTGGAGATGTTGACAGCTCAGCCAGAGCAACAAAAAAAGGTAAGACGCATGCGCAGAGTGACACCCCATACCAACCTGCTTCCCTTTACCCTTTGTGGACAAGCCAACCCCAGTCCAGTACTGCTAGCACTATACAGGAGCAATGCATTATGGGAAATGTAGTCAGCTAATGTAAGACCATGTGTAACTGCGCAGACATCAGCAAGTCACTGAAAGTAATGCAGATAAATGAAAGTGAAATGTGTAAAGCATTTATTGTCGTGACTGTGACACAGTAGCACACAGTTGATATACGCTTATTTATACCTAGGTGCAAAATCAGCCAGTAGACCCACAGAAACAGGACTGCACAAGCGAGGGAGGAGAGTGAGGAAGCAGGGCCAAGCCAAGTACAAGCCTCGCAGGAGGAAGGTGACACGACTGGCATCTCCCAAGAAGAAGATACAGTACAGACCACAGAGTTGCTGCACTCCCCACAGCTCTCACAATCCCCTCCCCTGGTTTTCTCACCAGAAACCTCCCTATCACTGTTCCTGTCCACTCCTGCAACCCCACCAGGCAGGAGACGTGTCGTGGCCCCACTACCAGTAATAGAGGCAGCAGAGGGTGAGGGTGAGGCTCAAATCACTGTAGATGTCAGTTCTGCAGCACTGCAGTCCACAAATGAGCCAGTCACAGCGCGCAGAACACAACGCACACCCAGCAGTGCAGGTGGACGTGGAGATGGCACTGTGTTCCGTGGGCTGGAGGGGAGCATGGTGCGCATACAAAGGATGCAGGGCAAATCCATCCAAGCCTGCCATCGCCAATTCCGAGTCCTGAATGAGAAAATAGGAGACATGGGGAAGGGCATGAGTGACATTGTTGAGTCAAATAGGGAGGTTGCAAAAACAAATGCGGACATTGCAGCAGGGATGCAGCAGATGAGCAACTCGATCACACAGCTCTGCTCCAAACTAGACAGTCTATCCCACACAAGACGCAGGGAGGCCTGTGTCCACAATACGGCCATCAATCATCTGGCCACTGCCACATCCCTGCTTTGCCTTAGGGGCATAAATATGCAGGAGGCCCTGGCACAGAACACGGCTGAGGTCACCAGGGGCATGGCCAGAATCACAAGTGCACTAGAGGCTATGCTTATTTCAAATACTGCACAGAATCCTGCCCTGGACATGGCAGAGGCTGAAGACAGTAGTAGCCGGAGCAGCATGGCAAGCGCTGTTCTGGAGCCACGGAGGAGTAGCAGGCACCCAGCTGAGGCTGCAGGGCATGTCGAACACAGTGACCAACATCCTAGTGGCTAAGGGAAGCACGGGCGCAAGTGACTTTACCGGTCATGGGTGAAGTAACCCGGGACATACAGTCCCCACTTATATAATGTTTATTTTGTTGCACTTCCGTGCTTGTACGTTGTGGCAACATTAAATTACGTTGTTCCCATACACAATCTGTCTGTGTCTCATTACTTACTCAGAAATAGTTGCATGTAATCTCATCACGTCTGTATCTGCCATAACTTGGTGTTGACACTCCAGCAGGTTGTGTTTCAGGCACAGCAATGTCGTCGTCATGATCCTCATAGTCTGACAACTCCACCTCAGTACCCTTCTTCACAGCAAGGTTGTGCAACATAGCACAGGCAGCAATGATCTTACAGCAGGTGATGTGGGTATACTGCCTTTCACCTCCACTCTTGTGCAAGCACCTGAACCTACTTTTTAAGATACCAAACGTACGCTCCACTACATTTCTTGTGCTCTTGTGGGCCCGGTTGTATCTCCTTTCGCTGGGTGTTGAGGGGTTGAGGTAGGGGGTATGAAGGAGCGGAGGGAATATGCACTGTCTCCTAAAAGGAAATGGGATCACATTACTCGCATGCATACATGTACTTCTTACTGCAATAGGCGTTATGGGGGTCGCACACTGTGTCTTACTTAGGAGGTATCCTTCACCAAATTCCCCTGCAGTCAGCCGTGCATAGATGCCGCTGTTTTGAAATATATAGGAGTCGTGGGTACTCCCAGGGAATTTTGCCACAAGGTCAGTGATGGAGCACTTTGCATTGCAAATCACCTACACATTGATGGTGTGCGTTGACTTCCTATTCCTGTATATATATTCGATGGCAGCAGGGGGACAAATGGGAATGTGCTTGCCATCAATGCAGCCAATTATATTGGGGAATCGCGCCATCTGGTAAAAGTCAGATTTTGTTTGGACCAGTTCAGCATGGGTTGCAGGAAAAGATATGTAATGGTCCATCCTCTGTAACATGGCGTCAAGGAACTTGTGGAAAAACCTTGACAGGCTGCTCTGGGTCACCCCACCTACCGCAGCAACCCCACTCTGGTAGCTACCAGACGCAAGCAGGTGTAGGCTGCACAGCACCTGCACGTGGGGTGGAATAGCGTGTGCCCTTGGGGTAGTGTGCTCCAACAGTGGTTGGAGGTCCCTGATGAGGTCCAAGATGGTGTCTGAGTCCAACCTGTACCTCTGGAGGATCTCTGCCTCAGTGAGCATGAACAGGGTGATCCTCTCTCTGTAGACCTGCTCCTCTCTCTGCCATTCCCTCTCTCCTTTCTCCTGTAGCCGTAGCCGTCTTGCAATGACATAAAATGCCGCCATTGTGCAGGAAGAATTGCATTTTGGGTCCATTTTTATGGGTTGCACCTGGTTACCACCTGATTCCAATCCATGGTAAATACCAACTCTTAAATACCGAATTTGAAGCAAATTCGGTATTTCAGAGCTTACCTACATCTCATTATTCAATTTTACCACTTCTTATTTACCGATTCGGTATTTTACCGATTCAGTAAATTTACCGAATCGGTAAATATACCGATTCGGTAAACTTTCTGATTCAGTATTTTACCGAGTCGGTAACTTTACCGATTTGGTATATTTTCCGATTCGGTATTTTACCGATTCGGTAACTTTACTGATTCGGTAAATTTACCGATTCGGACGATTTTCGGACTCCTACATCCCAAATGCTCAATACCGGTCGGTAACGGCCGAAAATACCGATTTTCGGCCGTTACCGACCGGTATTGGGCTACCTACATCTGGCCCTAGGTGCGAAAAATGCCTTATAACCTCATCTGGTGTTTTTCATTAGGACATTCGAATTTCTGCTTCTATGCGAAATTTAACCGAAATGCCAGTCAGATCAGGCATGCACTTCCCCTCCCTCAGTACTGGCAATACATATCATATTATTACTTCCACCTGCCGGAACTACCTCTTAGTTTCAGCCATAGGACAGGAAAAAAGTTCTGCAAATAAGGTTTGCAATCCAGACAGTGAACCTGGCTTCACAGTGACTTCCACAGGGAGCAGGAATGTGCAGGAAACGGAGAGAAAGCTATTAAAAACTTGTGCAGCACTCTGCAACCTTAGCGTCTTCATACATAGAGGGAGTCACCTCATCAAGGATATTGCACCTCTCATGTACCCACCTTCTCAAATGCATTCACAGAGCACACTAATTGGGTATACGCGGGCCCAGTTATGACCACTGCATGGATAGTGTGGATTCATCACAGTGAGGTTCAGGTAAGAAGATCAGCATCTCACTAGTAGATCCACCTTCACCAACCACTAGTAATATTATAACCAAGGCTTGGGCACATTAGTCATCCACAATTAGGTGAGCACCACTTTGGATGGTCCCCAAAATTCCTAGCAAGTTATAGCACTCTGTTCAGAAGCAACATGCACTAATCACATACAGCACTGGTCAGGAGACTCATGAAAAGGTCTTGTAGAAGACAAAACACTGGATCTGCTAGAAGAGTCAATACAAGGTGGCCATATGGCCACTGCCCCAGGGACGTTTGATGCTACAATCAATAATGCACAGTGAGGATTTGCATCCAGCGTTCCCCATAAGTCATGTAAAACGTGCAGACAATATATTGAGGGGAATACTAAGTCCCTTTATCAATTTTCTGCTTCAGATATTTACACTGCAAAGTGCTACTGGTTTTAACAGCCAGGCTGGGAGAAGGTGCAATGAATAAAATGAGACACTTAGCACCGTCATAAAAACCCCTACATATCGATCTTTGAAGCAAGATCTTTAAGTTAAGGATATATTCACTAGCTGAAAAGAGACAGATAATTTTTGTGCTTTAAATGAACCAATCTGCCTTATCAGCTGGAAGCAATGAACACTGTGAATTGTTTTGAGTGAGTCGATGGAAGCAGGAAATGTCCTGACCATCTCAGGTCGCTGTCCATGGTAACTGTCAGTGGGTTACAGTAGTCATAACTTTCTGCCAGACACAAGAATAACTAGTTTGCAACGGATGACTTTCCTCCAAGCACGCCTGTTCAAGACAGGAACAGATGGACTTTCTTGAACAGCACAGAGCCTTGTAGACTCTCATCCATATGTTCCTTAGATCAATACTACCTCCCTGCAGAGAATCAGTGTGACTCAAACCCCAGGAATCATGCCTGTTCCGAAAAATATATTTGTTCCCTACAACATGGCTCTATAGATGCCTACTTGTGACAGGTCTGTAGAGGCCTACTTGTGACAGGTATGGTGACCCTTGATTATGGTGTTTTTTTTATTTGCTTAGATTTTGATGATCCCAAAGTTACACATTTAGATTGCGGATTCACTGCCCCGAGGTGATGGAATATGCCCATTAAGGATGTGGGCAGTAGTCAGGATATAGTCTCAAATGGCTGAAGTCATTGGTTTGACTTGACACAGATCTGTGCAGATCCAGAAGTGAGGCTTACAAAAGAAGTGACCATGACATGTATCACTATTTTCAAAGAACAAGGGAGACCCAAAGGAATATCACTAGGGACCTTGGGCAGTTACGTATTTCAAAAGACAGTGGTCCCTAGTAGTTCAGGGATTAGGCAGAATTGATGGACATACACTCAATAGTCAGTATGACCTTTGTCCAGCAGGACAGGTTTTTATTTTAAGAGATATGGAAAACATAAAAGGATTTTTTACAAGGTGGGTACAACCAGTAACCCACAGGGGACAAGACAAAACAGGGGGGTAAACTTGACGCAACAAAGGCGGTCTGTGCTAGTATCTCAGTGAACAGACAATGGTAAAGTACAAAGCATCATTGTGAACAATTTTCTATTTGTAGGGTACATATGATGCTACTATGTCGACAGCGTTTCGATGCCTACACACAGATACATGGCATCATCTTCAGGACAAAGAATTAATTTGTTTGTCTTGAAAGCATAACAGTTTTTTGGGGCCTATAAGCATACATACAGTTATATTGGGGAAACAAAAAAGGGGGAGACAAAACATAAACATTGGTCAATAACAAAAAGACTAGGCATGTATATAAATCTGACCAGTGATCAGCTGTGGCATTGTGAACTGTTTGTGGCAGTTATTCATCTTTTAGGAATAGTAATTTTGTGAATTGTAACGTGGTGGCGTGACAGGCTTTTGTTTCCATGCAACCTATTGTGAATTGTTTATGACAGTGGGGACAACATTTAAAATCCGACGCAGTGACAGAACTGTGAGGGGCGACGCATGAGATTAAAAAACATTCAATGAGCTCAGAGTTGGGCCATGCAAAGTTTAAAAACGGGTGGCGAGCGGTGTAAGCGGCGAAGTGTTGGTAACCGGCGGTTACGTGTAAAGATTTTTACATGCGGTTCAGAGGCGAAAGGAGTTTGTGAATTATCGTTTAGCTCTACGTGATCAATTTTGAAAGGAAAGTAGCGCGAGCATACAGATCGTGATTTACCAATATTGTGGTCCACAAAGTAGTCTGTTAAGCAGTACCTATGCTTTTGGAATCAAAGCAAGTAAGGAAAATGAAGGGTTTAGGAGCACAATAGTATCCTGCCAAAAAAGCGGGAAAATAAAAGAGTGAGTAAAAACATATTGATGGACCGGTGAGAAGGTGATGAAAAGCTCATAAAATAAAATAATTACCAAACCAGGGCAAGGGAGCCTCTAAATACGAGACCGGACCAATCGTCTCTCACTGAGATGGAAAAAAGTAAATTTATATGAGTTATGGTCCTCGTGGGGTATGGAAATGTCGATTAGAGCATTCTGCAGGTACTTACTTCCTGGTTTGGCTGCTCCTTGTCTATGCAGGATACAAAATGGCGGGAATCGCTGTCGTGCTCGTTCCTGAGGGCTAGATATAGGGGAATTCAGAAATGAAAGAGGGACTAGTCGTGGTGAGTATGGCGGCCATGCTGGAAAGGTGTGGGAGTGTTTAGAGATAGGTAAAGGACTAATCGCAGTGAAACTGGCGGCCATGCTGGAATGGTGTGGGAGTGAGGAGAAGAGGTTATATATAAAGGATGCTTTTCTTTATAGCCTCTAATGCCATAAAGAAAAGCATCTTGAAACACTGGCCTGTATTAAATGCCGGACTACTGAATCTTGAGCACCCTATCTTTGCATTTAAGAGAGCAAAAAATGTAAAAGATCATTTGGTAAGAGCTTCCCTACCTCAGCCTAATTTGAAAACAACCATCAATGATGCATGGGGGTTACCTGCCCTAACGGGTCATGCAAAATGTGGCAGTTGCATAGTGTGTGACCTCACTATTGAGGGAAAAACATTTACTTTTGGCACTATTTCCTTTGAAAGAAAACACTTCACTAATTGTAACTCCATCAATGTGGTGTATGCCATTTTTTGCCCCTGCAAGATGATATATGTTGGACAAACCAGCCAGAAGGTCAAGCTACGCATCGGACAACACCGTAGTAGGATCCGGTGCCATACTCCAAATGCCCCTCTTGTCGAACATTTCAAAGAAAAAGGACACACTGAAAATGATCTGACATGGACAATCATCACCATGGTAAAACCACCACCCAGAGGAGCGGACGTAACTCAGTTACTGAACAAGGAGGAACTTCACTGGATACTGCGCACCAACAGTATCCATACAGGCCTCAATCGTCTCGAAGATTGGACATCTCTCCTGTGATCAGTCACCCTGTAATACATACCTGACTTCCTCCTAGGTTTCGCGATGTTTCTTAAATAATTCATGTAAATATGTAAATGTTTATTGCACTTGGTTTTATATATAACCTCTTCTCCTCACCCCCACACCATTCCAGCATGGCCGCCAGTTTCACTGCGATTAGTCCTTTACCTATCTCTAAACACTCCCACACCTTTCCAGCATGGCCGCCATACTCACCACGACTAGTCCCTCTTTCATTTCTGAATTCCCCTATATCTAGCCCTCAGGCACGAGCACAACAGCGATTCCCGCCATTTTGTATCCTGCATAGACAAGGAGCAGCCAAACCAGGAAGTAAGTACCTGCAGAATGCTCTAATCGGCATTTCCATACCCCACGAGGACCATAACTCATATAAATTTACTTTCTTCCTTCTCAGTGAGACACGATTGGTCCGGTCTCGTATTTAGAGGCTCCCTTGCCCTGGTTTGGTAATTATTTCATTTTATGAGCTTTTCATCACCTTCTCACCGGTCCATCAATATGTTTTTACTCACTCTTTTATTTTCCCGCTTTTTTGGCAGGATACTATTGTGCTCCTAAACCCTTCATTTTCCTTACTTGCTTTGATTCCAAAAGCATAGGTACTGCTTAACAGACTACTTTGTGGACCACAATATTGGTAAATCACGATCTGTATGCTCGCGCTACTTTCCTTTCAAAATTGATCACGTAGAGCTAAACGATAATTCACAAACTCCTTTCGCCTCTGAACCGCATGTAAAAATCTTTACACGTAACCGCCGGTTACCAACACTTCGCCGCTTACACCGCTCGCCACCCGTTTTTAAACTTTGCATGGCCCAACTCTGAGCTCATTGAATGTTTTTTAATCTCATGCGTCGCCCCTCACAGTTCTGTCACTGCGTCGGATTTTAAATGTTGTCCCCACTGTCATAAACAATTCACAATAGGTTGCATGGAAACAAAAGCCTATCACGCCACCACGTTACAATTCACAAAATTACTATTCCTAAAAGATGAATAACTGCCACAAACAGTTCACAATGCCACAGCTGATCACTGGTCAGATTTATATACATGCCTAGTCTTTTTGTTATTGACCAATGTTTATGTTTTGTCTCCCCTTTTTTTGTTTCCCCAATATAACTGTATGTATGCTTATAGGCCCCAAAAAACTGTTATGCTTTCAAGACAAACAAATTAATTCTTTGTCCTGAAGATGATGCCATGTATCTGTGTGTAGGCATCGAAACGCCGTCGACATAGTAGCATCATATGTACCCTACAAATAGAAAATTGTTCACAATGATGCTTTGTACTTTACCATTGTCTGTTCACTGACATACTAGCACAGACCGCCTTTGTTGCGTCAAGTTTACCCCCCTGTTTTGTCTTGTCCCCTGTGGGTTACTGGTTGTACCCACCTTGTAAAAAATCCTTTTATATTTTCCATATCTCTTAAAATAAAAACCTGTCCTGCTGGACAAAGGTCATACTGACTATTGAGTGTATGTCCATCAATTCTGCCTAATCCCTGAACTACTAGGGACCACTGTCTTTTGAAATATATGACATGTATCACATCTGAGTTTGATGATATATGCTTAATGGAGGGTATATGGAGAAGAGATCATGGGTTGGAGGAAAAAATCAAATACAAGAAATGTCTCTTGGAGTATAAACAGCTAATTTAAGCAGAAAAGATTAAATACTTTTCAGAAAAAAATCAGACTTGCTGCAAACTCCACTAGGGAACTTTTCAAAATTGTCAAAAACTGGAATAACAGCAATGTACCTTTCTGCAATAAGCTGGCAGAGTTCTTTCAATATAAGATCGACACTATTTTTCAAGCATTCTCTCTAGATTTGTGTAGTTCCGACCTTTCCTCCTCATTAGACTGAGGCCGTTACTTTTGCGGCTTCATCAGGGGATGGAGCTCCTCCGCTATTTATGGAGTTCTCACCTCTCTCAACGAAGAAAATTACCAGTTATGAGCTCCTTCAAATCTGGTGCCCATTCGGACCCTTGTCCCCCCAATCTTTAACAAGGTGGACAGCACGGTGGCAGGACCACTCAGAGTCCTATTGAATGAGGTTCTTAGCTCCTGGCATTACCCAGGCAGCTGGAAAGAAGCCTCAATTCTTCTCCTGGTGAAGAAAACCTCCCTGGATCCCAAGTTTGTGGAAAGCTACAGACCAATTTCTCCTCTTCCTTTCCCTGCTAAGCCGCTAGAAAAGGCTATGAACAAAGGAATTCTAGCTTTTCTGGATAAGCATCAACTGCTAGACTCAGCCCAATATGGGTTCAGAGCTAACCATTGCACACAATAAGCTCTGGTAGCCTCAGGAGAGGAGGTAAGAATAAAGGTGGACACCCTAATCCTCCTGGACCTCTCTGCCGCCATGCGTTACCCATTAAGCCTCTTTAGGTGTTAGGGAATCTGCATTAGCACTGCTGAGGACTTTCCTGGCAGACAGAACACAGTAGGTGGAGATGGGAGACGTAAAATCAAATACTTTTTCGCTCCCCTGTGAGGTGCCACAGGGCTCGGAACTCAGTCCCACTCTTTTGAACGTGTACGTGGCCCCCAGTGCAGTTGATCCAGTTTTGGTCTGATCGTATTGTCCTAAGCGTACGATACACAGATAGTAGTATCCATTTCATCTCAGGTTGAGAAAGGTGCCGTAAATGTTTGCAGATGTATGTCGGCAGTTATGTTATGTTATTTTTAACTTATTAGGCGCGACAGCTACCCAAGAGCGTTTCCCGGTGCAAGCCTGTAAGGAACAGAAGGGAATGAAAGGAGATAATTGGTTGAATAACCAGGTGTTTAGGCATTTACGGAAGTTGCCGTAAAGTGTTTCAGTGTGAAGTGACACAGGGATAGAATTCCATAATGAAGGCCCCAAGCAGGCAATAGAGCGGCTCCCCCATAGGTGATCGTCTAACTCTTGGGACCAAAATTTTTGCCTGAGTGGCAGAAAGGAGCACGTGAGAGGGCAAGTATGGATGAGCCAAAGTTGGCAAATATTGCGGAGCCACACCAGATTTGATCTTAAATATATAGCTCTGGGCCGTGAACGTAATCCGGTTCTCTACTCCGAGCTGATGAACATCTCGCTAAGAGCCAGTGGCGAGGTGTATGCGGTGCAACTGCCTCAAATTAAACTTTGATAAAACAGAGGTATTACTCTTTGGGAAAGAGACCTCTTTCTGGAATACGTCCTGGTGGCCGGCAGAGTTGGGCAACCTGCTGAAGCCTGTGCAGAAGGCAGAAAACCTTATTATTATTATTATTAAATGGGTTTTATTGAGCGCAGACTACCCGGAGGCCTCGTAGCGCTGAGTGTGACTGGGGGGCAAGTGAGGGCGGTGTAATTTACGTGAAAAGGAGGGTTTTTAGTTCCTTACGGAATTTTAGGAGATTAGGTTCACTGCGCAGGGAGACTGGCAGAGAATTCCATGCCTTGGCCGCATTCCAGGAAAAGGAGCGGCCTCCCCATCTGGCACGTTTGACTTTGTTCTCTGTGGCCAGAAAGGCTGAGCTGGAGCGCAGCGACCTGCGGGGGAGATATGGAGTAGCCAGCGAGCAGATCATTGCTGGCGCTTCCTTCCACATAGCCCTATGCATAAAGCACATTGATTTAAACAGTGTTCTAGCCTTGATGGGTAGCCAGTGGAGTCTTTTTAGAGCAGCAGTCCCTGAGTCCCGCCTGTTAAGGCCCCGCAGGAGGCGGGCTGCTGCGTTTTGCGTGACCTGGAGCTTCTTTGTTGTAGTGGCCGGGGCCCCTAGGTACAACGCATTCCCGTAATCTAAACGGGACAGAATAATAGCTTGCACCATGATCCTGCGGGCTTGTGGGGGGAGAAGTGGTAGTACTTTTCTAAGCATACGCATCATGCCAAAACAGGTGGCAGATACGGTCGTTGCTTGGTAGTTGAAATTAAGATTGGCATCAAGCCAGATGCCCAGGCTCTTTATTTGGGGTTTGGACTGAGGCTGGGTGCCCATGCATGGGGGCCAGTTCGGTAGCGGGCAGGGGATGTTTGGGTTTCCAAGAATCATAAGCTCCGTTTTTTCACCATTGAGTTTTAGGTGGGAGCTGGCCATCCATTTATTAACTGCCACTAAGCATTTCTCAAGATTGGGCAAGGGGGCGGTAGTTTGGTTCACGGAGACGATCAATTGAGTATCGTCAGCATATGTGACTAACTCCAGGCCAAATGAATGGACGATGTCTGCCAAGGGGAGCATATATATGTTAAAAAGGTGGGGCTCAGGGACGAGCCCTGAGGCACACCCTGATCAAGAGGCCAAGTCCTGGATTGTGTGGTACCCTCAACTACTTGGAAAGAGCGATTTTCTAGGAAGGATTGTAGCCATCGAATGGCTGTTCCTGATACCTGGGGGTCATTTTTAATACTAAACTGTGCTTCTCTGCCCAAACCAATGCAGTAATGTCGGGAGGTTTTTCATGCTGCACGTTGTTCAAAAAGTCCTCCTGTACATTCCATTTGACTTGCAGAAGACGGTAATGATGGCCCTCATCACATCAAAAATGGTTTATCGCAGCTCATTCTTCCTTGAGACCTCCAAATATCTGCTAAAAAAATTGCAGTCTCTTCAGAACGCTGTAGCACGGACACTTCTGAAAATTCCCAAGTTCAAACCTGTATCTCATTCACTACATGATTTACATTGGCTGCCAGTGGAGAAGAGGGTGTCTTTTAAGGCACTGAGCCTAATGCACAAGGTGCTTCACAAGACTGGCACGTCCAATTTTGAAGAACGGTTCACATGGTACGTGCCCAGCAGGAGTCTCAGATCTAGCTCTGCGTTCATGGTCATGGTACCAAGAATCAAGTGAGCTAACTGGGGTGGCAGAACGCTAGCCTTTCAGGGGGGAACGCGATGGAACTATCTCCCCCTGGCTCTCCGCGCACAGCCGGCACTGCAGGTCTTCAGAAAGCAGCTTAAGACTTGGCTGTTTCCACTTTAACCAGTGGGATCACCCTGATTTTGCTTTCTTTTCCCCTTAAACCTGCGTCTTCTTCTCTCGGCCTGGATTTGCCTAGTGCTAAGACACCCTTGGGTAATGCGTGCTTTATAAAACTATCTCATTCATTCATTCATTGATCTGTTCATATGTCTACACAAACAAGACCCCTCTAGCACTATTACAAGGTAAGGGGGGAGGAAGCATTAATTCACTGTCACCACACTATTTCAGGGCTGCAACATGAAAGTACAAATTTAAAAGTGAGCCTGTCTGTTTCTTATAGAATATGTGGCTAAACCTAGTAATACCACTAGGCAGCAGCAGGTGCTGGAGCTGCCTTAGTTTCTCTTCCCTTTTAGGTGGTTTTCTTCATACTCAGCAACAAGTACTCCTGCCACCTGGTACTAGTGGAAGATACACTTAGGGCCAGATTACGAGTCCGGCCATCCTCGGACCACCCGACTCGTGGTGGTGCGGCGGCAGATCCAGCTACCGCCGCACCGGAGGTCCATCCCCCCCCCATTACGACTTGGGCAGTCGGACCACACAAGAACTGCTGGCTCCGCCAGGGAACCGACGTAGGAGCGTAGGAGTGGCAGTCAGAGGCCGCAATATGCTTGGCGGGACAGCCACGGTTGCGCAAAGCATATTACAAGTTTCCTCTCCACCAAGCTTTTCAAGACGGTTAGCCATGAAAAGCCTGGCAGTAAGGAAACAAAGGGAGCCCTACAGGGCCCCTGTGTATCTCAGACATATGTGATGCGCACAGGGGGACATAACATGTGCCCCCGTGTGCATGCATGTAGGTTCCTGCACGGCATGGATTTACGAGTCATGCCGAGCAGGAACCATGTGAGGCATGTCCATTTAGTGGGCACCACAGGGACAACCGCCACGCCACCCGGCCGCCAAACCACTGGAGAATAGTAATCTGGCAGGCGGGCCAAAGTGACCTGGTTGGAGTGGTAAAGTCGTATTTAGGCCCTAAGTGGAGCCTCGCACGAAGTGTCACTGAAAACAATTTTGACCACCTGTTCCCCACTCCCTTCTCCACACTTCTGGACTGATATCAAGGAATTATTAATATACAATATAAGTGGAACAATGTAGAGCGCATATTTCAAAGAAAGTCATTGACGTAATTCATATTTCTGTAATTGATTGCGTAATGGCACCTTGTGCAAGATAGGTCATTGTCATGATATCCAAAACTGTAGAGACACTTCAGCACCGCCTTTTGGCAACATAAATGTTACAATTGCCAGAACTACAATGAAATTTGTTTTTTACTGTTATTTTGGTTTTGAAAAAATATATATAAAATCATGATTTTAGTTAAAATAAAAAGAAAATCAAAACAATATTTTTTTTACAAGTAGGATAAACACAATATGGCATGCCCAATAACCACCAATGTAGTCACTCAAAGAAAAATAGATACAATTAAAATCCCTCTTGATTACAGTTGTTGTCAATCACTCCATTTCGCCGCAAACATGCATCTACCCAAATAGTAACTCTCGATAGTGTATCAACTGGTTTTAAATGGCTCAAGTGTTGTAAGCAGGTGTTGTGATCAAACATACTTTCCTCGCAAATAACATATACCAGCTAATACGGATTTATCCTATCAGTTAACTGTTCTTGGATACTCAAAAACAAATGAGGGCTAGTGTCTATCTCATCAAAACACAATATACATACTCTACCTACTGTGAGAATTCTTAGGCCAAACCTGTTTACATATAAAAAGGATAATATTCCAAGGTAAAAGGCAAATATGTTGTACAACCCTTTAGTACTAGTAGATCGGGTAGGTATATTGGGGTTTTCCAAGTGCTGCATCACTGGTATAGGTGTTGAAAGTTGTTTTAGATAGCAACATGCTTCAATTTTTATTGCTGTGCCAACATTTTTCCTATAGCCATCTTTGAGAGGCTTTGGTCATGGAATAAATCATCCAGATCAAGCTTTCTCAGCCAAATTATAATCCCCTCAAAAGTACACATATATGTTTTTGTTACCTTCACATTCCTAATCAAAAATATCTTTCTACCATAAGCAAAGAGTTTACCTCAGCACATCCTTTGGTTCTTGTTCTAACTTTAGCCAAAAGCTATACCCCAGAGGGACATAATTGTAATTTCCATATGGATCGCTTACATCAGAGCGGGAAATCTTGGTGCCAAAATATTCCTTCTCAGATTATTTTCTTAAGAAAAGAAATAACTCGTTATGTCCCAAAGCCAAACATAGGTCTCCACATATTGTATATGTTTTTGGCAGAGAATCTTTTCTAGCCGCAGTTTTCAAAACATGCTCAATACGCATGTATTTTTTCCTCAGGCCACAACTATAAGATTCTAGAGATACCTGTCAGGTAAGTAAATTGACAGTACTCAGTTCTTTTGGATTTTTATGACAACACTGACTCTGGACCCTTCTAACCCAGATGTTAATAAGGCCTAGTTCTAAATTTACCAAAGGAGCCCTTTGAGTCTTTTATAAATTGACATTTAAAACAACTTGTTCTTAGTAGGAAAGCAAGGTATCCAAGTATTACTATTTTCCAGTTTGCATATGGTCACATATAACTTCATCATCTGCATAAAGCACACACTGCAGTGTCTGAGAACCTTGGAGGGCAATCATTCAAAGCCAAATTGAAGCCAACAATTGCAGAAAGTAGTAGCAGGGCTCCAAGCTTGATCACAGGTCTTGCCAGGGTGACAACAACCACTACATTGTCCTCTTCCAAAATCCAGCCAGTGGCCAGGTGATTCTTATATTTATCTACCTGGTAAATGAGGTGCTCTCCCAAAACTCTTACACTTTAGCTCATGGATTTAGCATTGTAAAATCTATAATTATTCAATTTCTCTTTGCCTCTTTTTTGTAATTTCTACTAAATATGCCTATCTCCAGGATTCTAAGAGATGGTTGTTGGAAACACTCTGGAGAATTTTGACAATCACCATTCGGGGTGACCATCAATTTTGGCATTTGATATATCTATACGTTGACTTCTTTAATGGCATCATCTTCAATATCATAATAGCAACATCAAAGTTACATTGTGGGTGTTATGGTCACTATAATAGTCTATTGGCCCCACGTTTAGTGAGTCAGTGTGCCAACATATTTCTCTCACACAGATCAACTACTCAGGTCATCAGAAGCAACTGGCTTCCAGAAACACCAATCATCATGGCTCATTGCTGTATTGTGCTGACTTTTACATGGGGTATCCGAATCTTGCCGGTGGTATTCTATGAAATTGTCAATAATAAGTGTAGTACATGTTCTATGGCTCTCATCTGACCATGCCTAGTCCTATGTGCTTCCCATTCACACCAAACCAGACTGAGATTTGGAGTTCATCTGTTGCCCATTGAAGGTTCCTCTCCTACTATATTTGCCAAATGAGATAACTAATCAAATAATAATGCATTTTGCATCACCTGATAGTTATTCACTTTTTTAATCATTACACCAATTATTCACTAATGGTTCTTTCCTACCCCAATAAAACTCTCCAGCCTATATAACTTCTTAGTAGACGATGTAATCATTCTTTACTCACCACCTACGTTTTCATCTTCCTTCTCCCTGTTACCGGGAACCACAGTGCCATAAGTGGTTAATTAAATCAAAGCGCATAAATAGTAGTAATAAGCCAACCTACTAATTATCTTAAAATCTGGCAATCATTGAAACCTTTACCATTGACAAAGGTGAAATCTTTTGCTTTTCTACTTAAACCAGCAGGCCACGTTGCCTGTGCTGGAACATTACCTGTACGTTCTTCATCAAGAGATCCAAAACTGTACTACTCCAAGAAACCCACATGTCACTGCCTTGATTGTACTCCATATGGTCATTTGTGACAAGGCAGGGATGTCCCAGATGTGTTTAGCATTACAATGTGACAAATCTATTCCAGGAAAGCTAGTGACAGGAGTGCATATTCACAAAATATTTTACAATCACAAGTAATTCTTACCACTTGTAAATTCCCAATCCTAACTACCTTGGCCTATTACGATGGCGGGCGGACTAAGTCCGCCAGCCATCGCATCGGGTCATGGCACCGACCGCCCATGTTGTGGCGGTCCCGGCATAGACATTAGGATGAGCCTGCCACACTGGCGGGCGCATACTGCATTTCTAACATTGCGGCGGGCGGTGCTGTCAGCAGCACCCGCCTCAATGTCAGAAATGCATGTTGCGCATTTGCATGCACAACATGACAGGCACCGCGTGGTGCCTGCCAGCTTGTGCATGCTAACGTACCCCCTATTTGCTCCCCGACCCCTCCAACACCCTAGGGGCCCGTAATGGGCCCCCAGAAGCAAAGACTGCATGCCTTTCCAAGGCGACAATGCCACCATGGAAAGGTTGATCTCCGATACAACATCGTAATATGGAAGACAGCGCCACCATATGTAACATGTTTTCCGCCAGTCGACGAGTCGACCGGCGGAAAAGCGGCGGATGGTCTTTCCGTCCGCCGCTGACCCCCAGCCATCCTAATATGGCTGGGGTCTTTCTGTTGTGAATGGTGGGCGATTTGTCCCCGCCGGGCTGGCAGAGGTTACGGCCGTCCCAGTGGGGGCAAACCGCCCGCCATCTTAATGGGACCCCAAGATTTTTCAAATTAGGTTTAGGAAATTAGAAACATCTGTAAAAGTAGTTTTGCGCCATATTCCTTTACGTGAATTTAGTTTCCCACTAAAATGATTTCCTTTCATCCATCCCCTATGATATTGGAAGGCATTTCAGCTAGTTGTCCATGCTCAAGTCAACACTCACAAAAAGCATATGTGCATGTCGTGCGTGTCCTCAAGTATTAGCACTTTTTCTACACACTTGCTTTCGATGTGCCACCATTTCATGATGGACTCTCAATGGCAGAGAGCACCCTCATTGCTGCAACTCACCATGTGTAACAGCTGGAATGGATGCAGTTTTATCTCTCGTCTCATCACACCTCACTTGGTAGTGATTTTCAAGATGGATGGACTCTTGAGGCCATGAAATTCTGTGTGAAAAAGTGGGACGCCCCTGGGAGTAATTCAGGGTACCAAGGGCTTTCAACAAATGAACAATGTCAAACGATACCCCTAGGCAACCACTTGCTTTTTAACTACTTAAGAAAGGCCATATGGATTTGATAATGTCTTTTATTTATTCTTTTGACATATTTGTTATCATTTCTTTCAATATATACATGTAGTACAAAACCCACCACAACACTTCTCACAATAAAATACGACTAAATATACAATAAATATCTACATCAGTCGATACGTATGTAAGATAATAACAAAATACATAATACACTTACACATAGGTGTCAGCCCAACAAACAGATAAAATTTATGAAATATATAGAAATGAAAACTCAATATCTAAGCGACAAATATTAAGTTGTTCCTTAGTATAAACAATGTAGTGAGCTCTCTTCTCAGCGCGTTTCAGCGTGAAACCACACCTTCTTCAGGAAGAGCCACAGTTGAAAAAAGCGTTGTGGAAAATGAAATTCTGGGCAGGGTGTACCAGGTCATCAAAACTGAAGGAAGGGGAGCCATAGCCGGTCACCTAGATTTATGAGTAGAGCAATTAGAAACCAATAACCATGTTCACAGGGACTCCCAGTTCCCACCCTCTTCCCTGTGTTACCTCGATTGCTGTGTGTAGAGGTGAGACAACATATCTCGTTTACCCCATCCTCTATTTATCTTAACACATGGCCGCATAATTATGTGTACTATATTATAGACTGTTGCATGCCATTTATTTTAAACATACTTAAACCAAATAAATAAAAAGAAAAATCACACAGATGTGTGTGGTTTGGCACATGTGCATAGGCATGTACAGCCATATGTGTGATTACAGTCAGTCAGTCAAAATACTCTTTATTCGATTTTTTTTAAAATCATAAAAGGCATAGGACAATCACAATACAGTGTTTAAAAAACATCACTAAATCACGTTAAAAAAAAAAGATGGTTTTCTGCATCATGATTACATTTCATCGAATTGTTGCATGCAAAAATACAAATCTATTTACAGATTTAAAATATTTTACTTTAAAAACAAGTTTGAGTTAAAACAAGTTAGTCTGGGGTAGTCTTTTTTTCCTTGTTCTAAATGCCGCAGTTAAAAAGCAAGCAACGCTAAACATGGTGTAAGTATCTGCTAACATTTGAAGGAAGATTAAGGCTGGCCTTATTTGAGTAAAGCCCGCTGCCTTCAGAACAGGGAATAGATATTTCTTCCTTTCACTGCAATAAAAGTCGCAAAAGAATATAAAATGAAGGGTATCTTGCGGTGAGAAGTTATCACAGCCGCATGGCGGGCCATCCTCAGGTTTTGACCAAACCGGGAAGTTTCCTAAGGTGTAATGAATTAAATTCATCCTGAATTTGGTCAGTAGGAGTCTATGTAGAGGATTAGTTACGGTTTTTAAATAGGGTTCCATGGTGGGTGAAGTAGTTAGAACAATATGTGCCCTCACCATGGGTTTCCTTAATTCTAAATCTTCTCTATCCATACGGGTCCTCTCCATAAACATCTGCTTAATCCACCCAACATCCCCCCTCCTTATATTCGATGGGTCATTAAAAAGTTCCGGTCTCCCCAGCATTAAAAAGGTAGATTTAATAAATTTTAGCCATGGGATTCTCATGGCGTTATCCCTTGTAATGACGTCCTTAAGGATAGCATGATTTAGCGTCAGCTCGGGATTCAACCACGTTTTGACCCAGAAGAGGAGGGGTGCTAGTTTAAGTTTATCAGAAATGTATGGTAAGCCTATTTCCTCATGAATAGAGAAAGTAGGTGTGGAATCTGGAACAGATAGAATATTCCTGATGATACCGTTTTCTACCCTCTGGATTTTTGCCGTCTCTGCGTAACCCCAAATCGCAGAACCATACATAGCGATTGGAACGCACTTACTATTATATATTTTGACCACGGCCTCCATTGGTTTTGCTCCCAAACGTTTTGTAAAGGCCAGCAAAGCTGATGAGGATCGTGCTAAGCTAAGTCTTTTAGCATTGACCTGGGGAACCCAAGACCCTCTTTGATCAAAAAGGACTCCCAGATAAGGAAAGACTGGGACCCTAGAAAGGATCTCCCCTTTACAAATAAAAGTTTTTTTCTGCAACGTATTGACTTTACGACCAATGATCATGGTGTGAGACTTGGAGACATTGATTTTCAAGTCCAGGTTCTCCATAAAGGAACCAAAACGGTCCAGAAGAATCTGTAAGCTAATCCCTGTACGTGCTATCAGGACGGCGTCGTCCGCGTATAGGAGGGCTGGAATCTGAGCACCTCCTACACGTGGAACATCCGCCGATCCTGTTTCTAAATGTTTCCCGAGACCATTTATATAAATAGTAAAAAGAAG
Source organism: Lissotriton vulgaris (assembly GCF_964263255.1). Lineage (NCBI taxonomy): Eukaryota > Metazoa > Chordata > Amphibia > Caudata > Salamandridae > Lissotriton > Lissotriton vulgaris. The sequence continues at coordinate 1,183,206,158 of NC_141695.1, read as the reverse complement.
GGGGGCCAGGATACAACCCTGGCGCACCCCTTTTTCAGAATTAAAACATTCTGTGCACCTACCGTCCCTGGTGACTCTTATTTTTGCCTTAAGATCTTGATGTAGCCTTGCCATAAAGGCCACCAAGGGCTCCTCTATGCCTAACTCTAGTAGGGTAGTCCATAGCTTACTTCTGTTCACCAGGTCGAAGGCCGAGGAGAGGTCCATAAAGGCCAGATAAACTGTCCCCTCCCCGGCCACCGTATACCTGGAGACTAGAAGGTGGAGGTTAGAACATTGTTCCAATGTCCCCCTATTCTCTCGAAAGCCATATTGGATATTCGAGAGTCCCCCATTCAGTTCTAAATTTTCCCTTAGCTGATTCAAAAGGACTCTACCTAAGATTTTAAAAGTAGAGTCGATGAGGGAAATAGGGCGATAACACCCAGGGTCCTCCCGATTTCCCTTCTTAAAAATGGGAACTATTATGGATGTTGCCCATGTTTGAGGTAGGCATCCTTCGGCCGCTGCTTTGAACACTCTGGTCAAGATTTTACTCCAGAGTACTGGGCAATATTTAAAAAAGTCTGCCGGGACACCATCCGGACCTGGGGCCTTATTTTTTGTGGTATCAGCAATGGCTTTAAGGACCTGCTCTTCCGTGACTACCACTGTGTCTGCACATAAGGTCACCTCAGTAGTACTTGGGCAGCCTGATGGTTCACCCCCGTAAATCTTGCTAAAATGCTGTACCCATCTCTCATCGGGGATTACACAATCTGTGTTCAGGTTGTTCTCCCCTGAGAAAAAGGGATGATTGATAATTTCCCAAAACTGTTTGCTGTTTTTTAGGACATCTACATTGAGAAGGTCGGTCCAAGCATTATTCTTAATCTCATTTTTCCTTGCCCTCACAATGGTTTTGTAGGCCCGTCTTAAGTTAGAGATTAGTTCTTTATCCCTTTTCTTGGCCTTAAGAGCCATTTTCAGTTCTCTATGAGCCCTTGAACATTTGCTGTCAAACCATTTGTGGGGCTTTGTGGGGTACTTAGATTTAGGTTTTGTAAGATCCCTGACGGTTTGTGCACAGATGCAATTAAAAGCTGCAACAATCTGGGGGTTCGAGGCAGTTTGATCCAGACAAGTTTCTATCTGTCCCTCAATTTTGGGAAGTAGGGTTTCCATAAACCGTTCCTCCATGGCCATACCCCATCTAAGTCGTCTGCCCTGATCACTGGGCACCGTCAAGGCGCAAACCCGGGGCTGATCCACCTGCCTGCGCCATAAGTCACTCCAGTGTATTGCAGTTGACAGAGGGTTATGGTCACTATGGTGTGAGACAGTAACTTTATAGTCACTTGCCTTTGAATTTAGGCCTACGGACATAAATATGTAATCAATTATCGTCCCTTTAGTTGTGCCTTTATACGTGGGGACATTCTCATTAATAGCAGTTTTGACAAGTTCATATAAATTAAAATTGGCACACAATAAGTCAAGTGACTCCCCCATTTTGGTGTGTTCAAAATGAGGTATGCAGGCTCCATCGGGAGAATCTGCATCTAATGATTGGCAAGGCATATGACATTTGTGGCTATTAAAATCGCCCATTAAAAGAATTTCGAATGGAGTATGTGAGTTTTGACTGTATGTATTTAACAAGTTCGCCAAACAGTGCACGTGTTCAGATTCGTTTAGTCCACCCCAGGCATTGTAGAAATTAATTACTAGTATAATATAGCTTGGGGAGACTGTCCATTCTATTGCTAAAATGTTTGGGGAACCTGAATTCAATGGGTTAAAAGATCCTACTAGATCTAAAGAAAAAAGTGTAATGAGCCCCCCTTTTGCTCTCCCCGCAGTGCTAGTACTAGCGGGTGTTGTATAACTTAAGAATCCATCTAAGTAAAAGGAAGGTGAAGTGTCCCACGTTTCTTGCAGAGCTATGACCTTGTGTTTAGAAATGTATTGAGTCCAAGTTGGGTCTGATCTTTTAGCTCTTGTTCCTGCCACGTTCCAAGTCATAAATGTACATGGTAGGGAAATTACCCTCTCAGGCATTACTATTGTGGGTGATGTTAGGGGTGAAGGTAGTCAATCGTTGGTGTCCAAATCATGTAAAGGGTTAAAGCGATTGACCAAATCCATAATAGGGGCTGAGTTATGGGGCATTTGTCGGTATCGCCTCACGTTCCTAGTTACAGTTTGCCAGTCATACACTGAGGGGGCCGTATTTAAGGGGGGCATCCTATGTGAATTATGATGGGACTGTGGGGGATAAAAGAAACCTAGTGGGACTGCTCTGAGGCTATCACTTTCCTTAATATCTGAACCATCCCAAAACAAAGTGCTTGGGCAATGGTCATTGTTGAAGTTTATCACCACACAATCACCTTTCACATTTTTAGCCCGTTTTCCCACCCATCCTACCCTTCTAGCAGCTATGATACTAGAGGATGTATTTGAGTCACCGCTACTTAAATCATCACACCATTTTTTTGCTTTTCCAATAAGTACGGGAGTTGACTCCTCCTCGCCTTCCCTTAGCGGGGTCACCCCTAGGAAAACGGCTACATAGGGTACTACTGCAGGGGGCAGATTTAGATGGATCTTGCTTTCCAGGAAATTGGTTGCCCCTGATGTCGAGGGGATCTCCTGTGGGGTAATAGGTATGGGTGATTGGGCAACCTGTATACCTACTATATCTGATTCCATAGGCTCAAAAGTGGCCTCAGCTGATGGTAAAGGTAGGAGTTGTACTCTATGACGATCTGCAACTTTTTTATCACCAAGATGCAAGCTGTCCAGTTTTTTCGCTATATCATCAATTAGTACACATTTTTTTAGTAAGCCTTTAAGACATGTGGTCATAGTGTCTACTATGTCCTTTGCAATTCCCACTAAAAGGGGTTCAATCCGTTCCTCAAATAGAGCCTCGATAAGGTCCTTCAGTGACTCCTCCGTCCCATGAGTGACTCGAGGGGGGGCCTCCCTCTTCTTACGTTTTTTCGGGGGTGTTTTTAAAGTTCCCAAAGGGTCTGGATTTGCTGTAGGGAGCAGTGTTTGGGATGCGCAAGCTTGAGGTAAAGTAGAGACAGTAGCAGTTGTGGCTTTTGTTATTATGATATCAGGCTCTAAAGGGATGGCTTGAGTCTCAGGTGATATAACTGAGGTGGGAGACTTAGCAATTAAACCCAGTTCTTGCTGTGCTGTGGCAATTTCTTTGGTTAAAGCCCCCACCGCAGAAGTGAGATAAGACAGAATAGAATCTGATTGTTTAGCCATTTTAGCCTTTTTACCACCATCATCTGCAGTAGCACCATTCTTCCGCTTACCCATGTTTGCAGGAAATGTATGATGGGTGGCCCAGCCCTGCCTGGTCTTGCCGTGGACTGCCGTAGACTGTCCCGCCCTTGTCCCGGGCTTCTCCCGGTCGCTCCCGCGCGCGACTCGCGGGGCGAGAGGGGGTGTCAGCCTTTTACAGGCGCCTCCGGGCGCTCCTTCGTCGTCACTCGCGTGCACCCGCCCCAGGGGCTGCTGGGGATTGTGGTCCGCTGGGCGCTGCCTCCCGGCGTTGGTGTGGCGCGATCTGCAGCGCCGCCGTTCCCCTCACGGCTCCTGAAACAGCAGGTCAGTTTTGGATGTTCCCCCACTGTGCTCCCGGGGGGTCAGCCTTTTACAGGCGCCTCCGGGCGCTCCTTCGTCGTCACTCGCGTGCACCCGCCCCAGGGGCTGCTGGGGATTGTGGTCCGCTGGGCGCTGCCTCCCGGCGTTGGTGTGGCGCGATCTGCAGCGCCGCCGTTCCCCTCACGGCTCCTGAAACAGCAGGTCAGTTTTGGATGTTCCCCCACTGTGCTCCCGGGGGGTCAGCCTTTTACAGGCGCCTCCGGGCGCTCCTTCGTCGTCACTCGCGTGCACCCGCCCCAGGGGCTGCTGGGGATTGTGGTCCGCTGGGCGCTGCCTCCCGGCGTTGGTGTGGCGCGATCTGCAGCGCCGCCGTTCCCCTCACGGCTCCTGAAACAGCAGGTCAGTTTTGGATGTTCCCCCACTGTGCTCCCAGGGTGTCAGCCTTTTACAGGCGCCTCCGGGCGCTCCTTCGTCGTCACTCGCGTGCACCCGCCCCAGGGGCTGCTGGGGATTGTGGTCCGCTGGGCGCTGCCTCCCGGCGTTGGTGTGGCGCGATCTGCAGCGCCGCCGTTCCCCTCACGGCTCCTGAAACAGCAGGTCAGTTTTGGATGTTCCCCCACTGTGCTCCCGGGGGGTCAGCCTTTTACAGGCGCCTCCGGGCGCTCCTTCGTCATCACTCGCGTGCACCCGCCCCAGGGGCTGCTGGGGATTGTGGTCCGCTGGGCGCTGCCTCCCGGCGTTGGTGTGGCGCGATCTGCAGCGCCGCCGTTCCCCTCACGGCTCCTGAAACAGCAGGTCAGTTTTGGATGTTCCCCCAATCACAATCGCTCAAGATTTGGCACAGGCTATGGATTTTTGTCACAGGATTGTGGGTGCTGCCTCAGGTATGCAGCATTTGGCAGTCACACGCTTGCATGGTTGATATCATATGTTTTTGACTGTTGATCTAGGTGTCGACCTGTCAATGGTACAGGCATGTCAATGCTAACACCTGCAAGAAGGGGGCTGTCAAGTGTATGGCCATTACAAGCATACATATGGGACATCAAACAAGTGTTTTGATGATGTCTGAGAGGCATGGGTACCAACTTCAAGTCCGTCTGTTGGTACAGATGTTTGAATGGCCAGAGGAATAAAGCACTTGGTACAAATAATTTAGGCTGGCAAATGTGTAAATAGGCATTGAGGATAAGATGTTAACAATATTATTATTATTAGCATTTGTGTATTTTGTGAAGCGCGCAGCTACCCCAACGGGGTGTCCCGGCGGTAATGCTCAGGATAGTAGATCTTGTCAGAGGGGGCGATTAACCAAAAAGAAAAGTTTTATACATGTTTAAGGATCTTTTCACTGGTTTATTTGGATTTTCCTGGCACATGCTTTTAAGTGGATCAAAAAGCCATCCCACCTCATGCTCACAGGGCAGGTGCTCGCATGACAATTCAGGGTGTAGACTATAAAGGATGGTGTCAGGGCAGAGTGGCGGGCATTTGACAAATATACAAAAAAGAAGCAAAAACAAACTTACCTGCTGACCACGGCATCGCTGCTCTCAGGGCCGGACTGGCCGTAGCGGGCACCGGTCAATCCCCCGGTGGGCTGCATGTGTGGGGGCCTGTTTTGGGCCCCTGGGGGCTGTTTTTGTTGCAGGGACGTTTTTGCAGCTGAGCTTCAAAATCGGCCGTGTAACAAAATCGGGAGAAAACCGGCCCTGGGAAAGAGCTCGGCGACACCCTAACCCTCAGGGGAGGGGGGCCGGCCGAGCACTTTGCCAGGGCCGGTTTTGGTTCCCAGTCCGGCCCTGGCTGCTCTTCTGCTCCTGACTGCAGCACAGGCTTCCAGACTCCCCTACAGCCAATCCTGATGCTGCTTACAGGATTGCCCGGAGCAATCTGGATGTATACTCCCAGAGAGCTGGGAGCCTGTGACTGCAGTCTCCAACCTGACAATGCAGTTGAATGTAATTGGGGGTGGGGTCGCACACTACTAACACACCAGCGGGATCGCCCCTAAGGACTGTGGTAAGTGTAGTTCGTGTTCCGCAATGTATCTTCTTTCGATTCTCTGCTATCTTCGCTTTCTTTGCCATCCCTGGATACGTGTTTCGGGGTATTTACCCCTCATCAGCAGGGATTAGGCCATGTTCTGGGGTTGCCGGTGGCTGCCAAATATTGCCAGGTTTAGTACCACTCAGGCGCGCAGGTGCGGGGTCCAAGGCTCGTCAGCCAACTGCTCGAGGGAGCTTTGACATCACAATTGGGGGTGGGGTCGCACACTACTAACACACCAGCGGGATCGCCCCTATGGACTGTGGTAAGTGTAGTTCGTGTTCCGTGATGCATCTTCTTTCGATTCTCTGCTATCTCCGCTTTCTTCGCCATCCCTGGACACGTGTTTCGGGATATTTACCCCTCATCAGCAGGGTTTAGGCCATGTTCTGGGGTTGCCGGTGGCTGCCAAATATTGCCAGGTTTAGCACCACTCAGGCGCGCAGGTGCGGGGTCCCAGGCTCGTCAACCAACTGCTCGAGGGAGCTTTAACATTACAATTGGGGGTGGGGTCGCACACTACTCACACACCAGCGGGATGGCCCCTAAGGACAGTGGTAAGTGCAGTTCGTGTTCCGCGATGCATCTTCTTTCCATTCTCTGCTATCTTCGCTTTCTTCGCCATCTCTGGACACGTGTTTCGGGGTATTTACCCCTCATCAGCAGGGATTAGGCCATGTTCTGGGGTTGCCGGTGGCTGCCAAATATTGCCAGGTTTAGTACCACTCAGGCGCGCAGGTGCGGGGTCCCAGGCTCGTCAGCCAACTGCTCGAGGGAACTTTAACATTACAATTGGGGGTGGGGTCGCACACTACTCACACACCAGCGGGATCGCCCATAAGGACTGTGGTAAGTGTAGTTCGTGTTCCGCAATGCATCTTCTTTCGATTCTCTGCTATCTTCGCTTTCTTCGCCATCCCTGGACACGTATTTCGGGGTATTTACCCCTCATCAGCAAGGACTAGGCCATGTTCTGGGGTTGCCGGTGGCTGCCAAATAATGCCAGGTTTAGTACCACTCAGGCGCGCAGGTGCGGGGTCCCAGGCTCGTCAGCCAACTGCTCGAGGGAGCTTTAACATTACAATTGGGGGTGGGGTCGCACTCTACTCACACACCAGCGGGATCGCCCCTAAGGACTGTGGTAAGTGTAGTTCATGTTCCGCGATGCATCTTCTTTCGATTCTCTGCTATCTTCGCTTTCTTCGCCATCCCTGGACACGTGTTTCGGGGTATTTACCCCTCATCAGCAGGGATTAGGCCATGTTCTGGGGTTGCTGGTGTCTGCCAAATATTGCCAGGTTTAGTACCACTCAGGCGCGCAGGTGCGGGGTCCCAGGCTCGTCAGCCAACTGCTCGAGGGAGCTTTAACATTACAATTGGGGGTGGGGTCGCACACTACTCACACACCAGCGGGATGGCCCCTAAGGACAGTGGTAAGTGTAGTTTGTGTTCCGCAATGCATCTTCTTTCGATTCTCTGCTATCTTCGCTTTCTTTGCCATCCCTGGACACGTGTTTCGGGGTATTTACCCCTCATCAGCAGGGATTAGTCTATGTTCTGGGGTTGCCGGTGGCTGCCAAATATTGCCAGGTTTAGTACCACTCAGGCGCGCAGGTGCGGGGTCCCAGGCTCGTCAGCCAACTGCTCGAGGGAGCTTTAACATTACAATTGGGGGTGGGGTCGCACACTACTCACACACCAACGGGATCGCCCCTAAGGACTGTGGTAAGTGTAGTTCGTGTTTCGCGATGCATCTTCTTTCGATTCTCTGCTATCTTCGCTTTCTTCGCCATCCCTGGACACGTGTTTCGGGGTATTTACCCCTCATCAGCAGGGATTAGGCCATGTTCTGGGGTTGCTGGTGTCTGCCAAATATTGCCAGGTTTTGTACCACTCAGGCGCGCAGGTGCGGGGTCCCAGGCTCGTCAGCCAACTGCTCGAGGGAGCTTTAACATTACAATTGGGGGTGGGGTCGCACACTACTCACACACCAGCGGGATCGCCCCTAAGGACTGTGGTAAGTGTAGTTCGTGTTCCGCAATGCATCTTCTTTCGATTCTCTGCTATCTTCGCTTTCTTCGCCATCCGTGGACACGTATTTCGGGGTATTTACCCCTCATCAGCAAGGACTAGGCCATGTTCTGGGGTTGCCGGTGGCTGCCAAATAATGCCAGGTTTAGTACCACTCAGGCGCGCAGGTGAGGGGTCCCAGGCTCGTCAGCCAACTGCTTGAGGGAGCTTTAACATTACAATTTGGGGTGGGGTCGCACTCTACTCACACACCAGCGGGATCGCCCCTAAGGACTGTGGTAAGTGTAGTTCATGTTCCGCGATGCATCTTCTTTCGATTCTCTGCTATCTTCGCTTTCTTCGCCATCCCTGGACACGTGTTTCGGGGTATTTACCCCTCATCAGCAGGGATTAGGCCATGTTCTGGGGTTGCCGGTGGCTGCCAAATATTGCCTGGTTTAGTACCACGCAGGCGTGCAGGTGCAGGGTCCCAGGCTCGTCAGCCAACTGCTCGAGGGTTCCCAGTCCGGCCCTGGCTGCTCTTCTGCTCCTGACTGCAGCACAGGCTTCCAGACTCCCCTACAGCCAATCCTGATGCTGCTTACAGGATTGCCCGGAGCAATCTGGATGTATAATCCCAGAGAGCTTGGAGCCTGTGACTGCAGTCTTCAACCTGACAATGCCGTTGATTGTTATTGGGGGTGGGATCGCACACTACTAACACACCAGCGGGATCGCCCCTAAGGACTGTGGTAAGTGTAGTTTGTGTTCCGCGATGCATCTTCTTTCAATTCTCTGCTATCTTCGCTTTCTTCGCCATCCCTGGATACGTGTTTCGGGGTATTTACCCCTCATCAGCAGGGATTAGGCCATGTTCTGGGGTTGCCGATGGCTGCAAATATTGCCAGGTTTAGTACCACTCAGGCGCGCAGGTGCGGGGTCAAAGGCTCGTCAGCCAACTGCTCAAGGGAGCTTTGACATCACAATTGGGGGTGTGGTCGCACACTAACACACCAGCGGGATCGCCCCTATGGACTTTGGTAAGTGTAGTTCGTGTTCCGCGATGCATCTTCTTTCGATTCTCTGCTATCTTCGCTTTCTTCGCCATCCCTGGACACGTGTTTCGGGATATTTACCCCTCATCAGCAGGGATTAGGCCATGTTCTGGGGTTGCCGGTGGCTGCCAAATAATGCCAGGTTTAGTACCACTCAGGCGCGCAGGTGCGGGGTCCCAGGCTCGTCAGCGACCTGCTCGAGGGAGCTTTAACATTACAATTGGGGGTGGGGTCGCACACTACTCACACACCAGCGGGATCGCCCCTAAGGACTGTGGTAAGTGTAGTTCATGTTCGGCGATGCATCTTCTTTCGATTCTCTGCTATCTTCGCTTTCTTCGTCATCCCTGGACACGTGTTTGGGGGTATTTACCCCTCATCAGCAGGGATTAGTCCATGTTCTGGGGTTGCCGGTGGCTGCCAAATATTGCCAGGTTTAGTACCACGCAGGCGCGCAGGTGCGGGGTCCCAGGCTTGTCAGCCAACTGCTCGAGGGTTCCCAGTCCGGCCCTGGCTGCTCTTCTGCTCCTGACTGCAGCACAGGCTTCCAGACTCCCCTACAGCCAATCCTGATGCTGCTTACAGGATTGCCCGGAGCAATCTGGATGTATACTCCCAGAGAGCTGGGAGCCTGTGACTGCAGTCTCCAACCTGACAATGCCGTTGATTGTTATTGGGGGTGGGGTCGCACACTACTAACACACCAGCGGGATCGCCCCTAAGGACTGTGGTAAGTGTAGTTTGTGTTCCGCGATGCATCTTCTTTCAATTCTCTGCTATCTTCGCTTTCTTCGCCATCCCTGGATACGTGTTTTGGGGTATTTACCCCTCATCAGCAGGGATTAGGCCATGTTCTGGGGTTGCCGGTGGCTGCAAATATTGCCAGGTTTAGTACCACTCAGGCGCGCAGGTGCGGGGTCAAAGGCTCGTCAGCCAACTGCTCAAGGGAGCTTTGACATCACAATTGGGGGTGTGGTCGCACACTAACACACCAGCGGGATCGCCCCTATGGACTTTGGTAAGTGTAGTTCGTGTTCCGCGATGCATCTTCTTTCGATTCTCTGCTATCTTCGCTTTCTTCGCCATCCCTGGACACGTGTTTCGGGATATTTACCCCTCATCAGCAGGGATTAGGCCATGTTCTGGGGTTGCCGGTGGCTGCCAAATAATGCCAGGTTTAGTACCACTCAGGCGCGCAGGTGCGGGGTCCCAGGCTCGTCAGCGACCTGCTCGAGGGAGCTTTAACATTACAATTGGGGGTGGGGTCGCACACTACTCACACACCAGCGGGATCGCCCCTAAGGACTGTGGTAAGTGTAGTTCATGTTCTGCGATGCATCTTCTTTCGATTCTCTGCTATCTTCGCTTTCTTTGTCATCCCTGGACACGTGTTTCAGGGTATTTACCCCTCATCAGCAGGGATTAGGCCATGTTCTGGGGTTGCCGGTGGCTGCCAAATATTGCCAGGTTTAGTACCACGCAGGCGCGCAGGTGCGGGGTCCCAGGCTTGTCAGCCAACTGCTCGAGGGTTCCCAGTCCGGCCCTGGCTGCTCTTCTGCTCCTGACTGCAGCACAGGCTTCCAGACTCCCCTACAGCCAATCCTGATGCTGCTTACACGATTGCCCGGAGCAATCTGGATGTATACTCCCAGAGAGCTGGGAGCCTGTGACTGCAGTCTCCAACCTGACAATGCCGTTGATTGTTATTGGGGGTGGGGTCGCACACTACTAACACACCAGCGGGATCGCCCCTAAGGACTGTGGTAAGTGTAGTTCGTGTTCCGCGATGCATCTTCTTTCGATTCTCTGCTATTTTCGCTTTCTTCGCCATCCCTGGATACGTGTTTCGGGGTATTTACCCCTCATCAGCAGGGATTAGGCCATGTTCTGGGGTTGCCGGTGGCTGCCAAATATTGCCAGGTTTAGTACCACTCAGGCGCGCAGGTGCGGGGTCCAAGGCTCATCAGCCAACTGCTCAAGGGAGCTTTGACATCACAATTGGGGGTGGGGTTGCACACTACTCACACACCAGCGGGATCGCCCCTGTGGACTGTGGTAAGTGTAGTTCGTGTTCCGCGATGCATCTTCTTTCGATTCTCTGCTATCTTCGCTTTCTTCGCCATCCCTGGACACGTGTTTCAGGATATTTACCCCTCATCAGCAGGGATTAGGCCATGTTCTGGGGTTGCCGGTGGCTGCCAAATATTGCCAGGTTTAGTACCACTAAGGCGCGCAGGTGCGGGGTCCCAGGCTCGTCAGCCAACTGCTCGAGGGAGCTTTAACATTACAATTAGGGGTGGGGTCGCACACTACTAACACACCAGCGGGATGGCCCCCAAGGACAGTGGTAAGTGTAGTTTGTGTTCCGCGATGCATCTTCTTTTGATTCTCTGCTATCTTCGCTTTCTTCGCCATCCCTGGACACGTGTTTCGGGGTATTTACCCCTCATCAGCAGGGATTAGGCCATGTTCTGGGGTTGCCGGTGGCTGCCAAATATTGCCAGGTTTAGTACCACTCAGGCGCGCAGGTGCGGGGTCCTAGGCTCGTCAGCCCACTGCTCGAGGGAGCTTTAACATTACAATTGGGGGTGGGGTTGCACACTACTCACACACCAGCGGGATCGCCCCTAAGGACTGTGGTAAGTGTAGTTTGTGTTCCGCGATGCATCTTCTTTCGATTCTCTGCTATCTTCGCTTTCTTCGCCATCCCTGGACACCTGTTTCCTAATATTTACCCCTCATCAGCAGGGATTAGGCCATGTTCTGGGGTTGCTGGTGTCTGCCAAATATTGGCAGGTTTAGTACCACTTAGGCGCGCAGGTGCGGGGTCCCAGGCTCGTCAGCCAACTGCTCGAGGGAGCTTTAACATTACAATTGGGGGTGGGGTCGCACACTACTCACACACCAGCGGGATCGCCCCTAAGAACTGTGGTAAGTGTAGTGCGTGTTCCGCGTTGCATCTTCTTTCGATTCTCTGCTATCTTCGCTTTCTTCGCCATCCCTGGACACGTATTTCGGGGTATTTACCCCTCATCAGCAAGGATTAGGCCATGTTCTGGGGTTGCCGGTGGCTGCCAAATAATGCCAGGTTTAGTACAACTCAGGCGCGCAGGTGCGGGGTCCCAGGCTCGTCAGCCAACTGCTCGAGGGAGCTTTAACATTACAATTGGGGGTGGGGTCGCACTCTACTCACACACCAGCGGGATCGCCCCTAAGGACTGTGGTAAGTGTAGTTCATGTTCCACGATGCATCTTCTTTTGATTCTCTGCTATCTTCGCTTTCTTCGCCATCCCTGGACACGTGTTTCGGGGTATTTACCCCTCATCAGCAGGGATTAGGCCATGTTCTGGGGTTGCCGGTGGCTGCCAAATATTGCCAGGTTTAGTACCACTCAGGCGCGCAGGTGCGGGGTCCCAGGCTCGTCAGCCAACTGCTCGAGGGAGCTTTAACATTACAATTGGGGGTGGGGTCGCACCCTACTCACACACCAGCGGGATCGCCGCTAAGGAGTGTGGTAAGTGTAGTTCGTGTTCAGCGATGCATCTTCTTTCGATTCTCTGCTATCTTCGCTTTCTTCGCATCCCTGGACACGTGTTTCGGGGTATTTACCCCTCATCAGCAGGGTTTAGGCCATGGTCGGGGGTTGCCGGTGGCTGCCAAATATTGCCAGGTTTAGTACCACGCAGGCGCGCAGGTGCGGGGTCCCAGGCTCGTCATCCAACTGCTCGAGGGAGCTTTAACATTACAATTGAGGGTGGGGTTGCACACTACTCACACACCAGCGGGATCGCGCCTAAGGACTGTGGTAAGTGTAGTTCGTGTTCCGCGATGCATCTTCTTTCGATTCTCTGCTATCTTCGCCATCCCTGTACACGTGTTTCCTGGGTATTTATCCCTCATAAGCAGGGATTAGGCCATGTTCTGGGGTTGCCGGTGGCTGCCAAATATTGACAGGTTTAGTACCACTCAGGCGCGCAGGTGCGGGGTCCCAGGCTCATCAGCCAACTGCTCGAGGGAGCTTTAACATTACAATTGAGGGTGGGGTCGCACACTACTCACACACCAGCGGGATCGCCCCTAAGGACTGAGGTAAGTGTAGTTTGTGTTCCGCGATGCATCTTCTTTCGATTCTCTGCTATCTTCGCTTTCTTCGCCATCCCTGGACACGTGTTTCGGGGTATTTACCCCTCATCAGCAGGGATTAGGCCATGTTCTGGGGTTGCCGGTGGCTGCCAAATAATGCCAGGTTTAGTACCACTCAGGCGCGCAGGTGCGGGGTCCCAGGCTCGTCAGCCAACTGCTCGAGGGAGCTTTAACATTACAATTGTAGACCTGGTTTCACCATGGTCAAGTCAAGGCCTTTGTGAATCAAGTTTGTAGGTAATGCACAGCAAGAGCATATATTGCTGAATGTTACTCTGTTGTATGAATAGTAAGAAATCTTTGACGTAATCAAGTTCATAGCTTAGCCTGGGTATACAACCTTTAGCATGCATTTTTTACAACGCACTACCATTACAACGCAGGCATTACCACGCATACCATTACAACGCATTGCGCTGGGGGGCGCTCTAGGATAGGGAATAAGTTTAATTTTCTATCCAACACCTTCCGTAGTGTTCACGGGGACTGGAGTTGGAATAGAAAATTATACTTACCACTATCCAGCACCTCTAAGCGCTATGCGTTGTAACGGTATTCGTTGTAAATACCGCGTTGTAAAGGTATGCGTGGTAAAAGTATGCGTGGTAACGTCATACATCCCTTAGCCTCCCTAGATTTAAGCTTTTTTTAGTAACAGCACTACAATTTTCATCACTGTACTACAAGGTAAGCACTTATTCCATGGAACCTATGTACACAGTTTCCCTCACGATTGTCACTTTTGTAATGCACCGTTTGCTACCTCTTGTATTCTGTTGGCACACGATTGTCATTTTTGCTTCATTTAATTTAACGTTTGCTTTTGTATTTTGCTCACTTGTAATGTTCTCATGTATCAGTTATGTTCCTATTGTGAAGAGCTCTGACACCTTCGGGTAAAGTCCGCGCTATATAAAAACGCATAAATAAATAAATGAATAAATAAATAAATAAATAAATAAATAAATAATCAATTTTAAGAGCAGAAATGGATTCATTTTACTTAACTGTGACACAATATAACAGTCACTGTGAAGCAGGGCTGCCGTCTAAATGTGAGGAATTACAGTGACAGCAAAGTACGATTTTTGTTAAACATTAATTACCCTTTTCCGGAGTAGTAAGGCAGCTGAACATAAAGTAAGACAGTCTCTGCTAGGCAGACCCTTGAGCAGAGGTCTAGTGCCTCAAACATGGAGGAAGGAGGGAGCCGTGACAGGCGCTAAAACCCCTCCATCTCTAAGGGTATGCCATTGGACCACAGAAGCACAGTATCGCCAGAAAAATCTCCATAAATCGTGATTTACTGTGTTTCATTACTTTTTTTTCTATAGCTTTGAGCAATCAGTGGCTTTAAAGAGTTAGAGGCTCAGAATCCGGCAGTAGATTGACCGGCTGCCTCCTGTCGTGTTCCACAAGAATTTATCGCCGGTGCCTGGTCGTGGTTGACCGGAGGTCAGTTTAATATTGCAGTGCAGTGTGCTAGAACAAGTTTAGGAGTGAATACACCTGCAGCTACCTGCCTTCCGAGGCAGCCCATCTGATGGACGACCCACAGCAGGCGCAGGCAGCTTAACCCCTAAAATACTGTCAAAGTATCCACCTCAGGGGAAACATGGAAATATTGCCACAGGGATCCGAAGGATTGATGTTTCTTGTCTGCACTTCAATCTTTGCAGATTAGCACATCTATTTTCTTTCCATAGAAGTGTTGGTAAGCACTACATCATCAAAAACCAACCTGCAGACGCGGATGTACATCCTTGCAGATCTGGAGCATTTATATTGTATTCGTGTCAGAAAGAATAATAGGGAGTGCAGCCTCGCGTGCTCCCACAGGTGACACTGGCGCGCGCGCCTCTTGCTAATGGGGAACAGGCTTCTGGTTATCAGTCTGAGCTGCTGGGAATGTCATACGACGCCATCCACTCTGATAGCAGCTGCGGCATCTGATGCAAGGGAGCTTTGTATGTCCTGTATGTGGTGCATGGGCTTGGTGTGTCTGCACGTGCCTATATTATAGCTGATTTTATAGACTGGTCATCAATGTCTCATTCACATACAATATTAATAACAACCATTATCACCGTCCTATTTTGCCTATGCTCGTTTTGTTTTGTCATGGTTTTTGCAAAACTATTGTTGGGAATACTGCCATGCCCTCTCAATCTGAAAAAATATATTGGCTAAAAGATTTTATTTTTTTCTCAAAAAGCACACATACCACTATATACCAATACTTACAATGCGTGGTAAAGGAATGCATGCTAAATGCTGCAGGGCAAAGGCCATTTGAGGTAACAGCAGCATTGTAGAGGTTGTTTCCCCCTTACACATAGTGCTACTAACACAATAATAACTAGAGCTCAGACCCATGGGCTTCTAAAATGCACTGACTTGTCTCACAATGTGAGTGGGATAGGGCCCTATGTCTTTTCATGCTTATGCTTACAGCACGAGATGAAAAACACTAAAGTGAGATGGATTGAGCAGTCAAGGAAATTACTTTCAAGTCATTCCAAGAGATCTGGACAGTGAAATTGATTTATTGGCAAAATAATTTAACTAACTCTAAGCTGAGCATAATTGAACTAACTCAGTTTGTGTTAGAAAGATCCCTCGAGAAAACCAATTAGCCCTGGTGCTTTCAGTGGATATGGTGTAATGGTTAAGTCAAGCCATTTCCCACAAAGCATTTTTGCACAGTATACGAAAATGTTCAGTAGGGAGGTTGGTTGACCACACACTTGATCCTTACCCCTGGGCATCCATTGGCCACCCATTCCTCAATTGTTTTACTCCAGTTCTAGGCTACACTTTTTTTGTAAAAATTGTGAGCAACAATGAAGACTTTAAAAAAATGTTTTCTTGCTATTTTTGTATTATTTTCTGACCTCTCTCTCTCCTCCCACTAATACGGACGCTTTAAGTCATAGACCGATTGGAACCAGTGCCCAGTCTCCAAGTGCCAAGTTGTAAGCCTAAACGTGAACCTGCTCCTTAGCAGTTACTGTTAGTATACCAGAGTTTGCTTCAAGATGCATGAATGGTCTTCACAGGAGCTTTCTTTGAGGTACTTACTGCAGATTGCTCCAAGATGTCACCCAGTCTCATCACAGTGGTGAACTGAGGTACTTTACATGTCTCCGATCATGAAGCATTCTAAAGAAAGCTCTGATCTTCAACACGAGTTACAACAGCTTCTTCTCTCGCAGCTGCTCAGCAAATTCCCCAATCTAAATTAAATTGGATTGAGGAGAGAAAAGGGGTCAGTTCAAATACCCATAAAGAGTACTAATGGGAGAACCAATACACAAGTGTAAAGCCTTTGCATTTTAGACTCGAAAATATTTGCAGTTATAAATCAGCAGACATAAAGGAAATAGATAAATATCCTCAGGTGTAGAGAAATCTAAGAAAATCGGGGATTAACCTCTAGTTAGGTGTCAGGAAAGGAATCCAGAATCTCTCTTAGATACTCCATACACTAGTATAAACCCACAATATTCTATGTTGCTACTTTAATTTATTTCTTCTTTTGAGTTCTCCAATAACATTTCAGCAAACCCCTGTGAATAAGTAAAAGCCCCATTTTCTCATAGGGGCACAATTGGCTTTCAGACACCAAACCTTGAAAAGTTATATTGTTGATATTTTGCAGTCCAGACAGTTCTTCCCATAAATCTTTCTCCCAGTCGCCTCCATTCCTCCTGGTGAGAACTCACTATCAGTTGTCTAATACATAACAAATACCTATTCACTTGCTAGCAGAAAGCTCCTGGAAAAATACAACATTTGTAAGACAAACATCGCCCAAAAATAACTATTCTATGTGAAAAATAGGCCTTTCACTGTTAATTAGGGGTGCGCGAAATTGGCGGAGTTGTACTAAATGAAAATACAGAAAAACTCCCCTAGATTCAATGGAATTCCACCAACAGGCTGGAAATATGCAGCTTGCTCTGCTCATACTACAATTTAGTGCTGGTAATGCAAGCAGAGCGGAAAAACAGTGCTATGCGTTGTACAAGAGTGCATGATAATTTGAGTTGATTTTGCTGCCGCTCAAGTAGAAAAGTAGAAAATCTGCTTTAGTGGCAGCAAATCTACTTGAACGGCAGCCCTCTGACAGCGACTTCTTGCAAACGCCGGCAACACCACACATGAAAAATATTGAGTTGCAAATATCGTGATACGGGAATATTGACAGCAAGAATATCGTGGTCCAGAATATCAGCTTTAAGGTAAAAAATATTGTTTTTTACAATATCGAAGTCAGTAATATCGTTTGCAAAAATATCTTCGTTTAAGATATCGTTTTTATATTAGTGTTATGTATTTTAGTATGTATTTTAAAAGTATGTGATCTAATTTTTTGAAATAAATATCGCTTTTGTTTTTAAATATATGTGTTACATTTTTAGTAGTGATTCATTTTATGTTAATTTAATTTTGCGTTTTTTAGTTCTGTATTTACAACAAGGGGTGGTGAGGGACAGAGTCTCTGAATTAAGCAGAAAGCTCTCACCCAGTCAAGAGATCAGGGCTAGATCCAACACCGTTTTTTAGCTCACTGCACCATCCCAGTTTCAGAACCTGGCTGTATGCAAATTAGTCTGTTCCTGTCCCAGTGCATGATGGGAACAGGGCAAACCAAACTACAAAAGCCAATTCTTACACTGGGAAGGAAACAAGCTCCCGGGGACCGGTTTCTGGCATTACAGCCGTCTTCGGCCCGGTTTGCTTGAATCCTGATGGTGCAATGAGCAAGGGTCTCACATCTGAGAATACCCTTCCACGCTTAGGGTGGACAAAAATATTTACAACAAGGGGTGGTGAGGGACAGAGTCTCTGAATTAAGCAGAAAGCTCTCACCCAGTCAAGAGATCAGGGCTAGATCCAACACCGTTTTTTAGCTCACTGCACCATCCCAGTTTCAGAACCTGGCTGTATGCAAATTAGTCTGTTCCTGTCCCAGTGCATGATGGGAACAGGGCAAACCAAACTACAAAAGCCAATTCTTACACTGGGAAGGAAACAAGCTCCCGGGGACCGGTTTCTGGCATTACAGCCGTCTTCGGCCCGGTTTGCTTGAATCCTGATGGTGCAATGAGCAAGGGTCTCACATCTGAGAATACCCTTCCACGCTTAGGGTGGACAAAAATATTTACAACAAGGGGTGGTGAGGGACAGAGTCTCTGAATTAAGCAGAAAGCTCTCACCCAGTCAAGAGATCAGGGCTAGATCCAACACCGTTTTTTAGCTCACTGCACCATCCCAGTTTCAGAACCTGGCTGTATGCAAATTAGTCTGTTCCTGTCCCAGTGCATGATGGGAACAGGGCAAACCAAACTACAAAAGCCAATTCTTACACTGG
Organism: Lissotriton vulgaris; assembly: GCF_964263255.1. NCBI lineage: Eukaryota > Metazoa > Chordata > Amphibia > Caudata > Salamandridae > Lissotriton > Lissotriton vulgaris. Next base: position 1,183,187,917 of record NC_141695.1, on the reverse strand, counting down.
GAAGGAAACAAGCTTCCGGGGACCGGTTTCTGGCATTACAGCCGTCTTCGGCCCGGTTTGCTTGAATCCTGATGGTGCAATGAGCAAGGGTCTCACATCTGAGAATACCCTTCCACGCTTAGGGTGGACAAAAATATTTACAACAAGGGGTGGTGAGGGACAGAGTCTCTGAATTAAGCAGAAAGCTCTCACCCAGTCAAGAGATCAGGGCTAGATCCAACACCGTTTTTTAGCTCACTGCACCATCCCAGTTTCAGAACCTGGCTGTATGCAAATTAGTCTGTTCCTGTCCCAGTGCATGATGGGAACAGGGCAAACCAAACTACAAAAGCCAATTCTTACACTGGGAAGGAAACAAGCTCCCGGGGACCGGTTTCTGGCATTACAGCCGTCTTCGGCCCGGTTTGCTTGAATCCTGATGGTGCAATGAGCAAGGGTCTCACATCTGAGAATACCCTTCCACGCTTAGGGTGGACAAAAATATTTACAACAAGGGGTGGTGAGGGACAGAGTCTCTGAATTAAGCAGAAAGCTCTCACCCAGTCAAGAGATCAGGGCTAGATCCAACACCGTTTTTTAGCTCACTGCACCATCCCAGTTTCAGAACCTGGCTGTATGCAAATTAGTCTGTTCCTGTCCCAGTGCATGATGGGAACAGGGCAAACCAAACTACAAAAGCCAATTCTTACACTGGGAAGGAAACAAGCTCCCGGGGACCGGTTTCTGGCATTACAGCCGTCTTCGGCCCGGTTTGCTTGAATCCTGATGGTGCAATGAGCAAGGGTCTCACATCTGAGAATACCCTTCCACGCTTAGGGTGGACAAAAATATTTACAACAAGGGGTGGTGAGGGACAGAGTCTCTGAATTAAGCAGAAAGCTCTCACCCAGTCAAGAGATCAGGGCTAGATCCAACACCGTTTTTTAGCTCACTGCACCATCCCAGTTTCAGAACCTGGCTGTATGCAAATTAGTCTGTTCCTGTCCCAGTGCATGATGGGAACAGGGCAAACCAAACTACAAAAGCCAATTCTTACACTGGGAAGGAAACAAGCTCCCGGAGACCGGTTTCTGGCATTACAGCCGTCTTCGGCCCGGTTTGCTTGAATCCTGATGGTGCAATGAGCAAGGGTCTCACATCTGAGAATACCCTTCCACGCTTAGGGTGGACAAAAATATTTACAACAAGGGGTGGTGAGGGACAGAGTCTCTGAATTAAGCAGAAAGCTCTCACCCAGTCAAGAGATCAGGGCTAGATCCAACACCGTTTTTTAGCTCACTGCACCATCCCAGTTTCAGAACCTGGCTGTATGCAAATTAGTCTGTTCCTGTCCCAGTGCATGATGGGAACAGGGCAAACCAAACTACAAAAGCCAATTCTTACACTGGGAAGGAAACAAGCTCCCGGGGACCGGTTTCTGGCATTACAGCCGTCTTCGGCCCGGTTTGCTTGAATCCTGATGGTGCAATGAGCAAGGGTCTCACATCTGAGAATACCCTTCCACGCTTAGGGTGGACAAAAATATTTACAACAAGGGGTGGTGAGGGACAGAGTCTCTGAATTAAGCAGAAAGCTCTCACCCAGTCAAGAGATCAGGGCTAGATCCAACACCGTTTTTTAGCTCACTGCACCATCCCAGTTTCAGAACCTGGCTGTATGCAAATTAGTCTGTTCCTGTCCCAGTGCATGATGGGAACAGGGCAAACCAAACTACAAAAGCCAATTCTTACACTGGGAAGGAAACAAGCTCCCGGAGACCGGTTTCTGGCATTACAGCCGTCTTCGGCCCGGTTTGCTTGAATCCTGATGGTGCAATGAGCAAGGGTCTCACATCTGAGAATACCCTTCCACGCTTAGGGTGGACAAAAATATTTACAACAAGGGGTGGTGAGGGACAGAGTCTCTGAATTAAGCAGAAAGCTCTCACCCAGTCAAGAGATCAGGGCTAGATCCAACACTGTTTTTTAGCTCACTGCACCATCCCAGTTTCAGAACCTGACTGTATGCAAATTAGTCTGTTCCTGTCCCAGTGCATGATGGGAACAGGGCAAACCAAACTACAAAAGCCAATTCTTACACTGGGAAGGAAACAAGCTCCCGGGGACCGGTTTCTGGCATTACAGCCGTCTTCGGCCCGGTTTGCTTGAATCCTGATGGTGCAATGAGCAAGGGTCTCACATCTGAGAATACCCTTCCACGCTTAGGGTGGACAAAAATATTTACAACAAGGGGTGGTGAGGGACAGAGTCTCTGAATTAAGCAGAAAGCTCTCACCCAGTCAAGAGATCAGGGCTAGATCCAACACCGTTTTTTAGCTCACTGCACCATCCCAGTTTCAGAACCTGGCTGTATGCAAATTAGTCTGTTCCTGTCCCAGTGCATGATGGGAACAGGGCAAACCAAACTACAAAAGCCAATTCTTACACTGGGAAGGAAACAAGCTCCCGGGGACCGGTTTCTGGCATTACAGCCGTCTTCGGCCCGGTTTGCTTGAACCTGATGGTGCAATGAGCAAGGGTCTCACATCTGAGAAAAACAGTGCTATGCGTTGTACAAGAGTGCATGATAATTTGAGTTGATTTTGCTGCCGCTCAAGTAGAAAAGTAGAAAATCTGCTTTAGTGGCAGCAAATCTACCTGAACGGCAGCCCTCTGACAGCGACTTCTTGCAAACGCCGGCAACACCACACATGAAAAATATTGAGTTGCAAATATCGTGATACGGGAATATTGACAGCAAGAATATCGTGGTCCAGAATATCAGCTTTAAGGTAAAAAATATTGTTTTTTACAATATCGAAGTCAGTAATATCGTTTGCAAAAATATCTTCGTTTAAGATATCGTTTTTATATTAGTGTTATGTATTTTAGTATGTATTTTAAAAGTATGTGATCTAATTTTTTCAAATAAATATCGCTTTTGTTTTTAAATATATGTGTTACATTTTTAGTAGTGATTCATTTTATGTTAATTTAATTTTGCGTTTTTTAGTTCTGTAGCGGGTTGTGGGTTGATAGGGGAATAGGGTGGGAAGTAATTTAATTATAATAAATTAATTATTATTTTGTATTTCTTAATATTTTTTAATTTAGATTTTATCATGTTAATTGTGGTAATTCATTTATTATGAATTAATTATTAATTGGTTGTTAATTTTAATTAATTGATAATTATGTTAGTTGTGTTATTTCGTTTAGGAGCAGGTTGTGGGTTTATAGGGGAATAGGGTGGAAAGTCATTTAATTATGATAAATTGATTAATAATTTGTATATATTAGTATTTATTTTATTTAGTTTTTTGTGTGTTAATTGTGTGAATTAATGTATTAATAATTAATTAATAATTAGTTGTTAACTATTATTAAATAATTGGTAATTATGTTAGTTGTGTCAATTTGGTAGGAGCGGGTTGTGGGTTTATAGGTGAATAGGGTGTGAAGTAATTTATTTAAAAATAATTTTTAATTAATTGTTGATTTATGGTAATTAAATAATTAAAATAATTATGGAAATTGTGAAATTAATTTATTTGAGATGTGAGTTGTGGGGTTATGGTGGTAAAGAGTGGGAAGTAAATTATTTTCAATTAATTAATAAGTTGTTAATTGATAATAATACATTAATGTATAATTAGTTATGGAAATTGTGTAATTATTTTTATGTGTGTGTTGTGGTGTTTGTTGGGGTAAAGGGTGGGAAGAATTTTAAGTTTTATTAATTAATCATTATTAACTCATTATTATTTATTTATTAATTGATACATTTTTGTGGTAATTGTTTACTTTTATTTTGTCTGTTGATGTTGGTTTTATAGGGGTAATATTTGGTGAGTAAATTAATTTTTATATGTTTTAATTTAATTTTTAATTAATATTTGTTTATTTGTAATTAATTATATTAATTATGGAGGTACAGTTATTTAGAAATATAGATGTGTGTTGTGAAATGTGTGGTGTTATAAGGTAGGAAATAAGAAATATTGCTTTGTGTAATTACGTTTTGAATATAATTAATGTTTATTAAATATAGGTATTTGTAAAATATTTTTTTAATTTTTTTATAAAATAATGATTGTAGGTAAATTTTAGATTTTTTTTAACATTATAATATGTTTCTCCCGTTGTAATTTTTAATATTTTCATATAATTTTTTTTTTTTTGTTATTAACAATTTTTGTATTGTAGTTGATATTTTGTTTCTTTTTTATTTTGAATTGACTTTGTTGGGAATATTAATTTTAACCCTCTACTTTCCAACACTTTCCCTACTGTTGCACTCACTGGAGTGGGAATAGTAATTTTTATCCCTCCGCTATCCAACACTTTCCCTGCTGTTGCAGTCGCTGGAGTGAGAATACACATTTTTACTCCTCACCTATCCAACACTTTCCCAACTGTTGCTCTTTTTGGAGTGGGAATAGTATAGTAATTTTAACGCCTCTGCTATCAAACACTTTCCCTACTGTTGCAACAACTGGAGTGTGAATAGTCATTTTTTACCCCTCTTCTCTCCAACAGTTTTCCTATTTTTGCACCCACTGGAGTGGGAATAGTAATTTTTACCCTACCGATATCCAACACTTTTGCTACTGTTGCACTCACTGAAGTAGGAATAGTAATTTTTACCCCTCAGCTATCCAATAGTTTCCCTACTATTGAACTCACTGGAGTGGGAATAATACTTTTAACACCTCTGCTATCCAACACTTTCGCTACTGTTGCACTAACTTGAATGTGAATAGTAATTTTTACCCCTCGCTATCCAACACTTTTCCTACTGTTGCACTCACTGGAGTGGGAATATTAATTTTTACCCCTCCGCTATCCAACACTCTCCCTACTGTTGCAGTCAATGGAGCACAACATGTAAGTTTAAGAATTATGAAATATTTTAATGATTTAATTTAGAATATAATTTCTTTTATTAGATTTTATGTTATAAGTGTATATATATATATATATATATATATATATATATCAAACACAAGAGTTGCCCACTCGGAGAAGCCACACATAGGTAGGTATTCTTTTCGTTTTATTTTCGGAAGTTACAGCACAGCTGGTATGTCATTCTGCATTAAAAATGTTCCAAATCGCCGACGCGTTTCGTGCTTCCTAGCACTTTTTCATAGGCAAGTCATTATTCAAACAGCGCAAAGCAGGATGTGCACTTTTTATTTCAAGTTCTGATTCCCGCCCCAGTGGGCGTTGCCTCCCTATTTTGGGCCAACAGCAGCATCCACTTGGCAGAACTACTTTGGAACACTACAGATACCATCAGACAATGCGCCGTAACTGGCAAGGTATACGCCCACTGGGGCAGACTCCTAATAAAATGTGCTCCAAACAGCAGCTGTTGTCTCTATGTCTTATGGCTCGTGATCAAGAACGGCAGTTCGAAACGCGTTGAGCCGCGAAAGGAGATGAACGAGTGAAACTGCCTGCAAAGTCCTCCGCAGTTCTAAGAGGGAAACCTTCAGTGTGGTCGTTCTTACAAGGGCAACCTTTTGTGTATGTATGAATAGCGGCCTGCTCGGTCGCAAGAACGACCCACCGCCGAGGCTCTGCAAGAGGCGGATCTGCGGTGCTTGGAAAATCCGGGTGCCGGCACAGAACTGTAAGGCTCAAACTGCAGGATTAATTAAGACAGCGCACGTTTGTTTTTTCAACTTCATCAACCCACTGGGGCTTGTAATTGACTTTATTTTGGGCCAACAGCAGCATCCACTTGGCAGAACTACTTTGAAACACTACAGATACCATCAGACAATGCGCCGTAACTGGCAAGGTATACGCCCACTGGGGCAGACTCCTAATAAAATGTGCTCCAAACAGCAGCTGTTGTCTCTATGTCTTATGGCTCGTGATCAAGAACGGCAGTTCGAAACGCGTTGAGCCGCGAAAGGAGATGAACGAGTGAAACTGCCTGCAAAGTCCTCCGCAGTTCTAAGAGGGAAACCTTCAGTGTGGTCGTTCTTACAAGGGCAACCTTTTGTGTATGTATGAATAGCGGCCTGCTCGGTCGCAAGAACGACCCGCCGCCGAGGCTCTGCAAGAGGCGGATCTGCGGTGCTTGGAAAATCCGGGTGCCGGCACAGAACTGTAAGGCTCAAACTGCAGGATTAATTAAGACAGCGCACGTTTGTTTTTTCAACTTCATCAACCCACCGGGGCTTGTAATTGACTTTATTTTGGGCCAACAGCAGCATCCACTTGGCAGAACTACTTTGGAACACTACAGATACCATCAGACAATGCGCCGTAACTGGCAAGGTATACGCCCACTGGGGCAGACTCCTAATAAAATGTGCTCCAAACAGCAGCTGTTGTCTCTATGTCTTATGGCTCGTGATCAAGAACGGCAGTTCGAAACGCGTTGAGCCGCGAAAGGAGATGAACGAGTGAAACTGCCTGCAAAGTCCTCCGCAGTTCTAAGAGGGAAACCTTCAGTGTGGTCGTTCTTACAAGGGCAACCTTTTGTGTATGTATGAATAGCGGCCTGCTCGGTCGCAAGAACGACCCGCCGCCGAGGCTCTGCAAGAGGCGGATCTGCGGTGCTTGGAAAATCCGGGTGCCGGCACAGAACTGTAAGGCTCAAACTGCAGGATTAATTAAGACAGCGCACGTTTGTTTTTTCAACTTCATCAACCCACTGGGGCTTGTAATTGACTTTATTTTGGGCCAACAGCAGCATCCACTTGGCAGAACTACTTTGGAACACTACAGATACCATCAGACAATGCGCCGTAACTGGCAAGGTATACGCCCACTGGGGCAGACTCCTAATAAAATGTGCTCCAAACAGCAGCTGTTGTCTCTATGTCTTATGGCTCGTGATCAAGAACGGCAGTTCGAAACGCGTTGAGCCGCGAAAGGAGATGAACGAGTGAAACTGCCTGCAAAGTCCTCCGCAGTTCTAAGAGGGAAACCTTCAGTGTGGTCGTTCTTACAAGGGCAACCTTTTGTGTATGTATGAATAGCGGCCTGCTCGGTCGCAAGAACGACCCGCCGCCGAGGCTCTGCAAGAGGCGGATCTGCGGTGCTTGGAAAATCCAGGTGCCGGCACAGAACTGTAAGGCTCAAACTGCAGGATTAATTAAGACAGCGCACGTTTGTTTTTTCAACTTCATCAACCCACTGGGGCTTGTAATTGACTTTATTTGGGGCCAACAGCAGCATCCACTTGGCAGAACTACTTTGGAACACTACAGATACCATCAGACAATGCGCCGTAACTGGCAAGGTATACGCCCACTGGGGCAGACTCCTAATAAAATGTGCTCCAAACAGCAGCTGTTGTCTCTATGTCTTATGGCTCGTGATCAAGAACGGCAGTTCGAAACGCGTTGAGCCGCGAAAGGAGATGAACGAGTGAAACTGCCTGCAAAGTCCTCCGCAGTTCTCAGAGGGAAACCTTCAGTGTGGTCGTTCTTACAAGGGCAACCTTTTGTGTATGTATGAATAGCGGCCTGCTCGGTCGCAAGAACGACCCGCCGCCGAGGCTCTGCAAGAGGCGGATCTGCGGTGCTTGGAAAATCCGGGTGCCGGCACAGAACTGTAAGGCTCAAACTGCAGGATTAATTAAGACAGCGCACGTTTGTTTTTTCAACTTCATCAACCCACTGGGGCTTGTAATTGACTTTATTTTGGGCCAACAGCAGCATCCACTTGGCAGAACTACTTTGGAACACTACAGATACCATCAGACAATGCGCCGTAACTGGCAAGGTATACGCCCACTGGGGCAGACTCCTAATAAAATGTGCTCCAAACAGCAGCTGTTGTCTCTATGTCTTATGGCTCGTGATCAAGAACGGCAGTTCGAAACGCGTTGAGCCGCGAAAGGAGATGAACGAGTGAAACTGCCTGCAAAGTCCTCCGCAGTTCTAAGAGGGAAACCTTCAGTGTGGTCGTTCTTACAAGGGCAACCTTTTGTGTATGTATGAATAGCGGCCTGCTCGGTCGCAAGAACGACCCGCCGCCGAGGCTCTGCAAGAGGCGGATCTGCGGTGCTTGGAAAATCCGGGTGCCGGCACAGAACTGTAAGGCTCAAACTGCAGGATTAATTAAGACAGCGCACGTTTGTTTTTTCAACTTCATCAACCCACTGGGGCTTGTAATTGACTTTATTTTGGGCCAACAGCAGCATCCACTTGGCAGAACTACTTTGGAACACTACAGATACCATCAGACAATGCGCCGTAACTGGCAAGGTATACGCCCACTGGGGCAGACTCCTAATAAAATGTGCTCCAAACAGCAGCTGTTGTCTCTATGTCTTATGGCTCGTGATCAAGAACGGCAGTTCGAAACGCGTTGAGCCGCGAAAGGAGATGAACGAGTGAAACTGCCTGCAAAGTCCTCCGCAGTTCTAAGAGGGAAACCTTCAGTGTGGTCGTTCTTACAAGGGCAACCTTTTGTGTATGTATGAATAGCGGCCTGCTCGGTCGCAAGAACGACCCGCCGCCGAGGCTCTGCAAGAGGCGGATCTGCGGTGCTTGGAAAATCCGGGTGCCGGCACAGAACTGTAAGGCTCAAACTGCAGGATTAATTAAGACAGCGCACGTTTGTTTTTTCAACTTCATCAACCCACTGGGGCTTGTAATTGACTTTATTTGGGGCCAACAGCAGCATCCACTTGGCAGAACTACTTTGGAACACTACAGATACCATCAGACAATGCGCCGTAACTGGCAAGGTATACGCCCACTGGGGCAGACTCCTAATAAAATGTGCTCCAAACAGCAGCTGTTGTCTCTATGTCTTATGGCTCGTGATCAAGAACGGCAGTTCGAAACGCGTTGAGCCGCGAAAGGAGATGAACGAGTGAAACTGCCTGCAAAGTCCTCCGCAGTTCTCAGAGGGAAACCTTCAGTGTGGTCGTTCTTACAAGGGCAACCTTTTGTGTATGTATGAATAGCGGCCTGCTCGGTCGCAAGAACGACCCGCCGCCGAGGCTCTGCAAGAGGCGGATCTGCGGTGCTTGGAAAATCCGGGTGCCGGCACAGAACTGTAAGGCTCAAACTGCAGGATTAATTAAGACAGCGCACGTTTGTTTTTTCAACTTCATTAACCCACTGGGGCTTGTAATTGACTTTATTTTGGGCCAACAGCAGCATCCACTTGGCAGAACTACTTTGGAACACTACAGATACCATCAGACAATGCGCCGTAACTGGCAAGGTATACGCCCACTGGGGCAGACTCCTAATAAAATGTGCTCCAAACAGCAACTGTTGTCTCTATGTCTTATGGCTCGTGATCAAGAACGGCAGTTCGAAACGCGTTGAGCCGCGAAAGGAGATGAACGAGTGAAACTGCCTGCAAAGTCCTCCGCAGTTCTAAGAGGGAAACCTTCAGTGTGGTCGTTCTTACAAGGGCAACCTTTTGTGTATGTATATATATATATATATATATATATATATATATATATATATATATATATATATATATATATATATATATATATATATATATATATATATATATATATATATATATATATATATATATATATATATATATATATATATATATATATATGTATATATATATATATATATATATATACTCGAGGCACGCCATACCCGTCCACTGCAAGCTGGGAGACTGTCGTCTTTGGGCGGACCAGGACTGGCTGCCTGGGGAAATACTTGGAATCTGCCATACATTTCCTGTTGCAGCTGCAGTAAGAATGGGTTGGTTGGAAACAGGGGACCCGAGGCTGTTTTGGCCCAGCAATTTTCCGCAAGAACAACTGCTGCATACTAAGCATTCACCGTCATGCTGCATTGTGGGTTCTGCAGTCCGGACATTGAACTGTGGAACAGCATTTCCAGCAAATAGGATGCAGGTGAGCCCTTCTTCACATGATAGGAGGGGCCTATTTTAAAGAACTTACCAGTGAAACTTGCATCGAAACGGAAGCATCTCGAAGAAGGCGTCAAGCCGAAACCGGTCATGCCATTTGTCTGTCATTAAAAAGCCGATTGCATCCCCTGTGGTCCCCTGCTTTTTTCAGCACGAAAGAAGGTTTTTTTCATATTTGGCGCTCTGCCCAAGTGCGCGACAGAGAGACCCTTCCGCAAAGTGACCCCCAGCTTATGGGCAACAAGGAACTCTGTTTCTTTTCATTTTAAGCCGAGGTATCGGATGCTCGAGGCACGCCATACCCTTCCACTGCAAGCTGGGAGACTGTCGTCTTTGGGCGGACCCGGACTGCCTGGGGAAATACTTGAAATCTGCCATACATTTCCTGTCGCAGCAGCAGTAAGAATGGGTTGGTTGGAAACAGGGGACCCGAGGCTGTTTTGGCCCAGCAATTTTCCGCAAGAGCCACTGCTGCATACTAAGCATTCACCGTCACGCTGCATTGTGGATTCTGCAGTCCGGACATTGAACTGTGGAACAGCATTTCCAGCAAATAGGATGCAGGTGAGCCCTTCATCACATGATAGGAGGGGCCTATTTTAAAGAACTTACCAGTGAAACTTGCATCGAAACGGAGGCTTCTTGAAGAAGGCGTCAAGCCGAAACCGGTCATGCCGTTTGTCTGTCATTAAACAGCCGATTGCATCCCCTGTGGTCCTCTGCTTTTTTCAGCATGAAAGAAGGTTTTTTGCATATATATATATATATATATTCACAGAAAAAATCATAGGTTTCAGGGGTGTTATAATTATCTGGACATTTCACTCGTACAAAACCATAGAAATTCCTCCGTTATAGTTAGTTCTGCTAACTATAACTCGCGCACTCGCAATGCACTGTTGATGATGTCACATATTACATCATTCATGACATACTCAGTGACATCACTGATGACATCTCAAATTGCATCAGATTGGAGCATCTTCAGAGAGACATCTCTATTCCTACAAGAACCCTTTTAGCATGTTTGTTTTGGTGTTTTTCAACAAATATCAAAACAAAATGGCATCTGATCAGCAGCAGCAGCAGGAGGAAGTATCTTCTGAAGAAGAATTCTTGCAGGGGGCACCACGTCCACAGAGGCCGAAATCTGCCGTGTGGAAATTCTTCACTTTTCCACCTGGAGAGAAGAAAGTAAATGCAAGAAAGGAGACCTGCAAAATTTGTGACCGAGTCCTGTCAAGAGGCAGTGAGAAAAAATACTCTTGTGGCATTGCTTCTATGTACAAGCATCTCCGGACCACACATCCTCTCAATCTTGCAAGGGAGGAAATGAGACGAGCTGCTTTGAACCCCTCACCTTCTGTGGCAAGTACGTCTGGAGCGTCCTCAGGAGCACCTGCAATGGACATTATTAGGCCAGAATTCGCCTTTCCCGAGCCACACTGCGTGAAGTGTAGGAAACTTATATGCTTCGGTGAGCAGTCGGTGGATGCAGTTTGTGCTGTGCAACACAACCATCGTTGTTATTTTTTTGTTTGTTTTTGGAACAATTAGTATATTCAAAAGTTTCCCATTTTATTTGTTCTTTTTTTGTGTTCACTGCACAAAAACAATCAGTAAAGGAATTTTCCTCTTTCAATGTATGCTGTGTATTGCAGCATGCATGGAAAGAGGAAAAAATGCAGAGAAATGAAAACAATTCTCCTCGTTGCGTGTTCCTACACCAACTCTAGGATGGGCCAACATTCCCACACACCTTCAAATTTAAGATATCTCATAAATCTGGAGATGTGTCTTGTTCTATGGGTGTTGCGTGGGAACACCCACAGCAACACCTATGGAACGCCCCTCCTACGCAAAGTTCTGTGTATGAAGAGGTCATATTTAGAAGGAGAGGAAGAACCACAAAGAGTGGCTCCTCTCCTTGTAAATATGAAGGAGTGCCTGGCGCCATCACTACGTTACATGAAGTGGCATACTGGTGGCGCAGGGTGCTTGTAAATCTGCCCCATAAGTGCTTAGGTATTGGCAGCCTGATAATAAGAACATAGTGCAGGATGGGTGAGACTGACAGGAGGTATCCTACGCTGCATGGGTACTACTTCAGTATTTAATGGAGTGGACCAATAGTATGTATCTGCTTAGAGATTTGTAGGGATTATGCACAGAATATTTTATGTGTACTTGTGTTGATGCCTAGGTCATTTTTATAAGAATACCACTAGCAACTGGAATGATGACAGTGCTGCAAACAGAGTGAACACTTAATTTATAAGTGCTTACGTATTGGTGGAGTGATAGGATAAGTAGATAGTAGTAGATAAGTGATTAAAGAAGTTCATGGGACAGACTGGAAGATTCCTACACTGCATTAGTACTAACTGGCTATTTAGAAGAGGGTATCAATAGTATGTAGCTAGTTAGAGGTCTGCTTGGATAGTTCACAAAATATTATAACTGTACTTGTGTTAGTAGCTAGGCCATTCCATAAGTTCATGACTAGTAACTAGAATAATTACGGTATTACAAACAGAGTGTAAAGTGAATTTATAAGTGCTTAGGCATTGGTGGAGTGATAGGATAAGTAGATAGTGTTGGCTGGGTGATTGGAGAAATGTATGGGTCAGACAGGAGGATTCCTACACTGCATAGGTAGTAACTGGGTATTTAGAAGAGCGTATCAATAGTTTGTAGCTGGTTAGAGGTGTGCATGCATAGTGTACAAAATATTGTACCTGCATTTGTGTTAGTGACTACCCCATTCCTTAAGTATACGACTAATAACGGGAGTAATTTCAGTGTTGCAACGAAAGTTCGTGCTGAATTTATAAGTGCTAGGTATTTGTGGACCGATGGGATACATAGATAGCGCTGGATGGGTGAATGGAGAAGTGCATGAGACAGACAGAAGGATTCCTAGACTGCGTAGGTACTAACTGGGTATTGAGAAGAGCGTATCAATAGTTTGTAGCTGGTTAGAGGTCTGCATGCATAGTGTACAAAATATTGTACCTGCACTTGTGTTAGTGGCTAGGCCATTCCTTAAGTATATGACTAATAACTGGAGTAATTTCAGTTCTGCAAAGAGAGTGCATGCTAAATTTATTAGTGCTTAGGTAATGGCAGAGTGATAGGATACATAGATAGTGCTGGATGGTTGAATGGAGAAGAGCATGGGACAGACAGAATGATTCCTAGAGTACATAGGTACTAACGGATTATTTAAAAGACTGTATCAATGCTATGTAGATGATTAGAGGTCTGCATGCATAGTGCACAGAATATTGTAGCTAAACTAGTTTTACTGGCTAGGCCATTCCTTAGGTACATGACTAGTAAATTGAATAATGTCAGTGCTGCAAAGAGAGTACATGCCGAATTTATAAATGCTTAGGTATTGCGGAGTGATAGAACATGTAAACAGTGCTGTATGGGTGATTGGAGAAGTGCATGGGACAAACAGGAGGATTCCTAGGTTGCCTGGATAGTACTTTACTAAGTAGCTAGTTAGAGGTTTATATATATAGTGGTACACACAAAAAGAATCCAGAATCACTGATAAAGAACCTAGCTGTATATGTAGATCGGTATCAAAAAGTGTTTGATGTAATCTAGAAAGAAAAAATGTCCTTTTTTGAGTCTCCTCACTCACCGGGGTTTCCCCACGGTGACATGCTTCATCATAGGGGCCATCCCAACCCGCTGCGGGGTGAGGCCTTCTGCAACATACGGAGATACGTAGGAGCACTTTAGTGAGGATTTATGTGTAGTGCAGTGCTGTGTGTGGAGTGGAGTGATTTAAAAATACCTCACTAGTGGGCGGAATTACTTTTATTTTTCTGCAGAAAATCCGCAAATTCCGCGAGCGGAACAAATTTTCCGGCCATACATAGTACGTGTCACAAAATGCTAAACATTCTTTTCAGTTATTATATGTGCTTAGGTATTGGTGGAGTAATAGGATAAGTAGCTAGTGCTAGATGGGTGATTGGAGAAATGTATGGGACAGACAGGAGGATTCCTACACTGCATAGGTACTAACTGGATATTTAGAAGAGCGTATCAATAGTATGTAGCTGGTTAAAGGTCTGCATGCATAGTGTACAAAATATTATACCTGCACTTGTATTAGTGAATAGGCCATTCTTTAAGTATATGACTAATAACTGGAGTAATTTCAGTGCTGCAAAGAGAGTGCATGCTCAATTTATAAGTGCTTAGGTATTGGTGAAGTGATAGGATACGTAGATAGTCCTGGATGGATGAATGGATAACTGCATGGGACAGAAAGAAGGATTCCTAGACTGTATAGGTAGTAACTGAGTATTTAAAAGACTGTATCAATGCTATGTAGCTGATTAGAGGTCTGCATGCATAGTGCACAGAATATTGAAGCTGTACTAGTTTTCTGGCTGATTGGAGAAATACATGGCACAGACAGAATGATTCAAACACTGCATAGATATCAACTGGGTATTTAGAAGAGAGTTTTAATAGTATGTAGGTTGTTAGGGATCTGCATGCATAGTGTACAAACATTGTAGATATACTTCGGTTAGTGGCTAGGCCATTCCTTTAAGTACATGACTAATAACTGGAGTAATTTCAGTGCTGCAAATAGAGTGCATGCTAAATTTATAAGTGCTTAGGTATTGACAGAGTGATAGGATACGTACATAGCGCTGGATGGGACTGACAGAGGGACAAGTGCATGGGACAGACAGAAGGATTCCTAGACTGCATAGGTACTAACTGAGTTTTAAAAAAACTATATCAATGCTATATAGCTGATTAGACGTCTGCATGCATAGTGCAGGGAATATTGTAGCTGTATTAGTATTGGTGTGTCTATGGTTTCAAGAATGATAGTCTGTATTTTAGGGTGTGAGGAGGTGCATCAGATGATCACGTGGATGATGTCATCAGTGATGTCATTTGAGATGTCATCAGTGATGTCACTGACCATGTCATGAGTGATGTAATATGTGATGTCATTAGCAGGGCATTGCGGGGGCGCGAGTTATAGTTATCACTACTAACTATAACGCCCAAATTTCTCTTGTTTTGTACAAGTGAAATGTCCAACTAACTATGACGTCCATGAAACCTGTGGTTTGCTCAGTGAATTTTTGAGGTTTTTTAAAAGCTAATTTCTAACTCTAATGTCCCTGAAACTTGTGTTTTTTTCAGTGAATTTTATATATATGTATTTAATCTCCTCTCACTCTTACAAAGAAAGAATCAGCACTCAGGTTGTAGTTTGGAAGTATTTAATCTACAAAGGACGTGATCCACACATTTCTGCTCTTCCGAACCTCGATAACGATATATGACATCATTGTAGCATCCTTATTTAAATGTACTAATGCCTCCAGTTGCCAACATTAACAAAGTACTACATATCACTTTAATCCAAAAAGCTGGCGGCCCTATTGGCCTGGTCACGATGTGAAAAATCAGGAATTGATACAATAAAGAAAAGAAAACAAGTGTTAATATGCACACAATTTAATTTCAGCATATCTTGCCCCTTGACCGCCATACCTGTATGTTCGTCAACGTGACTTATTCATAATAAACATATTTAGGGTTGCAAACATCAACATAAACAATGGACTACATATTACTTTAAAGTGAAAGGCTATCGGTCATATTAATCTGGGCACGTTGCGTATTATAATGGTTCTTAGACGAAAGGAAAGAAAATAATATACACACACTATCCCTAAATAAAGTTCTAGTGATTATAGTTCCATTCCATTCACAGCTCATTTGAGATGTCATGAGTGATGTCATGAGTGATGTATCTGACCATGTCATGAAAGATGTAATGTCTGAGGTCATTCGCAGTACATTGCGGGGGCATAAGTTATAGTTAGCTCAGGTAACTATAACTACTGAATTTCACTGGTTGTGTATGAGGGAAATCTGAGTCTAACTATAACGTCCCTGTAATCTTTGTTTTTTCAGCAAATATCTAGGTTTTCTTTAACGTTAAGTAAGATGCATATCACAATGGATGGTGGGGGGTTGGAAGCAGGGCCTGGCATTGTGCTGCCCCCACCCAAGCTTGCTGCTCCTGCCTTCCCTCCTCCTAGCCATCCATTGTCCAAGTCCATGTCCCTGCTCCTTTATTACAGCCCTGTGTGGCTGTTGTTCTGCCACTGGCCTTCTCGCCTTCCCTGAACAATTAGCTTGCTGCCCCATCCATCTCCTCCCTATCCTCTGTTGTCTGAATCCATGGACTAGCCTCCTCCCTCCTGCAATGCATGGTCTGATGTGCTGCCACTGCCCTCCATTTAGCATGATATACCAGTCCACTCCTCCTGCCCTCCATTGCCCAATTATATGCCCCATCATTGACCTCCTGCTTAGCCTCTGCGATTAGCTTGCTGCCCCTATTCTCCTTCCCCCTGCCCTCTGATGTCTTTGTGCATGCCCCTGCTCCATCCTTTTTGCCCACCATGTTCCATGGACCTGCCACTCCTATCTACTCTGAGTGTTCTGTTGAGCTGCCACTCCCCTCCCACATGCCTAGCATTGTCAGATGACTGTACCTGTCCCTGCCACTTCCACCATGCCTGTCCACATTCCATGCCCCTATCCTCTTCCTCCTGTCCTCCATGGTCCATTTTACTGCCTCTCCCTTCGGCCCTCCCTGGTCTGTTGTGCTGCAACTGCTCCTCCTGCCTGCCCCGCGTGGTCTGTTGTGAGGCCCCTTCCCCTGAATTCTCTTGTCTGTGCCCAGGCCCTGACCCTCCCTTCTATCCTCCATGGTCCTTTGTTCATGCCCCTGCACCCTCCTTCTTGCCCTTTATAGATATTGTGCTGCCACTAACCCTCCCGCTTGACATGCATGGCCTTCTGTGCTGCCACAGCCCCTCCCACCATCCCTGTGTGGTCCGCTAGCTGCCCATTACCCCTTCCCACCTTCCCTCCATGGTCTGTGTGTATGCCATGATAGTCTGACTGTTGCTCTCTATGGTGTGCCTTGCTTCTAGTACCCATCCTGACTGGCCTCCATGGTCATCTTGCTGCTCCTGCCCTGCCCCCTTGCCCCCAGCCCTCTGTTTCCATGTGCAGACCCCTATTCCCTCCCTCCTGGCTTGTTTGTTCCATTGTAATGCCCCTTATCCGTCCCTCCTGCCCGTTTTTGGTCCGTTATGCTGCAGCTTTTTCTCCTGTCTGTCCATTATGGTCAGCTAGCTACCATTGCCTCTTTCCCCTCTGTTCTCTGTTGTCCATGTGCATGTCCTGTCCCTTTCCTATTGCTTTCTATGGATTGTTGTGCTTCACTCCCGTCCTACATGCCCTGTGTTGTGTATTGTATTGCTGCAAACCCTGATGCCTGCCCTGTAGTGTCAGTTTGGTACACCTCTCCATGTCCCTCCTGTCCTCTGTTATCCGAGTCCATGTCCCTAACCAAATTCCACCTGTCTTCCATTGAGGTTCTTTGGTTTCTGACTTCGTCCCGTATTTGGCCGCCATTTTGTGTCTCATCGCCATTTTGTGTTGCCCTCACTCAGGCAGCACGGCGAACGGAGTGTTTTTGCTTTTCTCAGCTGCTACGTGTCTCTTCTGTTAAAGAGTAACTCCCTGCCCTTGTTTACGAAGCCGATGTCAGGGTCTGGCCGAGTTCGTTAATCCATGTCTGGGTTGATTGATCCCTGCATCGACTGACTATTTGGCTTCTCCTATTCTTTCCTTACATTATCTTATCCGCCTGGCCTTCGCTATTCTCTCCTTGTATTCTCTTGTTACACAACTATCTTTTGAGGCACACAAATACGTCCTGCCACCTGCAAATTGGATTGTCGGTACTAGCACTGATTAATTTGTTGGGAGGGGTAACACACAGGGTTTGAGAAAGGGTCGTACTTGAGACACCTGATAGCTTGTTTTCCAACTTTTCCTATTGGCTTGCTTTGTGTGTGTTGGGACTATATGTCGTAAATATGTGTACTATAAGAGATTGTGCGCCACGGATTGAAGTGGCAGTCTCCTCAGAATATACTTTGTACGTACTTCTGAGACAACTGTGCTTGGCTGCAGCTAATAAACCTGGTTTTCTACGCCCAACAGAGTGTCTCATGTCTCTGTTCGACAAGGCAGGTGAACTCGGGGATTTAAGGCGTGCCCTGTGCCGCCAGGCCCATAAGGCCCGCCCGGTTCCCCAACTGGCGCCCATGGTGGGGCGGCTTCAGAGGTAGCGGTTCAGCCCAAGGGCCGTGAGAAGCCTCGCAAGTAAATTCCGGAGGATTCGCGAGCCACGTCAAGCGACCCCTGTATGTCGAAGTGGACCGAAGGTCTTTTTCAGCGCGGCTACTCATTTCCGGCGGCTGCTGACGACTGCTGCCTTTACTGCCGCCCTGTCTTGGGCCCTCTGGTGATGACTGGTATCGCGAGACGTTAGACAGACCTCTGTTGGCGTTAGAGACCACTTAGTTAAGTATCCGTGGGTCGTGCCCACTTCTTTGTTTTGTTTTTGGTTTTGTTATTCGACCATTGCAATAGCCGAAGCCAAGGGGTGAGTACGTTTGTGCTGTGTTATTTATTTTAGACCCCTTGAAGTTGGTAAACGGACCTGTGATTTTAAGATGCCTGGTCTTAGAAAATTTAGGAAGTTTTGTTGTTTTGGTTGTAATAGGGATTCCCATCTCGAGGACTCATGTCCGATTCCTCCGGTTGGAACACCCACTTTTGAGCTCTATTTTAAACATGGTGTTGGCCCCATTGCCTTTAATGAGGCATGGATCCGATACACGAAGAAATATGGTGTTTTACAGTGGCCAAAAAACGGTAGCTTTGAGCCTGATATATTAGACCATTTGGAAGGAATTTTGTTCAAAAGAAAAGCCCGGCCGGCAATGTTTGACTCTTTCCGCCTTTGGCGTAAGGAAGCCAAAACAGAGAGAAATTAAGCAGGCAAAAAGAGAAAGAAAAGCAAAAGATATGACGATCATACAGGCTGCCCAGCAGTTTAAGGACAATGAGACTGATAGAGCGATTGAAGTCTCAGACAGACAACATCGTATGGCAATAGATAGATGCTACCCTGTGTTGCCTACTTCTCCACAGAGTAAGGATCTTGACGAAGATCCCTTAATGTCCCATTTGTTGAGATTACCTCCGCCTTATGTACCAGGTGCTAATGCACCCTTATTGTTGGCCCCTGCCCAGCAACCTGTTGTTCAGCCAGCTGGTCCGGCTCCTCTGCAATTGTCCCTTCCTGCATTGCAACCTGCACCTCCTTTGCCACCAACTTCTGTACCTCAGTCTCCTTCATCTTCGGTTTCTCTTGTTGCGTCTAGTCCTTCTCTTCCTTTGCTTAATACCGCGTCTCCAGTTTTATTGTCTGCTTCTTCCCCAAATCGCAATCGGTTGGTTGATACTTATTCTGGTCTTTTCTCCCCCCTCTTTGGGCCTTTTAATAGGACTCCTGCTTTTTCTCGAAGGCAATCCCGTAGTCAAATTCCAGATTCTGACGAACGAGTTGCGTTGGACTCTCTTGCTCACAAATGGATCACGAGTGGTCCACAGTATAGTGTACCTCATATTCGTCAACGTGACTTATTCATAATAAACATATTTAGGGTTGCAAACATCAACATAAACAATGGACTACATATTACTTTAAAGTGAAAGGCTATCGGTCATATTAATCTGGGCACGTTGCGTATTATAATGGTTCTTAGACGAAAGGAAAGAAAATAATATACACACACTATCCCTAAATAAAGTTCTAGTGATTATAGTTCCATTCCATTCACAGCTCATTTGAGATGTCATGAGTGATGTCATGAGTGATGTATCTGACCATGTCATGAAAGATGTAATGTCTGAGGTCATTCGCAGTACATTGCGGGGGCATAAGTTATAGTTAGCTCAGGTAACTATAACTACTGAATTTCACTGGTTGTGTATGAGGGAAATCTGAGTCTAACTATAACGTCCCTGTAATCTTTGTTTTTTCAGCAAATATCTAGGTTTTCTTTAACGTTAAGTAAGATGCATATCACAATGGATGGTGGGGGGTTGGAAGCAGGGCCTGGCATTGTGCTGCCCCCACCCAAGCTTGCTGCTCCTGCCTTCCCTCCTCCTAGCCATCCATTGTCCAAGTCCATGTCCCTGCTCCTTTATTACAGCCCTGTGTGGCTGTTGTTCTGCCACTGGCCTTCTCGCCTTCCCTGAACAATTAGCTTGCTGCCCCATCCATCTCCTCCCTATCCTCTGTTGTCTGAATCCATGGACTAGCCTCCTCCCTCCTGCAATGCATGGTCTGATGTGCTGCCACTGCCCTCCATTTAGCATGATATACCAGTCCACTCCTCCTGCCCTCCATTGCCCAATTATATGCCCCATCATTGACCTCCTGCTTAGCCTCTGCGATTAGCTTGCTGCCCCTATTCTCCTTCCCCCTGCCCTCTGATGTCTTTGTGCATGCCCCTGCTCCATCCTTTTTGCCCACCATGTTCCATGGACCTGCCACTCCTATCTACTCTGAGTGTTCTGTTGAGCTGCCACTCCCCTCCCACATGCCTAGCATTGTCAGATGACTGTACCTGTCCCTGCCACTTCCACCATGCCTGTCCACATTCCATGCCCCTATCCTCTTCCTCCTGTCCTCCATGGTCCATTTTACTGCCTCTCCCTTCGGCCCTCCCTGGTCTGTTGTGCTGCAACTGCTCCTCCTGCCTGCCCCGCGTGGTCTGTTGTGAGGCCCCTTCCCCTGAATTCTCTTGTCTGTGCCCAGGCCCTGACCCTCCCTTCTATCCTCCATGGTCCTTTGTTCATGCCCCTGCACCCTCCTTCTTGCCCTTTATAGATATTGTGCTGCCACTAACCCTCCCGCTTGACATGCATGGCCTTCTGTGCTGCCACAGCCCCTCCCACCATCCCTGTGTGGTCCGCTAGCTGCCCATTACCCCTTCCCACCTTCCCTCCATGGTCTGTGTGTATGCCATGATAGTCTGACTGTTGCTCTCTATGGTGTGCCTTGCTTCTAGTACCCATCCTGACTGGCCTCCATGGTCATCTTGCTGCTCCTGCCCTGCCCCCTTGCCCCCAGCCCTCTGTTTCCATGTGCAGACCCCTATTCCCT
This sequence comes from Lissotriton vulgaris, assembly GCF_964263255.1. Classification (NCBI taxonomy): domain Eukaryota; kingdom Metazoa; phylum Chordata; class Amphibia; order Caudata; family Salamandridae; genus Lissotriton; species Lissotriton vulgaris. The sequence continues at coordinate 1,183,166,944 of NC_141695.1, read as the reverse complement.
CCCTCCTGGCTTGTTTGTTCCATTGTAATGCCCCTTATCCGTCCCTCCTGCCCGTTTTTGGTCCGTTATGCTGCAGCTTTTTCTCCTGTCTGTCCATTATGGTCAGCTAGCTACCATTGCCTCTTTCCCCTCTGTTCTCTGTTGTCCATGTGCATGTCCTGTCCCTTTCCTATTGCTTTCTATGGATTGTTGTGCTTCACTCCCGTCCTACATGCCCTGTGTTGTGTATTGTATTGCTGCAAACCCTGATGCCTGCCCTGTAGTGTCAGTTTGGTACACCTCTCCATGTCCCTCCTGTCCTCTGTTATCCGAGTCCATGTCCCTAACCAAATTCCACCTGTCTTCCATTGAGGTTCTTTGGTTTCTGACTTCGTCCCGTATTTGGCCGCCATTTTGTGTCTCATCGCCATTTTGTGTTGCCCTCACTCAGGCAGCACGGCGAACGGAGTGTTTTTGCTTTTCTCAGCTGCTACGTGTCTCTTCTGTTAAAGAGTAACTCCCTGCCCTTGTTTACGAAGCCGATGTCAGGGTCTGGCCGAGTTCGTTAATCCATGTCTGGGTTGATTGATCCCTGCATCGACTGACTATTTGGCTTCTCCTATTCTTTCCTTACATTATCTTATCCGCCTGGCCTTCGCTATTCTCTCCTTGTATTCTCTTGTTACACAACTATCTTTTGAGGCACACAAATACGTCCTGCCACCTGCAAATTGGATTGTCGGTACTAGCACTGATTAATTTGTTGGGAGGGGTAACACACAGGGTTTGAGAAAGGGTCGTACTTGAGACACCTGATAGCTTGTTTTCCAACTTTTCCTATTGGCTTGCTTTGTGTGTGTTGGGACTATATGTCGTAAATATGTGTACTATAAGAGATTGTGCGCCACGGATTGAAGTGGCAGTCTCCTCAGAATATACTTTGTACGTACTTCTGAGACAACTGTGCTTGGCTGCAGCTAATAAACCTGGTTTTCTACGCCCAACAGAGTGTCTCATGTCTCTGTTCGACAAGGCAGGTGAACTCGGGGATTTAAGGCGTGCCCTGTGCCGCCAGGCCCATAAGGCCCGCCCGGTTCCCCAACTGGCGCCCATGGTGGGGCGGCTTCAGAGGTAGCGGTTCAGCCCAAGGGCCGTGAGAAGCCTCGCAAGTAAATTCCGGAGGATTCGCGAGCCACGTCAAGCGACCCCTGTATGTCGAAGTGGACCGAAGGTCTTTTTCAGCGCGGCTACTCATTTCCGGCGGCTGCTGACGACTGCTGCCTTTACTGCCGCCCTGTCTTGGGCCCTCTGGTGATGACTGGTATCGCGAGACGTTAGACAGACCTCTGTTGGCGTTAGAGACCACTTAGTTAAGTATCCGTGGGTCGTGCCCACTTCTTTGTTTTGTTTTTGGTTTTGTTATTCGACCATTGCAATAGCCGAAGCCAAGGGGTGAGTACGTTTGTGCTGTGTTATTTATTTTAGACCCCTTGAAGTTGGTAAACGGACCTGTGATTTTAAGATGCCTGGTCTTAGAAAATTTAGGAAGTTTTGTTGTTTTGGTTGTAATAGGGATTCCCATCTCGAGGACTCATGTCCGATTCCTCCGGTTGGAACACCCACTTTTGAGCTCTATTTTAAACATGGTGTTGGCCCCATTGCCTTTAATGAGGCATGGATCCGATACACGAAGAAATATGGTGTTTTACAGTGGCCAAAAAACGGTAGCTTTGAGCCTGATATATTAGACCATTTGGAAGGAATTTTGTTCAAAAGAAAAGCCCGGCCGGCAATGTTTGACTCTTTCCGCCTTTGGCGTAAGGAAGCCAAAACAGAGAGAAATTAAGCAGGCAAAAAGAGAAAGAAAAGCAAAAGATATGACGATCATACAGGCTGCCCAGCAGTTTAAGGACAATGAGACTGATAGAGCGATTGAAGTCTCAGACAGACAACATCGTATGGCAATAGATAGATGCTACCCTGTGTTGCCTACTTCTCCACAGAGTAAGGATCTTGACGAAGATCCCTTAATGTCCCATTTGTTGAGATTACCTCCGCCTTATGTACCAGGTGCTAATGCACCCTTATTGTTGGCCCCTGCCCAGCAACCTGTTGTTCAGCCAGCTGGTCCGGCTCCTCTGCAATTGTCCCTTCCTGCATTGCAACCTGCACCTCCTTTGCCACCAACTTCTGTACCTCAGTCTCCTTCATCTTCGGTTTCTCTTGTTGCGTCTAGTCCTTCTCTTCCTTTGCTTAATACCGCGTCTCCAGTTTTATTGTCTGCTTCTTCCCCAAATCGCAATCGGTTGGTTGATACTTATTCTGGTCTTTTCTCCCCCCTCTTTGGGCCTTTTAATAGGACTCCTGCTTTTTCTCGAAGGCAATCCCGTAGTCAAATTCCAGATTCTGACGAACGAGTTGCGTTGGACTCTCTTGCTCACAAATGGATCACGAGTGGTCCACAGTATAGTGTACCTCATATTTTGAGTACCTTTCTCCAGTGGAATGCGCCCACACAGAGATATGTTTTTAATGTCATGTGTGACACTCTCGTTAAAGGATGGGAGAGTATGAAGTTGGATTTAAAACCTCAGGGTCTGTTAGATATACAGGATAAGTTTGATGAAGGACTTATTGTGGGTTCCGAAGTTGAGGACGCTGTAAGGACACTTGTCATTTTCAGGTCTTTATATTCTTCTCAGACTGTTCTTGAACCTGATCCTGCAGTTAGACAGAAAATGAAACACTATCCTATGAGGGAAGTTCCTCCAGTTTGGAGGGAAGCGGTTCCACAGGCCGGCAATATTCCGGGTGTCCCTGCTCATTTCCAGCGTATATGGGTACATGTCCCCTGGAAACGATCTGAAGTTTTGGCGCTCAAACAGTCTTTACTCGTAAAAATCCTGCTGGCTATTATAAAGAGATGTCCCAGACTGTTGATGCGTGTATCATGAATCTGGCCAATATTGATATGCTGATATTGATATGCTGATGGGGAATGTGGTTCCACAAGCGTTGTGGGCCCGGATTCGTAGGGAAGATCACGACCAAGCTTTAGGTGGTAATTGGGCCGCTATAAGTGCCGCAGATGCAGCACAAGTGGGTGGTGCTAAGCCAGATGATTTGATTACACAATTGCCTGGTAGAATCATCGCTTTAATGAAGACGATAATGCCTGCCTTACGTGTTAACTGGGATAAGTTGGCTGCGTGTAAGCAGAAGAAAGATGAGAGTGTTTCTGATTTCTTTACTCGTTTTGAGGAAACGTTTATCGACCACAGTGGTCAAGATATGAGTACTGAAGGTGGACAGCGACTATTTGTGAATACATTTTTATTTAATTTACTTCCAGAATTATCGCATAAGTTGAAAGACTCAGAAAGTTCGTGGGCTGTTTCTTCCTCTGCACAGATATTATCTACTGCTCAGTATTATGAGGATAGGGATAAAGAAGAGAAAGATAAGATTGAGAAGAAGACTAAGGAATTAAAAACGAAGGTTCTTCTGCAACAGGCTTATCCCCCTCGTTCTGCCCAGCGCCAGTTTCAACAGCCTCCCCAGCTTCAGAGGTTGTTACAGAAACCTGAACCTTTTGTTCCGCGACCTTCGCTTGGTCCTAATCAATGTGCCTATTGTAAAGAGGAAGGCCATTTTAAAAATAGCTGTCCGGTTTTATTGCAGCGCAATGGTGGACTCCCAGGCCCACGAGGCCGTGGTGGTTTTCAATCGGCACCTAGGGGTAGAGGGCGAGGTGCGATGCCTCAAGGACAGCGTTCCCTTCCCCCTCAGAATTCTTTGAATTATTTTGATCAGCAGAATACTCAGTCTGTGCAATATTACAATATTGATTATTGTATTGAGGGTGAGGTTCAGGATTTTCATTTTAGTTAGGACAGCCATGGACAAAGTAAGGGAGTCGTATCAGTTCCAGTGGATCAGAATGGGCCCTATGTTGAAGTTGTTGCATTGGGTGTTGCAGAGCCATTTCTTTTGGATTCTGGTGCAATGAGAAGTTCTATCATTCACACTAAACTCCTTGGGGCACCTTTGTCTGGCTTAACTAATGTTTCTGTAGGATTTTCTGGCGCCCCAGTTACTAACCCGGTTTCTTGTCCTTTGCCTCTTTCGAATAGTCCTTACAATTTGGAAGCTCCGCTTATTCTAACGACTGGTTGCGGAGAGAACTTGTTGGGTTTAGACTTGTTGAAACGCCTTCATGCAACGTTGTATTGTTCCCCCTCTGGTGTGCATCTTACCCTAGGTGAGAAACTGGTTTCTCCTATGTATTTATCTAAAGACAACTTCCACCTGAATTGCATTCTCTTCCTGCTACGCTTTGGGCTACATGTCTGAATGATGTTGGTCTGCTCCAGATTCCACCTTACGTGGTTACTATTAAGCCTTATGTTAAATTTCCACGCATTCCTCAGTATAAGATTTCCAATGATGGTGAACAAGCTTTGTTGGCTATTATTTATGATCTGGTTCAGAAGGGTGTGGTCGAAGAGATGAGAGGTAATGTTTGCAAAAGTCCTGTTCTACCTGTTCTTAAATGCACTGATCCTTCTCAGCCTCCTGTTTATCGCTTTGTGATTGATCTTCGGGAGGTCAACAAGTTTGTTGTCCCCCAGTTTCCTGTTGCCCCAGATATCACTGCCTTGCTTACTATGATACCCGCTTCAGCGGCATGGTTCTCGGTTATTGATCTCAGAAATGCCTTCTTCAGTATACCTATTGCTGAGGAAAGTAGGGATATTTTTGGCTTCTCTCTTGGAGGCCGAAGTTTCTGAAGTTTCTGATTCAAACTTGCACCTCAAGGGTATTGTGAGAGCCCCTCCATTTACAGTCATGCTTTGAAATCTCAGCTCGATACTTTCATTCTGCCCCCAGGTGCCACTCTTATTCAGTATGTGGACGATATGTTAGTAGCTGCTGATTCAGAGGATGTTTGTAAGGATGTGACTGTTTCATTGTTGCGTCATTTGTATGACCTGCATCACAAGGTGTCACCCTCTAAGTTGCAATATTGCCGCCAAGAGGTTACCTATTTAGGTCATCTCTTGTCGAAGGAGGGAAGACGATTGACCCAGAAAGAATTCAAGCAATCGCGCAAATGTCTGTGCCATCCACACAAAGAGAGGTGCGTGCCTTTCTGGTCATTACCTCTTATTGTAGACAGTGGATTCCGAATTTTTCTTTGTTGGCTAAACCTCTGCTGGCACTTACTCTGAAAGACACACCCCAACCTCTTCCCTGGACTGATGAATGCCAGAAGAATTTTTCTGATTTACGTACTGCCTTGTGTTCTGCCCCTGTGTTAGATACTCCAGATTACAGTAAGCCTTTCACACTTTACGTTCACGAAAGGGAAGGTTGCGCATCGTCAGGTTTAACACAACAATTTGGAGACAAACAACGGCCATGTGCCTATTTTTTGGCTACGTTGGATCCAGTAGCCAAGGCATTGACTAGTTGTCTCAGAGCTACAGCAGCAGCAGCGATCTCTATTCGCCAATCTACAGGATTGGTACTAGATAACACGCTTGTTGTTATGGTACCACATGCAGTAGATACTCCTCTGAACAGAACGAAAATACAACACCTCAATAGTGCTCGCTTGTCTGGATATGAGCTGATGCTCTTGGCTAGCCATATACACATCAAGCAGTGTAATACTTTGAATCCAGCAACATTGTTGCCCATTCCAGAAGAGAAAGACACTCAATAACAGCATGATTGTTTTCTCCGAACAGAGGAGGAAAGGAAAGGCAGAATAGACTTAAAAGACACACCACTTGTGGACCCGGATGGGATCCTATGGGTAGATGGGTCTTGTTTCAAACTTCTAAATGGCGAGACAACTGCAGCTTATGCTGTTACCACCTTGTATACGGTAGTGAAGACAGCACGCATTCCACAGAATTCAGCCCAAGCAGCTGAATTAATTGCCCTGACGAGAGCGTGTGTGTTGGCTAAGGAAAAGAGAGTGAATGTTTACACTGATAGCCAATACGCCTTTGGCGTGGCTCATACCTTTGGTCATTTGTGGAAGGAAAGAGGATACTTTACTTCCCATGGGACCAAGATACAGCATGGTCAGTTGGTAGCTGACCTTCTTGAGTCACTTGCTTTGCCTATGCAAATAGCAATAGTCAAGTGTAGTGCACATACAAAGATCACTGATGACGTAGGTCGCGGGAATGCCTTTGCAGATGAGTTAGCAAAAGAAACGGCGAGAGATGCTACGAGTCGCATGTGTGTTGCGGGCCCTACGAGATGGTCAGAGAGGGAGGAATGTGTGAGGACACAATAAAAAATGTTAGAATGATTCAAGAAGAGGCTACTGAGAAAGAATTGAGTAAGTGGAAAGAAAGTACGGGAATGTTGGACGCGACAGGGTGTTGGACGGAATTGTCAGAACATCAGCGTTGGCTGTTACCAGATACCTACGTACTACCTGTAGTTACTATGGCGCATGGTCCAGCCCACATTAGTGCAAAAGGGATATGTAAACTTCTGGCTCCAGTATGGCAGAATGAAGGAATTCCTAAATGTGTGGAGAATATGGTGAAGCATTGCATTGTTTGTTTAATGCATAATCCAGGAAAGGGAACCCCAACTCCAGCAGGTCATTTTGCTCCCGCTACGTATCCTTTTGAGGTAATACAAATTGACTACATTCATATGGACCACTGTAACAATTTAAAGCATGTCCTGGTGGTGGTGTGCGCCTTTTGCAGATGGATAGAGGCCTACCCCCTAAAGGATAATATGCTTTGTCTACTGCCAAAGTCCTTTTGAAGGAGTTTTCCCAAGGTTTGGTTTGCCGCGCATTGTCTGGAGTGACAATGGAAGTGAATTTGTAAGCCAAATTATGCATAAAGTGTGTGCGGGTCTTGGTATTAGGCAGAAATTCGATGCGGCAAACCACCCTCAGTCAGCAGGTTTGGTAGAGTGCTATGATGGCACTCTCAAGCTTAAATTGGCGAAGATTCAGGCCAGCACAGGTCTTGCTAGGCCTGACGCTTTGCTTTTGGCACTTTTATCCACCAGAACGACTGTACATTCTCGTTTAGGACTCAGCCCATATGAGGTCGTTTTTGGGCGTCCAGCCAACGTCTGGGGAGTCCCTCGACCTAAAAAGTATTCTGACATCCCATACCCAATGTTGATTGACTACTTGCATGACCTCACCACTAAATTACGTGTTCTTCATCAACAGGTTCAAAACACTTTGCCGGAGGCCTCTGTAGATCCAGGACATTCCATCCAACCCGGTGACTGGGTTTGCCTGAAACATTTCCAGCGGAAAAAGAATCTGGAACCTCGTTGGGGCCCGCCTCGACAAGTCTTGTTAGCAACACGTACAGCAGTAAAGGTCGTCGGGAAGAAGAACTGGGTCCATGGCGTGCATTGTAAAAGGGTACCTTTGCTCCTACCTTTTGATCAGTGGGTTCGTAAGGGTATAAGCGACAGTGAAGGCGAAAGGGTCCCTCGATTTGTACCTTTCAGTAGTGCACGCCTGGATCAAATGAACTCTGAGAAAAAAGACGACGACGTGTTGCAAGAATCTTTACCATCACATTTGCGATTGAATACAGTAAATCCAGAGACTTTGTTTCAACAACAAACGATCCCTAGTAAGACTCGGTACAATTTAAGATCGAGATCGACGAAAAACAATTGAACTTTCTTTTTCCTTTTTCTGATTACACTTTTTGAGAGACATTTCTTTTTTTTCCACTATCCATCAAGTTGCAGGGTCACGGTAGGAGTCTTAAGCTGTGACCTGAGTAGTGACAGTAGGTCTGCAGGACTTGTAGTATCATAGGACAGCTAATAATCACAGCTAAGTGATCTAGGAAGATTGCCGTGAGCAACGCTTTAGAGAATGGATATTAAAGTGGAAAGCAATGATAAGAATGTAGAAGTAAGAAGTAAATATAAGAGATTATTGGTTAGTCCGTGTGGCATAACCTTGTGTATTTTAATATGTTCATGTATTTTATTGGCTTGTGTAAGTTGGGTTGTTTACACTATGCAGCAAGCACCTGTTCCAACTTCTGTTTCTCTGTCTTTTCCTACTACTGCCTCCCCACATCGGTTTCATACACTCCCTGAACATGAACAAATTAGGAGGGCGGAATACTTCAATAATTCATTTATTCAGTTATTGCATCAGCATCAACTGGTAATGAACACTACTGATTGTTGGGTCTGTTGGCTCATGCCCCATAACACAGAGAGAGGGATGCCATATTTAGTCCTTCCGTTTTCCTATGAAGGCTCCGCTTGGGCCTATTTGGCCATGTTTTCTAATGTATATCAGAACCATCCTCCTGGTAGTCCATTTGGTGGTGGAGCAGATTTTAGTCACAGTTCTTTGATAAAGGGAATAGTGGCCATGGCTAGAATCGCTGAGATTAGTAAGATTCCCGTTGACGAGAAATAAGCATATGATGGCTGGAACGTGACTCGTTATGTTACTAGCCTTACAGATAAGGCTACACGAAGGAGATCCCCAACAATTTGGACTGTACCTCATCGAGGTAATTTCTGTTGGCAGATCAATGGCCAAAATGTTAGAAATCCACAGGAGAAGAGTGTCTGTTCCCATACATACATTTATTCACCTCAGATTTCTTCACCGTTAGTGCCATCACAAGGCACATATTTTGTCTGTCATGATAAAGCCTATACGTGGCTTCCTACCTATTTTTCAGGCACTTGTTATGTGGCTTTTCTTCTTCCCCCAACATATACTGCTCCTTCAGGTTATCATAGGAAAAGATATGGCAGAGGGGTTATTGATTCGAAGGACACAACAGGACAAGAAGGAGGTGACTTCATCAAAGGGTTGCTTCCTTTTTGAGGCCCAATGGCCAACAGCAGAGACATCAGACAGCTGGTTCGTGTTGTTGAGGCTACCATAAATGTAACTTCTGGAGCCTTGAGTAATCTGACAGCCAAACTTCAGGCGGATCGCCTTATGACTTTGCAGAACCGAATGGTTCTAGACATTGTCCTTGCAGATCGTGGAGGAGTCTGTAAATTGATCGCGTCTAGTTGCTGCATTTACTTTCCAGATAATGCCCCTACAGTATACCAAGCCATCTCTAAGTTGCATATCATTTCCGAGTCTATACATCAGAACACAGGAGATTGGTCTGTGATGGGATGGTTTTGGGGACTACTGTCCACTTGGGAATGGAAGGTACTAAGGTTCCTTGGAAGGGTTTTGACCATCATTTTCTCTTGTTGTCTTTGTATACAATGTGGCCCTGCCATCTGTGGTCTTTGTGCTACCATGTGTGTCCCAAGGCCTGTGTCACAGAAAACTGAGAACATTAAAATGATGTTGCAGAAACAGCTCGATGACCTCATGGCCATAGACATTGACTCAGACTAACTTGAGTCCTTTGTGTTTTGCCTGAGTAATGGCAAAAGGAGGGTCTGAGGTGCTTTGGTTTCTGACTTCGTCCCGTATTTGGCCACCATTTTGTGTCTCGTCGCCATTTTGTGTTGCCCTCACTCAGGCAGCACGGCGAACGGAGTGTTTTTGCTTTTCTCAGCTGCTACGTGTCTCTTAGGTTAAAGAGTAACTCCCTGCCCTTGTTTACGAAACTGATGTCAGGGTCTGGCCGAGTTCGTTAATCCATGTCTGGGTTGATTGATCCCTGTCTCGACTATTTGGCTTCTCCTATTCTTTCCTTACATTATCCTTTCCGCCTGGCCTTCGCTATTCTCACCTTGTATTCTCTTGTTACACAACTATCCTTTGAGGCACACAAATACGCCCTGCCACCTGCAAATTGGATTGTCGGTACTAGCACTGATTAATTTGTTGGGAGGGGTAACACACGGCGTTTGAGAAAGGGGCGTATTTGGGACACCTGATAGCTTGTTTTCCAACTTTTCCTATTGGCTTGCTTTCTGTGTTTTGGGAGTATATGTCGTAAATTTGTGTCCTATAAGAGATTCTGCCCCACGGATTGAAGTGGCAGTCTCCTCAGAATATACTTTGTACGTACTTCTGGGACAACTGTGCTTGGCTGCAGCTAATAAACCTGGTTTTCTACGCCCAACAGAGTGTCTCGTGTCTCTGTTTGACAAGGCAGGTGAACTCGGGATTTAAGGCGTGCCCTGCGCCGCCAGGCCCATAAGGCCCTGTTCTCCACCATGATCCAATGTACCATACTTGCTAACATTTTGAACTTGGTAAGAGGGAGAATTGGAAAAAAACTGGGGTATTGATTTTCCCCTTTCACTTACATTGAGAAAGAGAAGATTGCAGACAGGAGACAGATAAAATAAAGCCCATTTGGGCTTAAAAGCATTGGACGTTTCCTGGCTGAATCGGGTCTGTCGGCATGTATGGTTGTACTACCACTGCCTCTTCCTTCTGCCCACAATGGTCTATTATTTTGCCACAGCCTCTCTTGCCAGTCCTGTATTGTTGGTTTGTTGCCCCTGCCTCCCTTTCCACTGCCCTCCATAGTCTGTTGTACTGCCACTGCCCTTCCTGCCTGCCCAGTGTGGTCATATTGTTGCCTCTGCACCCTCCTACCTGCCTTCAATTTTCAGAGTCCGTGCCCCTGGCCTCTGCCTCTCAATAGTATCCTAATGATGAACAACTAGATTGCTAACATTCCATATTTATTACAATAGTGTGGAACGCCTGACGTCATCTTGATGTAATCGAAACTGTAATACCTAGAGCATTTCCATTAGAAACTACATATATGAGAGGGTCTTATTTGCATCACAGTTATGGTTAGTGCTCTAAAAAACTAAAATGAGGACATATTTTCTGAGTTTTCAAATAGCGACAAAGCCCTTTTAAATTATTTGTTATCTTTATGTTTTTTTATCCAGTTGACCACTTGATTAAATGTTGCACTTAGGGGAGAGGATGTGGTGTTACTTCCAGAGCTGCAGACTTTGCAACTGGGGAACCAGGTTGGAGTTTCTGCTCCCACCAGTTCTCCCGCAGCGTCCGTTCCATGCCGCGCCCCGGCCTAGGGTGGGCCCGTCTGCGCCTGTCAGCGACCAGAGGAGGCAGGGCAAGGGCCACCCCCCTTGATTGTTTGCAAAGGGGCACTTGTTGGAAGTGAGGGCTCCGAGGAGGTGGACTCCAAACCAGCAAAGTAAAGCAGTCACCCGACGAAGTAAATAGCAGATTGCAGGTATTATTCTATTTTTTCTCCCGTAAGCCGCCCGCACCAATCAGTTGAAAACCAGTCGGGAACTGATGCTGCCTGTTCAATATTGGGATTAAGACCTTGATTAGAACCCTATTATTTCTCTCTGATAGCTAAAAATAAGTCACGAAAAAGACTATTGTAGATCTATACTGGTATTATAGCTCTGGAGTTGAATATATATTGTGGAAGTCACACAACCAGATTAGCGTATTTTGTGTGGCTGTTCCTTGCCCTGGTTGAAGATAAATTGATTAAATCTATTTGCTGTCACAAGGACTGACAGGAAGCCTGAACATAACTAAAGGGACAGACAATATCTTCATTGTGCTATTCTTTATTTAAACGTACATAACTGTGATAGATTGTATACAAATTGCACATGGTTGTAAACGATCCTACTGTACTGTACATATATATATATATGTGATTGTACTAGGGATTACTAAAAACTAAGCATGGGGAAAAGGAAATTACCACCAGATCAAGGAAAGCGCAGCTCCCCGGACCAGACACAGACACATGCACAGACCTCACTACTGAAGCTTATAACAGGTGCCACGGGTGCAATAGAAAAATAGATTACTAGTGTCAAAGAGTCTCTTAAATATGTGGAGAACAGAATCATCTGACATCCCCAGCTATAGCACAATGTTTAGACAGTGATATGGCTATACAGAAGCAAATGGGTGTATCCAGAATATATCTGATACCATTAAGACCTCTAAATCAGATTTGCCACTTCCGGCTAGACGGACAAAAAAGCTACACATGTGTACAACAACTAATACACAAAATAAAGAAACCACCAGTAGTAAAAGCTCCAAGCCTCAATGTAAACACTCCCTAAAAGTAATAATGGATGTTCTCGACCAATCTAAGAAGGTTAGCGACATAAATATTAGGAAACTGGAAACATTATGTGCAGCTGTCAAATCCCTTGAGTTATTTATGGGAAACAGCATAGAGATGACTACCACATGATTAACTGAGATTGAATCCAAATAAATGTACGACCTGCCTCTATAAATTGAATTCCCTCGTAATAAACGAGCCCACGAGGAATGAGATGGCCAACAGTAATGTAAATGATATACATCTAGAGAGGCAATTAAGTAACATATGTACATACACCCCACAACACTCTACTTTGCAGGTCCAATCAAGCATACCAGGGAAAGCAGGGACACACTCAGATAGACAATTACCACAATATTATAATCGGATCTCTGCAGATGCTTTGTCTCTGCATCCAACAGAGTCTCTGAACCCCCGACCTGCTGCCACTCCATATGTTATAATTTTATCAAACGTCCCGCCTTTAAATCATAAGACTACCGAATCCTGGTCTTCTCTTAACAACAGGCGTTTAAACTGGTTGGGGGTAAAATCAGTGCTAACCAAAACATCTATTTGCAGACCTAAAGACAGCTAGACAAATCAAATAGGTGGGTAGATCACAGAAATCGCTCCCAGGAGATTGTATAGTTCTGTCCTTTAAAACGCCAAAACTTGTGGAGACCATACTAAATAGAACTAGGCCACCTCGCATTACCTCAGACTCGATATCTGCACTCCCTCTGGGTTATTTAATCAACCAGTCTTACGGGGGTCCAATAAACAACCTACCCCACGAAGTACCCAAATACCTCCTCTTTATCAGCCTTACAGCGTCCTGATCTCTAAAAGATTTCAGGGACTTCAAAACTTGGAGGATATAGATTGACCACCAGCAACGGATCAAGAGGGAATGGAGGATAGTAAACTGGAGACAAATGTGCCCAATCACTTGGGAGGAGGGAGGCAGGGAGATCCAACCCATTCGCCGGATGAATGCATGGGACTACTTTTTTGGAACGTGGCAGGGTTTAAGAACAAAATTAACAATCAAAAATGGTTAGACTTTGTAATGAGGTTTAATTGTAACTTTATAAATAAATAAATAAATAAATATGTTTACAGGGACCTGGCTGACAGAACCCGTACATATAAATGGTTTTAGAAATTATTTTGTCCCTGCTGTCCCGGTGAGTCGTGGTAGACCTAAAGGTGGTTTATGTATTTCACCTCTAACAGTTTGCCACTCGTCAAACCAGTTACAGGGCATACCCTTACTACCAGGTGATCATGTGTGAAGGATCAGGCCCGGCCCGGATGGTTGACGTGAATTTGTACAACAATTCCCTAAATGGAGATATGATGCCCCATTTGAATAACCTATATCAGTGCCTGGAAAAATTGTACAACACTAAAAAAATAGAAGCTATCGATTGTATGGGGAAGGGATTTTAATATCCAACTGTGCCGCTCTCAGGATGAGAAAATATGCTGCATGAATAGCTTAGATGATTCAAGCAAAACGCATTTCGCACACAATAGTTATGGTGACAAGTTAAATGATTTAATTTATACGTTAGATGTATCCTTTTGTAATGAAACATCAGTACCATATGCATCTTTTAAATGTACTTTAATGGGTGTAGTAATCCTAGTACTATTGATTATGTTTTAAACTCGAATAATCTGATACCTGAAGTTTTTCATTTTAAAACCCACTCCATTCCACTTAGTGACCATTATCATCATCCAGTCCAAATAACAAAGTCTCTATTAATTAAAGATAATAAAGTCCCTGTAATGGCTCCTTGTGGCAACTTACAAGTAGCCACTATTAATGGTCTTTCATTGCGTTGATACAACATCCTCCCAGAGGACACCCTCAGAAAATTAATCAGAGACGCGAGGAAAGACCTTGAGTTATGCCTGGATGACAGTGCACAGCCAACAGATATAACTAACTCCTTCCTAGCCATAAGCAAGTTAGTGAAAGACAACCTGCAGTCGACAACAAAAAGGAGGAAGATTAGAATTTGTTGGTTCGACACATATTGTGCAAAGGAAAATAAAAAACGTAGGGCCATATGTATGAACACATTTTCCCATAGACACAGAATGGGTAAAACCCGTTGATACATCTGGCCCTTAAAGAGGCACTTCACAGAAACCCTAGGAATGCAAACTAGGTTAAACATCGTAGATCCGCCTACAGACAGGCTTTGAAAAATAAAAAAATAGTGCCAAGAGAGGAGGCCTGGGAAGCACTGTGTGAAGCAAGTAGGTTAAAAGAAAATAAAACATTCTGGAGGTTAGTAAATTCTGCCCGATTGAGCAAAGATACTGGTCCTGGCATTGTGGTCGCAATCCCTGAGGATGATCGGATCAAACACTAATCTGCTATTTATGCTGCACAGTCTCCCCTGATTCTACCACTATTAACAATGGTAATAAGGACACTTACCAGACACCAATTCTTGCCCCTTTTACCCTGGATGAGGTGATTGAGGCGATAACTTCTAGTAAAGGGGGCAAAGCACCCGGCCCTGATGCCATTCCAGTAGATCTGTATAAAGCTAATATTCCATTGAAGGTATCCATCTTAACAATTGTTCTGAAACCCTGCTGTTTGTCAGCATTTCTCCCAACATGGGGGGAATCTATAATAGTTCTCATTCATAAAATGGGGATCGACACAACCCTGCCTGCTACAGGCCGATCTCGCTGCTTACCTCCTTAGTAAAAAATAGTTGGTAGAATAAATTTAAATAGACTACAAGAGTGGACTGACAGCAAGGGTGTGTTGACCGATCTACAATTTTGGTTCATACTGGGATGGGGACAATTGAACAGAGCCTTAATTTGTCCATCCTCATAGGGAAGTACACCAAAATCAAAGGGGTCAACCTGTATTTGGGATTCGTTGATCTTTCTTCGCCTTTGACTGGCTTAACCATTCCAAACTCTGGGCGATTATGGGCAAGATGGGTGTGGACTCCCAGATAATTTCTTTCTTAAGGGACCTATACTAAGAAGTCAAGGCTAGGGTTGGACACGGAACTCACGCAACCAAAAGATCTGGCACAGGTGGGACACTGTCCTGTGCCCGCCCTTCTCTACGCTGACAACGCCGTTCTGATTGCGCGCACCCCAAATTCAATGCAGCTAGTACTTAACGACTTTGTCAACTACATGCAGGATCTTGACTTACATGAAAACCAGGCCAAGACTTTTATAATCAAGTGTGGGAGGAAAATTTGCAACTCCTAAGATATGAGAATTAAGAACACTATTACTGAATACACCAATAACTTTTCATATCTAGGAGTGTTATTTGACAAGGGCGGTTCTTGGAATCAAGCTATTAAAACAAGGTCAATACTTTTTGGAAGTGCCTGTATGATCTTACGTAAATTTGCTTTAAGATTGGGTACTAATTCCCCTAAGGAAATGCTTACCATCTACAAGGCAAGGTGTGTCAGCAGAGCACTATATAGGGCAGGCCTAATGGGACACGTAAACTGCACGCCAATACAAGTAGTAGAGAATGAATTTTTAAGATACCTACTCGCTACCCCCAAATCTGCATTAACGTTTGTCTGTTATGCAGAGATAGGACTATCGTTTCTTAAAGATTTAAATAAGACCCAACTGATCTTGTTGTGGCATAAAGTATGGACATCTGAGTACGCTGTTTTAAATCAACTTGGTATTAGGGACTGCCTAAACTCCACCCATTATGCACAAATCCCCTGGTTAAAGTATGTAGAGAGCTGTTGCAAGGACTTAGGTCATCCTGAATATTTTAATAACGCTGAAAGCCTAGTGAAACTGAGCAGGAAAGATTTAAAAGCTGACTGCTTAGCACACTTGGAGAATAACAGGATGTCGGAAGAACTTTTAAAACCTTCTGTTCAAAGAAACCAGCAAATTTTAACCAGCTATGACATCCAATTATAACTTAAGCAGGTCCCACATCAAAAGCACAGATATGTTTTAACTCGTTTTAGGATGGGCATCTTTCACCGCATGGTTACGTTTCCTAAAGTAAATGATTGGTCCCCTACTTTACCTCATTGCCCATGCGATAATGCTTCATCACAGACAACTATGCCTGTTGTTCTCTTTTGTAAATTTTATAAAAATGGAGGAAGCATTATAGATTAAGTTTAAAGCACTTAAATTTGTATAAATGTCGTCCGGCTTATCTATTCCTGCAGTCCTTACCGACAATCGACATCTGTGTAAGAATGTCATCCTTCCTGTGGAGCAGTTTTTCCTCCAGAAAGTCTGTTTGTTCAATTTTATGATATGTTATTTATGGATGATCTATATGTATTTTAGCAAATATGTATTGGTTTGGGTTGAGCTCATCAGGATCGTATGGTGAGCCCAGTTTCGAGGTTCTTACCCTCCTGTATGTTGCTTTACGACAATGTACCAAGAACTTTTTAATGAATATAAGTTAATACCTCCTCTAGATAATTTTTGATTAGGTCTGGAAAGGACTGTTTTCTTACAATTGTGGGTTGATTTATATGTGTTTTGCACTCTGCTATCGGATAGCATGTCATTTATTTATGTTTGCTGTATTGTGGTTTTATGGTCTATTATATTTTGACCGAATAAAGATGATGATTGATTGACTTAATTTATGATTGAGTGAGTGCTTTGATGAATGAGTGGATAAGTGAATACAAGAACACATAGTTGAACTCTACAATGTTGAAGTGAATACATAGAAGAAAGAGTAATAAATCAGTGAACGCATCAATGAAGGAATGGGTAAGATGTCAAGTGAGTGCATGAATGACTAAGGGCTTGATGCTAATCGTGGCCATACGCTGCTGTACCCTAATGCTCCACACTCATTCACCCAAGTAGTTCCTCGATTGATCCATCCACGCACCCGCATACCCATTCATCCACCCATGCTTACACTCACTCACTCACTCATCCATCCATCCACAAGCTCATACATTGATTGATTCACTTATCAGCACAAACACACAGAGCAACTCGCCAACCATTAAAGAAATACTTTAAGGCATACAAAAAGACAGGTTTATTAGCTTGTCAAGGCTTGTTGTAGAAAGCAGAAATCAGCTTCTAATGAAGTCACAGACAACTCCTGTTTTTGGTGCAGCACTTCAAAAGCATAAACAATTGATTGAAAAGGAACCCCCCCTTCCTTGCAAGATTGCAATTTTAAAATCAGGAATCTATAACCGTGTTGGCTTGAAAGATTTAATCTAAATGAAGTACTGGAGTGGAACTCTGGGAGGGGATGATAATCAAGGAAAATAAGCATAAGTGCAGTAATATGAGAAGAGGTACATTTCAGACTGTTGTCTCGAGCTCTCTGACCCACCGAGGCGGCCAATCACGCTTCCCTATCAATCCTTTCAGCATGCCTCAAGGCTCCCGTTCATACTGATGTAGCCGGACAAGAACTTTGCCCACATATTTCAGTTCAAGAACATACAACCTCATAGCAAATAATATTTTCTAATGTAAAATACTTCCTATCTGTTACCAACATCTTGATATATCGTGTAGCACTGCACTGTATAGTTCTCTGGGTGTAAGAACACATCTCTAATTTTGAGAAGTGATCATGAACTAGCTTGATCATTTGTTATGTGATTTGCTTTTTTCCTCACTTGTTGCCATGACAAATTGGATAGCCCTCTGAATACCAATTTCGGCTTCTCCCAGAAACCAGAAGTGGAAGTCACTATCTGTTCCATAGTCAATTATTTAGATTTGGAAGCTGAGCTATAACTATCTTTTCCCAAACCTTTATCTTTTAAATAAACGCATTCCATAAAGTCATGCACCCTGTGATTTTGAGAGTAGAAATCCCTTCTCACTGTTTCTTTACAGGAGCAGATTGGTGGTTTACTCAGACAAATGTTTTCCGCCTGACAGACGGCGCACACAAATAACTTTTTGCAACAGTTGCCAGTGGATTGCCTTGTTTGTACAACGGTCTGTTCAGAGTAAAAAGTTAGATCATCAGAACCTGAAGTCTACAGTTGATTGTCATTTTAACTCTGCCTTGCATAAATCAAGAAGTGAAGTATAAATTAATTGGTTAGTCAGCTCGATTATGGTAATGCATTATTCATAGGCATGACGAAAGCTTGTTCACGAGGCTTCCGATACTCCAAAATGCCGCTGCCAAACTGGTCTGTAACCAAAGCAGGATGAGCTCTGCCTCTATGTGCATGAAGACACTGCACGGGTTACCTGTGCGTCAACGAGCAGTATTTAAATTGCTCTGCGATGCACAAAAAGCATTGTACCAAAGCGGCCCAAAAATACTCCAGGACACAATCGAATTTTATGCTCCCTCAAGGAACCTGCGGTCACTACACCTAGCGCTGGCAAGAACAAAGCGTATTAAGAAAGCTAGGTCTGGAGGGAGATCCTTCTCATATTTAGCGGCTAAGAAGTGGAACGAACTGCCTTTGGATCTACGGCTCACCTCCAAATACCTATCATTCCGTAAAAAACTAAAGACCCATCTGTTCCCTAAATACTAAAGGGCAGATTTAGGATAACTGGCGCATCCCCAGGGATGCACCAGTTATTTTGCGCCGCTGCTCCGCCACCCATGGTCCGCCGCATTTAGAATGCGGCGCACCATGGGGCAAAAACGGCACAGATGCGTGATGCATCTGTGCTGTAAAGGTGGGGCATTGCTGGAGTTGCGTCGCAAGTGCGACGCAGCTCCAGCAAGGCTCGGGGGTGTCCCATCTTTACAATGGTGCGTCAAGACCTATGCCTGCTTCAAGCAGGCGCAGGGTTTTGACGGAGCATTGGCCTGAAAGTGACTAAGTGAAATCTTATAGATTTCACTCAACCACTTTTGCGAGGTGCACCTGCTTCAGAACGCCCACCCTGCGCCGGAACGCCCACAAGTGGCGCAGGGCTTTACAACGTGACGCATCTGCCTATATGCGTCACGTTGTAAATGGGTCGTAGGGATGCGCCACGTTTACGCCGCAGTTGCGTGACGCAAACGTGGCGCATTCCCAACATAAATCTGCCCCTCAGAATTACTTGCCCAACCCTCCCTTCAGCTTTACCAGTGCATCTGCAACTAGCGCCTTGATATCCCTCCGGGATGATTGTAGCGCTCTATAAATGAATAAATAAATAAAATTTTAAAAAGTAACAATATTCACACATTCATTTTAGTGGGGGGCACATACACTCAATTTTCATAACATACCGGCTTGTGGTGGCAGCTTTTGCAAAGGCCAACAGAAAGTTTTGCACTTCGGCAGAAGTTGCGAAGCTTTTTTTTAATACCATATTACATCATTGACAAAATATTTCTACTTAAAATATACTTAATAGAAAATGATAATTACCTCCTTTTTGGAATTTAGAGCTTGCAAAAGAGACAAAACACCACGATTCAAATAATGTTTGTACACAACTTCAGGTGTTTTTTTGCACCCAGTTTCATTCTCTGTAGTAGTCAATAGGGAATAACGTGCCAATGGTTTCGCTCAACTTAACTGATGTAAACATGGATGTAAGCTTTTGGACAGTTGGATTAATTCCTGCCAATTCAGTACGAGTGTGATTTTGCAATAAGGATTTTTTCAATTAATGTTGACATTGGTATTTATATAAGTTTGTAACAATATGTCAGTTAACTAAAAGGATGTAATCAAAGGTTTGAATGTTTCCTAACTTTCAGAAACTTTGTAGCCCAATTGATAAGATCATGGAGATTTGAAAAAAACACAAAGGAATTATACTGATATTTGTGCACAGTGAACTTAATATTGTTATATATTTGTATCAGGACTGTAATGTTTAGCTAAACTATGCCTTTAATATGAGTTCTATGTACTATGGTCATTGTAATGGTGCCTTGTGTTGAAGAAATGTGCAATAATGATTTCAAAATTGTGTTTTTCTTGTTTGTATTTTGTATCCCTGAAAACGTCTCAGTTAAGAAATGAAACACGTTGGCTCCAGGGAATTTTATTAAAAAAGCAAGAAGATATGAATAAAGAAAATGTTGATGGAAAATCGAAAAGGAGTCTGTCCCCTGCATAATATTTTTTTTTCTCACTATGATACTTATTTAATGAATTGAATGTAGGGTGGGTGCTGATCACCTTTGCAATAGTTTTTCTCAACATATTGCCCTGCCACATAGTTTTAAATAGACAATTGCGACCATGAACGACCTAATAGGAATTGAATGTGCGAAGTTCGAGCATAAGCAGCCTTGTTACTGATCTCATAATGGGTGGAAAGTGGATAAATAGGTGCCCAATTTTCCAGTTTGCACACTTAGGGACTAATGACGATGGTGGTGAGACTGCCACCGACAGGCTGTTTGGTGGCGATCTCACCACCATCGGAACCCTTTTTACCTCCCCCACATTAGGATAGCTGGCAGAGGGGTAGTAGTCGGAAAGACGGACCTCACGCATCCGATGGGCTCCTTGAGCCCACCGGTGCGGCAGGGAGGTTTGTAGTTCCAACCATGGTGGTGGTGTCTGCTAGGCACCTCCTCAGGGATTACAATGTCCCTTTCTGCTGACCTTTTCACGGCAGTTAATCTGTCATCCTTGTTTACGTCCTCTCACCCAATCACCAACATTAAGTTCAGGATCTCTCACAGCAAATTTAACATCATATCACAACTTCACATGCTTCTGCTTTGCAATACTCTCTCAGCCATAACATTATATTGTGTGTCCTTATCCCATTGTCGTATTCTTTGCTTGAACCACCTGTGACAAAGATTAGCAGCTGGATCCCTCCTATTGAGGAACTTGAAAGAATTAAACTCTGTTGTAGTATGTAGTATGATATGATAGAACAATACATTAAAGCTTAAAAATGTATTTGAATTCAAACGGTTGTTCTTATCCAAGGAAATACTATTCTGTGTTAAATCACTCAACCGTACCATTATTTTAGGGGTCATATAAAGTGTTAGGGATGTGTAGGATGTTGTATGTTCGCAAGATATTCCTCATTTCTAGAGAGGTGATGTGCATGCCATTATTAGCCACAAGAGTACCAGGATTCCACTGAGTATAACTTGGTAAAGGTCCAGAGATTTCACAAATTCAACTTTTCCCAAAGATTTGATAGAGTGGAAGAATTGAGCTTAAATAACTGCCATAATTTACACTAGACCTTAACACAAAAATGCTAATAGAATGAAACATAGAAATATGCGCCTTCTCTTAAACATGCAAAATTTACATGTAGCATATTTTTTGCAGTGGGCACTCATTTCCATCGTAATTACAAAACTAGGCCTGGCTAGGCCTCTTTCATCTTTCTTTCTTCAGTTACCTTTCTTCTTTAATAAATGAAGGCTTTTAGGATATGCTAAACTATTCAATATTATTTGATAAATGATTCACACTTGACTTGTTTTAACATATCATCTCAGCAGAACGTGCTGACTTAAAAAATGTATTTCTTCTATTCCTAAGCTACATGTTCGCATTGTATTTAGTTTGTTCTCTAGCAGCCAGATACTAACAATGCTGAATAGTATATTAAAATAATAATACTTTCATGAAGACATGAATCTCATGACCTAGGGGCTTATTACGAGTCTGACAGTCCATTGACCGCCAGACTTGCGGGATGCAGTGGTCTTCCGACTGCCCTATTACAACTAGGGTGGACGGGCCCCCCTAGGACTGCCGCAACTACCAGGGATCTTCGAGATGGCACCGCGATCTTGAAGTCGTAATATGCGTCCATTAGTGTGCTGGGTCGTTGCCCCACAAGCCACCCGTGTCCGCAGCTCCCTCGGCGTCTCTGAACTTAAGTAAACTCTCAGTTTAATTAAGTTCAGAGACGCCGAGGGAAAACTGACAATCATGTCAGTATGCATGACGTCGGACCGCCCATTCTCTTCAGAGTCTGAAGGGGGTTGGCGGTCCGTCGTCATGTTGACTGACATGCATTGTCAGAGTGAAGACCAGGGGCAGGCAGCAGCACAAGTGTGCATGACTGATGAAGCTCAGCAAATCTTTCTGACCAGCCCAGTCATGCGCACTAGTGTCTGCTCAGGCTGGCGGCTGCACTTAGGAGACCGAGGCTTGATTAAAAGGCTCAACCCTACGTCTCCTAATGGGCAGGCGGGTGACGAGGATCCCCGCTAAGCCAATCCTAGCACTGCTGGAGCTGCGCCATTATTGTCTGAGAGGGGTTGCCAGCAGTGACGTAGCGACTGTTGCTCTGGGCGCCAACAGGACCCCTGAGCAGAAGCCGCGCAGACCCGGTAAGTTTTTATTTTTTTATTTAAAACTCCCCCCAGCCCCCAACCTGCGCGACCGCCCCCATGAGAATTGCAAGCTGCGACTGTCGCCTGGCATTTCAATCTCGTTTTGTATGGTACCGTCGCCCTCCGCACCACTCCATTCCACCACACATTGTATTTTCACTGATTTCTAGGTGGACATGTTTCTGTCACATTGATATTTTTCTGAGGAGGCATGTTATTTTTATCACATCTATAAAGGTTCAGGTCGCACAGTTTTGGAACTTGCACCCTCCTTTGCTTTGTTTCACCAACAATATATTATACCTTAGGGAGCTATAAAAACCTAGCTCTACACCCTGTAGTTTACCCCATTTGGCTGGTTCTCCTTCCTCCTCTGTGTGTTTCTCAGTTGCCATTTTTGGCAGCAGATGATTATTAGCCCAAGGACACCTTTTGGCAACAGTAGCACACTATAAATGGAAATAATAATAGGCAGAAATCTGAATATGCGACCTCCTTTTTATCACTCCACGACCACCCTGGGGGTCGCGCCGCACAGTTTGAAGACCCCTGGTGTAGAGCCATTACGAAGGTGGTTGCCCCTCGATTATTTTAAAAACACTGGTGAAATTTCTCTTAAAATAGGAATTGTGTAAGTGCCCCACACCCCATGGGTCACACTGCAGCCGATTTGCGCACCCAATATATAATCCCGATTTGTGCCTCAAGTGTTTTGTACTGGGGACACAATCTTCTAAATGACATATATAAGTTTTAGAAGAATGTGTTGAAAATGCACTGTGTTGTCCTATTTGTTTGTATATTTCCTGGGAAGAGACCCTTTTTCCACATTAATGACCTTGAGAATGTCAGGCTTGCTCACTATGTTTGCTTGTAGCAATTTGTAGCTAGTATCGAAACTACATGTGCTGTTTTGGGCTCCCTGTCCATCACTGAGTACATTAGATCATACTGATGTATTAAATTACATTTAATAAAGGTAATCGTTTTTAAACATGAACATTCATGAAGCCCATCATGCCTTCGTGATTACGTAATTTAGTTTAACAAGGAGACAAGTCAATTTGACGTGCCCACATGACTAAATAAGCAGAATAATTTTAGTATACAGTAGTAATATTATTGTCAAATAAATCTGGTCAGTACTCGCCCTCAGCTGAATGACTTAAGAGTGCTCTCAAATGTGATGGTAGCCAAGTAAAGGGATTTACCCAAAATCACGCAATCCGATCAAGCAAGGAAGCTGCGATTTTGATCCCAATTTCCCAACTCAAAAATTGCACACATCAGCCATTGTGTGGATATCCACTTCTCTAATAATAAACACCATAGACAAAGCTCTGGGTTTATATTTCTGCGAGTAACTTTGCATAGTGATGTCAGTAAATTGCATGTTGCATCAATATGACGTAAAGAATCTTTCCTAAGAAAAAGACAAAGTTAAGGGTAATGGCAATCAAACAGTACAAAAACTACCTTGGCTGCAGACAAACAGGAAGGCACACTTTCTGCATTTAAACTCCTGGATAAAGCAAAACCAGTAAAGTAACCGTGGAGGGAGAGAAGAGAATGGCACTTAATGCACAGGAACAGAACTGCAGGCGGTCAGAAATGCCTGACACTGGTTTCAGGAGCCTGCTTTTCATGTGGCCACTCACTGCCTGCTGCCTCGGACTTCTGCTGGACTTTCGGCCTGATTTCTATGGTCTTTGACTTGGAAACTTGGGGCCTCGATTTCACCTACGCTATTCTCACGTATTTGACCCTGTATTGATGCAGAAAGGAGGCCACCACCTGCATTTGGTAGGTGCGGACCTTCGAGCATTAAAAAAATTGCACTTCTGCAGAAAGGAAACAATATCTGTTGAGCCGAAAAAAATGTGGAAACTGCGGAATTAAGCACACCCTGCAAGTTTGTGTGCAATCTACACGTCTCCAGCATTACTTAATTCCCAATTTAATGAAACGTCCTCTGAAAAGAAACCTCTCTCAACTACCAAAATGCTAAAAAAAAAAAAACAGCTTCATTGAAAGCGGAGAGTACAATAGTAAACAGCAACACTGAATACACGTGGTGCTTCACGGAACATGACCACAGCACTTGAGACACTTGATTTTTTATTTTTTGCAAAATCCTTCAGTGTGACCAGGAATGTGCGACCCCCTTTCTCTCACTCCACGACCCCCCTGGGGGTCGCGCCCCCACAGTTGGAAGACTCCTGTATTAGAGCTATGTGTTTTTTGCCCAGTCTTTCATTATTCTAATCTTGTGAAAAGGGTTCATTTGGGTAGAAAACAATTCTTATTATGAAAGAGAACCCTTAAAAATGATGTTACGCTTTAAATTGAGAATTTGTTCCTTTCCTGAATAAGAACTTTAACTATATTGCCTACCAGTATCAATTACATGCCACTCCTAGACTAAACCTTGTAGCACTGTCTGATGTAACATTTCCTATACACTGATTTACACACACATGATTGTCTCTGTGCAATGTGTGTGTGGTATAAAGTGTTCTGACAACTTACACTGGTATGAGTGGTGCTGTAAAACGAAGTGAATGAGAGAAGTGGTTATGGAGACTTGAACTGCACTGTTAAAGGGTGCTAGTGAGGGAATCCGTGGCAGAGGTGGACATTGGGGGGTGCAGCAACAGACATTGTCGCACAGAGCGCCACCAACGCTAAAGCAGGCCCCGAAGATGGCTGCGGCACTCTCTCTCACTTCCCCACCATTTAGTCCTGTCACGTTTGGGAGGAAGCTGTTTTGCAGACCCAGTTGGTTCAAAGGTTTTAAATAAAAAATTTCCATTTATAGTATACATATGCAAAGATGCACAAAACAACACATGCCTATCTGATGGATCCTTATTAATGCTATCAATAGAGGCTTGGACCGTGCTCTGAATAAATCAGAACCCGTACTGATACACTCCCAGCAGTACTCACCAAGGTGCAGAGAACTTAAAGATCTTGAAGATCTGGACACTTGATTACGCAGCGCTCTTGGACAGTGACTGGTCGGGTTTCAGAAGACCTCGGACTCGGCAATCTTCACAGGTTTCGGGCTCTAGGTCGAGACTTCCCCTGCTGTCCTCACCGCCTCGTATGGATGCTCAGACCTCGGTACAGCCTCTTTCGGACACGAAGGAGTTCATGCAGGAACACCCTGCAGCGTGCACTCTTTTGAAGTCCGTCGATGTCTTGAAGAGACCGATTTGGGTCCGCATCACCGGCGTGTGGGGAGAAAGGGAAGTTCCTGTTCGGGCGCCAATTTACTGTGGTAAATATTTTAGTAATTTACCTTGAACGGAATTTCTATAATATCAATAAGGTCAAGTATGAAGAGCAGAGTCCGTGGTGGTTTGAATTCAGGGTCTTTATTCAGTAACTCGAGTTAAGGGAGAGTTCCGTCACCTGAGGAGGATCGGGAAGGGTCTCTAACTTTATTCTCAGAACACAGTGTATTTATGCATAGAAAAGAGGAAGGAGCTTCCCTTTAATGCAGGCACGTGTCATATGTAGCAATAAAACAGAAGTCATGACTAAGGAAAAGGGGCTGCGTTATGAAAAAGAGGAAACATGGCAGAGGAGATGAGGTTGCGTTATGATTAAATGAGGAAGCACGAGAGAAGCAGAAATGTGGAGAAATAACCCTAGGCTGGTTCCTTGGATAAGAGAGAGATGGTCGTGTCAGGACTTCTGTTTGCCGTGTTTCAGCATTCGGGGGCTCACCTTCTCAGAATTGGTTGTCGTGGTTTAGCAAAACTGGGCCTATTTCTCGGAATCGGCCCGATTATAAGGAAATGGTTACAAATGGGGGGTCTTGTTCTCAGAATCGGCTTAACCATAGGAATGTACAGTTTGAGTGAGGAAGCTGTTTCTCGGAATCGCCCTAACCATAAGAATGTACCTTTGAATTTTAGAGGAAGGAGAGTGCGTGTGCAACTTTGTGTGCGCGTGATCGGGTTTGCTCGTGTGCTCGTTTGCTCGTTTCCGACATGATGGGCTCGGGGACGTGACTGAGAGGGTGTATGATGGGACACAAACTACGGAAAATAATCTTTTTCCACAGCTGCTACGTGTCTCTTCGGTTAAAGAGTAACTCCCTGCCCTTGTTTACGAAACCGATGTCAGGGTCTGGCTAAGTTTGTTAATCCATGTATGGGTTGATTGATCCCTGTCTCGACTAACTATTTGGCTTCTCCTATTTTTTCCTTACATTATCTTATCCGACTGGCCTTCGCTATTCTCTCCTTGTATTCTCTTGTTACACAAATATCCTTTGAGGCACACAAAAACGTCCTGCCACCTGCAAATTGTATTGTCGGTACTAGCACTGATTAATTTGTTGGGAGGGGTAACACACAGCGTTTGAGAAAGGGGCGTATTTGGGACACCTGATAGCTTGTTTTCCAACTTTTCCTATTGGCTTGCTTTGTGTGCATTGGGAGTATATGTCAAAAATATGTGTACTATAAGATATTGTGCGCCACGAATTGAAGTGGCAGTCTCCTCAGAATATACTTTGTACGTACTTCTGGGACAACTGTGCTTGGCTGCAGCTAATAAACCTGGTTTTCTACACCCAACAGAGTGTCTTGTGTCTCTGTTCGACAAGGCAGGTGAACTCGGGGATTTAAGGCCTGCCCTGCGCCGCCAGGCCCATAAGGCCCGGTTCTCTACCATGATCCAATGTACCATACTTGCTAACATTTTAAACTTGGTAAGAGGGAGAATTGGAAAAAAAACTGGGGTATTGATTTTCCCCTTTCACTTACATTGAGAAAGAGAAGATTGCAGACAGGAGACAGATCAAATAAAGCCCATTTGGGCTTAAAAACGTTGGACGTTTCCTGGCTGAAGCGGGTCTGTCGGCATGTATGGTTGTACTACCACTGCCTCTTCCTTCTGCCCACAATGGTCTATTATATTGCCATAGCCTCTCTTGCCAGTCCTGTATTGTTGGTTTGTTGCCCCAGCCTCCCTTTCCACTGGCCTCCATAGTCTGTTGTACTGCCACTGCCCTTCCTGCCGGCCCAGTGTGGTCATATTGTAGCCTCTGCTCCTTCTGGCTTCCTGCCTTCAATTTTCAGAGTCCGTGCCCTGGCCTCTGACTCTCAATAGTATCCTAATGATGAACAACTAGATTGCTAACATTCCATATTTATTACAATAGTGTGGAATGCCTGACGTCATCTTGATGTAATCGAAACTGTAATACCTAGAGCATTTCCATTACAAACTACATATATGAGAGGGTCTTATTTGCATCAAAGTTATGGTTAGTGCTCCAAAAAACTAAAATGAGGACATATTTTCTGAGTTTTCAAATAGCGATAATGCACTTTTAAATTATTTGTTATCTTTATGTTTTTTTATCCAGTTGACCACTTGATTAAATGTTGCACTTAGGGGAAAAGATGTGGTGTTACTTCCAGAGCTGCAGACTTTGCAACTGGGGAACCAGGTTGGAGTTTCTGCTCCCACCAGTTCTCCCGCAGCGTCCGTTCCATGCCGCGCCCCGGCCAAGGGTGGGCCCGTCTGCGCCGCTCAGCGACCAGAGGAGGCAGGGCAAGGGCCACCCCCCTTGATTGTTTGCAAAGGGGCACTTGTTGGAAGTGAGGGCTCCGAGGAGGTGGACTCCAAACCAGCAAAGTAAAGCAGTCACCCGACGAAGTAAACAGCAGATTGCAGGTACATTATTCTATTTTTACTCCGGTAAGCCGCCCGCACCAACCAGTTGACAACCAGTCGGGAACTGATGCTGCCTGTTCAATATTGGGATTAAGACCTTGATTAAAAAAAAGTCTCGAATAAGACTATTGTAGATCTGCACTGGTATTATAGCTCTGGGGTTGAATATATATTGTGGCAATCACACAACCAGATTAGTGTATTTTTGTGTCTGTTCCTTGCCCTGGTTGAAGATAAATTGATTAACTCTATTTGCTGTCACAAGGACTGACAGGAAGCCTGAACATAACTAAAGGGACAGACAATATCACCATTGTGCTATTCTTTATTTAAACGTATATAACTGTGATAGATTGTATACGAATTGCACATGGTTGTAAACGATCCTACTGTCCTGTACATATATATATATATGATTGTACTAGGGATTACTAAAAACTAAGCATGGGGAAAAGGAAATTACCACCAGATCAAGGAAAGCCCAGCTCCCCGGACCAGACACAGACACATGCACAGACCTCACTACTGAAGCTTAGAACAGGTGCCACGGGTGCAATAGAAAAAGAGATTACTAGTGTCAAAGAGTCTCTTTAATATGTGGAGTACAGAATCTGACATCCCCAGCTACAGCACAATGTTTAGACAGTGGTATGGCTATACAGAAGCAAATGGGTGTATCCAGAATATATCTGATACCATTAACACCTCTAAATCCGATTTGCCACTTCCGGCTAGACGGACGAAAAAGCTACACAGGTGTACAACAAATAATACACAAAATAAAGAGACCACCAGTAGTAAAAGCTCCAAGCCTCAATGTAAACACGCCCAAAAAGTAATAATGGATGTTCTCGACCAATCTAAGAAGGTTAGCGATGTAAATATTAGGAAACTGGAAACATTGTGTGTAGCTGTCAAATCCCTTGAGTTATTTATGGGAAACAGCCTAGAGAGCACTACCACATGATTAACTGAGATTGAATCCAAATGTAAGACCTGTCTCTATAAATTGAATTCCCTCATATAAACGAGCCCACGAGGAATGAGATGGCCAACAGTAATGTAAATGAAATACATCTAGAGAGGCAATTAAGTAACATATGTACATACACCCCACAACACTCTACTTTGCAGGTCCAATCAAGCATACCAGGGAAAGTAGGCACACACTCAGATAGACAATTATCACAATATAATAATTCGATCTCTGCAGATGCTTTGTCTCTGCATCCAACAGAGTCTCTGAACCCCCGACCTGCTGCCACTCCATATGTTATAATTTTATCAAACGTCCTGCCTTTAAATCATAAGACTACCGAATCCTGGTCTTCTCTTAACAACAGGTTTTTAAACTGGTTGGGGGTAAAATCAGTGCTAACCAAACATCTATTTGCAGACCTAAAGACAGCTAGACAAATCAAATAGGTGGGTAGATCACAGAAATCGTTCCCAGGAGATTGTATAGTTCTGTCCTTTAAACCCCCAAAACTTGTGGAGACCATACTAAATAGAACTAGGCCACCTCGCATTACCTCAGACTCGATATCTGCACTCCCTCTGGGTTATTTCTATCAACCAGGCTTACGGGGGTCCAATAAACAACCTACCCCGTGAAGTACCCAAATACCTCCTCTTTATCAGCCTTACAGCGTCCCGATCTCTAAAAGATTTCAGGGACTTGAAAACTTGGAGGATATAGAGTGACCACCAGCAACGGATCAAGGGGGAATGGAGGATAGTAAACTGGAGACAAATGTGCCCAATCACTTGGGAGGAGGGAGGCAGGGAGATCCATCCCATTCGCCGGATGAATGCATGGGACTACTTTTTTGGAACGTGGTAGGGTTTAAGAACAAAATTAACAATCAAAATTGTTTAGACTTTGTAATGAGGTTTAATTTTAACTTTATAAATAAATAAATATGTTTACAGGGACCTGTCTGACAGAACCCGTACATATAAATGGTTTTAGAAATTCTTTTGTCCCTGCTGTCCCGATTGAGTCGTGGCAGACCTAAAGGTGGTTTACGTATTTCACCTCTAACAGTTTGCCACTCGTCAAACAAGTTAGAGGCATACCCTTACTACCAGGTGATCATGTGTGAAGGATCAGGCCCGGCCCGGATGGTTGACGTGAATTTGTACAACAATTCCCTAAATGGAGATATGATGCCCCATTTGAATAACTTATATCACTGCCTGCAAAAATTGTACAACACTAAAAAAAACAAGCTATCGATTGTGTGGGGAGGTGATTTTAATATCCAACTGTGCCGCTCTCAGGATGAGAAAATATGCCGCATGAATAGCTTAGATGGTTCAAGCAAAACGCATTTCGCACACAATAGTTATGGTGACAAGTTAAATGAATTAATTTATACGTTTGATTTATCCTTTTGTAATGACACATCAGTACCATATGCACCTTTTAAATGTCCTTTTAATGGGTGTAGTAATCCTAGTACTATTGATTATATTTTAAGCTCGAACAATCTGATAACTGAAGTTTTTCATTTTAAAACCCTCTCCATTCCACTTAGTGACCATTATCCTCATCCAGTCCAAATAACAAAGACTCTATTAATTAAAGATAATAAAGTCCCTGTAATGGCTCCTTGCGGCAACTTAAAAGTAGCCACTATTAATGGTCTTTCATTGCGTTGGCACAACATCCTCCCAGAGGACTCCCTCGGAAATTTAATCAGAGAAGCGAGGAAAGACCTGAGACACTGGGCGCGCTGCATCATTGAAAGAGGCGCTGACGGGCGCGCTCCGGGCTCGAGTGTCAGGCTCAGCACACGTCCACAACCACTCTAAATCTAGGAGCCTGGAGCCGAGCGGACGTGGATCGTCTCGGCTCCCGGGTCACGAGCTGCTCAACCCCGGCCCTTCTTTGGTGCGCACCTTTTCCCCACGTGAAGCGGAGTGAGTGGGGCTTCTGTGAAGCATCGGCGATTGCCCCTAGATAGGCGGACAGGTCCGATCTCCGGATGAGGGTGAGGAGAGGACGGTGGCGCTCAAGATGGCGGGCGGCACCTCGCCTTCGACTCCGGCCGCCGTTGGGAGGTAGGATTGAGACCTGCCCTCCCCCGGCCTGGCCAGACTCTCGCTGACTGTAGCGGCGGCTGCTGATGGGAGATGGCACCATCTAGCCCTACCGGGACGGCGACACTCACCGGGGAATCATCCCAGCGCCTGCCTGACTTCAAGATGGCGGCCGGCGGCGACTTTAGAATGCCGATCGCCGCTTCCTCTGGCTCACCGCTTCCTCTGGCTCGCCCCTGCCTCTGGTCTAGCCCCGATCTCGCCGCCTGATTCCAGGCTGTCCCCCAGGGTGGGTCCTTGCTCCATCAACTTTGCCGACTGGGCCCAGCAATACCTGCCTCCAGCCCCGAACAGCGTTCGGTAAAGAAACTTCCGAGGGGGGGCCTTGCTCGAGGGGGCCCTGGCCCACGCGCCCCGCAGCGCCATCGACTACTTCTGTTGGGCACAGGTCTCCCGAACCGATCCACCACCTTCTGCTGCCTGTGGCTGTGTCCGGTAAGCTGTGAGGATAGTGCCTCTGGTGAACTCTGATGGTCGCAAGCTCTCCAAGATGGCGATGCGCCTGCAGCTGGCCTCCATCTCAATCCTGGGCTCCCACCTTCTCTCCTGGACTTCTCGACTTGCGTGCTATCCTGAATGACACTTTGCTGCTGTTTTCGGACAGTTTTTCGTTGGACTAGCCCTTCCCTCCATACCTTGCATCCCACCCACCCTTCCTCTATGCTGTGAATGCTGCTGTTTTCGGACAGTTTTCGTTGGACTCTAGCCCTTCCCTCCATACCTTGCATCCCACCCACCCTTCCTCTATGCTGTGACTGCATCTTTGACCGATTGCAATAATGCTAAGCTTTGGTATTCGCTGAAGTCCTTACACCATACACCACCCCTATGCGTCTCTTAGAGTTTAACCAGTCATATCCCTTCCTATGTGTATGTAGTTGACTCTTATCACTAGTGTTTGCAGTGGACCTTTGTACTCTCTACCACCCCTATGTGACCCTTAGAGTGTTTCCAGTCATATCCCTCCTGTGTAGATAGAAGATAACTCTAATGACTAGTATCCTATGTGATTTTTAGATTGTATCCATGTGTATCCCCTCCCTGTGTTTAGAGTTATAGCTTTAACGACTAGTCGCCTGTGTGACTGTTGGAATATAGCCAGGTGTATCCCTTCCCCCATGTGAAGAGATAACCCTATTCACTAGAACAAAAAGAAATGTGTTCCTGAAATGTGTAACGTAACTGATTCTATGTAAAGTGCTTTGATAACATGTAACGGAACTGGTGCTATGTAAAGCGCTCTGATAACCTAATCGGTTCAAGTTCCTGAAATGTGTAACGTAACTGATTCTATGTAAAGTGCTGTGATAACATGTAACGGAACTGGTGCTATGTAAAGCGCTCTGATAAACTAATCGGTTCAAGTTCGCGCTATAGAAAACTCTAAAAATGAATAAATAAAATAAATAAAGACCTTGAGATATGCCTGGATGACAGTGCACAGCCAACAGATATAACTAACTCCTTCCTAGCCATAAGCAAGATGGTGAAAGACAACCTGCAGTCGACAACTAAAAGGAGGAAGATTAGAAATGGTTGGTTCGACACATATTGTGCAAAGGAAAATAAAAAACTTAAAGAGGCACTTCACAGAAACCCTAGGAATGCAAACTAGGTTAAACATCGTAGATCCGCCTACAGATAGGCTTTGAAAAATAATGCTAAGAGATGAGGTCTGGGACGCACTGTGTGAAGCAAGTAGGTTAAACGAAAAAAATACATTCTGGATGTTAGTAAATTCTGCCCCATTGAGCAAAGATACTGGTCCTGGCATTGTGGTCGCTATCCCTGAGGATGATCGGATCAAACACTAATCTGCTATTTATGCTGCACAGTCCCCCCCCCCGATTCTACCACTATTAACAGTGGTAATAAGGACACTTACCAGCCACCAATTCTTGCCCCTTTTACACTAGATGAGGTGATTAAGGCGATAACTTCTAGTAAAGGGGGCAAAGCTCCCGGCCCTGATTGATGCCATTCCAGTAGATCTGTATAAAGCTAATATTCCATTGTGGGTATCCATCTTAATAATTGTTCTGGAACCCTGCTGTATGTCAGCATTTCTCCCAACATGGGGGGAATCTATAATAGTTCTCATTCATAAAATGGGGATCGACACAACCCTGCCTGCTACCGGCTGATCTTGCTGCTCACCTCCTTAGTAACAAGCATTTACAATGCAATGGTCTCGGCTTTATTAGAGGTAGAGCTATTGGCATTGCTCATGACATTTTTTTTTGTTGGTATTTTTTTTCTTTTAATCATAAATAAATAGCATTGTCATTTACATTGCCAATAGCGTAATCGTTAAATAAATGGCATTCTCATTTACAATACCAATAGCTTAATCGCTCGCAAATACATGACCCATTGCATTTACACCCACACAGAGCTACACACACAAAGCCACCCACACACACATACAGAGCCATCCACACAGAGTCATTCACATAGAGCCACCCACACACACCAGGGTTCTAAGTGGAAGCGTTTTCAATAATATACAAGCCATAGTTGCTGCTTATTTATCTTATGCAACTAACAACCATTGACAAAGCCAATAGTCCTGACTTGGTGTAGGTATTAAGTTACTTGGTGTATCATATATATGGATGCAATGACAGAAACAGCAAAATACAAGTTGGGTGGCACACTATGCTAAGCACAGATTTTTAGCTTTCGTGTTTTTAAGCCACACCCTTAATTACATTGGCCATGCCCCTTTGAGAGCCCCTCCAGTTTCTTCATCCCACATAAAGCCCTGCTCAAGGGACATAAGTCAGAGACACTGCCACGTTTAGGTTCAATTTATGTGCCGAAATGGCTCCGTGCACGTTGACCCGTCGGTAACATTATTCTACTTGGGAGTGATGCTTGGGTAAAATCTCTGTTATTTCTCCCATTTACCAAGCACAAGGGATTTTGCGGTGGAGCCAACCGTTTCAACCGCAACTGGTTACAGGATAAGCCAACCGTTTTACAGAATATTTTACTCTTGAACTGACCACCAGTAAAGAAAATATACACATTATGCATAGTATTCAGACAGTGTTACAAAAGAGTACAGCTGCAATTAACATCCAAGTTTAGGTGACAGAGGATTAAACCTAGCTCCCAAAAACAAGTAATAATATTTGCAAACTGCACTGCCCAAAAAAAAAAACACGTTTGAGCTATTGATATTGCAAATAACAATGCCTTTTATATTTATTTTTGTTTTTAAAACATAAATAAAAGGCATTGTCATTTACAATGTCAATAGCTTTAACTCGTGTAAGTACGAGACCTAATGCATTGAAAATACTTGTTTGATTGAATGTGTCACTGAGAAATGCGCTTTCATCTCGAATGTTATGAACATATTTGTAATATATATATACATATATATTTTTACCCAGTAAAAGCGCTTCACTCAGGACTTGCGCAGTACATTTTGACTGTACTATTTTGAAATGCTTTCAGGGTTGTTGTTTGGCCTTGTGTCCTTTTGTGAGTAGAAATACGTCAGCTTAATTTTAACATTCGAGATAAAAGCGTGTCTTCGCACCCTGCTGCCCTTGGAAAGGTTTTCGGACATTATTCATGTCCGTTCCAGGTTACTTATGATTTCAACCTTTGAAACGCACCCTCGCCTTGGCTCTTTACTCCAGGGAGAAGCTGAGGACATGGGCACAATCAGATTGGTCATTTTGTATATGTGATGTCATCAGCGATGTCAGTTACCTGCATGAAGCAATGGTGGCTAAAATTATTGTGAGTAAGTAATTAATGTTGCTGAATTTACAAGGATCCAAGTAGGTCCTTCGGAGTATCATGCTCGCCAACGGACCAGTTTTAAAAACAGAAATGGAGCAATGATTTCAACTTAACTGCCCGCTGTTAAGAATCTGCCAAATACATTTTTCCATTCCCAGGTGCTGACAACTACAGTAACAATCTACTTTTTGAAAGCAATGTGTCCTTCGTATAGTTGTTACTAGACTATAGAGAAAGCGCTGCGCTGAGCTCTGAAGTTAACACAAACTATTCCCAGGCTTAATAGGTTTGCGTCATCTCGTGGGAGTCCTACACACTCACACGTGCTTTTTGCTGAACAAGGTAAGAACGACTGTCCTCAGAAAAGACGTGTGTCAAACAGGAAATGTGATGCTGTGACACAAGTTCGCTTTCACTTCCTTCTAATTAAGCCTTCTTTGTAGAAAATTCATAATGAAGGAGAGATGCCGTTGTCTGATTTATGCACTGCGCATCATTTACATTGATCGTGTTTCGTCTTTTAATAGCGCTTCATGCCAGAGCAGGCTACTTCCAGGCGCTGGCCACCGGACAGTTCCCATCAGACGCGAATACCCTTCTTAAGCTGCTTGGGCTCACTCTGCAGTCGCTCGCCGGCGGGCACTCGTCCTGAACTTTTCCACCTCACCACCTTCAAATGTCCCCAGTATTTATTATTTTCATTATTTGCACACAAAAAGATGGACGACTCGGAATTAGGCTGCCAGGGGTTATTTAGAGTAGAGAAGTAACAGAACATCCACTGCAAAATGTGAACTGTGTCACCCGACACCCGAACCACATCCACTTTCTAACTTACACGTCGGGAGCTGGTTTTCTAACAGCGAAGTAGAGACCAACTCTGCCTTCACTTCTTAAACATTCCGGTTGTGCCGCTTCTAAATGGGGCTGATAGGCAAAGTACTTTTCGCCATAAGCCTCACAATAAAGGCTCCAATAAAAGCAGGTACGCACACATAGCTGCGCTTACGGGTTGATTTTTGACATTTTAGACTAATTTCGGGTTGCACCGCAACCTCCTTTTGTAATACAAGCCACGGAGAGAGAGCTGCGGCGGAGGGGGGGGGGGAGGCGAGAGCGCGACGGGGGAGGGCAGAGGGAAGGCGAGCGGAGCGGAGCAGCTCCTGAAAGTAGAAAGGAAGGGACGAGCAGCTCTGGAAACACCACCACGTTTCTCCGAGGCGAGGCGGAAATGCCTCGGAGAAACACATGGCCATTTTGGGATATGCAGTTAAGTGAAGGACGATGTCACTGATTAAAAAATGCAAAAAAACACGCCCCGGAATCTGCTCAAGCCGGGGCTAGAACAGAGTGACGCCCCTCTCCTCCAATGGCTGACCAGCATTTACTAGGCCAGCCAATGGAGAAGAGGGGCGGGTTCAAGCCCCACTGTAGAAGACATAAAATTGTCGGCTCCTCCCACTGCTTCGCAGTGCGACGGTAGGCTCGACCTAAAAAAGCAGCTCATTGTAAAGCGAGATAATGGGTGCCGGGCATATCTGCATGATCTAAAACATTACTGAAATATAAAGGCACATGTAACCCTGCTGACATGTATCACTGTGGTTGTCAATTGATTAAAAAAAACTAATAACATGTAATTTATGAAAAACAAATAGGAACGGTTACTATAACCACAGATGTTTTTTCTGTGCCTTAATGTTCTTTCTGTGATAATTTTTTAGCTGATAAAATGTTCAAACGAACGAAATGTTAGACAATGCAAGTTCTTTTTATAATAGGAGGATGAGGGTGAAGTAGGTGTGTGCAGGCTGAGGCATCCCCAAAGTGGTGAACAGTAGAAATGTAAAGAAAGGGTTCAATATCTAAAATGCGTCATTAAGAGCTATGCTGAAGCTTTGGTTTAACAAGATGACAGTCTTCTCTGCAAATTTGGGGCTTGGAGTGGAGATGTAAAATGGTTAGTGTTGGGATAATTGGTCACTGGAAGGCTGCCACATTAAGATGGTGTAGAATACATTCAAAAGACTTACTATAGTTTGTCTTAAATTGAAAATATGGTGTTACCACTTTAAAGTACAAGTTTACGAGTGAAACAGATTTGAGGACGCTTATGTAACAGTTTTTGTTTTAAAATTAGATAGCTGAATTTTTTTTGCTGGATTTGAAAGTTAATCTCATGTTCAATGCTTCAATACAGGAGCAATCCGTAGGTGAACGTGACTCGATGAGTTTGTATTGTAATGGTTCCTAGTTCAATTAAAACACAGAACCAAAAGAATGTAACGAAAAAAGACCCCTTGTGTCACAATAAACTCTTTACCATCAGCATGACATTCAAAGAATTTGTAATCCAGTTTAGTAAAAGGTCTATCATGACCAGGCTAATCAAATTATTACCAAGCATCCTGTATTTCACGTCACCCAATGGAAGAAATCAATGTTATTTATTTTTAAAGAACATTTTAAAAAACATTTCAGAACTTAAGCTGTTACAATCATGCTGATAAAGACCATGGCAAGTCTTTATCAGTCATTCCAACAATATAATGTCTCCAACATGTTTTAAGTAACTATGTGGGAGTGTGCACTTCGATTTTATACTATTTTTCAGGAAGCGGACAAGACTCCTATTGTTATTTGGTTATCTCATTATTTGTTGTAAAGGCAGTTGCTGTAAGGCTTGTCATGGGTTGCCAACACCATTGTGCTCTTTCCAGAGCACTTTCAAGACTTAATGGAGGTTATGACATAATGTCAATTTTTTTTAATGAAATTGATGTAGGGAAATATACAGAAAC
This sequence comes from Lissotriton vulgaris, assembly GCF_964263255.1. Lineage (NCBI taxonomy): Eukaryota > Metazoa > Chordata > Amphibia > Caudata > Salamandridae > Lissotriton > Lissotriton vulgaris. Next base: position 1,183,129,280 of record NC_141695.1, on the reverse strand, counting down.
ATTACCTCTTGGTAGAAGTTACAGGTTGCTAGGGTGTGCGCTGTGCTGGCCACCATGTAGATAGGAGGTTGATAATCGTTGAATCTGAATAGATGAAGCAAAGGTGGCCTCCAGAAAAATCTCCCCCACTGAAGTCAGTCTGACTAGCCATTTGGTGCCCCCCTGATCCCTTTTGATTTGGAGGGCTTGCATCAGTATCTCTTGAGTCCTCCACAACCTCTTCTATTTCCAAAGAAGTGTGAAGATGGATTTTGGTGGTGTTGTTTCTGCCTCTGTAAGGCCCTTAAATATTTTAAGAGGTAACACAATTGTCCCTGGCGAGTTTCCTCCCTTTCAGTGTGCCACATCTAGCAGGATTCTCTCTTTTGTGAAGCATTCACCTTGTTATTCTTCTTCATCTGATCTTCATCAGTGCTTCCAGTCGTCAGCACTGTTAGCTTTTACTGTCCTTCTACCTATAGCCACCTTCTCTAACATGACAACCACTTCAGTTAACCAATTCAGCGGCGTGGCTATGGCATATTCAAACCAATGTGTTCTTTTCCTTCTGTATCTGTATCTTTTCTCTGACTTTCATGTTTCTTACCGCTTTGCCAAATATACTTCACATACAGCTTCTGCCTTACTTCTTTTAACCTCTGAAATCCTGACCATTTTGGACTTGTCATTTTGGTCATGTCTCTTGACTATCATTAGACCTTTTTTCTCAATCTTCTGGTTGTATTTATTAGTGTAGTATTTTAATTTGAAGTTCAAGGAGTGACTCTTCTGTCCTCCTCCAGAACGCCTGACAAAAGAACAGCACACCCCTTTCTAATATGGCTTCCGCCATAATAATCTTCGTAATAGGTGTTCCAGGCTGTTGAGTTATGGCGTGTGCTAAATTTATCAGGATCCCATGCCGACACAGATTACGCGGTGGGCGAGGAAGATTCCTGTGATAATTTATTAGAGTCCTTTTACTGTCAGATAAAAGGGGGACATGGATGACTAATATGCTGTAAAAATAAACTGGGGTCCTTGGCTGTCGGATTACTGGATAAGGCTTAGATTACAACAGAGCACTGAGGGGCCTAATGTGGTGAGAGTAGGATCTTTCCTGTATACTATAAGGGAGTCTGTTATGTTATTAAAGACTTCCTGTCCAACTACTCATTTTCTGTTCTGTCTGACAAAGTTTATGGCAGTCAGGATTTTCTTTATTAGAATACACATTGGATGCACTAGTCTCTTGTGTTGGGTAGTTAGTGGGTAACTAACTATTAGATTAGTGAGGAACTTTTTGTCATGGAAAGACAGTGTGCATAAATAGTACGTATTATGCAGGAAGTGCACTTGCACTGTTCCCTTCTCAGAGGAATCCTGCTATCACAAATCAAGAGGAGTAGATATAGGCCATGGGGAGCATCTGACATTTAGATCATGGGGAGGAAATGTGACGTAACAGACACAGCAGCCAACTTGAGAACTGAGGAATAAAGGTGGGATTTGGCTCAGTTCGAAGTCTACTTGGAACCTTGAGCCCAAAACGAGCTGTGATTTCTGCCTGCAACCCTTGTGCACATCGTTAAAAATAAAGCATTAACTTTTGGGGTTAAAAAACAGAGAGACAAATAGATACCCATTTAGTGGGTGATTTGAGTAAAGTTAAACCAGAAAACCTGGGATTGATCTCGACTTCCCCACTTAACCAAACGCTGTAATGTTAGGAAAATATTCTGTTTCGTCAATCTCCCTTTTTCTTCACTAGTTCTCAATGAACCTATAACGTGACTAATTTAATGTCAAAGTTGTCGCTTGTTAAAGTTTTTTTTTTTACTTTGAAGAGACTTTATTGTATTCTACATGATGTTTGCTGCATGACTTACATGACAAACATGTTACGGACTCAGATTGTGCAAAGGCTCTTAAAGACAAGCCAGACACTAGGCTTGGCTCTCCCTCTCTGTTAATTTGTTGGCTCGACCACCTCAACTGGTGAACCAGTTTCGAGTCCCAGCCTTGGCTCAACATCCTGTGATTCTGGGCAAAATCTCCCAGTGTCTTAAAATACATAACAGGTTTCTCCAACAAGTTGGTCTTGAACTACTGATAGCTCTCAAACGACCTGTAAGTAGATCTCCTGTGTGCACCACAGCCTATTATTATTTTTTTATTTATTTAATAGATGTGTAAAAAAAATGGAAAATGTTAAAGTAGCTCTTACTTCAGAAAAAAATGGAAACCCCAGATGTATAACCTTGTGTGATTTAATCTGATGCTCTTGGAAAGCACTTAAAGCAAGTTCGCACAATATAAAAAACTGCAAAATAAGAATCACGGGGGCACTATTGATATAGCCAGGGTTGCTATTTGGATGGGGGTTGTCCCCAGGCATTGTTTACCCAAGGGAAAACTACATTTTTGTGTACAGCTGTCATATTATTGTGGGACTTCCCTCCTGTGAAAGTTGAGGTGTCGAATGCTGAATTACTGATGTCCTTGGCTGATAGGTCATGGGGTGAGAGGGTCTCCTTCCCTTTGCGTGTCACCGGCCGAGTGATCTAAACAGTCTCAGGTTAGAACTAAGGCGGAGAAGTGTCACACTTGAAACTTTCCTAGATCATTAAAACACTGTTGATTTACGGGGAAATACACACCTAACATTCAGACACAGTTGGATGATTCAGCTGTGGAATGTGCTACATCATCATTTTGTTAGAATATGTGGGGGGAAGACTGTCATCGATTAAGGGTGCGCCTACAAGGACAACAGCTGCCAAAGAGAGGCTGATGTTAACCAGGACCAGGGAGTTTGTTCTCACTGGGTTCCGATAAGGGGCTAATAATGGATGCTAGTGGTATCCGCCTCTCACGCAAGGTCGCCAGTCAGACCCCTCATGGGCCACTCACCTCCAAGCCCCTCCTGCCGCTCAAGCCGCTGTACAGCCACAGCAAGCCGGCCCCTCCCGGCCGCATATGGTGGGCGCGGCTTGCGCCAGCCAGCTCCTCCTGCTGTCAAAGTGCGACTGGCAACCTAGCTCGGGCCCTGACCAGCTCCATTCAGAAGGATGCCAGTTCCACACCCTGCAACCAATCAGCTCCCTCGCCGGTACCTTAGGGGGAGGAGTCACAGCCAGACAACATCAACCGTGCACGGAACCAGGATGGTGTCTGATCATAATGTACTTCTCCACGATGTTGTGGCAAGGCTCGAGCGCTGCACCAATCAGTGCGCAGCTCTCAGGCGTGCCCCGGTGACATCATCGATGGTTCCCAGGAGTCAGCCACTCGCAGCGCGGCTCCCGGGCCAGGCCCTGATGACGCGGGGAGATTCGGCCAATGAGAGTGCGGCTCTTGAGGACAGGCCCACAGCAGCGGCCAATTAGAGCGCAGCTCCGCCGAGAAACGGCCAATCGGGTCGCGGCCCCTTCGTCTTCGGCTCTGCGATCTCAGAGCGGGGAAAACAGCTGCTAGGTCAATTTCAGGGGGCCCAGGTCGCAGCGGTGAAGTGCGGCAGATCGGGGAAAGGCGCCCAAGGTCGGCAGGGCGAGTTTAGCAGTCGCAGGTCCCGGCAGGATATCGGTTTGGCCCTGAGGATGTTCACGGGCTCACAACCACCTCCACACAGGTGCCGATGAGCACGTCGATCTCGCAAAATGGCGGAAAAAAGCTCCGAGTTCGGAGCCTATTTGGAGTGACGGCTCTCTCCTCCAATGGCTGGCCTCCATTTAGGAAGCCAGCCAATGGGAGAGAGCCAAAATTAGAGGCGGTATGAAGAGCCCCTCTAAGAATCATAGGATCTCGCTACTTCCGGTTCTGATGAACCGGATAGTACCGAGACCTAAAAAATAGTTGGTAGAATAATTTTAAATATACTACAAGAGTGGACTGACAGCTAGGGTGTGTTGACCGATCTACAATTTGGGTTTCGTATTGGGGTGGGGACAATTGAACAGAGCCTTAATTTGTCCATCCTCATAGGGAAGTACACCAAAATCAAAGGGGTCAACCTGTATTTGGGATTCGTTGATCTTTCTTCCACCTTTGACTGACTTAACCATTCCAAACTCTGGGCGATTATGGGCAAGATGGGTGTGCACTCCCAGATGATTTCTTTCTTAAGGGACCTATACTCAAGAGCCAAGGCTAGGGTTGGACACGGAACTCACGGCGAATGCACCTAGTTGTTCTGCATAGGAAGGGGGTGAGGCAGGGCTGTATCCATGCAAATATTTTGTTCTCACTTTATATCAACAATGTGGGAACTACCCTGGTACTGCAACCAAAAGATCTGGCACTGGTGGAACACTGTCCTGTGCCCGCCCTTCTCTACGCTGACAACGCCATTCTGATGGCGCGCACCCCAAATTCATTGCAGCTGGTACTTAATGACTTTGTCAACTACATGCAGGATCTTGACTTACATGAAAACCCGGCCAAGACCTTTATAATCAAGTGTGGGAGGAACATTTGCAACTCCTAAGATATGAGAATTAAGGACACTATTACTGAATACACCAATACCTTCTCATATCTAGGAGTGTTATTTGACAAAGGCGGTTCTTGGCATCAAGCTATTAAAACAAGGTTGCAACTTTTTTTTTTTTTAGTTTGAAGTTTATTAAAGTATAAAGAAGCAAAAACAGAAAATGAAGAAACAATCATAAGTTATAAAAAACAAGAAATCTCTCTCACAAAAAAGTAGAACTGAATAAAATATCCATACAGAAAAATAGGGCAAACGATAATGCTCATGAACACAGGGGGATTAAGGTATAACCTGTAGAATAAAACACATAATTGATATGAAAAAACATTAAATGCAATTAAGAAAATGTAATCACTGTGGTTTTTGGACTTCAACAGTGCGGACTTGAGAAGTGGGTGGGATTTTGACAACTCTGGATAAATACTCTGTAAGGGGAAGCCATAAAAGATCACGTTTGATTGCAAGGGAAATGGGAGAAACAAAATTAGTGCCTAGACGATGATTAAAACAGACTGCATTCCACCAAGCATTAAAAGAAACATCATTAGCTTGTTTCCAATGAGATGTAATATGGTGTAGGGCAATGGCTATTAAAAGGTCAATTAATTTATGTTTGTGGGACGAATCGGTAAAAATAGGAGAAAGAGAACCTAGAAAAATGTTAACAATGGAGAAGGAAAAATGAAAATTGAAAATCTTTCTAAACTGGGACCATACCAATTGCCAGAAACGAAAAATGGGAGGACAATCGAACAGCATATGCATCAAATCAGCTGAAGAGCAGGGACAGGACCAACAAGTGGAGGGAGTGTCTGAGGAGAATGATGACAGAAGTAATGGAGTAAATAGTGTATGATTATAAACAAAAAATAAGGTTTGGGTAGTGTTAGCAGCTCTGGAGGTACTATGAATCTTTGACCAAATTTTATCCCATAAAGTGAAGGACCAAACTTGAGATAAATCTTTTTCCCAAGCCAACTCAACTTTAGATTTGATACGCTCAGTGGAAGATTGAATAGACTTATAGAGAAAAGAAGCAGAAGGGGACTGATCCAGTGCATTGGAAACAGGAAGATATGCTATAGGGATTGAGTTTGTAGCAGGAAGTGAAGAAAGGTATTGGGTAAGAGAAGGAATCAGTGACATATATCGTGTACGAAAAGAGGAGGGCAACGAGAATTGTTTTTGGAGGTCTTGAAAAGGAAGAGGTTGATTACCGGAAAGAAGTTGAGAGATCCATTTTAAACCAAGAGAATGCCAGGTTTTCCAATATAAGGAGCGATTACGAATTTTGAGGAGTTTATTATGCCAAATAGGTTGGGTATGAGTGGAAGAAGCAGAAGGATAAGAGGATAGTAAGTAAGGTTGAAGAAGAGAGCGAGAACGAGAGATAATGGGGGAACGAAGAGACGTTACATTAGAAGAGAAGGAAAGAACCTCACTAAAGTCAAAAGGATGAAGGAAAGAAGATTCTAGCTTTAGACCAAAGAGGGGGATAATAAGGAAGATCTGAAGAGAGCCAACGCAAGGCTTGCTTTAATGAAAAAGCGTTATGATAAGATTTAAAACTAGGAAATGTAACCCCTCCCAGAGATTTATCCTTTTTCAAAGCAGAAAGGGCTATTCGAGATTTCTTACCCTTCCACAAAAATTTGAGCAGAATAGGGTCTATCGACTTGAAGTCATGATCTGGGATGCGTATGGGAATCATGGAGATGGAATAGAGTACTAGAGGTGCCAACATCATTTTGATGGAGTCAAGACGACCCCCCCAGGAAAGGAAGAGAGGGTTCCAGCGATTGATAGCCGCATTAAGTTTAGTAGAAAGTGATTCAAAATTGAACTTAAGAGTGTCTGAGAGACGAGGAGCAAACCAAACACCTAGATATTTAATCTTAAAAGGCTGCCAGGAAAAGCCAGAAGTATCAAAGAGATGTTTTTGACAGAGAGGGTTCAAGGACAAAATTTCGCATTTATCAATATTAAGACGGTAACCAGAAACATTAGAAAAGGAGGAAACTTGATTTAAAAAGAAAGGTGAAGTGGATTGTGGGTCCGAACAATATAATAAAATATCATCCGCGTAGACAGATAGTTTAACTTGCTGTTGGGAGCCATAACGAAAACCAGAAATATTTTCATCAAGTCTGATCTTAGTCAAAAAGGGTTCTAAAGCTAAAACAAACAAAAGAGGGGATAAAGGGCAACCTTGACGTACACCCCTTTGAAGGGGAAAATAATCGGATGTCATACCGTTTGCACAAATTGAAGCATGGGGGCTAGAATAAAGTAAAGAAATGAGAGAAATGAATTTAGGTGAAAAACCGAACCAACGAAGAGCTTGAAACATAAAGTCCCATCCTATTCTATCGAAAGCCTTCTCGGCGTCAAGAGAGATGGCAGCCAATGGATAAGAAAGGGAGGGAGCTTTACTCAAAATATTAAAGAAAACACGAGAGTTATCTGATGATAAACGACCTTTAACAAAGCCCGATTGTTCTGGGCCAATAATATTTGGTAATAGGGCATCTAATCTAAGAGCTAAAATTTTTGCGAAAATTTTATAATCTGTGTTTACAAGGGAAATGGGGCGATAATTTTTACATAAGGTATGGTCTTTGTCTGGTTTGGGAATCAAACAAATTAATGCTTCTTGAAAGGTTCCCCGGGAAGATCCAGAATCAACAAAAGATTGAAATAACAGGAGTAGTTTAGGAAGGAGAAGGGAGGAAAAGTGATTGTAGAATTCAATAGTGAAACCGTCAGGCCCAGGTGCTTTACCATGACGGAGAACAGAAACAGCATGTGAAATTTCAGAGAGGGAGATATGCAAATCAAGTGATTGAAAATCAACATGAGAGGAGAGAGGAGAAGGAATGTCTTGAAAATAAGTAAGAAGATCAGTGGGGTCAGGATTGGATTCAGGAGTATATAAAATTTGATAGAACGAAACAAATTGATTTAATATGTCCTTATCTTTAAACAGAGAAATTCCAGCCGGACCTTGTAGAGATTCAATTTTTGTTCTTTCCTTTCTTATTTTAAGATAGTTAGCTAGTAATTTGCCCATTTTGTTTTGACCTCCATAATAACGAGAGTTGCATTTAAGGAGAGAATTAGATGCTGCATTTGTGGTAAATTTATTAAAATCAAATTTGGCTGAGATAAGCTCACGAAGGGAAGATTCAGAGCTAGAATTATAATAAGCATATTCTAACTTCTTAATTTTATCCAAAAGATTAGTTGACTTAGAAATCGATTGCTTTTTCTTTTGAGAAACATAATTAATGACAAATCCCCTAACAGCTGCTTTAAATGAATTCCACACCATGACAAAGGAAGATTCAGGGAGATGATTAAGTGTAAAAAACTCAGTGGCAAAAGCCGTAAACTGAGTGCAGAAATCAGAGTCAAGGAGTAAAGAGTTATTAAATCTCTAATGCCCTGAGTGAGGAGAGAAGGGAATAAGGTCAATATCAACAAAAACGGGAGCGTGGTCTAAAATTAAGATTGAACCAATGTCTGAGTGAAGGGCAAGTTGGGCTAGGGGTTTGCTAAGATAGAGGTAATCAATACGAGATTGGGAATGGTGGGTGGGGGAATAAAAAGTATACTCTCTAAGGTCAGGGTTAGATAGTCTCCAAATGTCAACTAAAGCGTTATTTTGAATACATGCAGTAAATTGGGAGTGCATTTTGGAGGAAAGAAACTTAACTCTAGAATTCCTGTCTAAAATGGGGTCTAGGACTTGATTGCAATCACCACCGAAAATAACATATTGTTCATCAAGCGTAACAAGTTTTTCAGAAATAGCAGGCAAAAACAATTTATCAACCCCTGTAGGAGCATAAACATTGAAAATAACTATTGGTATTTTGTCTATGAGAAGATTTACAAGAACCCAACGACCATTAACATCACATTCTTGAGATATAACAGAAACTGTTAACTTTTTATGACACAATATAACAGAACCATGTTTCTTACCCAAGGCAGGAGAGTGAAAAACATGTCCCACCCAGCAACGTTTGAGTTTTACAGCCTCCTTTTCCGAAAGGTGGGATTCTTGGAGGAGGGCTACATCAGCTTTAAGCCTAGTCAAATGCGTTAGAACTCGTTGACGTTTAATGGGGTTATTTAACCCCTTAACGTTCCAAGTAACTACTCAGAATAGAAATCAAAAATAGAATGATATGGAAAAGAATATAGAATAGAAAAGTGAGTCGAGAAGATAAGAGAATAGTAGCAGGAATGTAGAAATAGAGTATGTAAGAGAAATAAATCAAGAGAGAATAGTGAGAATACAGTGAGAAAAGGGAAGAGAAAAGAGCAAAGAAAGGAGATAGTAAAAGAGAACAGTAGAAAATACAGAACAATGTAAGAAGAACATAGAAACATACCAACAGATACAGAACGAAGAATGAGGGGTGACGACGCCAGAAGATGACGACGCCGACAACGGAACACACGCCACCGAACACCTGAGGAACCAGCAGAGGACTGAATTGAAGGGATGCATGAATACACCGGGGTGAAGAAAGGGGAAGAGGGTCTGTAAGAAGACAAAAAATAAGAGGGATGTTAGAGAAACATACGAAATACAAAATACAAAATGCTAAATACTAGGATATGATATAAATCAGCAGGGAAGAAGGAACAAAATAAGATACGATAGGGTAACAGAAAGGCAAACAGTTTAGTCATGCATGATTAAACATGCGTAGTTAAACAGCTCTTGCAGTGTCCATGACGTCGGCCTCTTGTTGATGAAGAAACTCTTGAAGGACTTGTGGATCATCAAAAGTTGTTGTCTTGTCCTTATAGGTCACCTTGAAGAGACAAGGGTGAAGCAGTCCAAACCTGGCATTAAGAGCACGCAGTTGTGGTCTCAAATCAAGGAATTGTTTCCGACGATCAGCTGTCACTTTAGCCACATCCTGAGATAGATATAATCGATGACCTTCCCATATAACTTGTTTTTTAGCTTTTGCTGCTGAAAGTACCTTCAGGAGGTCAGTATATTGTAAGAACAGCATGATGACTCCGCGGGGTTTGGTGGAAACTTTAGGACCAAGTCTATGTGCACGTTGAATGTTAAGTGAAGAGGAAGGAGGAAGGTCCAAAATTTTCGGTAGAAAGGTTTGGAAAAAAGCAGTTGGATTGGATCCCTCTGTAAGTTTAGGAAGTCCATAAAGGCGTAGGTTATTTCTACGATTACGATTTTCCAACTCCTCTGTCTGCCTCCTCAGGAGAGAGACATCTTTCTCCAGAAGCGAAATCCTAGAACATGAGGTCTGAAGGGACTCCGTGGTTTGTTCTACCAGAAGAACCCGCGATTCAAGAGTGGACCATTTGTCGTGGAGAAACTGCAAAGTCTTAGTAGTCTCAGCCATGAAGGGTTTGAGCGCACGAATTTCCTCAACAATAAGATCCATAGATGCCAAATGTGACGAAGAGCCTGGGGAGGGAGGATCCTTTTTTAGTCGCTTTGTTGAAGCAGGTTGTAAAAGTTTACTTGAGGAAATAGCTTTTGGAATTGCCCCAGGAGGTAAGTCCGGCTTATGAGAAACAGGATCATCCATGTTCGGAGTTGTGGAGTCAGAATCTGAGGAATGACGTGGTTTGGGCGTAGAAGCAGTAAGCTTGAGGGTACGCAGTTTCCCCATGAAAAAATAGGAGGGAAAATATTAGTGCCACCACAGACCACTGGAGAAAGTTTGTATAAATAGTATGCAAGGAATAAACACTGTGGCACGGCACTATTTAATGCGTACAGGAAATGTGCCCAACAATGCTGAGGATATGTTGGATTATGTAAGATGGTAGCTGTGTAACATACTGTTCCTCTTCAGGAGAACTTCCATAGATGTTGTGCGCAAATAGAACACCACAGTAAAGCAATAATCAGTGTATACAAGCGCAAGGACAGCAACGGCGAGGACACGCAGTACATCCAGTATGTTAATATTATAATGGAACCAATGTTCGTGAAGAAGACTGCTGTAGCCTCACTGCTGTGGTAGACCAACAAGCGTAGCGCATATTAAAATGCGGTCGAAAAAGGCGCCAACCAGGAAATTGAAGCGTGAAGTGATGAGGCAGAGTTATTGAGTAGGGCGCTTGCACGTCAAAATATGAAAAGCGGAAAACTGCAGCTGGAGAGGCATTCTGCAATGTGTTTAGGCTGTTGAGGGAGGGAGCAGACAATAAAAGTCTTGTAGAAGGGAGAATGAGGCATACATGAAGCAATTACCGCTTGTGGAAGTATCGCTGCAAAAAGAAATTGGCGGCCGCTGGAAGAGCGGACCGCGTCACTGCGAAAAGGAGCGCATGTCGCTGGAGTTGAGAAACAAGGCACAGAGCCTCCTGCTCACCTCATGCTCCGACACCAGATTCAGGGTCTATTGTCTGTAAAAGTCCGGTGAAAGCGGAGAAAACTGCCGGCGCCGGTGCTCGGTCAGCGGAGCTCCGACGTCAAGCCGCCATCTTGTGCGGCGCTCAAGCCACGCCCCAGGTCGCTACTTTTTGAAAGTGCCTTTATGGTCTTACGTAAATTGGCTTTAAGATTGGGTACTAATTCCCCAAAGGAAATGCTTACCATCTACAAGGCAAGGTGTGTCAGCAGAGCACTATATAGGGCTCGTCTAATGGGACACGCGAACTGCACGCCAATACAAGTAGTAGAGAATGATTTTTTAAGATACCTACTCGCTACCCCCAAATCTGCATTAACCGCATCGCTGCTGCGGTTATTTTTGCGCTGTGCGGCTGTTTTCGATTAACCGCGTTACAGGAGGAGCTCAGCTCGTCATCCACACACGTCACCCGTGGCTGATGACGAGCTGAGCTCGTCATCAGCATCGAAGGGGTTAACATTTGTCTGTCATGCAGAGTTGGGACTATCGTTTCTTAAAGATTTAATTAAGACCTAACTGATCTTGTTGTGGCATAAAGTATGGACATCTGAGCACGCTGTTTTAAATCAACTTGTTATTGTGGACTGCCTAAACTGCACTCATTATGCACAAATCCCCTAGTTAAAGTATGTAGAGAGCAGAAAGTCTATTGAAACTGAGCAGGAAAGACCTAAAAGCTGACTGCTTAGCACACTTGGAGAATAACAGGATGTCGGAAGAACTTTTAAAACCTTCTGTTCAAAGAAACCAGCTAATTTTAACCAGCTACGACATCCAATTATAAATTAGGCAGGTCCCACATCAAAAGCACAGATATGTTTTAACCCGTTTTAGGATGGGCATCTTTCACCGCATGGTTACGTTTCCGGAAGTAAATGATTGGTCCCCTACTTTACCTCATTGCCCATGCGATAATGCTTCATCACAGACATCTATGCATGTTGTTCTCTTTTGTAAATTTTTAAAAAAAGGAGGAAGCATTATAGATTAAGTTTAAAGCACTTACATTTTTATCAATGTCATCCGGCTTATCTATTCCTGCAGTCCTTACCGACAATCGACATCTGTGTAAGAATGTCATCCTTCCTGTGGAGCAATTTATCCACCAGAAAATCTGTTTGATCAATTTTATGATATGTTATTTATGGATGATCTATATGTATTTTAGCAAATATGTATTGGTTTGGGCGAGCTCATCAGTATCGTATGGTGGGCCCAGTTTCAAGGTTTTTAACCTCCTGTATGTTGCTCTACGACAATGTACCAAGGGCCTTATTTATGAAGGCCTTGCGTCAGTTTTGCGCCGCAGGTGCGTCACTTTTTGTGACGCACCAGTGGTATAAAAAATGCGCCTCGTTGCGCCATATTTAAAAATTGACGCATCTAGGTAGATGCGCCACTTTTTAAACCCCTGCGCCACATTATACCTGCGTCAGGTATAATATATGCAGAGGGGGCGTTCCCCCGCAAAAAGCCTCGTAATAGTGACGCAGTGAAATCTATGAGATTTCACTGCGTCACTTTTAGGACGCTGTTGCGTCAAAATCTTGCACCTGCCTCACAGCAGGCGTAAGACTGACGCAAGCCCTTTCACATGGGGCTTTCCCCATGTGAAAGGACGCATTGCTGGAGTTGCGTCACTTTTGTGACACACTCCAGCAATGCGTCACTTTTGCGCTTACAGATACGTCAGAAATACTGACGTATCTGTAACTCCTTGCGACATGATGCGTCATACATTAAATATGACGCATCAGGAATGTCGTAAGGAGTGCGCAGTGAAAAGTGACGCATCGCTGTTTTCACGCAGCGATGCATCACTTTTCATAAATGAGGCCCCAAGAACTTTGTAATGAATATAAGTTAATACCTCCTCTAGATAATTTTTGATTAGGTCTGGAAAGGACTGTTTTCTTACAATTAAGGGTTGATTTATACGTGTTTTGCACTCTGCTATCGGATAGCATGTCATTTTTTTATGTTTGCTGTATTGTGCTTTTATGGTCTAATATATTTTGACCGAATAAAGATGATGATTGATTGACTTAATTTATGATTGAGTGAGTGCTTTGATGAATGAGTGGATAAGTGAATACAAGAACACATAGTTGAACTCTACAATGTTGAAGTGAATACATAGAGGAAAGAGTAATAAATCAGTGAACGCATCAATGAAGGAATGGGTAAGATGTCAAGTGAGTGCATGAATGACTAAGGGCTTGATGCTAATCGTGGCCATACGCTGCTCTACCCTAATGCTCCACACTCATTCACCCAAAGCAGTTCCTCGATTGATCCATCCACGCACCCGCATACCCATTCATCCACCCATGCTTACACTCACTTACTCATCCATCCATACATCCGTCCTTCCATCCACCCACCCATGCATCCATCTATCCATCCATCCATCCATCCATCCATCCATCCACAAGCTCATACATTGATTGATTCACTCATCAGCACAAACACACAGAGCAACTCGCCAACCATTAGAGAAATACTTTAAGGCATACAAAAAGACAGGTTTATTAGCTTTGTCATGCTTGTTGTAGAAAGCAGAAATCAGCTTCTAATGAAGTCACAGACAACTCCTGTTTTTGGTGCAGCACTTCAAAAGCATAATCAATTGATTGAAAAGGAAACCCCCCTTCCTTGCAAGATTGCAATTTTAAAATCAGGAATCTATAACCGTGTTGGCTTGAAAGATTTAATCTAAATGAAGTACTGGAGTGGAACTCTGGGAGGGGATGATGATCAAGGAAAATAAGCATAAGTGCAGTAATATGAGAAAAGGTACATTTCAGACTGTTGTCTCGAGCTCTCTGACCCACCGAGGCGGCCAATCACGCTTCCCTATCAATCCTTTCAGCATGCCTCAAGGCTCCCGTTCATACTGATGTAGCCGGACAAGAACTTTGCCCACATATTTCAGTTCAAGGACATAAAACCTCGCAGCAAATAATATTTTCTAATGTATAATACTTCCTATCTGTTACCAACATCTTGATATATCGTGTAGCACTGCACTGTATAGTTCTCTGGGTGTAAGAACACATCTCTAATCTTGAGAAGTGATCATGAACTAGCTTGATCATTTGTTATGTGATTTGATTTTTTCCTCACTTGTTGCCATGACAAATTGGATAGCCCTCTGAATACCAATTTCGGCTTCTCCCAGAAACCAGAAGTGGAAGTCACTATCTGTTCCATAGTCAATTATTTAGATTTGGAAGCTGAGCTCTAACTATCTTTTCCCAAACCTTTATCTTTTTAAATAAACGCATTCCATAAAGTCATGCACCCTGTGATTTTGAGAGTAGAAATCACTTCTCACTGTTTCTTTACAGGAGCAAATTGGTGGTTTACTCAGACAAATGTTTTCCGCCTGACAGACGGCGCACACAAATAACTTTTTGCAACAGTTGCCAGTGGATTGCCTTGTTTGTACAACGGTCTGTTCGGAGTAAAAAGTTAGATCATCAGAACCTGAAGTCTACAGTTGATTGTCATTTTAACTCTGCCTTGCATAAATCAAGAAGTGAAGTATAAATGAATTGGTTAGTCAGCTCGATTATGGTAATGCATTATTCATAGGCATGACCGAAAGCTTGTTCACGAGGCTTCAGATACTCCAAAATGCCGCTGCCAAACTGGTCTGTAACCAAAGCAGGATGAGCTCTGCCTCTATGTGCATGAAAACACTGCACTGGTTACCTGTGCGTCAACGAGCAGTATTTAAATTGCTCTGCCATGCACAAAAAGCATTGTACCAAAGCGGCCCAAAAATACTCCAGGACACAATCGAATTTTATGCTCCCTCAAGGAACCTGCGGTCACTACACCTAGCGCTGGCAAGAACAAAGCGTATTAAGAAAGCTAGGTCTGGAGGGAGATCCTTCTCATATTTAGCGGCTAAGAAGTGGAACGAACTGCCTTTGGATCTACGGCTCACCTCCAAATACCTATAATTCCGGAAAAAACTAAAGACCCATCTGTTCCCTAAATACTAAGAATTAATTGCCCAACCCTCCCTTCAGCTTTACCAGTGCATCTGCAACTAGCGCCTTGATATCCCTCCGGGATGATTGTAGCGCTCTATAAATAAATAAATAAATACAATTTAAAAAAGTAACAATATTCACACATTCATTTGAGTGGGGGGCACATACACTCAATTTTCATAACATACCGGCTTGTGGTGGCAGCTTTTGCAAAGGTCAACAGAAAGTTTTGCACTTCGGCAGAGGTTGCAAAGCTTTTTTTTAATACCATATTACATCATTGACAAAATATTTCTGCATAAGATATACTTAATAGAAAATGATAATTACCTACTTTTTGGAATTTAGAGTTTGCAAAAGGGACAAAACACCACGATTCAAATAATGTTTGTACACAACTTCAGGGGCCTCATTTATGAGGCTCTTTGCGCCATCGGAACTTCACTTTTCATGAAGTTCCGTGGCGCAGAAGCCTGCGTGGTATTTATCAGGCAGCAGTACGCCAGTTTTCGTGGCGTACTGCTGCCTGATAAATATCAGTCCCTTTAACGCAGTGTTCTGCGTTAAAGGGGCGTGCAATGGGTGTTGCTGTGGGCGTTCCCAGCAACATCCATGGCCTTTTGACACTGCCCCAGATTTACGAGAAATCGTAACTCTGAAGCAGTGTCAAAAGCTTACGCCTTTCCAGGGTAGGCGTAAGGGAGGCGCAACAGGGAGAAATGTCTTTATTTCTCCTCGTATTTCCTTTTTCTAAGTGTGCTGCATTCTACAGCACACATAGAAAGAGGAAAAGCCTCTTGTGATTATTTTTGTACAGAAAGGTTTCCCTTCCTGTACAAAAATAATCTTCCCCGCAACGCAGGCAGCCTTGCACCATGGTGCAAGGGTGCCTGTGCTGGCGCAGGCAGCCCATTGTGCGCCGGCGCAGGGGAAAAGGACAGGAATGCGCCGTATCTTATAGATACGGCGCATTTCTGCCCTTTTCTTTTGCCGTAGGGAAGCGCAGCAGGAAGGCCTGCTGCGCTTCCCTACGGCAAAAAGTCATAAATGAGGCCCCAGGTGTTTTTTTGCACCCAGTTTCATTCTCTGTAGTAGTCAATAGGGAATAACGTGCCAATGGTTTCGCTCAACTTAACTGATGTAAACATGGATGTAAGCTTTTGGACAGTTGGATTCATTCCTGCCAATTCAGTACGAGTGTGATTTTGCAATAAGGATGTTTTCAATTAATGTTGACATTGGTATTTATATAAGTTTGTAACATCATGTCAGTTAACTAAAAGGATGTAATCAAAGGTTTGAATGTTTCCTAACTTTCAGAAACTTTGTAGCCCAATTGATAAGATCATGGAGCTTTGAAAGAAGCACAGAGGAATTATACTGATATTTGTGCACAGTGAACTTAATATTGTTATATATTTGTATCAGGACTGTAATGTTTAGCTAAACTATGCCTTTAATATGAGTTCTATGTACTATGGTCATTGTAATGGTGCCTTGTGTCGAAGAAATGTGCAATAATGATTTCAAAATTGTGTTTTTCTTGTTTGTATTTTGTATCCCTGAAAACGTCTCAGTTAAGAAATGAAACATGTTGGCTCCAGGGAATTTTATTAAAAAAGCAAGAAGATATAAATAAATAAAATTTTGATGGAAAATCGAAAAGGAGTCTGTCCCCTGCATAATAATTTTTTTTCACTATGATACTTATTTAATGAATTGAATGTAGAGTGGGTGCTGATCACCTTTGCAATAGTTTTGCTCAACATATTGACCTGCCACATAGTTTTAAATAGACAATTCCGACCATGAACGACCTAATAGGAATTGAATGTGCGAAGTTCGAGCATAAGCAGCCTTGTTACTGATCTCATATTGGGTGGAAAGTGGATAAATAGGTGTCCAATTTTCCAGTTTGCACACTTAGGGACTAATGACGATGGTGGTGAGACTGCAACCGACAGGCTGTTTGGTGGTGGTCTCACCACCATCGGAACCCTTTTTACCTCCCCCACATTAGGATAGCTGGCAGAGGAGTAGTCGTCGGAAAGACGGACCCCACGCATCCGATGGGCTCCTTGAGCCCAACAGAGCGGCAGGGAGGTTTGTAGTTCCAACCATGGTGGTGGTGTCTGCTAGGCACCTCCTCAGGGATTACAATGTCCCTTTCTGCTGACCTTTTCACGGCAGTTAATCTGTCATGAAAAGGAAGGCGGAAAGGAACTTTTGGGGGCCCGTAGCATGTTTGCCTTACATCCTGGCTCTCCGATGTGGGCACTTGGAGGCACCTACGGTACCCCCTACATATCACTGCACCATGTGTCAAGCCGGCATGGGGCCGGCCACGTAGTGCATGGATATGTAAAGTGACCCCTTGTTTCATTGTGGTGTGTGCTGCAGCCAACAACAACTGCTGCAATACAAAAGATAGGCATTGAAACCGCTGTGGTGGCAGTCTCATAATAATGCCTCCTATTGGACACCTGACAGCCTGTCGGAGGTCCCGATTTCTGATAGAGTGGCTGCGGACGTAAGTCTGCCCATAATCGTAATCAGCCCCTTAGTTTCTTCTACTCAACAAAAGGCACAGTTGAGGGAAATGTTACTATTATAGTAAAAATAAACTAGCTAAATGCTCACAATGTTATTGCTACCGGGATACAATCTTCTCAAAGTTAAAGCTAAACAGAAAACTTTGCAAACAATGAAAATTGGGAGCGTTGCAAGCCATTGCATGCAAAGAAAGTGTTGCACATCACTAATTGAGAGGAGAAGAGATGAGAGTAAGGAAGGCTGGCAATCTCTCTATGTCCCACAAAACATAATCACAGGTTTGGCAATGCAGAAGGTTCACTCCTTGATTGGCAGGATCAAAGAGGCTAATTTAGACTCTGGCACAGGGTCTGTCAGGGAGCAGAAGTCATGACCTCTTCGACCCTGGCAGAGGACCATCTCTAAAAAACACCTGAGAGTTGGAACGGTTCTATGCACAGAGCCCCATGTTGCAAGAACTTTCATGTCTAGAATTCTAAAGTCAACATGGAGGAAACACTTAGAAACACTTAGAAAACACTTAGAAAATGAGAAACGGTTACATAAAGAACAAGCGCAATATATGACACATCTTATCTCTTTTCTTTTCAAAATGAAGAAAAAGCATGCTGAAAGAAAAGATGAAAGAAAGAAAGAAAGAAAGAAAAAGGAAAAAAAACAAGCTAACCATAACACAAGCAAGAATGAGATATTCCTGAACTGGTAACACTCTAAACATACAAATAAGATTATCCTCTGACATGATGTTGTCAATCTTTGGAGCACACTTCACAAATGTACAGAGGTTCCATACTTTTCCATCGTGGGTTATCACACTGTATTGATTCATTTTAACTACCTTCAAAGGTTTACAATACTTATGGTTAGTTTTCCTGAACAATCCTTGTTTACGTCCTCTCACCCAATCACCAACATTAAGTTCAGGATCTCTCACAGCAAATTTAACATCATATCAGAACTTCACATGCTTCTGCTTTGCAATACTCTCTCAGACATAACATTATATTGTGTGTCCTTATCCCATTGTCGTATTCTTTGCTTGAACCACCTGTGACAAAGATTAGCAGCTGGATCCCTCCTATTGAGGAACTTGAAAGAATTAAACTCTGTTGTAGTATGTAGTATGATATGATAGAACAATACATTAAAGCTTAAAAATTTATTTGAATTCAAACGGTTGTTCTTATCCAAGGAAATACTAGTCTTAAGCACTGTGTTAAATCGCTCAACCTTACCATTATTTTAGGGGTCATATAAAGTGTTAGGGATGTGAAGGAGGTTGTATGTTCTCAAGATATTCCTCATTTCTAGAGAGGTGATGTGCATGCCATTATTAGCCACAAGAGTACCAGGATTCCACTTTGAGTGAAAACCAACAAAAATCAAGGCGTACTGAGTATTACTTGGTAAAGGTCCGGAGATTTCACAAATTCAACTTTTCCCAAAGATTTGATAGAGTAGAAGACTTGAGCTTAAATAACTGCCATAATTTACACTAGACCTTAAAACAAAAATGCTAATAGAATGAAACATAGAAATATGCGCCTTCTCTTAAACATGCAAAATTTACATGTAGCATATTTTTTTGCAGTGGGCACTCATTTCCATCGTAATTACAAAACTAGGCCAGGCTAGGCCTCTTTCATCTTTCTTTCTTCAGTTACCTTTCTTCTTTAATAAACGAAGGCTTTTAGGATATGCTAAACTATTCAATATTATTTGATAAATGATTCACACTTGACTTGTTTTAACATATCATCTCAGTAGAACGTGCTAACTTAAAAAATGTATTTCTTCTATTCCTAAGCTACATGTTCGCATTGTATTTAGTTCGTTCGTACTAACAATGCTGAATAGTATATTAAAACAATAATGCTTTCATGAAGACATGAATCTCATGACTAAGGGGCTTATTACGAGTCTGACAGTCCTTTGACCGCCAGACTTGCGGGTTGCAGTGGTCTTCCGACTGCCCTATTAAAACTAGGGCGGACGGGCCCCCCTGGAACTGCCGCAACTACCAGGGATCTTCGAGGTGGCACAGCGATCTTGAAGTCGTAATATGCATCAATTATGGTGCTGGGGCGTTGCCCCACAAGCCACCCGTTTCTCCACCTCCCTCGGCGTCTCTGAACTTAAGTAAACTCTCAGTTTACTTAAGTTCAGAGACGCCGAGGGAAAACTGACAATCATGTCAGTCAGCATGACGTCGGACCGCCCATTCCCTTCAGAGTCTGAAGGGGGTTGGCGGTCCGTCGTCATGTTGACTGACATGCATTGTCAGAGTGAAGACCAGGGGCAGGCAGCAGCAGAAGTGTGCATGACTGATGAAGCTCGGCAAATTTTTCTGACCAGCCCAGTCATGCGCACTAGTGTATGCTCAGGCTGGCGGCTGCACTTATGAGACCGAGGCTTGATTAAAAGGCTCAACCCTCGGTCTCCTAAAGGGCAGGCGGGTGACGAGGATCCCTGCTAAGCCAATCCTAGCACTGCTGGAGCCTCGCCAGTATTGGCTGCGAGGGGGTTGCCAGCAGTGACGTAGCGACTGTTGCTCTAGGCGCCAACAGGACCCCGGAGCAGAAGCCGCGCAGATCCGGTAAGTTTTTTATTTTTTTTATTTAAAACACCCCCCAGCCCCCAACCCGCGCAACCGCCCCCCCATGAGTATTGCAAGGTGGGACTGTTTCCTGGCATTTCAATCTCGTTTTGCATGGTACCGTCGCCCTCCGCACCGCTCCATTCCACCACACATTGTATTTTCGCTGATTACTAGGTGGACATGTTTCTGTCACATTGATATTTTTCTGAGGAGGCATGTTATTTTTATCACATCTATAAAGGTTCAGGTCGCACAGTTTAGGAACTTGCACCCTCCTTCTTTCCACCAACAATATATTATACCTTAGGGAGCTATAAAAACCGAGCTCTACACCCTGTAGTTTACCCCATTTGGCTGGTTCTCCTTCCCCTTCTGTGTGTTTCCCATTTGCCATTTTTGGCAGCAGATGATTATTAGCACAAGGACACCTTTTGGCAACAGTAGCACACTATAAATGGAAATAATAATAGGCAGAAATCTGAATATGCGACCTCCTTTTTATCACTCCACGACCACCCTGGGGGTCGCGCCGCACAGTTTGAAGACCCCTGGTGTAGAGCCATTACGAAGGTGGTTGCCACTCGATTATTTGAAAAACACTGGTGAAATTTCTCTTAAAATAGGAATTGTGTAAGTGCCCCACACCCCGTGGGTCACACTGCAGCCGATTTGCGCACCCAATATATAATCCCGATTTGTGCCTCAAGTATTTTGTACTGGGGACACAATCTTCTTAATGACATATATGAGTTTTAGAAGAATGTGTTGAAAATGCACTGTTTTGTCCTATTTGTTTGTACACTTCCTGGGAAGAGACGCTTTTTCCACATTAATGACCTTGAGAATGTCAGGCTTGCTCACTTTGGGGCAGATTTATGAGGCCTGTGCGCCTCCTTGCGCCGCAATTGCGTCACTTAATGTGACGCAACGGCGGCGCAAACAATGCGCCCTATTTACAATGTGACGCATCTAGGAGATGCGTCACGTTGGAGAGCCCTGCGCCATGAGGAGGCGTTCCTGCGCAGGTGGGGCGTTACTGCGCAGGAACGCCTCCTAAAAGTGGCTGAGTGAAATCTACGTCAATTCCTTACGCCTGCTTGAAGCAGGCGTAAGGGTGATGCACCATGCATTGAAGAGGTTGCTCCTGTGCATTGCAGGAGTCATGTCGCATTAGCGACATGACTCCTGCAATGCGCCGCCCGTACGCCGAGAGATGCGTCACGCATCTTCACTAACTTGCACCATGGTGCGCCGCATCATAAATGCGGCGCACCATGGGTAGCGGAGCAGTGGCGCACTGTGGCGCATGTTAACTGGCGCATCCCTGGGGATGCGCCAGTTTACATAAATCTGCCCCTATGTTTGCTTGTAGCAATTTGTAGCTAGTATCGAAACTACATGGGCTGTTTTGGGCTCCCTGTCCATCACTGAGTACATTAGATCATACTGATGTATTAAATTAGATTTAATAAAGGTAATCGTTTTTAAACATGAACATTCATGAAGCCCATCATGCCTTCGTGATTACGTAATTAGTTTAACAAGGAGACAAGTCAATTTGACGTGCCCTCATGACTAAATAAGCAGAATAATTTTAGTATACAGTAGTAATATTATTGTCAAATAAATCTGGTTTGTACTCGCCCTCAGCTGAATGACTTAAGAGTGCTCTCAAATGTGATGGTAGCCAAGTAAAGGGATTTACCCCAAATCACGCAATCTGATCAAGCAAGGAAGCTGCGATTTTGATCCCAACTTCCCAACTCAAAGATTGCACACATCAGCCATTGTGTGGATATCCACTTCTCTAATAATAAACAGCATAGCCAAAGCTCTGGGTTTATATTTCTGCGAGTAACTTTGCATAGTGATGTCAGTAAATTGCATGTTGCATCAATATGACGTAAAGAATCTTTCCTAAGAAAAGGACAACGTTAAGGGTAATGGCAATCAAACAGTACAAAAACTACCTTGGCTGCAGACAAACAGGAAGGCACACTTTCTGCATTTAAACTCCCGGATCAAGCAAAACCAGTAAAGTACCCGTGGAGGGAGAGAGGAGAATGGCACTTAATGCACAGGAACAGAACTGCAGGCGGTCAGAAATGCCTGACACTGGTTTCAGGAGCCTGCTTTCCATGTGGCCACTCACTGCCTGTTGCCTCGGACTTCTACTGGACTTTCGGCCTGATTTCTATGGTCTTTGACTTGGAAACTTGGGGCCTCGATTTCACCTACGCTATTCTCACGTATTTGGCCACCACCTGCATTTGGTAGGAGCGGACCTTCGAGCATTAAAACAATTGCACTGCAGAAATTCATAGGTTGTGAGAATATGTCTTCTTGGGCCAGGGCTGCCCCCTAAATACTGTATTTAGGGGGCATTTTGAGAGACTTGAGGTCAGTAGCCAATTGGCTATCGAACTTAGGATGACTACACCCTTTGTGTGCTCACCCCACATGGGGGAGTGGGCAGAATCACTAATCCTGATTGGGGAGTGCCTGCCATCTGTAAGGTGGCGGGCTGTAAACAGTAGGCTTCACCTCGCCTTCCCTACCTGAGGGTGGGTTGGCAGAGGTGGGCACACCTTCTGGGCTGGCTAATTATTCCCACCTATCTTCCCACCAAAAAGGAAGGGAGACAGGAAGGGGGCCTGCTCCTGATAGCAGGAGAGGCTGTGGGTCACATTACAAAGGCGGCAAGGCCTTTGAAGCTCCCCTGCCACAGATGGCTCTTCCTGACCTGGGGAAGAAATGTACACCTCCGCCCAGGAAAGGCTTTGTTTCTGGCTCAGGGAGCGAAGGCCCACACCACAGGGATCCAGACACATGTCCCATGGTGGCAGGCTAGGTGTACCAGTCAGGGAACCCACCAGAGGCTAGTCCTTTTTCAGAGGGGCATCTCTAAGATGCCCTCTGACTGCATTTTTCATTAAATCCCACACAGGCATCAGTGAGGGTTTAATGTGCTGAGAAGTTTGATAACAAACAACCCAGTTTCAGTAAAAGCCATTATGGTGTTGTGGAGTTCGTAATGACAAACTCCCAGCACCATATACTCTTAATTGCATTGGAATTGGTCTAGACACTGTAGGGGTACAGGGCTCATGCACCTGTACCCTCACCACTTGTATAGTGCAACCAGCTAGAGGGGTGGCTGACCTATGCCAGGGCAGTGGGTTGTAAGCATGGCACACAAGGAGGTGTTCCATGTCACCTCTTCACTTTGTTCTGCACCAAACCACATAGCCTGCAATAGCAGTGTGTGTGTGTAAAGGTACAGGGCCTCTAGGGGTGGCACAATAAGTGACTCAGCCCTTAGAGGCCTTCCCTGGCCACAGTGCCCTTTGTACCCAAGGTACCTTTTACAAGTGACTGGCATGTGGCCAGAGAGGTGCCAATTGGGGGTACAATGTACAGTTTTGGGAAAGAACACAGGCCCTGGGAACCTGATTGACAGGGACCCAGGGCACATATAGTCAAAGTGCATCAGTAGTCTGGCAAAAAGTGGGGGGTTACTGCAACAGAATCCCAGCTTCCTACACCCTTGCCAACAGGAGACCCCCATTTCTAACACTAGTTTGGCAGTGAAGGAGTAGGGCGTCCCTGCTCCTGCACCGCCAAACTCATAACTCACAACTAAAATGTATCTGCCTTTATAATAGTTAATTGTTAAGCAGTGGAATACAGAAGAGCTAACAGTTTAGACTGCAGGGTTCTCTTGAGAACTCAGAGGGAAGCTAACACACATGAATGTTTAGCAACTACGTTGACACTAGTGGATAGTGCCTTGCCGACTCCGTACGTTTACCGTGGGAATGAAGGAAGAAGCAGTAGACCACCAGACAATCCTTTCCCATTGGTTCAAGATGACAGAACACCAGCATGGATTGTTATATATGTGTTTGTATTTTATAATATATGTGTTTTGTAGTTTGAATTAAGTCAGTGCTGTCTAGACTGGTCCAGGCCATTCTTCTGCGACCATCCCTTTTTCTCTTAGCACTTTTTACCCTGTTTGCTGTTCGCTACTGCTGATGGTGATTTCTGTCACTTACTACTTTGTAGGTTTCTATTTTCTTTGATGCATATGGCTACTGATGTGTCAATTTTCAGAGCTTAATATTGAACAGTTGTTACTGGGACTGTTTGCTGGTGCTTATACCAGAGAAGAGACTCCGACGAGTTTTTGTAACTGCGCATCATGAGGAGTTTGGTTTCAATATGATTCTATTTTAATGCTCCTTTAAATCTTGCTCTTCCCCAATAAGGACTCTTTTTTGTACTGATAGGTTAGAATCCACGCAGAGTAGGAAAGGGATTAAATTCCTTTATGGAACATGCTGTAATTTACTTGATTGACTGTAAACAAGATTTCTTGTTATTTCTGTGAACAGATTTAGCTGATTTATTAATTTGAATAAAGACACCAAAACTGTATACTAAATAAAGGTTTTCAAACTGATCCAAAACCCTCCTCATTAACTGAACTTAATGACTAAATTGATGATGTTTATTCACATTTTTTTGATTGATGCTCTATTCTGAGCCATTGCAGAGAAAAAGATTTCAGTGTGGAGTTGGAGACCCCTATTGTAAGTTTTGGGTTGAAAGGATTAAATTGAAGAAAAATGTTTAAAGGGCATCAGACTCTTGGGGATAAGAATAGGCACAAGAGGCCCAGGCTTTGTTTTCAATGAGCTTCTGCTGCAGTTGCATTGATGAAAATACCTCTACCAATGATCTGCCATCTTATCAAAAACTATGAGGCAAAACTGCACTCGCAATAACTGTTTTGTAGCTGAAACCAGGAAACGTTAACAATATCACCTGTTATTCCCTGACAAGGAACACAATTTCTGTCCTTGAATAGGCAACATACCCCAATATTGAATTATTAGCAATATGGAGAAATGGTTCTGCTCATGCAGGCACTTCCTTGTAGCTGGGCTATCCTCCTTATACCCACACCCTAACAGTTTTGAGAAAGATCTTGCTCTTTAGCTTTCAAACTATCCTTCTCCAGTCACCCACTAAACCTACCTTCAATGACACTACTCACACATGTAAAACTGTCTCCTTCAGAAAAGTTCTCAAGACCATCACACTCACATGGAAGGCTAGAAAAAAGGAAAGCAACCATATTCCCAGGAACCTACCTTTCTTCAAATCTATACTCCTGTAAATGCAGAGTAAGCCTGGAGAGCCATGCCATCAAGTTCCAACCACTACCCAGCGAGAGAATACCCACTCATGACTCATTTTAGAAAAATCCTGCCACCCCAAATGTAGTTCCTAAAACACTCCACAACCGGATGTACGTTGTTACAACGCTTGCTTTTACCACCCATGCCTTTACAACACA
This sequence comes from Lissotriton vulgaris, assembly GCF_964263255.1. NCBI lineage: Eukaryota > Metazoa > Chordata > Amphibia > Caudata > Salamandridae > Lissotriton > Lissotriton vulgaris. The sequence continues at coordinate 1,183,103,872 of NC_141695.1, read as the reverse complement.
GGTTTTTCAACCCAAGTTGTTACAACGACTTGCGTTGAGGGGTGCTGGATCGTGAATAGTTTAATTTACTATTCCAACTCCAGTCCCCGTGGATAGTAGGGAAGGTGTTGGATACTAAATTAAACTATTACCTATCCTAGAGCGCCCCCCAGCGCAAGGCGTTGTAATGACTTGCGTTGAAAAACCTGCCTTGTAGAGGCACTGCGTGGTAAAAGTTGCGTCGTAAAGGATGTTTCCCTCTACAACCCAAACACATGACAAGTTACTTCTCAATTACAGAATATCTCCTTTCTGTACTAGATAACATTCTTGAAAAAAATGCTACTTTCTACTGATCACAACGTGAAACAGCTCACACAATGTGCACGTTTTCCTTCTAGACACTTAGTGCTCGTGCAGGTTCAGTTGAGATAAAGTAAAAAAGACAGAAAGAACTGCTCAAGTTCATTCGGGTTACTGGCAGCATACCATACAACAGTGATATGTTGACGGAACACTTGATATTGTGAAACAGATATTAATGCTCAGGTCAACACAGATTTCCAGCAGTCTGTATTTTGTGATGTTAGACAATTTCAAGGAGAACCAGATTGGACCGCTCCAAAATACTTGGAAACCCACTGGATCACAATTCCTTCGTCACATATGAAATAAACTTTGAGGTTGACCAGATGGTGAAGAAAACCTCTGATGGAGACAGATCAGAGTTTTGGCTAGTGACAGTTTTGACTCAACTAAAGTAGCCCAGAGGGTTAACATGCTTGCTGCGAAACACAGTATCCCACAATAGCTTGGTGGGTTAATGCTTTTGTCACAGAGGTCCTTTTGTTATTGCTCAGTTAATAAATATTGTAATCTTAATCTGTCTCAGTGAACTAATTATCCGAATTTTGCTTGATTATTTTTTTCTTAGTAGAAATAAATTCTTATTAGTAAAGCCAACTCTAACCACTGTATTATGTTTCGAATCCTGAATCCTGAGTTTGTACTTCTCCAGGTCAAGCACCTCATAGTCCCCTTTGTCTCATGTAACAAGTGTGTGTGATGTAAAGTGCTCCAATGCCTTACACTGGTATTAAAACAAATGAAATACATGTGAGAGAGGGGCTATAGAGCGATGAGGGGCATTGTTGTAGGGTGATGATAAGAAGGGAATCATTGACGCATCCCAACAAAGATTGCTGTATCCTGGTGCACTCCAAGGTAATAATTTGCTAGGCTTGAAAAGTTATACAGTTAGATGTATAGTGAAAAATATGTTGTAGAATGCATCATTTTTGCCATTTGACTCCATATTTTCTAGGACCCTCATCTCTATGGTGTAAAGGAGGCAACTGCCACAGTGGCTCTCTTTACAGCACTGAAGGTTTGCCATCAGAATCATTTTTGAAGGGTTTACTGGGCAATCTTTTTTAGTTAGGACAAAAACAAATGACAAATCTGAATTATGCTTTCTCTGAAGAAAAAATAAAGCAGATGGAGTAAATTTAACATTTTTGGTTGTACATACTTTTCATGTGGAGCACACATTCAATTTAGATCAAATAGAAAATGCATGCTTTTAGAAATAAGCCAGCGCTCAAAAAGGTTTAATTTATTTAAAACAAGATAATGTTGCTGCTAGTCAGCAAGAAATGTGAATTATTTGTCTTGTTCTCGCTTTACAGCTCTTTCGGCCGTGAATACTACATATTTCTCCATTCTAAAAATGGATCCTTCCACCAATGGAATACATAAAATATTTTCAAGCACCTGCTTGTGACAACCAATTGTATGACAGGCGTCTCTGGATACTGGCCTTGAATGGTCACTGGTGGCCAAGAATCTGCAGTGAGAGTGCAAGGGAAGCCACTGCAATTAACTTGCATGAAATAAGAATGCCATATGGCTTCAAAGGAGAAGCCAGTAGAGGGATCAAAGACTGATTTATCATTTGGAATGGAAATCTTTCTAAAATACCCATGAGCACACACTGGGACAGGGTGGTGCCTAAGGGGTAACATTGCCTAGATACTGAGAGCATGCTGGGGATTATTTATGAGAACCCTGCATCACTTTTGTGCCACATAAAATGGTATATGTTGAATGCAGGGCTCTCATAAAGCTTTAGGAAGCCAAGCAAAGTCACCCAGCGCGGCTTTGAGAGGCCTCATAAATCATAAGTAAGTCGACGCAACTCGTTGCATCGCTTTAGTCTGCGATCGGAAGGTGTTCCATGGGTGTTGCATTGTCTTTTCCTACACAGCACCCATGGAATTTGATGCTGCCCCAGATTTACAAAGTGATGCTAAGCTGGAGAAGTGCCAAAACATTACACTGCCTGAGATGAGGCATTACGAGGAGAAATTCATTTATTTCTCTTAGTTTTTCCTTCTTTCCATGTTGGTGTATTCTGCAGCACACAGAGAAAGAGGAAAATGACTCTTTAGAATTTTGTCCCCTTCCTGCACAAAAACAATCCTGCTTGCAACTGAGGCACCCTTGCACCATGGTGCAAGGGTACCTACATTGGTGCTAGGCTGCAGAAACCGCACAAGTGCAGGTAGAAAGGACAGGAATGCACCTTTTGCTCTTTTACTCTGGCATTTTGGCAGGGGGCAGCGCAGCAAGACATCTTGCTTGCTGCGCTGCCCCATGTCAAAATGCCAGAAATTAGGCCATCTATGTTTTTAAATATTTTTAATATTCAGTGCTAGGCACAAAACACAAGTTATAATAGATTAAATGGAAATCTTAAATATATAAACAGATTCACAGATGAAATAAATAGCTCAGCAGATAGAATTTCTGTTTCAAGAAGAAAGCAAGGTCATCGATGTTTCATTCATGACAGGATGCTGCTATTTTATGCCATGGACTATTTTAATATAAATATGAGTGATGCTCTGATATTGAATAAGTGCTTACAATAATTTCAGATCACTAGTCACTCTTGTTGGTAATTTATGCCTTGATACTGGTAAAATATGCCTATGATGGATGTAAGATAGGGCACCCGACTGCTTTGTAATGTTAGATGCTACCCACTTACTCTTCATGTGGTGATGTTTAATTATGCTTGACAGTGCAAAATAATTATGCCAAATGTAAGTTGTAGAACTGGATACAACATTCAGACTGAGGTCTCCTCACAAATAGCCACAATGTTCTGAGAAAGCATATCGAACCGATTCCTTTAAAACTGGACACAATACCTAAGAGCATGCGAAACGGACCACACTTTGAGAGAGTCATTAACCACATGGCTGCTGCAGGGATTTTTCTCCTGTGCTGCAGATCATTGATCCCCATTGTTCATGACGAGCTCAGCTCGTCATCAGCACACGACACCCGTGGGTGATGACGAGCTGAGCTCGTCATCAGCATCGAAAGGGTTAAAAAACTTTGCACGTTTCTAAGAGCCATGAAGTTTAAGACACCAAGGGGCAGATTTATGTTAACTGGCGCATCCCGAGGGATGCGCCAGTTAACTTGCGCCACAGTGCGCCACAGCTACGCCACCCATGGTGCAAAAACGGCACAGATGCATGACGCATCTGTGCCGGAAATGTGGCGCATTGCTGGAGTTGCGTCGCAAGAGCGACGCAGCTCCAGCAAGGCTCGGGGGTGCCCCATTCTACTAATGCTGCATCAAGACCTACGCCTGCTTCAAGCAGGCGCAGGGTTTTGACGCAGCATTGCCCTGAAAGTGACTGAGTGAAATCTCATAGATTTCACTCAGCCACTTTCAGGAGGCGTTCCTGCGCAGGAACGTCCCCCTGCGCAGGAACGCCTCCTTATGGCGCAGTGCTTTACAACGTGACGCATCTCCTAGATGCGTCACGTTGTAAATAGGGCGCATTGTTTGCGCCGCAGTTGCGTCAAAGTGACACAATTGCGGCGCAAAGAGGCGCAACGGCCTCATAAATCTGCCCCCAAATATATGCACAAAATCGGTGATTTGTGGTAATTAAAATATGCAATTATTATGATTAACAGGATAAATGACGTTGTGTAGGATATATTTTGAAGGAAATTAGCATTTTATCTTTATACTTTTTGCGCAGAAAGGATATTTTGTTTTATGTTTTGCCCAAAGAGGGATGACTTGAAAAACAGTTTTTCCAAAACTGATTGCACAGCGTAGTTCACGCAACTTATTTGCATGCCTTCTCCAGTTTAAAACAGTTTGAAGGCATGCATTTTGCAGGCATGCCTTCATCACGGTGGCATTAGAACAAACGCATCTTTACCACGCATTGGTTTACCATGCAAGTTGTTACAATGACTTACCACAGGTGGGCGCTGGACTCTGGAATAGTATCATTTACAGTCTGTGCAACAGTAGGGAAGATGTTGGATTTATAATCCAACACCACTCTACCAATGCGCCTTCAACAAAGCGTGTCATTGTAACAACTTGGGTGCTAAACGAATGTGTGGTAAGGACACGTTTGTTCTATTACCAGCGCTGTGAAGGCACAGTGTGATTTCAGCTGCGTTTTAAAGGATGTTTTCCCTATCGAAGTAGTTTCTAATTTGTATGATTCATGCATAACTTCTGCTTCACCTTTTGCAATTATTCTATTGTTATTACTAGTTCTAGTCCAGGGACTGTTATGTTTACCAAATATATTCTAATATGTTTGGTAATGTTATAAGGGATAAAGTAACCCTGCCGTACATTGTAAGAATACTGCAAGTGACCAAGAAGTTATATAACAGTATAGAAGAACGAGGTCGAAGGTCGAGTTCCTTTATAAGGTTATGGAACTCTGAGGTGACTTGCAATATCCTTATCATATAAATGAGGGTATACATTATCCTATATAATATATGGCTACACTATCACCTTTCCAACAAATACTTAAAACCTTGGTACATAGCTCTTTCACATGAAAGAGCGAGTATAGTTGCAAACATGAAGAATAAAAATGAAACCTCTAGTGCAAAATTAAACACATCAAAAAGATGTTAGATATTTGTCGAAAACAGATATTAGAAACAGTTCAATACATGTCAGTTTGAAATTAAAAAAAGCTCGGAATGTGTAGAAACATGCAGAAAGATTTCAGCTTTTATCTTATCTAAGAAGTGCCAATAACAAATATGTTCTATCTGCTTGTCACAGTAAGGTAGATACATATGGAAAAAGAAGGAAAAGCAAAATTCCGCTTTTGTTGCTTGGAACAGCTACTTCAATTATGTCCTGCGTCCTGGCCTGCCTTTTACTAACCCTGGGCAGAGTTCGCAGAGTTGCACTACGTGAAAATACGTGGCGTAGAAAAAAACCTGCGCTACACGGAGCTCCGCAAGTAGCGGAGTACGATAGAAAAATGCTGTTTGCAGTGATTTTCAGTGCCAGATGCTTGTCCGCACTGTGCAAATCATTGTGAATGGCACCATGCACAGCACAAGCAGGTGCTGCTTTCCTTTCTGCAGCTCGAGTAGATTTTTGCTTGAGCTGCAGCCTTCTCAATGTGACTGGGCAGTTTCTCAACGCGAGCATAAGCAACCACTCACAATGAGAAACCTGACCCCCGCTTTGAGAAATATATCACTGGAAGGTTTATTTTCCACGCTCGCGCTTGCCAACTTGATACTGACGATCGCGAACGAGGATCAATCTCACCGGGAGGTGGATTTTCCTCGCTTGCGCTCGCCAGCATGATGTTGACTAACACGCGCGAGAAAAAAACTCCACGAGCTCCACGTAAGACGGAGTATGGAAAACTTGGCAAACTCCGCAAGCGGAGCAGAGTTGACCGCCCAGGTTTACCTTTTACCTACGGTGCTGGAAGCAGGCAATGTGACTTCTGAAATTAACTGTAATAACTTATAATGGGCTGAGTTCTGATGTCCTTTCTTCATATTTGTTGATTGAGGGTGTCACAAGTTGCGATTATAAAGAAATTAGAGACAGGTGAATACAAAGGGATTACATATTCCCATGTATTATAAAAAGGTATAGGGGTTCAGCAAACTTGTGGTTTCCCCGCCGCATTTAGAGTCTGGGAAACTGTTTTGTTATCAAAGGCAGAGGCTTCCACCATCAGAAAAGTCCCACTGGTGGCAAATAGCCACCGCCTTTCAGTGGTGGAAAGCCTGCTGTACATACATTTTCATGTTGGTGAGAGCTGTGCAAGCCATGGCTGACACAAACAGGAACAAAGTTAAAATGTTACAATTCTGCTGGGTTCAGAGGATGGTTCGACAACATATGACAGATTGATACAGTGAAAAAGGGGCAAACAATGAAACGGCTTTGAAGGAAAGACTCAGTAAATAAGGGGTGAATGCCCAAGGGTTATTATTTGAGAGGGGTAGAAACCCCACTCAAATAACAAACACAATCCTTGTTGGTTCACCCTGAAAGTCACTAAATGAAGAGGTAATGTGTGTTTTTTATGTAGCACACAAATAGCAATAAAGTGTAAATATAAGAAAAGAAAAATCCCAAACCACTTTAGTTAAAGAGAGTACCTTTTAAAGAACAAAATCACACCAAAATGAATTAAATCCAATTAAGGCAGACTGAGACGGAGTGCATGTGCAGTTTTGAGAGAAGCTGGCATGGCAGTTCGGGCTGGACTGTTCCCATTGGAGCAGAATCAAGACTGATTTACATATAGCTGGGTACAAACTGAGGAGACATGGTGTGCAGAATAACAATGGATTTGGATGCAGCCTGAGTAATTACCGGTGCCTGAGTTTAATTCAAGCATTCCATCCAACACTTTATTGTATACTTAAGTGTGTCACCCTAAGTTGAATGGATATGCACAGATGTAGCTCCCATGCACACTGTGTCACTGGAAGCAAGCTATACCTGGCCGATGAGCTTTAAGTAGGGTGAAACTGGTCCTGGGTTGCTTGTTTTCAGGGAGGACCTAACTTAGCAAACTGGGATGGGCTGTTCCTATTGGAGCAAGGTCAAGACTAATTTGAATATAACCCCAGGGGGAGACCTCCGCCCGTGGAGTGTGCGGAGATTTGCCTCCTCTGCGTTCTGCGGAGAACGCTCAGAAGGCAAATTTCCGCACACTCCACAGCTGAGAATAGTTGGCCAGCCCAGCCTCCACCCCCATATTAACAATTAATTTACATGTCTTAAAATTAAATAAAACGACTTACCTGGCATGAGGCTTCTCCGGGCTGCCCTCCTCCTCTTCCTCTCCGTCTGGGTAATTCTTCGAGAAAACTGTGCATGTAGTGTGCATTTCTCGCAAGAAATGCATGGGCGCTATACTGTCATACTGTCCTCCGTCTGAATTTGGCTGTCATAATCATGTATGCACACCTCCGCAGGCTGATATTGTAATAGGCTGATAACGTTGAAAGTGTTTTTTGACCTTTGCTTTCATGACAAATTGTTGTATATCAGAAATGCCAATACAAATGCATTAACAAAATTAAAAAAATCTATCAGCTCCCAATCCAAACTTGGCCCTTATAAACTCTAATAAGTAACCCCGTATTACACAATGGGAGAGATAGGCCTTGGCACAGTAAAAAACAACTTTAGGAGGTTTTTTACTACCAGGGCATGTAAAACTTAAGTACACATGTCCAACTTTTTGAATTCCATGCACCCTGCACAAGGTGCTTTTAGGGCCCACCTTAGGGGAGACTTGAAGTATTAAAAAGTGGTTTTAGATCTGGCATATTGTTTATTTTGGCAGGTTAAAACTGCACTAAAACTGCACTACAGACTGCAGTGGAGGTCTCAGATATTTTTAAATGCTACTTTAGTGGGTGGCACAATGAGTGCTGCAGGCCATTAGCAGGATTTAATCTCAGGCCCCGGGTATATATATAGTACCATTTACCAGGGACTGCCAGTAAGTTAAATGTTGCAATTAGGTGTATGCCAAATTTACCATGTTTTAGGGAGAGGGGCAAGCACTTTACCACTGGTTACCAGTCCTGAAGCCAAAAAAAACAAATTCACCAAGATGAAGGGGTGAAGGCAAACCCAAGGGTGTCAGGTCTAACAGTCTCTTTAAAAGAGACTGTGAAGTGACATGGGAGATATTAATCTCATGTATTTATAAAAAAACACTCAAGGAAGCACAGCTACCTTCCATTAACTGTATTGAACAGCAGCTAACACTGACACCAGTTTCCAGATTGTTTGTGGGACCAGCAGGATTGTATTTTTCCTGCTTCGACGGGTCAGTCAGACTGAGTCTGGTCAAAGGAACTGGCAGTGTGATGCATTGCTGGGTCAAGGTAGATTTTTCCCTCACCCTTGAGGGAGACTATACATTCCTCTCAAACAGCAAATTACGAGCCAGTGCAAATAAAGACAACATTCCTCCAATCACAGCTTTACTTAGAAGAGGACCAGCAAGAGCCCAATTTATTGGAAGAAGGTCGGTGCTCCTCCTTGCATATACTGTGTTGCAGAGTGGTCACAAACAAGAAGAAAATGCAGGGGCTTATATTTTTGCTGTGACACAAATGTCTTCACATAAACATAACTGAAAACATATTAAAATCCTGTTGATCTAAGTCATTGACCCTCTCACTACACTTCCTTGTCTGTTTTAATCGAAACAGAACTATGCCCAAATTTCCCCCCAAAAAGTTATAATTTAATTAGTAGTTGATTTGCAAGGTACTTGGAAAAGCGAATAAAACAACACTGTTCATTTTTTATACAGGATCCGCACTACCTCAATAATAACTTCTGCTTGACATAATTATTTCTTTCCTTTATATATGTCTTTCCTAGAAACTCCTATGGGCAACATAGTGCTTTACAGAAAATAAGACGTTTGTCATGAGAACATAAAAACTGTGTAATGGAAAACTTTGTAGGTTCTACAGCAGGTGTTTTACACTTTTCTGTGACATTTTTCAAATTGTGGGTTGATCTTTCTAAAACTGAAAGAGACTGGAATTCTATTTTTGTAAATAAAATAAAGATACATCTCTCTGTTTATACATATATTTTGGTTGTTTGATTAGCTGAAGCAATGTAGCCATTCTCTTAATACTATTTAATCCTATTTTTAGTTAAACATTTGTGTCTTATTTATTTCCATTCTTCTGAAACCAAAAAGGCAAACACTATCATTTAACATTAAACAAATATACAATTATCCTCATAAAATATCATTGAATGCTTATGGAAATTATATACTCATAAACATTCAGTTGTGCACAATGAGATAGGTTTACGTTACTTTACACATTCCTTAAGGTCTCTTCAGTTTCTTCCCTGCACCCCATCTACAATTTTGACCCAGCACCTTATAGCACTGCATGCAGCAACAATATCAGAATAATCTGTTTTGTATTCCAGGCTCATAGAAGATTGACAATGTGTAGTATTCTAAGTATGTCTCTAATTATCAAAAGATTCCACTCATGAAGGGCCACATGTACCAAATAATCATTTTGCGATGAACAAATAGCAATTTGTACGGAATCACTATTTGGTAATTGCAAAAGGCTATGTATGTAAAGAATTACCAACGATTTTCTGATTCCTTAATAATACCTAATAGGTTTCAGTAAATAGTGAATCGCTATTTGGTAATATTGCTCCATTCGTTCCTATCGGCCAAAAGGCTCATAGGTGGAATGATTTTGCATTACCAAATTTGCAATTATCTAATTATTAATCGCAAATTACGTAATGCAAAGCCAAGGGTGCCTGGGGGCCTAAGGCTCACCTAAAGCACCCCCAAAGAATACATGTGCACATGTAAAGCGGACACACGCCCTAGGGGCATATGTGTGCTATATGGCACTTTGAAAAATGCAGTTTGGTGCATTTTTTAATTGTTTGCACATGGTTATCATCGACTTGAAATTAATGGTAATTGCATTTTCCTAAATTCAGAGTTTGTGTTTGGAAAATGTTTCATACATGTGCTAAGTGAATCACAATTTGCAATTGCATATTATAGTCACAATTTTAGGTAATCGCAATTTTTGTGATTACCTAAAACTGTAACAACAGAGCTTTTCATACATCATAAAAGGCTATTTTGAATTTGCAAACGGATAGTTTTACTGAATTGCACCATTTGGAAATGCAAAATCTTTCATACATGTGGCCTGAAGTGTCAATCATTATGTAGGTGGAATGGTGGCTCTTCCTCAGATCTGTAACTAAGTAATTTTTCTATTGGTATGCCAACAACACATCTTGTCTGTTGTGACCTAATCGGTGAATTGCTAAATTATTCATCAAAATTCAGTGAATGTATTTCAATCTAGCAAAATTGAGAGGTTTTTAAAATGATTCAACAACGTATTTATTTTCTGTCATCATGCTTGGAGGAGAGAATCTTTATTTAGTCTTGCTATGTATATTGAATTAATTCTAATTGCTCTCTGTGTCGTCAAGCTAATATTCTGGCAGCAAGAACATATAAATATCCTTCACTCTTCTGTTTAAGCATGTAACAATGAGTTGCATGAGTTAAATGAACACAGCCGATCCAGAAAAGTATAACATGTGGTCTTGCTAAGTTACAACAACGGTTCTAAGGACAATCTGTCATACGACTTATACTTTCTCAGTAAAAACTGTGCATTTGTTGGACAATATAAACGTGAACACTGAGCAAAACTGATACTATACACGTGACCAGGTTTGTTAGCCATAGTCCTGCTAGCTCACAGTGCCCCATCTGTACCTCTAACCAAGAAAGGAAACAGGTGGAATGCAACCTAAGAAAATGACAACCCTGACTCTCCAAGAAAATCTTGGTAACCGATCTAAAACTTTTTCATTTGGTAACTCATGCATACCCAAAGAGGTACACAGGAAATACACAACAAGGCGTTTCAAAATTTATTGAAGCATTATGTTTCTTGCGTAAAATATGTGTGCTGCAATAATCAATAGAAGGAAACAGAATAGTGTGCTCAGCAATACAAGAATGATGAAGATGATGACTAATTCAACCATTATGCTTTTTACAGAGAATATATACAATCATATGAACGCTGTTATTTTTTGCTCCTACCTAGCGCTAACTATCCTACTGTGCCGGGGTGAATCTGCCAGAATCCCTATACGGTCAACTCATTCCCCTATTACCTGTGGGTAAGTGTCATCAGGAAGCCCGACTTGGTGGAGAGCTGGGCTTCATCCATATCAGAAGGTAAACAGGAATCAGCTGGGCTGGAATTCTGGCATTGCTCGACCTTGCACTGCCAGTGAAATGCTTCTCTAACTAAACAAGGGAGTGATGTTGTTTATATAATAAACATCATCCATGTTACCATGCAGAAGTCCCAGTCAGGCTGTCTTTATTGATTCTACCCTGACATACCTGTTGCAGAGCGGACAATATTAAACATCAACATTTTGTGCAGTGAACTTTATCTTTCATACCTAGGGGCTGATTATGATGCAGCACGCAAAGGCTCCGACGAACGGTCGAAGTCCTCCAGGCCACATCGTAATCGGCTGCTCGATTTACTTTCTGACCGTCGCATCACAATGCTGGTGGTTGGAAACTAAATCAGCCATTGCGGCTGGTTTCCAACAGGTGGTCAGTCTGAACAGTTTCGTAATGCCAAAGGGTTGGCATTTTTGCCCTTGAGATTACAATGCATGATGTCCAGCATGGTTTCCATGTTGGCCTGTTCAACTTGGAAACCATGTCAGAAAGCGTGTTTGGGGAACCCCAGCAGGGCCCCCATGGGTGCTCGGCCTCCGGTTGGGGGCTGAGAGGGCACGTATGGGGGCCCCCTGTTGATCCCTGCCCCCCATGGCAAGCACCTTAATGTGCCTGCCACAGAGTGCAGGGATGAACTGCATCTCCCATTTCCCTTTGGGAGCATGTATTACAGCTAATTAGGCGGTTGGGACTGCCAACTAGAGGTCAGTTGGACTCAGGACCGAGACGGTGTCAGGCAGACTAAAGTCAGCGCGACATCGGAATTAGCCTCTTATAGTTCAAGGCTTCTGATTATGTGCCTACAAAGATTTGCAAATGTAAATAAAGCTATTTCTTGGAACAATGTCCGTACAAGCCCGCAAGAAAACATATCAAGTTTAAACATGAGCATTCAAAATGGTTGTTTTCTTGTGGCCACATGATAGGTTAAGTGGTACTTGAAAGCCAACATTTCATGAGTATGGTCTATTGACGATAAAAGAATGCTTACGAAAACCAAATACTATTATTCATGTATGTAAACGGAAGTCAAAAAAAGGAAGTCTGATATCTTTGACATTTCTGTTTCCAAAAGGTAGCTTAAATCAGATATGAATGGATTGAAATGTAGATACTGAACTTACAATTGACTGATGATGGAGGGAAAATAAGTGAGTCCACCTTCAAAGGGCAGAAATGAATGTATATTCAATTAATATAGGCTGTTTGTGCATTATATTAGACTTTAGGACTATATACACAGCCACACAACCTAAAATAAAGATCACTTCACCCTTCAAGGTTTCAGAAGTGCAGAAATAAAATATTTATATAAAGTGCATTTATTGCTTTGAATGAAAACCAAAATGTTTTTGAATGTTATAAAAGCACAAAAATGCAATAGTATACAGAAAATGACATCCGTTGTTGACTTTGCACCGTTCTGACAATGTGTTGCTGACAGTGTACTCCACAGTAGTGACAGACCTAAAAAGCATTTTGAAAACTATAGGTCCAATTTCATATTTGGTGGATGGCTTGTCCTCCACCAGGGCAACGGAGTACATTACTTCATAATCCTGATGATGGAGATTCTGCCCGCCAACATTTGAAAAGTCCACTGACCGAGCGAACATTTCAAGCATTGACATGGACCATCGTCATGGCTGCTCCTGCCAATACATTGTAAGTTTGGCTTTGAACAAGATTGAGCGGGATTTTCCTAGATGTGACAGCCATTGAAAAATGGTTATATGCCACTCATCTTAACTAGGGGGGCAGACATACAGTCAAACATCCGATGGAGTAATCTCCGGTTGAGTAGTCTCTGAATAGTGTCTGCCGTCACCAAACTATGGTTTACCCAAATTTAATACAGGTGGGTGGACCATTAGGTTGCGGGGAGGGAACTCCGTCCTTATTGCAATGGAGTTCCCACCCTGCCAGCATATAAATCGGGCACTATGTTTACCAACTGAGAGTGGCTCGATTTTGAGAAATATCGTTTTGGAGGTTCCATGGAAATCAGAAGTTACTGGTCCTCAATTGTATCAACACAGGTTTTTTATATCTGGTGTTCTGGGGCCTGTGTATTTCGGACCCCCACTAAGAGCAAAGACCCATTTTACAACTTGACTTTCAAGTCAGCAGTCCGAATTGGAGATGTTGATAGAAACTCAGAACTCAGAAAATACAGTGCTTTTTCTTTTAAAATGGAAAATTAAGGAGTGTGCCAATGAGGATATTAAGTAGCTACATTTCCATGAACCAAACAATAACAGTTTTTTTTGTCCCTATGATGTCTAAGGGGGGAGACAAATTACTTGGGAAGTCCCAGAGCATTCCGGTACAAACCCTCCTACTCTGCCCTCCGGATCCAGGGGCTTTCCTGAGACAGAGAAGCAGGCCAGAAACCATGGGCGAGAGTAATTGGCACACCACACATCAGGTGAAGCACATGGGACTGCACTGCAATGTCTGGCCTCTACCATTGGAAGGTCAACATAAGCTGTGATTTATTAGGCAATAGTTGATGAAGCGTCTCCTCTATTTGGAGACCCAGAAGATCCTCCACTCACAGTGGTACATATGGTAGAAGCAGGCTGGAGACTTCGGTATAAGGTATAAGTATTCAAAGAAAGATAGTGATCTCCAAGCATTCATGTCAGGACAGCACTCGTCCAAAACAAGACAACCAGATTCAATTAGATGAGAACACAAAGAACTGGACAGTGTGTCAACCTTTTGTCAGGCACCAATCAACAGAAATGTTTTTCCAATGTTTTATCACTTAGCTCAATCCGGTGTGCAAAACATTTAACAGCACTCTCTGCCCAAGGGCACCACTCTTACCACAGGGTCAAATGAATTCTTCAAACCATATATAACGCGTTTCGTTCTGGAAATAGAACTTCTTCAGGGCTGGAAAATTAAGCCATATACAAAACAACATGTAAAATCAACATCAAAGACTTACAATACCACATGAATATAAATACAAATACAAACATACAATTAACATGACACTTAAAACATTTTCGAAGTTCCCATATTCAATATGCATATGTCTAAATGTATTTTGCATATGTTTAAAGTGTTTTTGTTTAAGCAATGTCTATATTCACATTTAGTTATATCACTAGCATAGCTGTTTCATTATCTCCCATGGTTTGCCCATGGATGCAGATTGTATATTTTAAAGATTGGAACTTGGAAAATGTTTCCAAAACGAAACGTGTTGGCTGTGATTAACCAAATAATAAAGAGAAGAATATAAAAATCCAGAAAGAAGGAATTGCATTCATTGGATAGACTGTATACAATTGTGTTTAACAAATTTACACATTCTGAGGTGGTGCAACTTTAGTAAATGGTTTGAAGATTCAATTAGAGTGGATATCACTCAAGATTTCCTCTAAAACGTTTCTTGAAAAAATAGATTTGAGTTAGGCAGAGAAAGGTCAACTTCAAAACGTATTTCACACAGCGTAAAGGGGACATATGGATGTTCTCCAGAAAACAGTTGATCTGTGTTGGAATATGTTCTTCTCCAGCAGTATGCCCAGATATTTAGCTTTTCTGATCACCCTGTTTTGTGTGAGCCTCACTACCAGTGTTTCACCCACAACAACCACATGGTAAACGGACTGCAAGTGTTTACCACCAGTGCCCACCTTTTAAGGTAAGGCCTCTACGAGGCAGGAAGGGTAATGAGCACTTGGTTGGCTGCACATGGACATGTCCGCATAAGTGTGTGCACCCATGTGCAGGCTGCACATGTGAGATTACTGGCATGAAATGAAATGAAATACCAGTATTTGTAAAGCGCACAGCTACCTTCGAAATGGTGTCTCGATGCTGGGGGCCCTCAGGAAGATTAAGCAAGCTATTGCCCAGAGTCACATGGTACTGGGCTAACCTGCTGCCTGCACCTGGGATCGAACTGTGAACCCCGTCGTCCGGAGTCAGGCACCCTAGCCGCTGCGCCACACCTCTTTCACGTCACACCCCGGTAACAACACACAGGTCGCCTGGCTCAATGGGAACTCTGCAAGGTTAGGTATTCACCAGGGATAGGCTTCATGAGGGTAGGGTACACTATTAGGGAAAGTAAGTGTGTTTTACTCTGCAACTATAGTGACACTCCATTATATACATAGGAAAGGAGCTGCCTTAGAATGCATTTAGACTTCCCCTGGGCCTCTAGAGACTATTGACATATTGAATTAGAGTGTAAACTGTGCAGAAAAATCTAATTTGTAACTTCCAAATGATAACTGTACATCTTGTGCGTCATTCAGAGTTTCCCTATTTTCCTGGCTCAGCTAGATATCAGAACCCAGGCTTTGTGTCACCCTGCTGTGTCCACTAATTGCATTTTCTCCTGCAGCAGGAACCAAGGCTACCCCAACACAAAAGGAGCAATTAGCAGTACTTCTTTCAGCTCCTGAGAGGGGAAGGGGTGGGGTGGAATCATCTGGACCAATCACTCAGCTGTAACACTACAACAGGGAATGTCCTGCCCAAGCCCACTGCACAAAAAAACCAACCCAGAGGGGGGCCACCTTTGAAATTCCAGTGTGAATGTCCCTGGCAGTGATGTCAACAATGGGTGGAGCTGAGACTCCAGGAGCTAATATGCTTAGTGACTCCCTGATGGTGTTATTTTGGATTGTCCCAGCATACTGCACAGGAGGGATGGGACAGGGGTGTAGAGGTGATGCGGCACCTCAGGATTGGTTAGGGGTGCTTATCTTCTGGAACCTTCTTCTCCCCTTTATAAGCTCTTGCAGAGGGGAAGGCGTTTTCTTCCCTGCACATTTTCTACCTGTTTTGCTGATGGACCCTTGGGCTGCCATGGAGAATTGGAAGGAGGAACCCCCTGACCCCACACTCAGGACCCAGGACTCTGTACAGTTGACCCCAGGAGCAGTGGGTCTCCCTAAGGCCTATACATTTTACTTGCACCTGTTAACATGGAGTAATGAGGCTGACAACCACTCCCAATCAAAATTTGTATGCTTGATTGCCTGTAGTAAGTACTCTCACCCAGAAGTTATGTTAGTATGGCAGCTACATACAAGTACATTTTTTGGGCATGTGATTTGTTGGCCATGATCTATCTTTGGGAGAGACTAGAATAATTACTGTCGCAGTACCACCAAGCATATTCCAAGTTTGCTCTCTGCAACGGTTTTTATAGTGGTGCCTCACCCTATGTGGATGCACTATGTCAACTGGATGATGCCAATTCCCTTAAAATTAATCCAGAAAGCCACTACAGAGTCCACTCCCTGGAACGATCTTTTTGGCCACCAGAGCTCGGTACCTATCCGGAGCCGGCCTTGGCCATAAAAAGTATGGGTATCAAAATAGATGCCAAGCTTTCCATGATCCAACAGGTGTTGGCAGTAGTGGGAACATGTGTCAGCTTGCTGAGACAGCTGCAGAAACCTGCCCCTCTACATACCTTCGCTACACTCAGACTGTATCAGCAATGATACTGTTGTGACTGGATTATGGCAACTCCCTGGCCGATGCCTCCCGCTACAACTGTTGGCCAGATTACAGGTTATTATGAATGATGCCGCCATATTAATCTTCAGAGTGCCTAGACGAGCCTACGCCACCCCTCTGCCGTCAGCTGCACTGACTTACGGTCACACAGAGAACTAAGTTTGAAGGCCTCTGAATTGCACACAAAGCCATCTATGGCCAAGCCCCGAGAAATATGAAAGACAGCTTAGCCAACTACAATCCTAGTAGGGTGCATGGGTCTGCGGAGGCCAGCTTACTGGTCTGCCCCCGCTTCAGCTTGTCTTCCATTGGAGGAAGAGCCTTCTCAACATCCATGCCCCAAATCTGGAACAACCAGATTTGATACTGTCGCGACTGGATGAATGTACATAAGGAACAGGCCCTCCTCCCATTTAGGAAGAAGTTGAAGACAGTTCTTTTTTCAGAAGCCTGGGTCATCATCCAACAGCTGACATCTCCCCACTTGCATGAATAGGTGCTCTCTCTCATAGCTTTTAGCGACCTGTAGGTGATAATGTGCACTACAAATAACAATTACAATTACAGGAGGGCACAGCATGTGCCCCCTGTGTCCATGTACCAAGGTACCTACACCGCATGGACTGCAGCAGTACATGCTGTGCAGGTACTGCCTTTGACATTCCGATTGCGATGCCTATTTAATTACTGTTGCAGTACCACCAAGCATATTCCAAGTTTTCTCTCTGCAACGGTTTTTACAGTGGTGCCTCACCCTATGTGGATGCACTATGTCAACTGATGATGGTCAATCTTAAAATTAATCCAGATAAGCCTGATGTACTGGCCGTCACTACAGGCTCCACTCCCTGGAATGATCTTTTTTGGCCAAAAGACCTCGGCACCTATCCGTAGCCAGCCTTGGCCGTAAAAAGTCTTGGTATCAAAATTGATGCGAAGCTTTCCATGATCCAACAGGTGTGGGCAGTAGTGGGAACATGTGTCAGCTTGCTGAGACAGCTGCAGAAACCTGCCCCTCTGCTTACCTTCGCTACACTCAGACTGGCGGTATCAGCAATGATACTGTCGCGACTGGATTATGGCAACTCCCTGTATATCGGCATCCCGCTGCAACTGTTGGCCAGATTATAGGTTATTATGAATGATGCTGCATCATCTAACAGCTGACATCTCCCCACTTGCTTGGATACGTGCTCTCTCTCTCATAGCGCTTAGTGACCTGTAGGTGATAATGCGCTCTACAAACAACAATTACAATTACAGGAGGTCACAGCATGTCCCCCCTGTGTGCATGTACCAAGGTACCTACACAGCATGGACTCCAGCAGTCCATGCTGTGCAGGTACTGCCCTTGACGTTCCGATTGCGATTCCTATTTCATAGGCACTGCCCTGGGGATGCCAAAGAACTTCCTGCCAGACCAGGTGAAAACTCCTGATCTGGCGGGTGGTTCGTACACAGGTTTGGCAGGCCCACTTCAGTACCACCAAACTCGTAATGAGGCCCTAAGACACAAGGAAGAACAATAGATGTGGAATACAGTGCAAATCATCCAGAAACAAAATGAGAAACTGCAACTTACCCACAAAGATTTCGAAAACATAGGAACACTATTTTCATAAGGGGCATATTGAGTGGAACTGAGGGACAAGATATGCCATGCTTTATCAAAGACCCTCTTCACTCCATTGAAATTAGGCGACATGCATCGTGTTGGTACTGGGACCTATGGTATTAATCCCACAACCTGGGTTCCCATTGTCAGTTCATTTCTTTGAGAAAAAGGAAGAACTGGTGAACATAGCTCATATAAGCTGGATCTAGTGTTCCAGGGATACAAGTTTCAACACTTTCAGGACTTGACAGCCTCTACATTGAAAAGAATGAGAGAAAATGCAGTTGTATCACATAATCTCTTCAATCTCAGGAGATGCTGTATCAATGTGATCCTCCTCGCTGTATTGTTTTCATGTGGCAGGAAAAAAAAGAGTTTTTGGTCCCTTAAAGCACCCAAAGATGTTTTGGGTCTAAGTGAAGAAGCGATTGCAATCCTAGACGTGTCTGGCAATGGTAGAGATCCAAGAGACCCGAAGTAAGTCAGACACATAGTGCCAAGTCTCAGTCCTTTTAATTATGTATTGATTAATGTTAATTGAATAATAGGTTCCTTATATTACAAATGTAAACTGCTACTTATTTTTGCAAACGTTTAATCGTTTCTTTAATTCTGCATTACATTTTAATTTCAAATTGTGGGGTTTATAGGGGATTAGGTGGGTAATATTTTTTCATTTCCAATTTGGTTATTTTGTAATGATGTTTAGGTTTTTCAAATGTATTAAATTAATTCCTTAAAGAATTTGTATTAGGTACATATAATATTTGAGTGTTGTGAATCTAACTCCCCAAATATATGTACTTTACCCCAATTTTTGTTAGACTGCAGTTATAATAGTAACTTTGCCCCTCCCCCAAATCATGCACTTTACCTAATGTTTGCTAGACTGGAGTTTGAATAGTAATTGTAACCCATGCCTCCCCATATATGAACTTTCCCCAGTTTTTGTAGAACTGGAGTTAGAATAGTAAATCACACTTCCCCATGTTATGCACTGTCCCTAGTTTTTGTTGGACTGGAATTTTTAATAGAAGATCTACCCACCACCTACTTTCCTCAATGTTTGTTAGACACAAGCTAGTACAATAAGCGTAATTATCCCATACTTGCACAATCTCTAATGTTTGTTAGACACTGGTTAGAAATAGCATATCTGACTGTCCCCCCCTCCCCCATTCTATGCACTTTCGTTAATGTTTATTAAACTGGATTTAGACTAGTAAACCTGATCTCTCTCTTCACCTCCAAATATATGAATTTCCACAAAGTTTGGTAGACTAGAATAAGAGAAGTAAATCAGACCTCTCCCATTTCCAATATATGTATTTTTCCTAAACTGGATTTAGAATATCCCGATGTATGAGTTTTCACCAAAATCTGTTAGATAAGGGCCAAAACACTTAAGTTTTTTCAACAAGGTTTATAACGTTCTAATTAGTGCTTTTAAATTGTTTTTATGTGTTTATTTTTTAATATCTTTACACTGAAGTTAGGAGACTATTTTTCATACTCTGTTTTTCATTATAACATGTTTTGAGTCCATTTCATTTAAAAGCTTGCATATGTTTTCTAAAAATATTTAATGTATTTTAATTATTTGTTATTGTTTATATTATTTCTGAATATAGTTATGTAATTTATTATTAAATATATTAGTTTTGGTTACATATTCATTAAATGTTTTTTAATGACGCAGTTAATATGAAAGATTTGTAAGTGCTTTTAAAACTATTACTAATTATAAATGTGTACTTGGTGTTATATTATTCACTATCAATATTTTATTTTAGAGTTTAGTCTATAATAAGTGTATTTTAATTTGTAATATATAATTAAATATGAGAATGTTTTAAAATAAATGTTACTTTTTTTGTTACTTATATTTTTAGGAAAAGGGGCCTGATGTACTTTGCAGATGATTGCAAAAAGGGGTCAAAACTGCGTACAGACCGTTTGTGTCTTGCCTAAATGATATTAATTAGG
Source organism: Lissotriton vulgaris (assembly GCF_964263255.1). NCBI lineage: Eukaryota > Metazoa > Chordata > Amphibia > Caudata > Salamandridae > Lissotriton > Lissotriton vulgaris. The sequence goes on along the minus strand of NC_141695.1, from coordinate 1,183,083,649 downwards.
CATGACACAATTAGCAATTGCCTGTAACTGGCTATGATCAAGGATGGTGGCCTGCAAAGTGAAAGCTGCCCAGCATGCCTGTGACTGCCTTTTTTAAAACAGCCTGAGTCCCTTAAAGGAGACAGAGCTGCTTTGGAAAAAATTTAAAGTTTTCCAACTTTAGTGGGATTAGGCAGTGGTGCCCTAGATCACTGCCTACTCGCCCTCCCCTGAAGCTGTCATCTCTATTCCCAAAGCGGAAGAGGTTCAAAATGACCGCTTCCTGTTTTCAAATCAGTTAGCTCCCTCCCCAAAATGGGTGTTAGTAACAGATCTCTGGTTTGGGACTGGGTTTACAATTAAAAGCAATTGATACATAGGTTAGCGACTCACATCTTTGAAGGCACCTCCCTGATGCACCGCTTTTTATACTCATTTGGTTTTTGGAATTTTATTCCAAATCATAAAATTGGTGTTTATTCATATATAAAAGCGTCTTAAAGAATTAGCGAATTATCAACCGCAAAATCCCTTTTTATATCAATCCCAAGATTTTTTTTTAAAGTTCATAAATTATTGTTTCAATGTTTTTTATGTTATGTATTTTTAAAATGAATTGATGTTTAAAAAACAGCTGTAGCTTTTTAGATTATGATATTCACTACTCTAATAGTGGCTTGCTTAATCTTAGGGACCACCTCAGCCCTTAAAAGCTGAGGTGGGCTTAACCATATTTCATGGAGCACTTTTTAAAACCTAATGGGGGGTCTAAAAAGAAAAATACATATTGAGGGTCAAAGATGTCTTTTTATTGATGACCTTCTATTGTATGATTAAAAATCACAAATGGAGGGATATGTTAGTTAATTATGTTTCTATGGCCCTCACTTATTTAGTCAACATGTTTCAATCCTATCACTGGCCTGAACGAGGTTCTGGGATTTCATCAAAATGTATGGACTTTAATGTATCCCAGATTATTTACAAAAAATGTACATGAAAGTTACATGCAGTCTTTTAAATATCATGCATAGTTGCTGGAAACTTTCCAGACCATGCTTTTTGGCAAATTCATATGTGCCTGTAGAAATAAAAACAAACAGTTTATGACAGGCAGATCTGTAGAACTGACAGGATTATAATTCATCAAAAAATATAAATATCTGTAAATAAGCACATATGAGCCAAAAGATGTACAGCAATATAAAGGGAGCATTGTGATATTTATCTAAGATCAATACAAAAAAACTATCCTTCAAATGTGAATGGTAAAAGGGTTGGAAAGAATCAGCGAGTTGGCAACCGTTAAATCCCTTTGTACATCAGGCCCTAGGTTTTTTTTTTAAAGTTAATAAATTATTGTTTACATTTTTTTATGTTATGTATTTTTAAAATGAATTACTGTTTAAAAAATAGCTGTAACGTTTTAGATTGCAATAATTTTAATTACATTTAAAAATGTATACTATACGAAGGATGCCAATATTTTGGTCCACAATATTTTTGTAGCCAATACTTTTGTACTCTACAATGTAAGTTTAAATGTTTCGTATCAACATTTTGAGAACACAATTTTTTTCTGGTATATATTTCACTATACATGCTTACCAGGACACCATGATTAAGAAAGTGTTCAAGTAGAGACTCTAAGGTTGGTTCTTTTCACGTTTCACATTTTGGAAACAATGTTTCTTTTGGGTAGTCTTTGGTCACTGTCCTCAAATTTGTTATTTGAAGTAACTATTCAGTAATTCTCTCATCTTCTTGTCAATTTTTCAGTTCTCAAGTCCCTCTTTCCATCAATCCAGTCTTACACAATGGTCACTTTTGGAAAATAGAGAGCAACATTGGGTGTTGAAACCACATTCAGCCTGGTGTATTGGCCAAAACATTATAACCTCTATATTCAACTTACAATTTCCAATAACTTATTCACAATGTCTATCTAACTCTCATTTTCCTCCTTTAGGCTCTATCTTACTTTCTCTAGTCTCTCTCCATCTCCTAATCTCTGTCTCCCTGACTCGCTTAACTTTTTCACCACCACTCCTTTCTATTTGAAGCTGAAGCTATCTTCCGATTCCTGTCTCTCCTGCTCTCTCTCTTGCTTTTTTAATTTACTCTCCTTTCTTTCTCTCAATCGTTACTCCTTTTCGAGAGCGCCTCCTCTTTATCTTCTCTTCCATCTTATTTTTTACTTCTCAGTATTTTTTATTCTTTCTCTAGCACTCTTCCCTACAGACAAAGGCCTAGATGTATCAAGCAGTGTGCGATTCGTTAGGGCCGAAATTCTGCGAATTTCGGCCTTAACGAATCGTAAACTGAAATTTTGCATCTTTTGAGATGTATGTGTAATTAGCAAAATAAGGAATCGCAAAAAATTGCGATTCCTTATTTTGCATGAGCATTTAAGGAATCGCAAATGTGCGATTCCTTAAATGCCATGTATGAAGCTTTTTTTTTTTGCGAATTGAGGTTAAGGACTCGCAAATTAACACGAACTTGAGGTTCGTGTTAATTTGCGAAATCCTTTAAAACAACAAAATATCACTATTTTGAAGGTGGCATGTGGCACACATACATGCCCATAGGGCATGTATGTGTGCCATATGCACACACATGTAAGTTTCAGGGGTGCAGCAGGGTGTCCATAAGACACCCCTGCACCCTTGAAATAATTCTCAAATTGCGATTAGCAAATTGCGAATTCGCAATTTGAGAATTACTGCACATTCATTGCTATGGGCCTCCTGGCCCATAGAAATGAATGGGAAAATTATTCCTTAATTGCGATTAGCAATTTGCTAATCGCAATTAAGGAATATTAAGGAATCGCTAAAATATAGCGAATTTCTACATACATACCATTTTGCACTTCTCTAATAGCGATTCCTTAACAATCGCTATTAGAGAAGTGCAAAATGATTTCTTGATACATCTACCCCCAGGTATGGCAACTGAAACTTTCTCTTGGTTGTTCATGGGCATTAGCAACGTTCTTTTACCATTGTGCTTTTCGTTTTTCTCCTGGTCCAAGAAGCCTACCATCCTGGTGGCCTCCTGGAACTGGAGAAGTCCCCTGTGACCATGGAACAAAGAAGTTAGATATCATATCGAATATATGACGTTACAATGCAACGAATTTCAATGTATGCTTTTAAAACGTGGTTTTTACATCGTAACTACCACTACATCGCATGATTTTACAATGAATGCCATTACAACACATTTTTTAAAACTTCCATTACAAAGCATTGAAATGAAATAAAATATGAAATATAGTATTTGAAAAAGCGCACAGCTACTCAACTAGAGTGTCTTAGTGCATAATTTCAGTACAATGCATACCATTATAATGCATACCATTACAATGCATAATACTTTAGGGCAACAGTAGGGTAAGTTTTGGATAGTGTAGAGGTAAAAATTATTATTCACACCCACTCCAGTGAGTGCAATAGTAGGGTAAGGGTTTGACAGTGTAGGGGTAAAAATTACTACTCCTACTCCAGTAAATGCAAAAGTAAAGAAAGTGTTGGGGAGTGTAGGGGTAAAAATTACTATTCTCATCTACCCCAAAACCCATACCCACCCTAAAACAAAAAAATCTCTATTACTTACCTTATAATGCGTTGTAATGGCATGCGTTGTAATGGTATGCATTATAATGGCATGCGTTGTAGTGACACACGTTGTAATGGCATGTGTTGTAATGGCATACGAGTGAAAGGCAGTTGCTTTGTACCAGCAGCGTTGTAAAAGCAGTGCGATGTAATGACTGCATTGTCATGTTGACATGCACGGGTGGTGGAGGTAGGAGCGCAGGGACGGGGCAGGCAAGGGGGAGTAACGCGACAGTCTACAGACTTTGAAACAAAATAAAAAATGAGGAACACCACTTAGCTTGCGCTCGCCACATCGCCGATTTGCTATCCAAAATGTTCAACAAGTATTATGCATTTAGTATATTATTACACAGGGGCTCACAACAACAACGATTTTGCTGTGACCTTACATTAGATAATGTTCAAGCAGATTTGCAAAGGGGTAAATAAATTTCAAAAAGCAGTTTCATAATGCATAGATCTCTTAAATTAGACTATATAAAAATCAGTAAATGTGGGTGGATGTTCTTTTGTCATTTCATTTTTTTATTGTTTTTTCATACAAAAAGACAAAATGAAAAATTCTCATGATACTGCAATGCAAATTACATGCTGAAAAAGACAGGTGAAGTGTGCCATTCTCCAGTACTAAAATGTTTAACCCATTGTAAAGAAAACAAAACAAAAATAAAGCATAAAACAAGCCAAAAACTGTTGACAAAGTCAAGCATTGGAATACCAATAATTCAAGATTGTTACAGCAGTAGGCAGGACAATCCTGCAATTAGAAGTGGCAATATACTCACTTTCGGAAAGGCAGTAGTCTGGTAACTGTCATCAGGGTATAACGGTGTAAGTAATGACTGCAAATCTATTGTTTGGTGAGCTGAGGAAAACATGGAGGTTTGGTGTTGACGAAGTAGTTGTCTAGCGTCTTCCAAACAGATCTAGGCTGTGGTTTCCAGGGAGAGTATTGGAGAGTGAGGTTATCGCCACCCCTCAAAGAGACATAGTCAGCCAGTGCTTAAAGTGGTGGGAGCAGTGTTTTTCCAGTTAGCAAGTACAGATATACAGGCCACGGTCAGTTATTTGTCTACCAGAGCCTATCATTAGTTCTCCTAAATTGTGAGTCAAGAAAGCCTTGGATGAGTGAGATAAAATCCTGTCTCAGATGGACCTCAAAAAGGGACCGGATAAAGTCAAATATTTGGTCTCAAAAAATGGGAAACAGTGCTACAGTAAAACAAAAGTGTGGAATATTACCAGTGGCTTTATTACAGTTCCAACACAGTGTGACATCTCTAAGAGACAGAGGGATTCTGAAATGTCCTATATAGGAGGCAATATTTAGTTTGGGATATAGAGAGGGTGACTTTAATGAATGACTACTGATTTCCAAATCAGGCCCTAGTTGTCTGAAGAAATAGTATAAAGAGTATTTCATTTCTTTAGTAAGTTGGAGGTCAAGCGCGTGGTCTTACTTTTTAAGAGGGGATAAAAACCTGGGAGCTACATGGGCAGATTTATTTAAGGAGGAGATGATTGAGGAAAGCGAGGGGTCCACATTGGGACATTTAGCTTTAGATAAACTTAGTTTGAGCTTTGGGAAATCATACAAGTCTGAATGGTCTTTTGAGGGTTCGTATGAGTTACATTCAACTTGTCTTCGAGTGCCGTAAGGCCTTTATCGGTCTGTTTATGTTTCAAGTATGACACCATCATTTTACCGACCTTGTTTTCTTCACACAGTTTTAGACTTTTGTATTTATTAATCCAGACTTCTTGCTTAAGATTCTAGTATTCTACATTTTTTTATTTGTAAGGATGGAGAGAGTTTGAGTGTCTGAATTGGAAATGTGGCTAACCTCTAGGGGTTTGACCTCTATTTTTAACTCCATCATGTTGCTATTGTAGGTTTAGCTTAATTGGGATTGACTCTCAGTTATTGAGCCTCTAACAGCTGCTTTAGTGTATCCCAATAGGTGTGTGGTGGTGAGCCTCAGCAAGGCCTACCAGTGCAAGGGGTTCGCCCTTCTCTGCACAAGTCCTCAGGCAAATAGGATAGAAGTTGGCACAGAAACTGGAATACTAAATACAAAGTTTATTAACCTCATGAGGTGGAACTACATTCACACAACACCCTTCGGCAATGTATGAAGTAGCACACTAAGGAGCTTGGTCCTTTTATACCCACACAGGGGCTCAAAAGAAGGCGGTACAAATACAAGAAGTAGGTTTTAGGTACATATAAGGTCAAGCAGAAAATGCCCAGTCAACAAGTGGGAGAAGCTACAGTTGCTAATTCTGGTGAACACATCCTGACATATACAGACTAACAGCAGCTGCATGGACAGCTGTAAGCTCAACTGAGCATGTGCAGAGTGGATAGAGGCTAAATATAACCTGTCTCGTCAGATTTCAAGGGCAGACAACAGCAAGGTAGGACAGAACACATGGCACGCACGTGGTAGCACATGGCAAATAAAATGGCTGCCAGAAATAAAAAATGAATTCCACAAAATGGACAATATAGCCTCTAAATACAGAATGGCTTCTGCTAATGCTAACCCAATCGCTGCCAAATTACAACAGGTGGAGGGGGAGATATTTATGGACCAGTTATCTTTAATGTAGTTTAGACTGTATTTTCAATGATGTCTTTGGATGCTGCATCTTTAGTAGACTCATCATTGAACCTCAAAATTTTACATAACAGTCTCGCATTGGTGCCCGGTAGAGATAAGGTAATGGCTGAATGGTCTGAGATCAGTCTTGGGAGAATGTCTGTTTGGTTGTTCAGATGTTGGATATCAGAAGATAGTCAATTCTAGAATATGATTTGCAAGGATTGGAGAAAAAGGTAAAGGCCCTGGTGTCAGGGTGTTGCAATCTACAAGAGTAATGTAGATTGAATCTTGAGCATAGATTAAGAAGCAATTTGTGGGATTTTGGGGGCTGAAATAAGGACCTGCATTTCCTACCAATGGGGACATCCAGGGGAGAGATTAAGGTCTCCCCCAATGATGATTAAGCCATCAACAGGGATTTGTCTTAAAGGAATATACAATGAGTCCCAGAGCTCTGGGTTGTCAGTATTCGGTCGTATATGCTGAAGACATGGAAGGAATTTGTGGTTTTTTGTTAGGATCCATCTTCCTTCACTGTCTGTTATGTGGAAATCTACGGATAAGCAAGATATTTTGGCAATCAACGTTATCACCCCTCTTTTCTTATTGGTGGCTGGGGAGCAAATAGTATCACTAATCCAGTTATGTCAAATGATGTATTTTTTTGTGGGTTATCTCAGTCTCCTGCAGCAGAATTACATCAGCCTTAATTTTATAAATATAGTCCTCAATTCTTTATGCTTGACAGGATGATTGAGTCCTTTGACATTTACAGAGATCAATTTTAGATTGTCATTGAGGGGAAAATTTCCCATGTGGTATGAGTATGTATACGGTTATGTAGCATATGAGTGGAGGAAGTAACTTCGAGCTGAGAGAAGGGTGGTTACAGCTCTTAAGAGATAACAAGAGTGCCCATAAAAGCAGTCTTCTAGGGTGTAGTCAAATTATTGTTGTCCCTATATGAGTGTGGATGAAAGTTTTTTGCCGCCAGTGAATGGGCATTAAAAAGGTAGAAAAATGGTATGTCATGCAAAGTGATTTGCAAGGTGTAAAACGAAAGAATACATTAAAATGAAGCGAAATCTAAACATAAAAAGAAGAAACCTACCTCATAAATTTCCCCTACCACCCCCCGCCAAGCTCCAATCATCCCACACTTAACATTGAATGTGAGGGCGACAACAGCGTGGTGACCACCCAGCCATCACGGAGTTGCAATAAACAATGAAGATAAATTACTGAAGCAGCAGTTTTGTGACAGGAAAGAAAATAATAGTTGCAATAAGATTTGCAATAAAATATAAACCATTAACTTTGGTCAACTGTGTAACACACATAGGGTCTTCTTTACAATAGAATGGCGCAGTGCTGTGCCACAAGCAATTTTGCAGCACCGCGCAGCATCGTTCTAAAAGTGCAGGAATGCGCCATATTTACAAAAATATGGTACATCCCTGTACTGCCGTCTGCCCCGGCGCTGAAAAAGCATGTTGTAAGAGTGCCTATCATGCGGGGATGATTGATTTTGTGCAGGAAGGGACACCTTTCTGCTCAAAACTAATCAATGGAGGCAATTTATTCCTTCCATGTGTGCTGCTGAATACAACCCATATAGAAAGAAGAAACAATAAGGAGAAATAAGGATATATCTCCTCGTTGCGCCTCCCTAACACCACCCCAAGGGTGGTGTTAGAATCGGACACATTCCCAGGTTTATGATTCCTCGTAAATCTGGGAATGCTTCAAATTCCATGGGTGTTGCGTGGGAACACCCACAAGAACACCCATGGTACGCCACTTTCATGCAGTGTTTTGCGTGAAAGGGGCACATATTTACAAGGCCATGAAAAGCCACGCAAAGTATCTTTACATGATCTTATAAATATGCTACGGCACATTGTGCCACCGGAGAATCAAAAAAGTGATGCCCCAGCAGTGCAAAAGTGCCGCTTGGGCCTCGTAAATGAGGCCCATCGAGATTTGCAAAATGTCTCAAATTCTGAAAAAGGAAGGGTAACCTGGTGGATAGAAGTTGACTCTATATCTTGTTTTGATTACGGGATTCTGTTTGCCAGAATGAGCAGATTATGCGACTAAGGGGTATTAACATGCGAACATTACAAAATTGGAATATACATTCTCATGCAATTGGTCAGCGCATGAGACTCAGGTGGAATCTTAAGGGAGTTTAGTCTTGAAAGTCAGGAAGGCCTTAGAGGGCTCTCCAGTACAGTGAATCAAGTGGTGTCTTTTGGATTGTGTTTAATTATCGCAATGAGGCAGGAGAGTTTAGGGGACGACCTATGAGCTATTAGATAAGTATATAAATGTAGCAGGAACATATCTATCCCATTAGTAATGGTGCATTAAATAGACCAAAAACAGTTAACATTCGGTAGCAAAAACCGTTTAAAACAGTATCAATATCTGCAGTAGACATATTTTGAGTAAGAAACATAGAAACGTATCTGTTATATCAGCAGAATGAGCATCAGCTCACATCAACTAAATAGGAGTATCGCATATCTCATAGTTGTAATCTAAAGTGATCAGAAAAGTCCTATGACTTTATCTTATTGGAAAACGTTCGATGAGTGTCCATTAGAACACCATCTCTTTCATGTAGGAAAGTTTTTAGATCTCTGTGTTTGGTGAAAACTGGGTGTTTCCCATCGCATAGACTTTACATTTTGCAGGTCCCATAAAGGAGAACTGGCGGTGTGAGTACTTAAGCCTAGATATAAGAGCTAGAAAACCTTTTCTGATTTCAAATGTCGACTAAGAATACCATGTGTCCATTCAATAAAATGTGGTTGTTTTTACACATATAGATTAGAATTAACTCAGTATGCTAGTATCTTAGAGGACGACAGACAATCTGGCGTGTGATGTTCCTTTTGAGGGGTTTGAAAGAGGGAACGCGATGTGCCCTTTTTAGTTTCAAGACTTTTTTGAAGAGTATGCCAGTAATTTGTGGAATTCATCTCTCAAAAACTAAAATATAAGCAAATGATGAGTCTTCTGCTCCTTCATGCACTGTATAGATATGCATATTTCCCACATGATTTCTATCTTCCAGTTCCGCTATGACTCTTTGTAAGTTCTTGGTTGAGGCTTCTAGTTTCTGGAAGTCTTTTCTGAAGATAGCAGCTGTGTCTTCCAATGCGCTGATTCCCACTTCTGCATTGGCCACTTTGAGTTAATAGTGTTGGTATCTACTCTCATCGCACACTTTTCTTATTGCACCATATCTGTGTTGGTCTTTGTAGATTTTGCCAGGTTGAGAACTTTGAAGTTTTTAGGATCATGTCCATGATACTGATTATGTCCATTTCCCCCTTGATAGATTAGTCAGGCAATAGAGTCCTTGGAGCCTTTGTGTCTTGTTTTGATTTCTTTTTTGCCAATGGTTTTGTCACTATAAAATTGCTTTGGGGAACACGCCAGCCTGTATATTGTTATGGGCTTGGAGCACAGTCACTGATCCTCTGTACCTCTGTTTTTTTCAGCTCATTTATATAGATTAGGGCAGAAGCATCAGTGATATATAGCCCTACAAATATAGATTATAATGGCAATTTCTCAGAGGGACCCAGTTACATATCTTATTTGTCTATTATATCGGAGCAGAAGAGCCAACAAGATGCTCCCAGAAGAATAAAGTGCTTGGATTGAAGAGAGCATCACTCAAACTCAGCCAGAGAGAAGACATGTAAGTCAAGGGGAGTGAAGGACTTGTTGTGTTGTAAATGAGGTAGTCCAGTCCAGGTGGTATCTTTAAGTGTATGTATTCCAAGTAAGATCTTAAGTAGGAGAGATCCCTACCAGGAGCAGCCTCTCTGCTGGTCAGCCCATACACCAACTGACATTCTCACTCATCCAACATTTTACTGTCACCTCTCACCAACTGACATTCTCACTCATCCAACATTCCACAGTCACCTCTCTCACCATCATTCCACTCCACATTCACACTGGCTAATCAGCAGGTATAACAATGTATTAGAGGTCATGAGGGTGGCAGATATTGATTGTATGAGCCTGCAAATTTACAGCTTAGAACAGTTGTTTAAATTACAGTATTGGACTTATGGAGCACCATGTGTGCCAGGTGTACCAGTAGTAATCAGTACTGCTCAGATGTTGATATTAAATTGGCATTACATTCTGCGTAGATGCCCAGAAAACCATGTCAGCAAGGGCTTCAGTGGAACAGAGAAGCCTTGTGGAGAGCTGCCATCTTAGGGTTAAAGACACACCAATGATGGATGCAATGGAGAACAAATCAAACATTCACCCAAAGTCAAGGGATCTGGGTTAAATCCATTGATAATGTGCCCACCATGCCACCCCAGTTTAGACCCAGCCACATGCAAATCAGCCTTGACCCTGCTCCTGATTGGAACAGTCCAGCCCAAACTGTCAAGCCAGGCCCTCCCTGGACCAGAAACAAGCATCTTGGAACCGGTTTTGGTTATCACTCCTCATCAGCCATGCTAGCTTGAATCCAGTGGCAAAGAAAACTCGGGATCCACGTCTGGGCATACTCAGCACACTTAGGGCAAGAATGCAAAAGATACACAAATGATGGATGGAATGTTGAACAAATCAAACATTCACCCCGTCAAGAGATCTGAGTTAAAGCTATTGTTCTTTTACTCACAATGCCACCCCCGTTGAGTTAGGCAAAATGGGTTAAGCTCCTAATTCACTGGTAATTGTATTAGGCACCGATGTGAGTTTACATGATTTGCATAGTAAACAGGCACAGGTGGACCTTCAATAGATGCTGGAGCTCCCGAAATAGAAGCTTACTTGGAGACAGATGTATTATACTATGAGGAGAGCATAGACTGATCTTGTGTGGACCCGGCTGCCATTTTGTTTTTACCAAACTACAGCATTGAAGGATTGTGTACTGGATCATAATAATACCGCTAGGCAATATTAACTCCTCTTATGATTGGGAATCTTGGATGCCCTTGCTCTTCCCGAAATCAGATCAGTCACTTGTGCTGTATTAGGTGCCCTGTAGTCCACAGTGGCTGTATTTTGCAGTCCACGATGGTGGGAGCAGCAAAGTCAAGCCACCATTCACTGCACCGTCCGAGCCACGCCCTGGAGTTAATGTTCTATGGCAATATCTTGAGAGTTCACCTATAATACAAATTCTTTCCGCCTCAGATGGCCTAAATTTGGCTTCCACAATATTTGGCTCAAGGGATGAATCCTCAGCATGTTGACTAGATAATAAACCATTTTTAAATGATAAATAACCTGCCATAACAGCCCTTCGTGACATGACAGGTTATTGTTGGGTCATTTCAGAGTCTCACTACTACTCGTCAGGCTGCTTGCAGCTGTCTGTAATAGATGCTTACCTTAACAAACTATCTGGCTCCTGCAAACAAAGTAAAGATTTCTAGAGCAGATACATTCTTTCACTAGGCTATACTTCACTATAGGCCACTGTAAAGTGGAGCAATGCCCGTCAAATGGAAGTCAAATCTTACTTGTGGCGACTCTGTCACAGCACAATAGGCTAATCAAAGCACCACGCCGGATTGAAATTTAGAGCTTCCCAATTGGACATTCCATTTGAATGGTTAGAAGTTTCAGGTAGTGACACCCATTTATGTATCAAAAATAGGAAACATCATGAAATTTGCGGGCTTAGAACAACATGACTCAATGTCCAGTACAGTTGTGCAATCTTTTGACACAGCAAATTCTTGTTTGTCATACCATATGAGAAAGACGAGAGTGGAGCTCAGCTAATGCCCGTTGAATTCTTGGTCTCTTAGCTGTGACTGTGAACTACGTCTGGTACCACTTTTCACATCAGCTTCGTTCTCACACAGCACTGTGTCGTAGCTCAGGGGTCCATAATATACCCTCTATTATTCAACATATAACTTATCCCCTTACCAAACCTGATTAAATCATTCAACTACATCTTTTACACCTATGCAGATGACACCCAATCATTTTATTAATAGATGGTCTGGAAGACCTCTACAATTTAAAACTTGATTACTGCCTAAACACACGGATGATGAATAACAATCTAAAGGTAAACACTGCAAAAACAGAGATTATGACTGGTGGGCAATGGCAAAAATACCCGTCATGTGCCATATGGTCTAAGGAACATGAGACCCTCAAACATCACCCCACATCTACCAGAATCAAACAGCTTCATTGGCTTCCAGTGCGGCAGAGAGTGGATTTGAAGGTCCTCTGTCTTGTACATAAGGCTCTGCATGGAAGAAGAGCTGCTGGTATTAAGAATCTATTTTCCCGGTACTCGCCACAATGATGCCTAAGGTCAGCCAATACTGGACTGATTATGGTCCCAAGGATTAAAACAGCCAGATGGGGAGAAAAACTGTTTTCCTACCCAGCTGCCAAACTGTGGAACTCCCTCCCCACTCTGATCTAGGGTTCTTTTTAGAAAATCGATAAAGACGTGGCTCTTTCCTTAGCTCAAGAAACACTAGCGAAGGCTCCGGTATTCACGTTCCTCAGCGCCAAGATGCCTCAGCAATAGTGCGCTTTATGAGAAATCAGTCAGCCAGTCAGACTGGAAGCAATCTTACTAGCAAACTACTTTCATTAGGCAGGTAAGTTAAGGAGGGCTGGCCTATGGTTTACAGGGGTGATATATAGTTATGTCATTTTATATATTACATTTTTAGCCCACACTAATACTAATACTTAACTGTCAGCGCTCTGCCAACAACTGAACTTATACTTCCTGCATTCCCGTAAGTCATATCTGTTATGAGGAGTGTCCATTACCAATGCTGTAAAGTTAATCAACCAGCCATCACAACATGAATAGGCATGGAATAACTGAAAAGATCTGTCACACAATTAGGGTCAATCAGAGAAGTTTAATCTGGTCCATTGCTGCAAGTCCCAAATATCTAAACACACTATGGCTGCTTCTTTACATCTCATAATGCCTCAGATTTGAAATGATAGTAACAATACCCATCCTAGCAGATCGCTGCGATTCTCTCTCTTTCCAACCATGCCAGTCAGGCCCACAAATATACTCAACATTTCTGATCAGACAACCCAGTGCCGTAACCAGCTAAGCAGATAATGGTCACAGGAAATACCATAAAGGGACCAGCAGAGCTATTTAAGGCTGCAAGTGGACTAAAAACCATAAAATGTGCCTGTGTCTCTCACACCTCATCTTCCACCATACTTTATGTGCTGCATCCCATAACATAAGAACTTCTCCTCAGTGGTCATCACGCGTGACATCTAAAGACTTCCTAAATAGAATAAACAAAGACAACACCCATCCAAGTTTGCTTCCCATCAATGTAAGGACTTCAGTGCTACACCTAGGGGTAGTACGTGCTATACAATGCTGCAATACAATATTTATCATTTGTGCATCACCAACATTTGTTTTGATCCTATTAAATTTCTGTTTCTATCACACTTTAAAATTTCAAAGCAAAAAGTGCTTAATTTGTGCTTTCATAATTGCTAACAAATGTGGAAATATTTGTTAAATTTAGTTACAGGTATTTACATGTTTGTGTATCTAGAAACAAATTGACAACCCGCAGTCTTTCTTTTCATACTTCCTGTTTGCAGGGTCACTGGAATTATACAATTCTCCAACTGCTGCATTTTCCACATAATTATAATTATTCCTCATTTGCTAGATGCAGCCACATAATATGGAATTTGTCGCATTTTCTACATAATCCATCATCTGCTGCATAATCTGCACAGATTTTTACAAAAGAAAGCTATTTCTAGCAACAATGGATCAAAAGTTTAAAAAAATGCTTTGTCACATACTACTGCACATTGGAAGGCCCTTCACAAAGGTTGACTGGTCACTTTTCAGTTACTCATTGTAATGCGATGTGGAACTGATACTAATGAAGTGAAACCCTTGCCCGACAGTGCTCATATGTGTAAAAATGACAAAATATTTAAGTAAGCACATGTTTTTTTTTGCTTCAACATAATTTAATCAACCTTGTCACATAATTTGGGCATCCCCGTCACATAATTCTAGTGACCCTGCCTGTACCCTAGAGAGACTTGCACATAGTTCACTTTACAAAATCCTCTCCCTCTGCAGTCCAAGGAAAAAAGTAAACAACATATTCATCCTAAAAAACATAAGCAGCAATTTGTCATGAGAAAAAAGCCTGATATTTAACCTGTCTTTGAAGGTGCACTGAATGTAACAAGATAAAAAAGGCATTTTAATTGCTCATTCACCTTATGAACTCTAGCATGATTTTTTTATTAGACTGTATGTATACAAATGTGAATGCAGTTTGTCTAGATAAACCTAGTTCATTCATTCATAAATACTTTATTCGGCACCAACAACCATGAAAGTGCAAAAATAATATATATAAGCAAGGGTTAAAGACAATTAAAACAACAAGTGCAAACAGCAAAATAACATGATTTAAAAAAAGAAATACAGATATATGTGAAAACAAAAAGCACCAGGAATGAACATATTGCTTCACACTCAGTATCTCTTCCTAGTCCGAAGGCAACTTTTAATAAAATGTAACATGGCAAAACACATCTGAACAGTTCCTAAATGCTGTAACATAAAAAACATAACCCTATGATACCTGGGGCCATATTACACAAAGTGCCCTGGGAGAGCAATGGACATTTGATCCCTCGAGGCACTTTGGTATTACAGACGGGGAGCAGACGCTTGTGTGGCCCCTTCTGTAATACTGGAAATGATGCCCCATGCAAATGAGGGAATCCCTTTGCTGCTGTGCCCATGCCATATTGTAGATGCAGATGCTGAGCCAAAGAAGCTGTCAGGAGGCGCACTGACAGTTTGCCACCTAAAAGGTGGTGCGTTGTCGGTGCGTTTCCTGAAAGCAGCCCTCTGGAGGGTGGATAGGCAGCCCTATGGGCCCCCCAGACATCCCCTTGCAGGCAGGTGCCGTCACTCACTGCTCCCGTCTGCAATGGGATCTCAAATACCCCTCAAAAGTGCAGACGGGTTGCCGCTGCTTCAAAGCTACACATTTTCACCTGAATTCGCTGCTCCCGGGGCAGCGCAAGTCGCGACTGCCCTGGGAGCAGGACATTTTATGTAATAGGGCGCTCTTTCCCTGTTTGCTCTCGGCGTACCCATTTTAAGGTGCGTCGGGTGCAAACCGTGAAAGTGCGCCCTGTACATATTAGGGCCCCTACTATTGAATCTGCATTGTATAGGGGTCTGAAAATGTTTCCTGTGTGTTATATAAAGTCTGCAAAAAAGAATAAAGTGCAATGTGTTCTGACTGGATCTATCATCACATGGATATGTAGGAAAAGACAAAAACAATGTACCTTGAGTGGAAAATGACACTAAAAAGTGACTGAGATTTAAACAAAACCTTGTGAGGAGAAATCTATCCTGTTCATGTGAGATACATTGGAGATATGTCTCCAAATCGGGGCTCACTTCCATGCTCTATGGAGATGAGCCTGAATCTCTTCCGTGCAATTCTGCTCCATGCTTATTAAAACACATATTAAAATGCAGATCTTGAGCCTGATCAGATGGTGAGTGTGGTGAACTCTTGAGATTTTTTAAGAGCTCTGGCACCTCTAACTCAGTAAAGAGTTCTTAATGTATGCCAACCATAGGATTCTCATAACATTATCAAGAGCAAGTCAATCCAATAACATTTCTGTAGTAGAATAAGTCTCTGATTTCCTCCAAGCTCTTATCCATAGCAGCAAGGGTTGCAATTTAATAAACTCGTCTACAAAACCCAAGCCTCTTCAGCATGACAACAACCAGTGTGGGAAAACTGAGGAAGGACCCGGATCCTGCGGATAAAAGTGCTATCAATCTTTTGTATGGAACTAACATCTATATGTTACGAGGCACTCACCTGCTCTCCAGTTGTTCAACCCTGGCGACGATTATTCCCCAATTCCTCGTGAAACTAATAGCCTGACAGTATAGAATAAACGTACACCGTCAAATTGAAAGTCCTCAGGGGGAAAGGGGTTTGGGGATGACAAGAAAGAGAGAGAGAGAGAGAGAGAGAGAAGAGTTGTCCTGACGACTTGTAGGTTAGGAAACTTGGTGGGAATGTAAAGCAACAATACTTCTACTACTGCCAGGTGTGCGCATTTCGTTTGGTAGTTCTTGCTTCCTACCGTGGTGGCATACTGATTAAAGATACAAGGTAGAATTAACTCGCTAATGCACACTTAACATCAACTACAATCAGTAAATGTTCATGGAATCTTACGTATTCATACCTTATAAACATAAGGAAGAAACATACATACTCTGCTGACATTCAGATATCCACTGTTAACTTCAGATTTTGTACTGACAGTCTTCTCTATTAAGATAACTAAATAAATAAATAATGCAACAAAAATATCTAAATATATTTGCTTTCAGAGACACACTGGGTCAGATGCAGGTAATTTCTATTTACCGATTCCTAAATACCGAATTTTACAGATTCGGTATTTAAGAATCAGTAAATAGAATGTAGGTAAAAAATATGTAAATTTGACCAATTCGGTAATATTCATTATTACCGATTCAGTATTTACATGGAAATATTCTGGCAGTCATTAATTTTGCTGGTTTACACATGCAGCATTTCAAACGGTTGGTAAATATGTATGGCACTTTTCCCGTGTACAGTTTCTAAAAAGATTTCTGTCCTGCTACAAAGTATGCATTCTACTTAACCAATAAAACAGAAAGCATATACAGTTTTCTTTACAAAAAACGAGGTCTCCATGGATTATTAAACCAACAACGTGCCTTTTAAATTGTGTCATAAATTGTGAAATAGACAATGTGATTTCTTTAACCTTGTTTATGTACTACAGATAGTGAGTATGAATGAGGGAAACCAAATGAGATTTAACTAAGGCGGGCATGACTTGTGACAGTATACCCCCACACACCCGTGCCATTAGTTCCAACTGACAGATATTTACTATTGCACATCTGCAATAATTCCTTGACTGGTTTATGCCCCAGTCTCTTAGCGAATGAATGGGTATTTATAATGCGCAGACTTAGCCCAAGGGCATCAAGGGCGAAGTGAAACACAACGTCGATAGATCTTTGGAATTGTAATGACCTCATTTTTAACAAAATTTCAAGTTAAAAAATGAACCCACCTCTTTAACAGAAATTGTAAATTTCCCAGTTTTGGAAAATCTAGGGCCAAATTTCATAATAAACGATATGGAAAAATTGATCTTCAGACCCAAATTAGCGATACAACATTAAAAGTATCTAAAAGTGCATCCAACCCATTAGCAGTTCTAGTTAAAAGAACCACTTCGTCCACGTACAAGAACACTGGAACAAGGCGGGAACCAACTTTAACCAAATCTCTGACTCTTGAACATAAACACTCTTCCAACCCATTCATGTAGAGTAGAAATTAAACAAGCATTTACAATGCAATGGTATCAGCATTATTAAAGGCAGAGCTATTGGCATTGCTCATGACATTTTTTTTTGTTCAAATCATTAACAAATGGCATTGTCATTTACATTGCCAATAGCTTAATCGTTGAATAAATGGCATTGTCATTTACAATGCCAATAGCTTAATCACTCGCAAATGCATGACCTATTGCATTTACACCCACACAGAGCCACACACACAAAGCCACGTATACACACATACAGAGCCACCCACACAGAGCCACCCACACAGAGTCATTCACATAGAGCCACCTACACAGAGCCACCCTCACACAGACTGAGCCGCCCACACATAGAGCCACCTACAAAGAAAGCCATCCACACAGAGCCCCCCCACACACACAGAGCCACACACACACAGCCACACACACACACACACACACCCACACACACACACAGAGCCACACACACACACAGAGCCACACGCACACAGCGCCACACACACACAGAGCCACATACACACACAGACAGAGACACACACACACAGATAGAGCCACACACACACACACAGACAGAGCCACGCACACACACACACAGACAGAGCCACTCACACACACACAGACAGAGCCACGCACACACACACAGACAGAGCCACACACACACAGACAGAGCCACGCACACACACAGACAGAGCCACGCACACACAGACAGAGCCATGCACACACACAGACAGAGCCACGCACACACACAGACAGGGCCACGAATAACTGAGCCAGTCTAGCTTTTCCCATTCAATTCAGTAAGTTGTAGGACTCCTTTAGCTGTGCATGCTACAAGTATCGGAATGCAAAGCCTGTTTATCGCTGACATAGGTCTAGCAAATTTGGGAACTCAGCTGGGTCCCCGACTGACATAGAAAGCAACGGGGGACCCTTCAAGCATCTACGACAAGTAGCCGTATGTGAGATGCCCTTCCTCCCAAAGCTGGGGCCCGGTCAGGAACACTGGCTAGCCTCAGTCATCCTCCCCGCCCCACTTCCATCGTTATGCGACGGACAAACATCTGCACTGCCATATTCAAGCCTTAAATGGAAGGATCCCTCGCTGGCGACGTGGATTTCCTGTTCCCTTGGAACGCAGATCACACTGAGGTTCCGTGATTCTGAACCCGTTCAATAAAGGTTGTCAGATCTAGACGATTTTGGTGTCAGCAGACCACAAATGACGAGTGCGGTAAGGTATGTACGAGTGTTTTCGTCATAATCGATCAATGGAAACAGTACGTATTCATGGATTTCGTTCAAACCTTCAGGTTCCATTTTGTGTACGGCAGCCATTTTGTGGTTCCCTCACATAGGCCGATGACTACGGCCGAACGAGTCCTTGGGACACGTACACCTTTAGCTGACTTTTGTGTGACCTGAACGAGCTGACTCCCTTGCCCGAGGCTGACCTCGTTGAGCCAGTTCCTTGTTAGGCAGCTGATCACATAGAGATGAAAGAGCAGGACATTGCTGAGTTTATGGTACATGCACACACCCTTTTATCTTGCTTCTCATCTGCTTCTGTTCGTTCCTTTATAGCTTAATTATTGATTTGGGTTGAGGTCTTTTATTATGGGTCCGTCCGGCTTGTCCGAGCAGGAATGTTGGATTTTGCCTAATCATTTCTGGTGAGCTGAACAACGGAAAGTGGGTTTGTCGTCATGCGATATGTTTGAAATGTCATCATCTGATTGGTCAGTTTGTATGTAACTGATGCTAGCCAGGAATGTGATTTTTAGCATAAAAGACGATGCTCCACTCTATGAATTTGTGCAGTCTCTAGCGAACCACCTGTGTTGTGCTTCGTAGACCTCTGTTCCTGGTTGCAGCCAATAAATTTGGTCTTTGACGTCACCGAGAAGTATCCCGTGTCTCTGTATTCTAAGACAATGGATTAGTGAAGTATCCCTTCCCCACAGTATAAAACAAAAACAAAATAAACCCTGCCCGTTATTTTGCGCACTGCTACAAAGCATCTATTATGTTATCCCTGTGCAGACAGCTGTGATAACTGCAGGGCAAGGCCAAACAAATGTATCCCTTGGAAGGCAGCGCAGCTTCCCCGCCGCCTTTACTTACCGTCCAGCTCTGGGCTGTCGCTCAGCTCTATCAGCGTCTCGTGCTCCTTCTGGCCAAAGAGGCTCATGGTGGCTGCCGGGTGCGGAGCGAAGCCTTGTGGAGAGGCGCTGGGGGGCTTCACAGCACCCCCGGTTCCATGCGAGGGCTCGGATTGAGGGTAGAAGAGAATCTCCCGCTCCTCCAAAGCCCCTGATTTGTATGTTACTGTGTGAATACAGCCTCAGGCGGCTGCCTCTCTTAAAGGCACGGCAGACCTGGATCCGGATACTTTCTGTCGGCTGAACCCGGTGCGCCTTAAAGGGGCACTTTGCTAGCCTGTGCTTCCAAAGAAGCGTGCATGAGGGACAGGGTCTCTCTGGAGGCTGGGATTGTAAACAGAGCTGGGGAGGGGTTATGCCGAGCCTTTGAGTCATTCAGTGCGTGTCACACAGAAAGGAGAAGGGCAAACTTCACTCGCAGAGGCTGCACTGTTACAGTAACAGGCTGGGAGCTTACGAGAAAGCAATATTTGCAGGAACCATACATGTATTTTTAGAATGAATGATCAGAGCTAGTATCGTTTGTTTAGTACGGACAGATGCTCATTAGGGGATGGAGGAAGGAAGGGGGAGGCACCAGAGGGAAAGAGAAGAGGTGGGAAGAGACGGGGCAGGAGGAGGACACAAGGGAAGGGATCGTGAAAGAGCCCTGTCCTTTTCAGACTGAGGGGGCGTGTTTGTTAGGTTTGAGTGACGGATGACGTCACAGATAGAAAGAACCTAAAAAACACGGCCCCGAATCCGAAAAAGACGGGGCTTAAATTGAGTGACGCCCCTCTCCTCCAATGGCTGGCCAGCACTTACGAGGCCAGCCAAAGGAGAAGAGGGGCGGGTTCAAGCCCCCTAACTAAAAAACATTAAACTTCGGACCGAACTGCGCAAGTGCAACCTACGGTCCTCGACCTAAAAAGGTGCTAAAACACACCACCTGCAGAACTCCAACAGTAGTATTTATTTTAGTGCATAGGGCGCCCTCCACATTAGCAAATTTTAACATATGTGTGCCAATATATCCTTTGGAGCAGATCTAGAATAGCCCTATCATGCCCAAGCCTTCTATGATGTCCTCGAGTGCGGCATGGTATCAAAGGCACAAATTAGATCCATAATTGCTAAACACATTGGTTCTTTCTTCACTATTAAATATTTTGTGTAATGAGGTAAGGATTAAGGCTCTCAGATCACAGTACTAACTCCAGAGCAAAATCCTAGCGACACATCAGACAAGATGGACAGATGTAGATTGACAAAATCCTTTTCTATTGTGCCCATTCTTCTAGTTTAGATAAAAATATTCTTCTCAAAATCTTAAAAGTGCTATCCAGCAAAGATATAGGGCAATAGCAACATTTATTCATGGCTGTGCTTTGTCCCTTTTTGAATATGGCAACAACTATCGCTTCCTGCCAAGTTGGCTACAGTCTGGAAAGCCCTCCTCCTCCCCCTGGGCAGGTGTTTTTGGGTGTTGGAGCCCCCCTTCAAAACCTATTGCAGGTAGCAGAGAGTCCACAGAGTTTTTGATAAATACTTTGCCAGCTGCCTCATCATTTGTGGGTGTCAAAGATTCATATGGGCTGGTCTGGCCCTCGAATGCCCCAGTGGCTACGGCCCGACAAATACGTTTTCCTTTTTAAAAGCATGCCTCATGAAGAGGAGCTCCTATTTCTCTGTTGACTCTGTATAACGAGCACAGGCAGAAATGTAGTTGTTGTTTATTTGGGATAGCTATGCCCAAGATGGCCACCAATTCTCACATTAGGAAGTCTCTTTATGCGGCTATGCTCACCAAACAAAGTCTCCAAGCATGACAAAGCCAAGTGTGTTAGCACCAAATAAGCAGCAAATCCCTCACTCTAACCTGACTCCGATCTTTCCAATATTCACCCAATCTAGCACTGTGGGGCCTGGAATCCTGACACCAATCTTGGGAAACCCTCAATAGCCCCAGTCTGCAGAAATTCAGGACACTGTCTCGTCTCCTTTAAGATAGCCAGCAAGTTCACTCTCTAACAGACAGCCCTGAGGAGGAGTCTAGAAGCCAGTGTAATCCATCATTGAGAGAGTCCACAAAACCAAGGAGTAAACAAGTAATACTTTATCAAAATAGCATTGTGCAGTTCCTA
This sequence comes from Lissotriton vulgaris, assembly GCF_964263255.1. Classification (NCBI taxonomy): domain Eukaryota; kingdom Metazoa; phylum Chordata; class Amphibia; order Caudata; family Salamandridae; genus Lissotriton; species Lissotriton vulgaris. The sequence continues at coordinate 1,183,061,726 of NC_141695.1, read as the reverse complement.
TTGGTCTTCATTAAAATCATATTCATTTAGTTAGGGCCCCATCTGCTACAAGGTGCTACCTAGGCACAGATAGGAGGCCAAATCAGAAAACAGACTACCTCACTCAGCCTATACATACAGGGCCGGCTTTAACACTGGTGGCACCCTGTGCGACGATGTTTGTAGGCAACCCCCATATCCCCCAAATACCACCTCTGCCATGGATTATCTCACTAGTACCCTTTAACAGTGCCCCTTAAGTCTCGATAACCACTATCTCTCAGTCAGACCACTTTACATCACATACACATTGCACAGAGACAATCATATGCTTTGAAATCAGTGCATAGAAAATGTTACATCAGACAGGACTACAAGGTGTAGTATAGGAGTGACACACCATCGTTACTGGTAGTCAATAATAGTTTAAGAGTCTTTATTCTGGAAAAGCACACATTCAGAATGTAAAACATAATATCATTGTTAGGGGTTCTTTTTAACATTAAGTTAATTGTTTTCTATCCAAATGAACCCTTTTGGCAAGGTTAGGATAATGAAAGATTGGGCAAAAAAATATAGTTCTAATAAATACCTTTCAGCTTGTACAGAGTTCTTTGATGACAGTTAATAGCTCAATGTTCTATATTTGGATATTGACTTATAAACAGCAAGTAACAAAAGGAACTCTCTTACAGAAGCAGTAACACTCTGACCTATTTAAATTATATGCACTGTGTTATCTGCATGGTACATTTTCTTAGAAGCAGGCATTTTAACCCTCTGTGCTACCTTAGGACGAGTCAAAACTTCCACTAGACAGACCTCGGTCTCTTTCCAGGAAGATGATTAATCACAGGAGTTATCTTGACATTTTAATTGATGCTTGAAAATTGCTGGATGCCAGGAACATTGAAACAGGTGCTCTTAAGATAAGAATATATTTTTAAAAATTATGCCTTTACCCCAAGTCAGCGCCCAGTGCGGTGGCACCGATCGCACCGCCCTAGAGCCGGCCCTGTATAGTTATTTTATTTATTTTTTATTTAATGCAATTTTATATAGCGCAAACTTTACCCGAAGGTGTCAGAGCGCTTTACATAAGAACCAATTGCAAAACATTAGGACTAAGTATTAAATGCATTACATAAAAGATACAAAAAGAAAGAATTGCAAATGTACAAGATGTAAAGTCACACAAGGAAGAGATACGAATGGATATACTCTAAGAGTCACATAGGAATGGTAGAGAGTACAAAGGTCTACTGCATATACTAGTGATTAGAGTTATCTCTATATACATAGGGAAGGGATGCAAATGGATATACTCTAAGAGTCACAGAGGAATGGTAGAGAGTACAAAGGTCTACTCCATATACTAGTGATTAGAGTTATCTCTATATACATAGGAAAGGGATACGAATGGATATACTTTAAGGGTCACATAGAAATGGTAGAGAGTACAAAGGTCTACTGCATGGGAGGGTGGGAGGGATACACAGGTATGGAGAAAAGGCAAATCAGAAAAGGGAAGAAACATTTGTGGATTGTCAAGGGGGAAACGAGGGAGAAGGGTTAAAGGACGAGGGAATGGACAAGATGGCGGGTCAGGGTCCAAAGAAAGGCGGCCGAGAACAGCAGCAAAATGGCGGTCAAGACAAAAGAAAAAGTAAAGAAGTCCAGGAGAGTCTGTGGCCTAGTTTATTTCTTTCCTACATTTGTGTGCATGTTTACTTGCAACTCGCACAGAGTTTCTTGCCCCAGCTGCTAATCAGCTGACTTTATCTTAAAAGGTGGGCACGGGGTTACCCTTAATATCCACTTTTATTGTAGATCTTGCAGTCATTGACACTTCATTTTAGAGTCCCATGCTACAACAGAGGTCCAAATTATGCTTCGGTGGTATTGAATCCGGGGTGTCTGTTCTAATGGTTGTATAAAGTAGATTGTTGAGCAGTTCTACAAGTGGCCAGAGTATAGTCAGCGCAAACAACCTTCTAAAGGATAACAAGCATTGACATAGCCAATAGGTCTCGCCTTTGGGACAGTATAAGTGTTTAGCCATGCAACAGTTGACGTTGCACCAAGGATATTGTGCTGCTTAATTAAATACTTATAAGGTCCCAAAAGTGAGACCTATTGGCTATGCCAAAGCTTGTTTACAATAGTCTTAATTCCCTACGTATGGCAAGTACATTAATGGTAGGGGTTCACGTATTTTTCTAAAGAAGCCATTTTGTTAATTGGCAGCCATTTTAGTTAGCCATGTGCTCGATATGTGCTTTCTCCCTCTTTACTATTGCCTACCCTTGTATTCTGCTTAAGTCATCAGTTACAGTTAACTCCTTCAGTACTGAGTCGGAGCACTGCACATGCTCAGAAAGGCCTAGCTGGTAGAATGCATGTGCTCTTAGTGTATAACTGTCAGGTTATTTTAACTGATGTCAGCAACTCTGTTACTCCTTCCTCCTACTTTGTTGACTAAGTATTTACTGTTAGTCCTTATATGTGTAATACCTATTTGTGTGCACACTTGTACTGCGCCTTTTGAGTCTTCATGCTCACTCAGCAATAAACTGGGCGTAAAAGACCCAGGGTTTCTGTACTCATTGGACTGCCTCCTACAGTGGTCTGAGGGTACCGTATTGACGCAGTCTCCCTCATGTGAGGTTGATAAATGCATTCTTTTGCTATTACAGCTTCTGTGCCAATCTTTTTTTTTTTTGTTGGTTTAAGGACCAGGTGCACCAGTGAACCCCTAAAAAGGCTTTTTATTCTACAGGTGGACAGGCCATCAAGCCAAAAGTCTCCAACAGAGGAGTCAACTGAGGCTCAGCCTTAGGAAGCTCTACAGTCCCCCCTCCCTAAATAGGCCGGGGGAACCACAAGGTTGACAGACAAAGCAAACACCAATTTTTTCCCGCTACTCCACATTTGCCAACCTTTAAACGGGGCCTTAAATATGCCTCACCTATTTGTGACGGATGTATCTGATAGAGGGAGAGTAGTTCTGAACAGGATTTTGGAGGGGAATCTGTATGAGGGATTACAGCACAGCATGATAAAATATAAGTAGCAATATATAACCCAACCCAACAATAAAGGTTACGGCTAAATAAAATAATTCAAGTGGTATAAATAACATAACAACTATTAGTTTAACCAGATTCTAGCATAGACATATAGTGAAGTAAATATAGACACATTGAATGTATCTTTGATTGAACAGTAGTTTTGATCATGCTTGGTTATTAACTGATTCCACTAAATGTACACAGTCTTGCTCATGGAGTAGCTCTAGGAATATAAAGAAATGGCGAGACAAGCGTATGTGGCCCATTCTGTAATACCAAAGTGCCCATAGGGTGCACAAAGAGTGTGCAAATGCCCATTGCGCCTCAGGGACACTTCTGTTATATTGACCCTGGTAGCGGAGCCCAAAGGGGTTTACACGTGGTGATCCCTGCAGATGTGCATGTGAAAGGAGGGGCTCTACTACTTATGAAATCTATATGCTGAAGAATCAAAGTACGCTACTGCTGTCTACAAAGGGGAAAATGGAGAGTGACAAACTCTGGAAACGCTGTGTATGTAGATCAAAGCAGGGGTACCCATTTTGAACTTACACCAGAAGCAGATAAGCCTAATTGAGCCTATAATTGCAAGGTGTGTGAGGCTTGGGATCTAGTGTAGCCTGGGCGACAAAAGGACTGGAGCACAAGTACAAGAGCTGGGGAATTGGCAGCCGGAGGGCAACTAGTGGGCCAGCAAGTTGCCTTGACTAAGAGACATTGGTAGCCTCATGTATTTGAGGTGGATTGACTTGACTAAAACTGATGTTGCCACATTTCTGAAAACCGAGAGGTGAAGAGGTGATGGGACCGATAAAAGGTTATTGCTGAAGTGAGAATGTGCATACATTGCGAAACTGCAGAGACTACAATGGCAAAGCCAAAACTAACCAAGGGGGCCCGAATGAGAAGCCCTGGGAATCGATCAGTGGTGCAGGAGTAGATGTGGAAGTCATGCTGAAATCAATAAAAACACTGCTTGAGAGACACACTGAAAAATTTGACACTATTCTGCAGACTATACTTTTTTTGAAAAACCTTTTTTTAATAAATCTTTTTAATGAACAAGCTCAAAGTACAGTACATATGTTCACAAGTATGCATGTACATCATTACATCAATTTGAATTAGTAATACCTCATTGGGTAGGTGGGTGCCACTCCGTTTCTCGCATGCATCTAAATAGTAATATCACTATTAGAGACCCTGCTGGTGCCTCGGAGTGTGCATACTCCATGGGCAGCCCAGTCTTTACATATTGGTAGGCCTCTGTGACATATATTTCAGGTCGCCTTATGTCCCCCTGTATCTACGCCATGGTGACCAAATCTTCTCCCATTTCTTAATACATCCCCTGCTCTTGTACACAGCTTCTTCTGCTCGTTGGCACCAGACTAGGGGCCAGATGTAGGTCGCCAAATACCTGTGGGTAACGGCCGATTTCGGCTGTTACCGACCGGTATTTGGGATTTGACATGTAGGGGGCCTCATATTTACAGAATTGGTATATTTACCAATTCGGTAAAATACCGAATCGGTAAATATACATATTCTGTAAATCCATATGTAGGTGGCACTGTAATCAGTGCCACAGGCCCTTACCGAATCGTTATTTACCATGGAATACTATTCCATGGTAAATAACGAATTCCAGTGTACATGCACATCTGTGCATGTACACCTGTGCCATGTGGCACACAGACATGCCCTAAGGGCATGTATGTGTGTCACATGGCACACAAGCCAGAAACAGGGGTGAAACAGGGTGTCAAAGTGACACCCTGTCCCCCTTGTAAAATCGGTAAATTTACCGATTCAGTAAATACCAAATCTGTATTTGCTATGGAATCCTATGGCCTTCAAGGCCCATAGGAATCAATGGCAAATACAGATTCAGTAATTACCGAATCGGTAATTACCGAATCTTACCGATTCGGTATTTTTACAGAATATTTTACCTACATAGCAATTACCGAATAGTAAATACCGAATCGGTAAAATTCGGTATTTACCATTCGGTAATTTGCTATTACCTACATCTAGGCCTAGATCTTTTTCCCACTCAGTCACTGACAGAGGTTGGGGTGTGCTCCAGTGTCTGGCTATGTTTCATTTTGCAATACCTGCCATCAGTGTCAACCAAATACTGACATATTTGGCTCTCATTGACTCCCCTCTGATCATCAGAAGGAGCCATCTGGCATCCATTGGGACCTCCGTGTTTAACACTTTTGTCATTATTGTTGCTACTCTTTGTCAGAACTGCGCAATCTATGGGTACTCCCATAGAATATGAAAAAAGGAGCCCTCCCACTGGCAGCCCCTGGTGCAGAGTGATGTTGGTGTCCTCCCCCATTTGAACAACAGTGTGCATGGGTAGTATGTGAGGTGTAGTACCTTAAGCTGTACCAGCCTATATCTTGTATGGATTGCTATTTCTCTAGGATTTTGCAATGCCTCTATCCATTCCTCATCGTCTATATTGCCTAGATCGTCAATCCAAGACACCCGGACGTTCGTCAGGAGGTTTAGCATATTATTCATGAATTTTCGATAAATGGTTGAGGTCACCTTTTCAGGGATAGGATCTGCCAAGAGTCTATCTCCTGGGAGAGTATGGCCTGGGAGGGTCATGCCCTACTGTTTGTGCCTCCGCAGGGTGTGTGTGTGAATCTCAGACTGTACTCTTTTTGCAAGTCCTTGAAGGGAAGAGGAGCATCGTTCCTCCACACGTCTCCCAGTCCCTTCATGCCTATTGTCTGCCAGCCCTTGAAACCTCCTAATGTTGCCACTTCTTTCAATTGGTCACTGACCCACAGGGGCGTCATGCTGGATAATTTGCCCTGCCATCCCAGGAGTCTGTGTGCCTCCCTCTAGCATGCCACCACAGTCGCAGTGTGGCAAGGCCACTCTGGGCATGACTTTTTGGCATATAGAAGCGATTCGTAGTTCCTCCCCATCATTGTGTCTCTTTCTACCCTGTAGGCTGACTCACTCTAATCTGTGTAGACACAGTCATTTACAACCAATAGCTGTGAGGCAAGTAATATAGCTTGATGTCCGGGATGGCGAGGCCGCCGTCATAGACCCCTTTCTGTAGTTTATGCAGTGCTATTCTGGGTGAACCGCCCTGCCAAAGCAATGTCCGGACTTCTTGGGCCATGCGTTTAAAGATTGTCGGGGGGATTGGGTACGGGGCATTCTCCATGATGTATAAAAGGCGTGGTCATCATCTTGAACAGCACAGCTCTGCCCATGAGGGACAGCGACAGGGTGGGCCGGTGCTGCACGTCATTCCGTATAAAGCCTGTCTAGCTCGGGGGTAAGTTTTCTCCTCAGAAACAATTGTCTATCTCGGGTAACATGAACATCCAGATATTTAAATCCATCAGTCGACTTAGCACAGTTTATGGGGAATCCAGAGCAATTGCAGAATAATTAAAAGGTGTGTAATACTTGTGCTGTAAAGTAATATGGTCTTAAAAGGTATAGGATTAAATTGTCAGTGTACAACGATATCCACTCTTTCCCGCCCCCCAGCGTTGCAGTGCCCCAGATCATCAAGACCATCCTGATCCTGTGTGCCAGTAGCTCCAAGGTTAAGGCAAACAGCAGTGGTGATAGAGGACAGCCCTGTCTCATGCCCCTTCACACCAGGAATGGCCTAGACAATGCTCCGTTAACTCGCACTCGGGCCAGCGGGCCCTGGTAGAGCAGCCTCACCCAAATGTAGAAAGCAGAGCCGAAGCCCAGATTAGTGAGCACTGCAAATAAGAACGGCCATTCTATACTGTCAAAGGCCATTGAGATGTCTAACACCATTAGTGCCGTCTGCTGCGAGGTGTGGTCTTTTGTCAAGTGAAGCACTCCATACAGTCTTCACAGTTAATGACGAGTGGTTCTGTTGGGCATAAAGCTGGATTGATCTACATGGACTATGGTTGCTATGACAAACACTAGTCTTCTGGCCAAGACCTTTGCCAATACATTGGCCGTAAAATTGAGAAATTAAATGGGCCGGCACTGGCGGCTTGCCCATCTTGTGGATGACCACAATGGTGGCCGCTCCCTGGTGTTCAGGCTGTTGTCCCTCTTCCCAGGCTTCTGCTAGCATGTTGCGTACTGGTGGTATTATTTTGGAAGCTAGGCTTTATTATCATTTGACCAGAACACCATTTGGGCCAACAGCTTTCTGAGATTTGAACCTTCTTAGAGCTCAGACAGTTCCACCCCAGTGAGATCAGCATATAAGGCCTCCTGCGATTCCGCAGACAAAGTGGGCAATGAAAAGCCCTGCAGTAGTTCATCACAATCCCTCTCAGATCATGCGCACACCAGTACATATACACCTTCGTAGTAGGAGGCAAACGTTTCTGATATTTCCACATTGGTTGTGTTCAGTGCCCCAGTTTTGTCTCATATGCTGACCACCGACAATCGCTTCCTGTCTTGCTTTTCAAGCCAGGCTAACAGCCTGGAAGCCTTGTCGCCCACATCATACTGTGCTGAGTAGCCTGGGCATATGCCCTTGCCTTGTCATCTGCCAGAGCTTTCAACTCTCGCTGGAGCAGAGACAATTCATGATAATTATCTGAATTCCCCCCAGCTATCACTTCCTTTTCCATTTGAAGTATTTTGTATTCCAGCTACCTCATTCGCAATGCCTCCTCTTTCTTCTTGTCCCGATGATCACCTGGCCCCTCAGCACAGACTTATAGGTCCCCCACAGAGCCTGGTGCGAGCCCACTCACCCTGTATTTTCTTGGAAGTATAGGCCAGTTTCTACCCTGAGTTTAGCCCTGATTTTAGGATCTCTTAATTGCCAGGGGTTGATTTTAGGGAATGGTGGTCTATTGGTAGTCGGGCCACAAACTCTAATACCTACTGGGGAGTGGACAGAGACGCTGCTAGCCATAAATACTGGTGAAGCAAATTCCCCTACTCTGTCAATGTGTGTGAATAAATAGTAAATTCTTGAGAAGGAGCAGTGCCTTGATGAGTAATATGTATACTGCCGCCTCTGAGGATTGTGCATCTGCCAGAGGTCCGCCAAGCCAATGGTCATCAAGAAGCCCGAAAGGGTCCGCTCACCTTTTTGGCCCACTTGTCGATTGGAGCAGTCCAGCTCATGATATTAAACTGCGTTGGCGTCTCCCCCCACCAGAAGAGTGCCCACGGGAAGCTCCACTAGGAACGTGCTTATCTTGGGGAAGACTACCGCCTGCAGGCTCGGTGAAATATAGAACAAGCACAGCACTTTTGAGCGCCCCTCCCACTTGCCCGCTACTATTATACAACAGCCGGCATTGTCTAACCAGATACCATCAATTGTGAATAGCAATGCGTTCCGAATCATAATTCCCACTCCCTGGGCATCACTCTAGTACACCGGATATCCCCCTTAATTGATACCCAAATCGGTCTTGGGCTTTATTTAGGGATCCCTCTGAGATCTGTGTCCTGCATCATCACTACATCTGGGGCATGCCACTTGCTATATTGAAGAATAAGTGTCCTCTTGATTTTGTTCTCTAGACCGTCAACATTCCAGGTCCAGACCTGGATATTAGTTGCGTCCCATACTCTCGCTGTCATAGCAGTCGTTAGCCCTGGATCGTCCCTCCACCCTGGTCAACAAAGCTTTAACATGCATTGTGATACAGCTACATTTGTCGTGAGCAACAGTTCCATAATAAACAAAACATTTAAACAAGTTACCAAACCCCCCCACTCCCAGCAACCCTGCTAGGTGAGTAATTAACCTCACACCTCCCCAACATGCAGAGTGCCTGTCGCCCTAATTATGTAATGTTAACAATTGATGGGTGGGAAGAAGGCCAGCCTCCAGCATGTGGTAGAATAGTTACATTATCGGACTGTTCTTTACCCCGTTGTTCCTAATGAGAGCTTTTCTATCTGCAGGCCATAGCAAACAAGTTGTGTATTGTACAAGGGTGTTGCAAGCCTCTACAACCATTATTGACTAAACACGTCTCAATGTCTCATCACTTTTAACGTCTACTACATTCACCCGTGCGACCACTCACGTCTCCTCTCGACCCCATTTAGGGACGGGAAAGTCACTGGTGATGATAGTCCTCCCTCACTGTCACTTATCTGTTCTTTGCCGCTATGTGGAGCTATTTGACGTGGGATCTGCTTCTTGCCTCTCAATTCTGGCCTTTTGCAGTGGATGTTCCGGGCGATCCCCCTTTCTGCCTTACCGTCCCCCAGCCCTCCAGCTCGTCACTTGCCTTGTCTGGTGTCGTGAAAAAGTATGCTTGTCCTCCGTCGAGAATCTTCAGTTTAGCTCGGAATAGCATCATGTACTTCAAGTTCTGGGCCCGAAGGGCTCTTTTTACTGATCAAAGGTGCGTCTTTGCCGCTGAACCTGCAGTGTGAAGTCAGGAAAGAAGCAAATGATGGCATTTTCATGCTGTCAATCGCCCAACTGAAGCGCCGCCAGCATGATAGCATCTCTCTCTCTGTAGTTCAATATATGCGCTATGATTGTTCGGGGGGCCCCAGCGCGGATTAGGTCCCAGTGTGCGGTGCGATCGTTCCACAGAGAAAAATGTGGACAGGCACTTCTTTTTGAGCTTGTGCCGGATGAGGTCCTCCAGGATAAGGTCCATTGATGGCCCCTCCATTCCTTCCGGAACCCTTACTACTCAGATGGTATTTCGGCGTGCTCTGCCCTACTGGTCCTCCGACTTAGCCAGGATCTCTGTCTGATTTTAGGTTAACACAGTCACCTGATGCTCCAGGCGTTCCGTTTTGGACTGCAGGCCCCCAATTCTTGTCTCCGGGGTGGACACCTTGTTGCCAATTACCGGAAGTCCGTCCAAAGCAGTTTTACCTCCATCGTCACAGAGTCCAGTATTGGTTCCAGTGTACCGCGCAGTTCCTTGATTGCTAGCATAATGTGTCTTAGTGAGGGTTCTTCCTCCCCAGCCGCTCTCTTCACAGCTCATTGTTACTGTGTACTTGTCTATCTGATTGGTCTGACCGGATCCCGCATGTTTGGTTAGAACCATTGTCTTGGGTTTCCCAGGACAATAAGATTCCTGGGGCAAGCTCTGGTCCCCAGTGAAGTATCATGTCTTCTAGCTCTTTATCACCTGGATGCCTCCGGCGTCACCGTCTGGGCCCGCAAAGTGTCTCTGCACTGTCCGCTCTCACATTTTTCCACGCTGCCACTCTGAAAAAGTGCGCATCATTCTTTTTCCTGCCCTCTTATCTGTGCGCTTATCTGTGCTGGTTCCCCTAAGCCTCGGATTTAAACACCGCAGAGAGCCCCCTCCAGCACTGCTACAAAGAAGCATGACACACCTCATCAGGCCTTGATTTGCTGCCCAACTAGGCCACTCCAATTATGTTTTCGATTGCTGTGCAGGGGAATCCCCTGCCTACCAAGAGACAGGGCCCAGGCTTTCCAAGCCGATCTCAGGCTCTTTTACGGGCCGGATTGCTCAGTTGTCCAACTGAGGACTTTAATATACCTTTCCGCGACTTCAGGATTTCCTGGCCTCAATGAGGGGCCCACACTCAATGTGCTGGTCCTCCTCTCAGGCCCCAGATCACTCACTTCCAGACGGCCCACAGTTAACCGTTCTCACCGCCAGCAGAACTCTGCACATCTCAACGTCTTCAGGATGTCTGGACCTGGGTGCCGGGCCCACACGTGGTCTATGGGTCTCACCCCTGGGCCCCGGACTCCACGCCTTCACGAAGCCCCCAGTTGGCTTCTCTTTCCAATGGCAGAACCCCCCGGACAGGGCCACCACATGCCGCTTATTGGGCTACTCCCCCTCGGCCCCTACTGGTTTTAGCGCTGGCTAATGGGACCCACAGCATGCATGCCACGGTCGCGGCCTATCACCACCACTTGGCACAGGTATGGGTGCTTCGTATGTCGTATCTCCTCTGTGGGCCTTTTGCCGCTGCTGCTTGCCCATCAAGCCGGGGGCAGCAGGAGCATAGCGTCTTGTCCCTCGGCAACTCTCATCAGGGTCTTCGCGCAATAACCACTCCACGCTGTTAGTTTAGCGTAAAAGGCCATTTATTAGGGCAGGGTTGACCAATTCAACTTAACACAACTAAACAGTTAACAATCCCCGACCTCATAATTTCTAACCATCATCCACTCTCGTACTCTAATTACTCAACTCCCAATTCATACCATGACCTCTTCATTTATATCATTCACTTCCACACTTCTCTTTCAACCTCCTCCAGCATCTCCAGCCATCGCACTCCTGCCTGCCACACCCCCATCCTGCACCTGTATCCCCCTCCCTGGAAGGGTGATAATGCCCGTCATGTACTCCCTACCCCTCCCAAGTACTGCCAACCAGGAAACCCCCAGAGGGCGGATACCTGCCCCACCCCAAACCAGTGCACCTTTCGTTCTCACTCACGCCGGCACCAGATAGACTCGTTCCACAACAGACTGATAGTATCCCGCATTTCCATCAAGTAGTATGCATTGCCCAGTACGAAAGGTGCACTCCATCGTCACGAAAAAGAAGGAGTTTCCCCAGTCGTAGGACCACATGTGCAATCACTTTGATCCCTTGTTCGCTATGAAAAAGTCTCATTGCCCTATTCAACTTACGCCTCGCCCTTTCAATGGCTGCCGGCTTCAAAGCCCCCCTCCAAATACGTCGGGGCACAAACTCAGTCCAAACAATGCAGGCGCCAGCCAGATTGCTCCTCATAGCTTCCAAGTCCTGTTGCATCAAATGTAGTAGTGACACTCCCGATTGTTTGACCAAGTCATTTTCCCCCAAGTGGATAACAATCATGTGCGGACATCCCAGCTGAGCCACCTTCTTTGTCAACCAGGGCAACAACGCAGCCCATCGCATCCCACTCTTACGCCACCATTGGACCTCATGATGGCTGCTCCGCAGGGCCAGGCTATGGCCGTACACTTGTCTGTCCGCATACTTAGAGGCCCAATGAACAAAGGAGTGCCCAACAAACCAGATAACCGTCTTGGCTCCCAGCCCCCGAACACATCCTACGAAAAAAAAGAGATTAATACCCCAGCTAAGACAATGTCAGCGCACCAGCAGCAGCCCCCCGCCTACCCCACCACAACACATCATTTGCGCACATAGCGTTCGCAGCAGCGAGGCCTCCAACGCCCGATCCTCCTGATCTCATCCCACGACCATCTTAACCTAGCTGCTGCCGAGTGTGCCCCGTATTGAGCGGGCCCCTGTCAACGCGTCGCAATGCCATCCCCAACACTGCTAGCAACTGAAAGGCAGTCAAGCGCTTATGAGAGGGATGCCAAAATATCTCTCCCCCGGTCCTCTGCATCTTGCCACAAAACACTTCCCACTCACGCACCGGGCACACCTCCATACAACCACTCTCTCTCAGCCATACCCACTTGCCCCTTCCGACCTGGTCTGCCTTGGAACGTCCCAACCAAATACCCAGCCGAGAACCATCCAAAAGCACATCATCAAACATTCTGCCAGGTACGCCCCTCGTTCCCACCAACTCGGACACCCTGAATGCCCCAAAAAACATCCTAATCATGCACAAACGGAACAAAGCCACCTCGTGGCCATCATAATAGCACTGTGGCAACTCAGCCAACAAACTCCGCAACAACTCAAACGTAATAGCTTCCAGAGGCATCTCCCCTCCTCACCCACCCCCAGCCTTTCAACATTCTGCTCAGCAACTCATTCCTAGCTAGATCAAAACCCAAATATAACATGCTGTAAAAGGAAATCCCTGTCAGTTTACCAGAAATCGTCGTCTGCGACAACCCCCTGTCCATGCAATCCAACACAAACCGAACAACGCCCTGCTCACAGTCACTTCTGGGCATACGCCATGCTTCCCTTCTCCAACCCAGAAAAGCACCAAACTCAGACCACACCAACCTGTAGGAGCACTTTGTGGATTCCGCTATAGATTTCACCACCAAACCCACTACACTCACTCCCCCCAGGCCCAGATACCCTCCGGCACCTTCGTTTTGCAAGCCTCCGCTCCCAGCACCAGCCTCCTGAAACGCTGCCACTGCGAATGAGATAACGCATCCACAATGTCATTGCTTGCCCCTGGGACATGTTGCGTGCAAAACAGCACATTAACTTGCAAACAAAGCAGCATAAAACTGCGCAGCAGACGCAACACGCGCAGGTCCCTTGCCTTCTTTTTTTTTTTTTTTAGTATTCCTCATATACCAGAAGTGGGTATTCTAGAAAGGGTATCCCCTCCTCTCCCCATTACGATGTTCCGGCCAGCTGGACCATATCTACCAAATTCGCTCCAGAATGGGAGAGGAGGTAAGATCCCCCTCCAGCCTCCACTGTGAGCTAGGTCCACTCCATACCCTATAGTCTGTACGGCCCTCGGTTGGGTAGGATACCAAGCACCCACAGGACCCAGGTGAAATCACAGGAATATATCTCATCGGTTCCGCCAAGCCACCAAGGCCACCCAAATTTTATCAAGGCTAGAGTTATCACATGCAATATCAGCTTCGCTGATATATATAATGTAGCTTAAAAAATCTGCAAAGGTGGGAGAAATCTCCGACTTCCAAAGTTTACATATTTCTCGTCTAGCTATAATCATTGCATGAAATATAAATTTAGTCCTTATCTCATTAAGCTGAGACCAAAACTCTAATCCAAAAAAGATGGTCATCGGAGTGATTTTAAACAGTATATTCCACACTTCTGTTATAAATTCTTCTATTTTGGACCAAAAAAGAGATAGTTTAGGGCACTCAACAAACCTATGTATATCGTCTGCCTTGGAGAGCTTACAACGTAAACAGCAATATTCAGAATTCGTAAACTTAGACAACTTCTTGGGTGAAAAATACGCTCTATATAATGTAAACAAGTGATTTTGTTTTAAGGGGGCGGATTTAACAACCGTATGTAACAATTTGAAAGAATCTCCCCACAGACCTTGTAATTCACCATTTTGTAAAGCTGCTACTTCTCCCCATAATTTATTAAGTTCAAGTTCCGAGACTTGATCTTTCTCATTTAGTGCCTCGTACCAAAAGGAAACTTCCTTTTTCCAGCTCCCTTTTTTCTTTACTAGATCAAATTTGGGATTAGTTGTAAGATCCCAAGTTATAGTGCTACACCACCTAGATAACTGATAAAATTTGAATCTAGTAAGAGTTCCATTTTTGTTAACCTGGATAATGAGTCTGTAGTGTTGAAGAAAGGTCACAAACGCAGGAAGCTTGTGAACAAGTTTATTAGGCTCAAGAGCAGCACAGCGACAGCTAAGAGTACAGCATCCAACTGACAAAACTCTCAGCATTCTCCTCAAGCCTCGGAACTCCCAACACTAAAGGTTCCAACAACCAGTGCCCAGAGGGCACAAACACAGAATACTACATTATCCTCATTTCTGCAAACAAAAGGAAGAAAAACAAAGAGTTAAGAAAAAGACAGGAAGAAACAAAGAACTAAAAGAAAAGCAAGAAATAGGGAAAAAAAAAGAAACACAAAAGAAGAAGAGAAACCAGACAAAACACGTAACAGGAGAAGCACCACACAAAACAGGATGTAGGAAAAAGAACCCCACAAAGCAGGACAGGAAAAGGAAAGAACTATCTGAACCTGACAGGAATCCTGGGTACCCTCACACTCCTGCGAAGTGTGGGCGACAGATCTCCAATAGCAGGTTTGCTTCCAGAAATGGCGGATTCAGAGGAGGCAACTTTAACTTTGACAACCTTACAGACATTCCACCAATGGTTGTTGTTAACCTGCACAGCATTCCCACAGACCTTGTTGACAACAAACGGTTCAGAGAATTTACTCCTGCCTTTGGTGACATGAGCAGGATTCTTAATGCGAACAACATCACCAACACAGAAGCCATGAGACACCACCCTTTTCCTCTCATCAAAATGGCTTTTCTGTCTAGCCTGGGCTTTGTTAACGTTCTCTCTCACAAGACCATCAATGCCATCTATGACATCCATCTTGACCCACTTGGACATCCAACCTGGACAAATCTTAGTCGACGGTTTCCTCCCTCTTAGAAGCTCAAAAGGGGAAAAACCAGTGGAAGAATGTGCAGTGGTGCGGTAAAACCATAGCATGGAGCGAACAGCGTTCTCCAACACACACTTACTGGCAATGGCCCATTGGACACAGTTATTCAACACACGGTTCATTCTCTCGACAAGGCCATTGGACTGGGGATGGTACAGAGAACTCTTCTTGTGAGAGACTCCACATTGGGTAAGGAAAGACTCAAAATCAGAACTAACAAACTGTACCCCATTATCGGTCATTATACATGAAGGGAAACCCTCTCTAAGGAAAATATCCTACAGGAACAAAATGACATTAGCGGAGGAGGGCTCATGGATGAACCGAACCTCTGACCACTTTGAATAGTAATCAATGGCCACGATGGCAAATCGTGAGGTGGAAGGTAAAAGGTTAAAGGGCCCGACCAAGTCAACTCCAATTTTTTCCCAAGCTCTTTCTGGGAGTTGAACTGGTTCCAGGGGAGGCGTCCTCACTTTTAGACTTTTGTCGGAACTGTTGCATATGACACAACCATCAATCATCGAATCAACACAAGCATCCATTTGCGGCCACCAAAAGACATCTCGCAACCTGCGTTTAGTGAAAGTTTTCCCTAAGTGACCCTCATGAGCACCATCCATGAGACGTGCCCTCAAACTCTCCGGAGGAATCAGCCTACCACATCGCAAAAGAATACCATCCTCTACGGTGAGTTCTTCAGCAATCTTAACATACGTCTGAAATGGTCCAGAGACATACTTTTCCCTCGGCCAACCAGACTTCAAAAATTCAATGACACGAGCAAGGATAACATCCTTTGCCAATTCTCCTTTCCACTCAGATTCATTCACAGCACACATGCCTTCCAAGTCCAATGCCGCAACAAAACAATCTTCTTGATCATCTTCTCTCTCAACCTCGGAGTCATTCCCAGAGATAGGAAAACGTGAGAAATAGTCTGCCCTGACATTTTTTGCACCAGGCAGATAAGTAATGTCAAAATCGTACTGTAGAAGCTTGGTTGACAACCTTGCAATTCTAGGGGTGTGCTCTTTAATCTTTTCACCAGACAAAATTGAGACCAAGGGACTATGATCAGTGCGTATAGTGAAATGACTGCCCCAGAGAAAAGAGTTGAATTTTCTGACCGCCCACCAGCAGGCTAATAACTCTTTCTCGATGACCGGGAAATTCATTTCTGCACCACGCAAAACTCTTGATGCATAAGCTATGGTATTGTCGACCTGACCATTCTTCTGGGTGAGCACAGCCCCAAGACCAAACCCGCTGGCATCAACAGTCACCACACATTCCTTATTGGGATCAAAAGCTCTGAGAACACTGTCACTCACTAGCTGAGACTTGATCCAACGAAAAATTTCATCACAATTCTCATCCCACACAAAAGGTACATTTTTCTTGAGCATGTTGGTTAAGGGTTGAATTTTTGATGCGTAACCCTTGATGAACCTAGAGTAGAATTCACTCAACCCTATGAAAGATTTCAAACCAGGTTTATCCAAAGGAGGAGAGGCATCAACAATGGCTTTAACTAACCCTGGACGTGGTTCAACCCCCTTGTGAGAAACTACATGCCCAAGGAATTCCATTTTCTCTTTAAGGAAAACACATTTCTCCCTTTTGAGAACAACGCCTTTACTTTGCATAATGCCTAACATCTGACCCAAAGAGACGTCATGTTCCCCTTTGCTTTGCCCAAAAATTAAGACATCGTCTTGGAAAACGATCACTCCGGGAGTGTCCTTGAACATCTGACTCATCAACCTCTGGAAAACTGCTGCCGCAGAGGCAAGGCCAAAGGGCATTCTACAGTATTGGAAGCTGCCAAAAGGCGAAATGAAAGCAGTTAGGTGCCTAGAAGACTCACTCAACACCACCTGGTGGTAAGCAGATGCTAAATCCAACTTAGTGAACCACCTAGCACCCCTAGTTAGAGACAATAAATCTGTGATCTTGGGCAAAGGGTGCGAGTCAACCCAGATATTTCTGTTTAAGCTGCGTAAGTCGACACAGACGCGTAAATCTCCATTCCTTTTCCTTGCAACAACAAGGGGAGACAACCACAACGATGACTCGATGGGTTCAATAATACCCTTTTTGCACAAATCCATGAGTTCCTTTTCAAGACTGTCCCTGACACTAAAAGGGACACCCCTTACCTTATGCTTGACTGGAATGGCCCCTTCCTTAACTCTGATCTCGTGTTCGAAACCTCTAATTGTTCCAAGGCCTTTACTAAAGACTGAGGGAAACTTAATTGCCAAACCCACCACATAGTCATCAGTTTCTACAACTGCCAAACTCTCAGGAATTAAAACATCCTCTTCCATTCCCACCTGTTCTCTTTCACCAGGTCTTAAAATTAACCGAAACAAACCACCATGGAACCACCCCAAAATGTTAAGACCCTTGCAAGCCACATAAACTTTCCCAAAGATTTTCCTCCCCCTGAACTGAATGATATCCTCAAAATACCCATCCAAAGCTATTCTGCGCCCCTCAAAGGACAAAGGAGCTCTGTCGGGAGGTTCAAGTTTTCTTCCTGGCCAAGTCTCATTAAATAGTTCTTGGGTGATCATAGTGACCCTTGCTCCTGAGTCTACTAATAAAGAAATTACTTTGTCACCCACACCGAAATTTTCGTAAGGATCAACACAATCCGCAGGGTCACCCACAATGACCCCATCATCACGCACAGCTATGACCATGTCTTTGTCGACTTTGGTAGACACATCAATGGAAACTTCGCCCTCATGAACCACAACAACCATATCTCTAAGGTCATCTTGGATGGTATCAATGTGATCTTCCCCCCTGCTGGAGTTATCATTGCATTCTGTAACACAACCTACACCAGAGGTGTTGACCAGACTCTGTGGCTTATTGCCTAAACTCATATTTCCCTGCCTAGGATTTAGACAAATTTTGGCAAAATGACCAAATTTTCCACAGATGCGGCAAGTAGCACTCCTAGCCGGACAGAACTTATTATCCTTATTGTGAGAAGGATTCCCACATCTATAACAAATGTCACGTCTAGAAAACAGATTCCACTCCAATAATCTTGAGTCTACAAGGAGATCCTGCCACTGTCCAATGCCCGCTATTCTAAGAGGAATCGATAATTGATCCCTAAGGCATTCGGGTGTTCCCGGCGAATCCCATATGGGAGCAAGGGGAGTGTAATAAGAAATGCCCAATTGTTTCCTAACAAACACCCAATTTCTCAAAGCTGTTCCCAGGACCTTTAATCTGACCTTCTTGTAGAACTTCGGGTCTCCGAACTTAAATAAAAAAGATTTGTTACCTTGAGGAATATTATGTAGCAAAGCTTGGAATAACTGACCCAACCAAGATGTGTCGGCTTTATCGGCCATTGACCTGAAGTTTTTAAAATGAAAAGCTTGACAGTAGTGGAGAATGTCTGGCATAGCAAGCCCGCCTGCCTTGATCTTTCTTCTAAGTTTTTTCATAGAAATTCTGGGCGATTTGGAGTTCCAAATAAAGGACCCTATCCGTCCCTGTATTTTGGCAATATCTTTGGAGCTACATGAAAGAGGTATCGAATTAAAAAGGAAGGTAATCTTTGGTAAGATGATCATCTTCAAAAAATTCACTCTTCCAAAGATGTTTAGCGACAGTCCCGACCAACGATGTAGAAGTATATTAATATCCTTAAGTACCTTCTCCAGATTAACTTTCGGTATTTCTGAAATATTTTGTACCAAATGGATGCCAAGATATCTCATACGGGACTTTGTACCAGGAAACCTAACCTCCTGATTCCATTGCATGACCTCAGTTTTTTCTTTGTTAACTTTGTACCCCGAGACCTCTCCAAATGCTTCTGCTTGATGAAATAATTGAGGGATTGACGTTTCAGGATTAGATGTGAACATTAGGAGATCATCAGCAAATAGGGCAAATTTTAAGTTTAGCTCATTCAGGCGAAAAGGCTCAATTAGATCATCTGATCTTAGTTTGATAACAAAGGGCTCTAAATCTAAATTAAATATTAGGGGGGATAGGGGACATCCCTGTCTGGTGCCACGTGTAATTTTAACCCAATCTGTAAGTAAATAATTTACTAAGAATTTAGCTCTGGGCTGGCAATATAACGCTTTTATCGATGTTTTAAAGTTAATTGGTATGCCAAACTTTGACAGGGCTTCTCACAAGTACAGCCGGTGTGTATCACTTACAACGCAACTTTTACGTCGTAATGCTGTTACAACGCAGCTATTACAACACAGGATCCATTACATCGGATGCCATTACAACGCATGGCATTACATAGCAGATGGTTTTACAACGCATACCATTACATCGTAAGTATTGGTAAGTATATAATTTTTTTTTATTTTATTTAATATTATATAATTGATTTAATTATTATTATTTATAAATAAAAATAAATAAAAATATTTATTTATGTTTTTAAATATTATAAATTAAATTTATTAATTTAAGTAATTTTTTAAATAAGTATGAGTATAGGAGTATATGTTTTGGGGTACTGAGGTATATGTTTTGGGGTGTTTGGGTATTTTTAGGTTTTAGGGCAGGGTTTGGGTTTTGGGGTACAGGGGTGTTTTTAGGTTTTAGGGCAGGGTTTGGGTTTTGGGGTACAGGGGTGTTTTTAGGTTTTAGGGCAGGGTTTGGGTTTTGGGGTACAGGGGTGTTTTTAAGTTTTAGGGCAAGGTTTGGGTTTTGGGGTACAGGGGTGTTTTTAGGTTTTAGGGCAGGGTTTGGGTTTTGGGGTACAGGGGTGTTTTTAGGTTTTAGGGCAGGGTTTGGGTTTGGGGGTACAGGGGTGTTTTTAGGTTTTAGGGCAAGGTTTGGGTTTTGGGGTACAGGGGTGTTTTTAGGTTTTAGGGCAGGGTTTGGGTTTTGGGGTACAGGGGTGTTTTTAGGTTTTAGGGCAGGGTTTGGGTTTTGGGGTACAGGGGTGTTTTTAGGTTTTAGGGCAGGGTTTGGGTTTTGGGGTACAGGGGTGTTTTTAGGTTTTAGGGCAAGGTTTGGGTTTTGGGGTACATGAGTGTTTTTAGGTTTTAGGGCAGGGTTTGGGTTTTGGGGTACAGGGGTGTTTTTAGGTTTTAGGGCAGGGTTTGGGTTTTGGGGTACAGGGGTGTTTTTAGGTTTTAGGGCAAGGTTTGGGTTTTGGGGTACAGGGGTGTTTTTAGGTTTTAGGGCAGGGTTTGGGTTTTGGGGTGCAGGGGTGTTTTTAGGTTTTGGGGTACATGGGTTTGTGTTTTGGGTTAATTAAATTATATTTACCATTTTTAAATTAATTAAAATATATTTAATAAATTAAATTAATTGTATTTCATTAATTACATTTTTAAATTAAATTAATTAAATTAAATAAATTATTTCAATTAATTTAATTTAATATCAATTATAAAAATATGTACATTAAGTTAATTTTATTATTTTAATTACATTAAAGTATTCCCATTTTTTATTAAAATTACATTTATTAAATAGATATTATTTTATTAAATTAAATTAATGGCTATTTTAAAATGTATTTTATTTAAATTAATTAAATTAAATTAATTAAATTAACTTAATAACATTTTTAGAAAAAGGTATACTTACCTATACTTACGATGTAATGCCATGCGTTGTAATACCATCTGCTATGTAATGCCATGCGTTGTAATGGCATCCGATGTAATGGATCCTGCGTTGTAAAAATTCCGTTGTAACGGAATGCGACGTAAAAATCTGCGTTGTACTGACACCAATCCGTACAGCCAACTTACTTGATCAAAGGCCTTAGCGGCGTCTATGGCTACTATGCTTAATGGTACCTCTCCCACTGAAGCAAAGTCAATCGCCGCAATGGCCTGAAAAGTTAATTCATTTAATTGTCTACCAGGCATAAAGCCCCTCTGGTCCTCATGAACAATAGTCTTAATGACTTTGGCCAATCTCGCTGTCAAAACCCCTGCAAAGATTTTATAATCCACGTTCAGCAGCGAGATTGGCCTATACGACTCAACCAATGAAGGGTCTTTATTAGGTTTCAGAACCAGGGTTACTGTGGCCTCAGACCAAGTCGGGGGTATAGGATCTCCTTCTAGATGTACTCCATTAAAAAGGGCCGTTAAGATGGGACCTATTTGGTAAATTTCGACTGGGAGCCCATCTGGGCCTGCAGCCTTACCCCTGGTCATCCTCTTAAGTTGATCGTGTACCTCTCCCTCCTTAATTGGTGAACTTAAAAATGAGCTATCCGTCTCAGTTAGGTGGGGTCACATACCCCCTCCAGCCATTGAGCTACACCTTCGGAAGATATTTTATCGTTGCTCCCCATATATAGATTCAGGAGCCTTAGAAGTGCGATCCAATCTAGGATCGAATACCAGATTAAAATCCCCACCTAATATAATGGGAGCATTTAATTCGATAAGGCTAGTTTTTAGACTAATCAAAGCCTCTGGCGCATCTTGATTTGGGCCACAGTATACAGTACATGTTACCTTTATGTTTTTTACTACCAACGACGCAGTCAGACATCTACCTGTATGATCTGTTTCATACTTCTCAACCCTAATCCCACTGTTAATTCTAATAATTATCATCACTCCTCTAGTATTATCGCTCTGCTGAGAACATAGAGTGTCCTGTATCCATTTTTGATCTTTAAAAGCCAATCTACACTCCTGCGGGTTAAGGTGGGTTTCTTCTAAAAGAAGAATATGGGCGCCAGACTTATTTAAGAATTCACAAATTCTACTGAGTTTCCTACTTTCCCTCAGCCCATTTACATTCCAGTTGATTATTTTTAATTTATTCTCCATATTCCTTGATTGTCGCAAAAAGGGAAGTGGTCCTTAATGACATATTGACTCCTAGTGCTCTCAGAGTTTCTAGATATATGAGGAATATGAGGAATTTTTTTTTTAGTGCCCCCTCCCTCCCCCCCCACTCTCCTCCCCCCGTGAGGAACCTTCCCTTATTACCTTTGGCGAAGACATCGCCATTTGAGGCCCTTCCCCCCAACTGGGATTCTGGTCCCATCCATGTATACTATACAGATCATGTGTATCTTCACCCATCTATCCACAAAATAATGGAATTCTTTTTTTTTTTTTACATAAAGTTTTTTGTCCTTATTTGTATATATATATATTTTTGTTTTATAACATTTTTTATATAGTTTATTTGCCCCTTCATCTCTCCCTCATATTCCAATACTGCAGCTTTAATATGACTATATATATCTGCATCTCTACAAATATGGTAATTCTATTATTATGATCCACTAAACTCTCAAATTTAAACATTCCACTATTTCAGACTTTCTGAGCCTCTTTCAGACTTATTACAAAGTCATCTAATTCCTGCGGGGATGTGAAATTGTAAGTCTTGTTATTCCATACCACCCGCAGAGAAGCAAGAAATTTCATCATCACCTGAGCACCCAGACCTCTTAATTCCTGCATCCTGGTCCCCAACTCCCACTGTCTTTGGGCCGTCACTCTACCCACATCAGAACGAATTAAATACTTTGAGGAACCAATCTGAAGTGAAGAGTCAACGAGAGCCCTGCCTAATATTAATTCTTTAACAGAATAGGATAGGAAATTTACCCAAATTTTCCTGGGGGCATTTCTATCAGGATGTCTACGAAAGGGATCTCTATGGGCTCTCTGTATTTCGCGCTCCAAGTCAATATCTGGTCTGTCTTTTAAGATTCCTTCTCTCAGAAGCTTGCAGATCATGGTTTTAACATCGCCATTTTCGGACCCCTCCGGTATTTTCAAAAGTTTCAAATTATTGCGTCTTGCGTGGATCTCCAACCTTTCCATATCCTGCTGGAGGGTCTGATTCTTGGCTTTCAGGTCAGATATTATTTTGGACTGCGCTTGCGAGGCTCTTGAGAGCACCGCTACCTCGCCCTCTAATGCTACAGTTCTTGTACAGATATCATCTAGTTTACTTTCCAGAATAGTACATTTCTGAGCGATTTCCTTTTGGTTACCTTCAGAAATTTCGAATTTAGGTAACAGTTTTGCCAAAAGATCTTCCTGTAAGGCTCTAAATAGGTGCTCCACATTTTCCATATTTTCACCTCCTGCTTTATGTTGCTTATTCTCACTTAAACTACTTCCTACCAGAGGACCAACTGCCTTAAAAGATGTATTGCAGGTTACAGAGACCACAGCTTGCGAGGTAGACACTACTACCGTGCCCCCTCTAACCATACCCATGCACCACGGGACCCCGAGGTCCCTGTGACCTGCCCCCTACCTGCTCCTACTTCATGCCATGGCGCCGGGGTTACGGCGCCCCCCGGGAACACACCCCCAGCCTGCCTCCCTGGCTGCACATAAAGCCTGCCATCTCCTCTCTGTCTCCTCGAGAGCGCGCCGCTGATCAAGGATCCTCTCCTCCAGGGACATCCCACTCCACCTATCAGCCCATGCCTCGGGCCTGGCAGGACCAAAGCCTGCCCCTCTCCCTGGGTAGGGGCCGAGGGGCCCCCCTCCGGGCACACCCGGGTATGCTTTGCAGTATGGGCCTTCAAGGGCCCCTTCCCCTTGGTGCTAGCTGTCCTGCACACTCCCTTCCTCCCACCAGACAGGTCCACCGGCTGCTCCCTCCCAGGCCCCCCCTCCTCCCCCTCGAATTCCCCAGCTGACAGGACCAACACAAAGTCCTCCCCAGCTGGTTCCTCCGTGGCACTCTCCCCCTCCCCACACTGTCATCACTCGATTCCCCAGATGAGCCACCCAGGCCTTCCCCTCCTGGCGCAACGGCCTGTAGGCCCTTGTGCATGGCGCCATCTACCATGCCCTCCTTTGCTTCTGAGATGCCTCAGGGGGCCCACCCCCTTTGCCTGCAACCTCCGGCCTCAGGCTCATGGCCGGTGCAGTAGAGAAAAATCAACAAGGCTTTTTTTTGTGAAATTCTTTCAACGTGATATAGTAGAGCTCTTCTAACATCAAGGGTGTGTAGAGCTCGTTCTGCTACAGAATCAGGTTATGGAAAGAACACAGGTAACTCAACGGATTGATTGATATGAAAGGCAGAAACTACTTTAGGGAGAAATTTAGGATTGGCGTGAAAAATCTATTTGTGTCTGTGTAGCTGAAAGAAGAGCTCTTGTACAGTTAATGCCTGGAGTTCACCAATTCTTCTAAGTGAAGGTATTGCTATGATAAAAGCAACTTTCCATGAGAGGAATTGTAATTGGCACCTATGCATTGGTTCAAATGGTGGACCCATTACCCTTGTAAGTGCTATGTTTAGGTTCCACACTAATGCAGGTGGGACCCTTGGTGGTATCACTCTTTTGAATCCTTCTAGAAAAGCTTTAATCACTGGTACTCTGAATAGAGATAAGTGTTGTCTGTTTTGTAAGTATGCAGCTACTGCTGCTAGATGTAAGCAAATGGATGTGTGGGCTAGTGCAGATTGCTGTAGATGTAACAGGTAACAGATGATGTTCTATGCAGAAGCATCAAGAGTATGGATATTGTTATTGTTACATTAGATAATAAATCACTTTAATTTTGCTGCATAACATGCCCTAGTATTAGGCTTTAAAGCCTCTTTTAGGATATTCATTCAGTCTGGGGGTAGGTGTAAATAACCAAACTCTATTACTTCAGGAGCCAGATCGCCTAGTTCAGTTCTTTGGGATGTGGATGCCTGATTTCTCCATCACTTTGAATGAGGAAACTAGAGGTGAGATGCAGCTTTTGGTGTGGAACTATTGATAGCTCCAGCAGGTGGTGAACGAGGGTTAACGAGCCCATGTGGGTGCTATGAGAATTAGTGTGACAGATGTTTGCCTGAGCTTCCGAACTACCAGTTGAATGAGTGGGAGAGGCGGAAAAGCATAGGTAAATATCCCATATGGCCATGTCTGAACTGGGGTGGTGTGGAGTGCAAAAAAACGATGGACTTACGCCTAGATCTCTGTACTGGGGTGAATGTATGGCATTGTTCTGCATTCTGTCCATCAACTGTTGTTTTTGCATTTGTCACCCCGAGTGGGACGGGTATGCTCAGACGTGAGTTTTGTGCTCTCCAAGCCACTGGAGTCAAGCTATCCTGGCCGAAGACGGCTGGTAGTCAGAAACCGGTTCTAGGATGCTTGATTCCTATCCAGGGAAGACATGGCTTGGCAGTTCGGGCTGGACTGTTCCCATGAGGCAAATGGTCTAGGCTGATTTGCATATGGCCATGTCTGAACTGGGGTGGTGTGTAATGCAAAAAAACGATGGATTTAGGCCCAGATCTCTGTACTGGGGTGAATGTATGACATTGTTCTGCATTCTGTCCATCAACTGTTGTTTTTGCATTTGTCACCTCGAGTGGGACGGGTATGCTCAGTTGTGAGTCCCGTGCTCTCTACGCCACTGGATTCAAGCTATCCTGGCTGAAGACGGCTGATAGCCAGAAACCGGTCCTAGGATGCTTGATTCTGGTCCAGGGAAGACATGACTTGGCAGTTCGGGCTGGACTGTTCCCATGAGGCACAGGGTCTAGGCTGATTTGCATATGGCCATGTCTGAACTGGGGTGGTGTGGAGTGCAAAAAAACGATGGATTTAGGCCCAGATCCCTGTACTAGGGTGAATGTATGACATTGTTCTGCATTCTGTCCATCAACTGTTCTTTTTGCATTTGTCAACCCGAGTGTGACGGGTATGCTCAGACGTGAGTCCCGTCCTCTCCACGCCACTGAAGTCCAGCTATCCTGGCTGAAGACGGCTGATAGCCAGAAACCGGTCCTAGGATGCTTGATTCCGGTCCAAGGAAGACATGGCTTGGCAGTTCGGGCTGGACTGTTACCATGAGGCACAGGGTCTAGGCTGATTTGCATATGGCCATGTCTGAACTGGGGTGGTGTGGAGTGCAAAAAAACGATGGATTTAGGCCCAGATCTCTGTACTGGGGTGAATGTATGACATTGTTCTGCATTCTGTCCATCAACTGTTGTTTTTGCATTTGTCACCTCGAGTGGGACGGGTATGCTCAGACGTGAGTCCCGTGCTCTCCACGCCACTGGAGTCAAGCTATCCTGGCTGAAGACGGCTGATAGCCAGAAACCGGTCCTAGGATGCTTGATTCTGGTCCAGGGAAGACATGGCTTGGCAGTTCGGGCTGGACTGTTCCCATGAGGCACAGGGTCTAGGCTTATTTGCATATAGCCATGTCTGAACTGGGGTGGTGTGGAGTGCAAAAAAACGATGGATTTAGGCCCAGATCTCTGTACTGGGGTGAATGTATGACACTGTTCTGCCTTCTGTCCATCAACTGTTCTTTTTGCATTTGTCACCCCGAGTGGGACGGGTATGCTCAGACGTGAGTCCCGTCCTCTCCACGCCACTGGAGTCCAGCTATCCTGGCTGAAGACGGCTGATAGCCAGAAACCGGTCCTAGGATGCTTGATTCCGGTCCAGGGAATACATGGCTTGGAAGTTCGTGCCAAACTGTTCCCATAAGGCACAGGGTCTGAGCTGATTTGCATATTGCCATGTCTGAACTGGGGTGGAGTGCAAAACAAACAGATGGATTTAGGCCCAGATCTCTGTACTGGGGTGAATGTATGACAATGTTCTGCATTTTTCTCCATGAGGGAAGCACAGAGACCGCCACGATCTGCAACAGCACAACTCCGTACACGTGGGATTCATCTCACTGTCCTCCAGACTTTCAGATGCTCCACCTGACTGCCTCCCCCGATTCTGCTTCAATATAATTTATGTTGTTTTAGGCAATGTGGATAAATCCCTAGTAATATTGGCAGAAACTATAGAATAACCCTGGATCTTCACACAGTTCCCTGCTTGTCCGCATCAACCAGAAAATGAATGATACTACACCTCATTAATTTGGTGCAGTAGGAGATCTTTTTCGGCCTCCAGTGGAGCCCTTCACATCAGAAGACCCACATTTTTGACCACCATTATAGGTCCCTGCATGTGGTCTACGTTACCAATTTCCTACTGTGAATACCTCTGCCTTCGAGCAGTACCTGGTATCCTGTGTCTATACTCTCCTTGTACCTTCAAACGCATGGACTACACCCCATCTTTGCAATGATACATGTCTTGTGGCACTCCTGATGAAGGCACCCATGGTGCTGAAACGCGCGTCGAGAGTTGACATCTTACAGCCACTGTTGCATTAGTCTTTGTTTTAACATTTCCAGTATCATATTTTTGTATCTTTTCACTATTGATATTATACTGTTCTGTGTATCATTATTTTCAATCATGTATGTATAATACTAACTGTGTAACAGATGTAACATCCTAATTTATTATCAACAAGCATTTTTCGCTTTTTTATCACATCTATGAATAAAATGAAATTTTGGACATTTTAACAAACTCGTTTGCCTCACACTGAGTCCTTTACTATCAGTTGTCTTCTCTCAATGAAAAAATGTTGATGTAATGTTTATTATCTGAATTGCCTAGGACTTTTGTTCCCAATTGTTGTTATACCCTGTCCTAAGAGCTCTAGATTACTTACAGGGGGTCCTTGTTACCTACATAACTGGAGTCAAGCTATCCTGGCTGAAGACGTCTGATATCCAGAAACCGGTCCTAGGATGCTTGATTGGCAGTTCGGGCTGGACTGTTCCCATGAGGCACAGGGTCTAGGCTGATTTGCATATGGCCATGTCTGAACTGGAGTGGTGTGGAGTGCAAAAAAACGATGGATTTAGGCCCAGATCTCTGTACTGGGGTGAATGTATGACATTGTTCTGCATTCTGTCCATCAACTGTTGTATGTGCAGTTTATCAATAGAGCATTGCCTTTGGAGAGCGGGTGTGAGAACCTAGTGGTAAAGCTTGGGCTTTTTGCTTTTTTGCTGTGGTGAACAGGTCTATTATTCCTGAAAGTTGGGGAGGAAAACCTGAGGATGAAGTTCACACTCGTGGATTTGCTGCTTCTGTCTGCTGAGACGGTCTGCAATCTGATTGTTTACTCCTGCAAGGTGTTCTGCCAGGAGATAGATCTTGTGGTGTATAGCCCATTTCCAAATGGCTTGTGCTAGGCGTGACAGTTGGAGAGTGTGTCCCCCCTGTTTTTGTATATAGTACATTGCTGTCATGTTGTCTGTGTGGACTAGGACTGATTTGTCTATGAGGTGAGTCTGAAAAGCTTTGAGCGCTATAAAGAATACTAGTAGCTCTAGGTGATTTATGTGGAGATTTTTGTGCTTTAGACTCCAAAATCCTTAGATTGGGTGATCCAGTAAGTGAGCACCCCAACAAGTGAGAGATGTATCTGCTCTTAGCAGTGCCTGTGGAACAGAGTCGATGAAGGCCTGCCCTTTGGGTACATATTGTGGGTTCCACCACTGCAGAGAGTGATGGGTGCAGCCGTCTACCAACACTAGATTGGTTAATCAACCCTGAAACTGGTTCCACTGACTTGCTAAGCATTCTTGAATGGGACACATGTGAAGCCTTGCATGGGGTATGGTTATGACGAAAGACACCATCATTCTTAGCAGTTGCATGAAGACTCTGGCTAGTAATGAGTGGCTGGTTTGAAACTGAGTGAGAAGAGACTGAATACTGTGAATTCTGGCTGCACTGGGAGAGGCTAGAGCTTTTTGAGTGTCTATGGTGGCTCCCAGATAAGGCTGTGTGTTTGAAGGCTGCAGATGGGACTTCAAAGGATTCACTGAAAATCCTAGTTGATGTAGTTGGTAAATTGTGGCTTGAGTGTGTTGGAGACACTTCTGGTAAGTGCTGGCTTTGATGAGCCAGTTGTCCAGATAGGGAAAGATGTGGAAGTGCTGTCTTCTCATATGAGGTGCGACTACTGCTAGGCACTTGGTAAATACTCTGGGAGCAGTGGTGACTCCAAACAGTAGTACTTTGAATTGGTAATGTTGATATATCACAAATCGGAGATATATGCATCCTTTAAGTCTAGAGTAGACATAAAGTCGTCTTGTTGTAAAAGTGGGAGCACTTGTGGAAGTGTCACCATGTGGAAATGTTCTGACAGTATGTAGTGGTTCAGTTCACTGAGGTCCAGAATATGTCTTTACAAGTCGTCCTTTTTGGGAATGAGAAAATACAGGGAGTAAATGCCTGACCCTAGATATTTTAATGGTACTAGCTAACTCTGGGCGGCCAACTACGCTATGCTCGCGAAGTTTGCGTAGTTTGTGCTACTTCGTGCTACGCAAATTGCACGTAGCACAGTGCAAAACAGCGTAGCGTAGTGTAGTTGGCATTTTTTGCTTGCTCGCGGTCCTCAACATCAAGTTGGCGACCGTGAGCGAGCAAAATGACATCCTGGCGAGACTTTTTCCTCGTTCGCGATCAGCAACATCAAGTTGGCGAACGCGAACTAGGAAAATAAACCTCCTGGTGAGATTCTCAACGCGGGGAGGGCAGGTTGCTCATTGCGAGTGGTCAAGTATGCTCGCGACCGCTCGCAATGAGAAACTACTAGTCTGCGTTGAGAAAGCTGCAGCTTGAGTAAAAATCTACTCGAGCGGCAGAAAACTACAGCTCGCACTGTGCGAGATGCCGTTTTCAATGATTGCACAGTGCGGACAAGTATCCGGCACTGTGCAGTTCGCGAAGCGCAACTACGCGAACTATGCCCAGGGTTAGTAATGGCTCTATGGCTCCTTTTAGAAGAGAGCATGGGCTTCCTGTTTGAGCAGGTGCTAATGTTCTGGTGACAGTTTGTGAGAACAAGGTGGAATGTTTGGAGGATTGGTGGTAAGCGCCAGGCAACAACCATGTTGTCTGTTGTTATAGACTGCCAAATAGGGAGCAATTGCACAAGACGTCCCCAGACAGGTGTTAAATGATTGGGGGAAAGGTAGGTAAGTCACTACTTCTTAGAGGAAGGGGAGTTACGGGTGTGGAACCCTTTCTTCTACCCTTGCCATTGTTTCCTTTGTATCCTCCTCTAAGGGAACATCTTGTGGAGGAAGGTTGATTGTTGCCTTTATAGTAGGAAGCAGTGGTGTCTGAGGATGTGGTCTTATGCCCCCCACGATAAAAGGAGTGACAAAGGACCCCTGGTTTGAAGGAGGCTGTAGAGCTCCCATAGATTTAGCTCCCTGATTGTCTTTTTTCATTTTCTCTAATGCCTGATTAACGTCAGGCCCGAAAAGATGCTCTTCATCAAACAGAGTGTTTAAGATGAATTGCTGGACTTCAGGTTTAAAACCGGATATCCTTAACCAGGCGTGTCTCCTGAGTAACATACTTGTGTTATTTTCTCTAGCTGCTGTATCAGCAGCATCTAAGGCACATCTAATAGAGGAATTGGAGATGAGCTTTTCTTCTTGTATGAAATCTTGTGCTTTAGCTTTGTGCTAATCAGGGAGATATTGGAGCAATTGCTCCATTTCGTCCCAGTGCACTCTATCATACCTGGCTAAGAGGGCCTCGGGCCTGCAATGTGCCAATGATTCGCCGCCTGGGCAGCTATTCATTTGACAGACGCATCTATTAATTTTGACTCCTTGTCTGGAGGTAGGGCATTCCAGAGATTTGTGAATCAACCCTTTTTTCGGGCGTTAAAGACAACAAGTGCGTCTAGGGGTATCTACCCCTAAATGAAGACTGGATCAGATGGAGCAGGCTTATACTTTTGATCTTTTCTGGGAGTCAGAATGCGAGCACGAACAGGGTCTTTGAAGATATCATCTCTCATCATGCCTTTGAGCATAGGGAGAATCTGACTAGATCTGTGTGTACTACTCAAAGTTTCGAACAAGAAATCTTCATCTAGGAATTCTTTGTGTAGTTAAACCCCATATATTGTGCAGCACTAGCTAGCAACTCTAAATAACCTACGTTGTTGTCAGGAGGGAAAGGCTTTTCAGGGTTAAGGTCTGGGTCATTATCTGTAGGTGGATCAATAGTGTTGTCCTTCCAAGGATCTACAGGTAATTGCATATCTCCATCATCATCAGGCTGTGAGGGTGGAGAGTTCTGTGGTGTGTTAATTGATGGTTCTATTGCTGGAGAAGGTGTGAAGGTGTAGGGGAATGTGGTGAAAGAGGAGGACGAGAAGTTAGTACTGACATTCTTCTTTTTTAAAGGAATCTTATATTGTATGTCATCTGACTCAGGTTTGCGTTTGTGAGGCAGTTTGGTGAGAAGATGTCCTGTTTCAGGATTAATGTAAAGTTCCTTTTGTTTAGGATCTGATTTGGGAAGTCGAAAGTCAGATCCTGCGGCTTCGATGGAGCATTTTTCAGTTTTCAGTTTTGGCACCAACGACCTCGGCGCCGGGATGGAATAAACTTTTGGTGGGGTAGGTTTCGACTCCAGGGCTGTTTTTAATTTAGGTGTTGGGGGTTTCAGCTCCAAAGCAGTCTTCGGCTTTGAGCTCGAAGGTTTCAGCTCTGTGACGGACTTTGGCCAACCCGATTCTGAGCCGGAAGGCTTGACAATGTGTTTGGTGCCGAGTCAGGAAGCGGGACATCAGAAACATTGTCTCGGTGCCAACCTTGGCCCGGAGGTGGAGTTGGTACTGACGCCTTTTTGCTTAGAGTTGGATTTCGGGGCAAGGGGTATTCGGTACTCACTAGACCTTAACCCTGCGATATGTCCACTTCCATCTCCGAGTCCAATTCATGAACAGATAAAGGCTGCTCTTCCTGTTCCTCTTTGGCCCTTTGTGCATTGAATTCTTCTTGCTCTAATCCTGCACCGAAGATGTCCTGCGTGTATTCGACGTTCTTGCTTTGCATTTCATGATGTCGAACCAGATGATCGCCCAGAGTTTTCTTGGATCAAAATGATCTGCCCGCGTTGCAGTCTTGTTTGTTGTGCTCTGGAGATAAGAACAAGTTGCATACTTTGCACGGCTGTTTTGCGTGGCACAGAGGACAGAATTTGAATTGAGTCAATTCCATTCACTGCTAGGTGGACCGACGCGGTTAGGCCCACCTGGCCTTCCATGAGTCTTCCGATCAAAATTGAAATTTTCTTTGTCTGATACGATATGCAGAGAAGTGGGATACACATACAAAAAATTACCAATGCGGGTATAGTGGATTGTGCACTGAGGGGAACCCGAATAACGATTTCGAACTGGAGCGCAGCAACGTCCGAACCCAATGGTGGAAAAAAACAATCTAACAATGGAGTCAATGCCCATGCGCACTATCATCGAAAGGAGAAGTCACCTTACATTGTGACTGGAAAGACTTCTTTGAAGAAAAACAACTTGCAAACATCCAGACCCAAACTAGATGGCAGGAGTATGCAAAGCATGTGATCTACAGCTCACCTGCCTCAAACCTTATATTACCAAAAACATAGTCTAATCTAGTGTGTATCTGATGACCTGGGTGTAGTACGAGTCCTTCCTCGTCCTAAAGTGTCCCAACCACCATAAGTCATGTAGCCGTATTGTCTCCACCCAGAGGCGAAGATGTCTCATTGTGAGGGGCCCCTGCATTCCCGGGAGGGAGGTAGAGAGCAACCCCACTCCGTATAATGAACGCAGTTAAAGTCACCCCCCAGATCCCTGCAGCTTGGTGATTCATGAGCATAGCTGGGGACAGAGTATCAAAAAAGTTCCCCTGGAGGGTACTGGGAGTGTAGAGCGATACCTCCAGCAAAGGACACCCCTTTAACATGACCTCTAATAATACATTGTACCCTCTGGGTCTATAAGCGCTCTGCCATGTACAAAGAGTACTCCTGGGGCTATCCAGATGAAGGCGCCCTCGTGTAAGCCAAGTACCCTGTCCCAGGGACCTGATCACTCTATCACCTAGCCACCTTTTCCAGTTCCTCGCTCATGAGATGTGTCTCTTGAATGCATGCAATATGTATATGCCTGCACCTAAGATACGCATACACTTGGTATCGCCTTACCGGTGTCGCCATTCTCCTGATATTCCAGGTTAGTGTGTTAATAGGTTGGAGCAATATTATCGCCAACTTATCTCTTGAGTTATCCATCCCCCCAGGCCTCCCCAACTACCCACACCTCCCCAGTGGCACACCACTCCAATGGAACAGAAACCTGTAACTGTAACAAAACCACAACTCCCATAACCCTAATGTAAATTCTAACATGCATCATGCCATCACATCCCATACACAGTGTTAGTCTATAAAATCTTTCCACAGTGCTCACACTGTCCTTACGGAAGTCTATAGGAAGGAGGGCCAAGAAGAGCACCTAAGTATTCAGAGTTCACATACTGGCCTCGAAGGACTCAAAGTCTGAGTCAGTGTTCCAGTGAGTTATACTCCTTACTCACTGGAACAATCGGGGCCCACCAAACCCTGTTTATCCAGTACAAGTTC
Organism: Lissotriton vulgaris; assembly: GCF_964263255.1. NCBI lineage: Eukaryota > Metazoa > Chordata > Amphibia > Caudata > Salamandridae > Lissotriton > Lissotriton vulgaris. The sequence goes on along the minus strand of NC_141695.1, from coordinate 1,183,028,328 downwards.
AGACTGTATCAGCCCCCAGCACTCACCAACTCTCACCACCTCACCATCGCCACTGGTCCGACATCACCCTCCAAGGTGACCTCTCCGGTGTGCTAGTGGTATGGTTTTCCATGACCGCCAAGTCGAGATCCCCAGGTTAGGAAGCAGTATCTGTTCACATCATTCAGTGAGACCTCCACTACCAATAGAAAAACAGGTGGGGGCTGAGTCAGTTTGGTGCACACAACACAATCAGTACAAGGTTATTCTTGAATAGAGTCCAATAAACTACTGTCCATGTGTCTTTTGGTGCTCAGGAGGAGGGAGAGCCATCCGATCTTCCTCAATTGGAAAAAAGGCTTATCCGCAATAGAAAAATAAGTTCTCCGAGCACTCAATAAATCGCTTCTGATGTTGAGGCTGTGGTATCAACTGTCCTTTATTAGAACATCCAAACAATCATTTGCAATACTGCTTCTCTCTTTATTCCTTGCCAACACGGGGTTCGTCTGTTACTGTGATGTTAACAACAGACATTTGTGCATGTTTACTAACTGCCTGCTCATAAATAAGCAGTGCTTAATTTGTAAAATATGAAGTGCAGGTGCTCAAACCCACTTCCCTTGGCTCCACCCACTTTAACCAATGGTTCCACCCACTTACTCCACCCCAGTGCTTAATTTGTCAAAATAAATGCCAGGGCCCTTTTCGGGAGATCACGACAGCCTGCACCACACATTGCTCATGCCAGCGCTGCCAATGAGAGTTCCAACACAACTACATACCATCTCACTCCTAAAAGTGATACAATTCAGGCTTTTTTTAAATGTATTCTGACTTATTAAACACAGTTGTTGTGCTGTTGTGGGCAATATTTTGCAGGCATGGTTGGGATTTTAATTTTAAGGTTAATAAAAATAGAGAGAAAGAAAGCAAATGTGAGCAAATCATCCAAAACCGGCGTTTTCCCTTTTGTAACATACTTTAAATAAAAAATATACTGGAATAATACAATTCAAATCTGTTTTAGACCTGTCTCATCTATCCATAAATGATTAGTAAGGCAAACAAAGACAGAACAGACGTGTAAAAATGTGAGACAGGGAGAGGACTGTAAACAAGTTTGTATTTAACCTTCCAGAATAAGAAATTAAGTTCAAGTAAAGGAATATTTATTTCACTGAGTAAGGGGCAGTGCTGGCCTCAGAAATAGAAAGAGAGGGCAGAATAGGTAGAAGTAAGGGGGTTGTGATGATTGTGAAAAAGGACTGTGAAGAATAGAGCACTTGCAAGAGCGAGAAATATGAACAGAAGTGGAGCGAGGTGCAGAAAGAGGAATGAGGAAAATTAAGCAACCTTGCCATTGGGCTGCGCCGACAGGCCCTAGAAATCCTTGAGACCCTTGTGCTTAATAGTTTAGAAGACAAGCATTAAGCACAATGCACTTCAATCGTGTCCAGCATCAAAACATGACACCGACACGCAGCTCCTTTGCTAATGCACCTCAACAGTAAACTTGCTTTACTCTGGTAACGAGAGCATAGGACTCCCACAGTTAATGCAGGGCAGTATAGAATGGTAGAGAAACAACTACGAAGTGAAAACCAGCACAAACACCACCCGCCCAGTATGGCAGCATTACACTTTATTAATCAAATAAAAAACATCCTGTTCCACCTCAAATTGAGCCTGCACCCGTACATGCAAGGGCAATGGGGCGGAGTTAAGATATGGCAACTCTACGCGGGCCTCCCATAAAATCGAAGACCAATGAAATATTGTGAGATACAGTTGAGTAGTGTAGCCAGTGTGTTGTGGGCCCTAGTGCAAAGAAGGAAACGGGCCTCTGGCTGCTTTTCGAATGTTAAAATACATTATTTCATTAAAGTGCAGTGGCCCTTCGTGCCTCTGGCCCGCTGCATCAATAGAAGCTACACCGCTGATTTGGAAATCTCAAGGCCCCTTCGTCACATTCTGCAAGTGAGCCTGGCCGCACCACCCATCACAATTGACTTGCCCCTCCAAAGGGGACTCTTTTTCATGCTGCTCTCCTTGGAGATGTTTATCAAGGTAATTATGCTTTAAACGTCCTCTGCTGCGAAGCAACGGACAACAAGGTGACACCATGTACGTGTGTGCAGAGAAATTTAAACACAAGCAAATATTTACATGTCAGCCAATCTGCTTTAAAGTGACTTCCCCTACTGTGAATAGATGGCACTTTGAATTCTTCTCGCCTTTAGAATTCAAAGTCCCAGTTTTTCACACTCCCTGTCTTTTTACTCATACACACAATAACCACAGAGGACTCCCTAGATTAACCATTAACGCGTAAACACATTGAATTAAAGCACAAATTTACCGGCTCTCCCGCGCTTTCAATTACTGCCCCTGCACCCATCTTTGAGAACATTCCCTATGCCCACGACTAGACCTCGTTCCCTTCCCTCACTGCACATCAGAAACAAACACGACAGGCCTCTAGTCCACAAACACAACTCACGTTTTATTGAAAGTGAAAGACACCACGAAGGCCGGTCTCCCTACGTGCAGCATGGAATCTCCTGAGACCGCCTTCTGGGTTTAGGATGACACTGGCGCAGGGAGAGAAACTACAGGAGAATAGCTACCCGCAGGCAGGTGACCCCTGGAGCCAAAGAGAGACACTCACAGTCTTTGATTAGACCAGGGTTTCTGAGTTCAAAAGTGTGTCTGCGATTCAGAAGAACGTGGCAGAGAGGATTCAGGAGGAGCAGGTCAGGAGCCACTGCATTATTAAAGCTGCCAAGGTTTCAGATTGCTATGTGTGACAATTTCATAATTTCACTGTAAATATGAGTGACATTTCAATGACTATGAGTGACTGTTCCTCGCAAGCAAAATCCAGCAATGAAGAGGAGGGAAACCTATAATTATACGAATTACACCCATTTGAGAACAAGAAACTCTAAGATGATCTTAAAAATCTCGGAAGTAAGTGCTCAGGAATAGGCAAAACATAAATGCATATACTTAAAAAGACGGAACGGTGGGTTTCCTTTCAGAGTTTTGAAACATATTTTGGCGATTTAATTATGTAGCAGATATTCTTGGAAGTAGTGTTTTGGACTAGGCAAAAAATGAGTACATATACTTAAGACTACTACCCTTTCAGAAGCTCAGCTCTACCAGGGCATGAAAACGCATGGATTTGTGGATATTCAGCAAAACAGACGAGACTCTGGCATGGGTAAGGACTGGAGAGCCAATAAACACTTAAAAGAATTAGACTGAATTATGCGCCACAGAAAGAGTTTGATGAGCAATGCTATTAGCACAAGCACGGCACTACTTTTTAAATATCGGCTGTTCCCGCCAAGCCCAAAATAAATGAAGTTATTCCTGTCCTTCATTACACATACCTGCGTGGAATCAGGGCTCCAGTGACCAGACCTCCGTTTTGAACTAATGTGAGCACATGGTTGGCAATTTATACCGGCGTCTCCTTGGCTCCCAGTGACACTCTGTTCAAATAAATTTACTGCCTCGAACTCCCCGGGGTCTCGACCCTAGGAGTCTGGGAGCAGACCTCCTCAATCTGCTGTCCCAGCCCCCGATAAAATAAGGAAGCCGGCTGCAGCGCAGGCCTGCCCTGCATTGATGCAGTGATTATTTGAAGGTACTCTCTGCTCAAAAACAAAAGCGCCAATACATAAGAGCGATTATCACCTCATCCTGCCTCCCTGCTGCGGTGAGCCCGGCGAGGTCAGGAGGAGCCGGACCTTTGCAGAACTTCGAAAGCGCGGGCAGCAGGAAGTCAATTAACTTCACCAGTTGGGACTGCTGCAGTGACGTCCGTTTAATTTCGGCGCCACGTTCCTCTACAACTTGGATACTATTGAGTGATGTCAGGGGCAGGAAGCGGAGAGGCGGGCGGAAGGTAGAGAGTGGGGGAAGGTGCATGTTCCGGAAAGCTCAGTTCGCCTCGGAGACTACGCAGCTTTTTAAGCAGGACAGAGGAAAGAACTACATTACAACCGGAGAAAACGATGTTCAGCAGCCTTAGGCCGCAGCATGAATGCGCCTCATTAGTCATCCAATTTAAAATGTTTACGGCATTTACCGGAAAGACCCATGTGGAGGGTAGACCCGGCCCTGAGAATTAAGTGCCGGTGCTAAGCACCGGAAAGCACCGGCACAAATTAAGCACTGTAAATAAGGCGTAATCACGAGCAATGAGGCCTGCTGCATCGGGACTTCCCTCTAGACCAGCCCAGCAAATCATCCTTCTCTGCCCCAGGTGGAACATCTGCTCCCTTGCAGCAAAACCATGTTCAGGTCTCCAGGTCTCCTCTGGTGAGAAGAAGAAGTCGGTACCCTCCACCACACAAAGCCATGCAAGGAAGAGCAATGCATAGGATAATCCCATATTGTTTACCTGAGCCTTGACAGCTCTGAAGATATTGGGAACTTTTGTACTTCTGCCGTGTAGTCAGGATAAGTCCTTATAGGATTTCCATTCTAGGACCAGGGCCCTTTGCTCTGAATATTTGCAGGAGGAAGTCCCTGTCTCTGTAATTTAGAAGATGAACCAATAATGGGTGCGGTGGTGCCTCAGGCTGAGGGGGCTGCCCCAGAATCCTATGTGCTCATTCAATGGAGAAGAATTTCGGGATGAAGATCACCAGGACTGTGGACGTCAGCCACTCCTACAAGAAGAGCTCCATTTGGGGCCCTCTGATCTTTTAGGCAATCTCAAAAAGTGTATTTTGTGATGCCTGGAGCACCCCTCAGCATCCTCTGCTCACACCTTCAGTTCCCGTACTTCAGCTTGAAGCATTTTCAGTTGGTCTTGCATAGCCCCCATGACTGGCCGCAGTGTAGTCAATGAGGATTCAGCTCATCCACTCTGTACATTGGTCTGACGTGGTCCACCCGTAACGGGCCAGTCTCCTAATAAACAAATACTTCCATGGAACAAGATGTGCATGGGAGATCTCACGTTAAGCACAAGAAAGTGCTCCCACAGACATCAAGAAGTAAACTTACATGAACCTACCACAAGTGTGACACATGCACTGAGGTAAAGAATAGTATATGGGACTTCTATCTGAATGTTACAAAATGAAGGAGGTGCATAACAAACTCAAAAGGAAGGCGCAGTCACAGAGGGAACTAAGCAGGATAACTTCACAATGTAAAAACCTTTCTTGAAATAGATATGCTCTACTGTGACAGGAAAGCACCAATATTGCAAACTACAACTATAAAGCCAGTTTTGGTTTAAGGGTTGCATGTTAAATATATTTTTTAAAAATACAGGTACGTGCCAAGGACAAATTTGAACTCAATCATATTTTCTTTATCTCAAAATGGCTAATGATAGCAAAATGTAATATGTGTGTGCTGCACTATACATTAATCATAGTAAAGAAGTTTGTTAACTATGTTTAAGAAGGAACTGAAGCTGCGTAAAAATAAGAATACACCTTGTTATGGTGAGCATCCCAGCACAAGACACTGCTGCAGGATTAGATTGAGAGAAATGAGGATAAACAGACCGAGACCTGGACATAGACCCATGTATGTGGGAAGGTGTGAGCATCCCTGTGAATTTGCCGCCCCCTCATATTGGGATGCTGTAGCTCCAGCTGATTGGCACCACCTGTCAGTGAGGAGCTCTCCTTCCTCCACCTGAACAGATGCTGATGATCTCTCACAGGAAGATGGAAAGAACAGGTAGCAGTCTAGGGGAGTGCTTAGACCTTTTGTCTGCAGAGGGAACCATAACTGGAGTCTGAGGCTGCTGAAGGAAATCCCTCCTCTTGTTCCTTGAAATTGACCTACCCTCACAGGCTTCATGCATCACACGTGCTACATTTAATTTGGGTTTGCCAACTGTGCTGTACTGTCAGAAGGACTGGCAGCTGGATCACTGGTGAATGGCAGCATTGTGCATGATGGAAAAAGCAGGGCACTGTCATGAGTTGTATTGTTTGCAACTGGGCCTCCATCACAACTTTAGAGTCATGAATATCTTGTAGCACCTTGCCAGTGCGTTTCTACGCACTTTGCTGCCCATGGCGGTCTCTGCCGCCCGAAGGCTTTTGCCACACCGGTGGCAAACTCGGGTAAGAGGGGGGGAGGAGCAACCTCTCCCAAAACCCCGCTCCCCCCTTGCTACACCACTACACCCTGTGTGTTTATCTAGGGTTGTTTCCAACATGGGAATTGGGGGCGCCGGAGTACAGAGAGGTGGCAGCATTTTCTGGATGGATTTAGAGGGGGGGATTTTGGGGGCTCCGGCTGGACCATGTCCCGCCTGGAGCCACTCACTGTATTGTGGTGCACCAGTCGCAGGTAAATGGGTGAGAAGAGCCAGGATCCTCTAAGAATGGTCGCAGCAGACCCAGTGCTCCAGGTATTTCACAGGTGGGGCACAGTTTTGTTTATTCTCCGGTGCAGTTCCAAGTTGTCACACTCCTCCAATCCACTACAACAGTATCAGGAGGGGGGCGGCCAGCCAGACCTGCAATCTTCTCTGTGCGCTGCCCCACGCTGTCTCGCTGGGCCATCCCTGCCACCACGGGACACAACTGGGGCCCAGTGGGAGTCCTATGTCTCATGCAGTCGCCACCTTAAGGCCCTCTCAACGGAGTTCAACAGCAAAAATCAAGCCCCCAAAGCAAGGGGGCCCTGCTCTGCAGGCAGGATCACCTGTCGGCTGGTGTCAATATCCACGGTGTGGAACACCCCCCCATGTAGCACCTGCCCTCACCTCATGCAGCTGCTCGGGACTGTGCAGTTGTATAGTGAAGGCCCTGAAGTTGACCCCAGGACAATCAGCAGGTACTAGATCTTCTTTCTATGCCCCCCATCTCCTGTAGAAAATCGCAGGAACTCTGGTAGGACCACACTCAAAGCGTCGGGCCAAAGAGATGCACAAGTCAGTCCAATGAAATCACATCCCCCGGGGCACGGTCGCCCTGCTGGGCCTCTCACTGTGGCAGATACCCTCTTCTTCACATATGCCCAGGCCACATAGCACCAATGGCATAACCTCCGCGGCTCACCACTTATAGCACTCGGGCGGGCTGGCCAGCCATGGGGTGTTCCTCGTGCTATCCTCTCACAGAGATGGTGCAACTTTATCAGTGAAGCTGGCACTCACACGTTCCTCCTGGGCTGTGAGAAGTGCCATGAGAACCTTGAGGCCTCTGGGCAGGGCCTCCATTGGCTGTGCCCACTGAATCAGTCTTCCTCAGGCCACAGCTAGCACCTGGGGGAGCAGAGGGACCTCACATCAATTTGAGGCATTGGCGGGCCTCCAGCAAGCAGTTTGGCTGGAAATGGCTTGAGGCCAATGCAGAGCTTTACAGCAGATCGTCCACACTCTGGGCCATCTTGGCCATGCCCCATTACAAAAATACTGATGAAGAAAAAAATCAGAAGAGGCCTTTATAACAGAATTGTTGGAGGTGGGCCCTCTAGTGAGTGTAAGTAGGATGGCTATGTCACCAAACTGTGAGAAATTGAGTCACCCTGTTACTGGGAGGCCACTGATCAGAAGTTGTAAATTGAAAATGAATATACAGGGGGCAAAGCTAAGATGGCGAACTGAGCAGACGTGTGGTTGTGAGGCTCCTTGGCCTGGACCCCCGTTGTGGCCCCTAAAACAGCGATAACCCCTGTGTAAGGGGGCATCATACCTGGCAGCGTAAGGGTATCTGGTGCCCGTTCCTTTAAAGGCACGAAGACCGCGGCGCCGGTCTTCCGTGACACCCCTTTCCCCCCCCGCCTAGCGGGACTCTGACGAGCGCTGGGCGAGATGGCGGCCAAGAAAGTGGAATAGCCAGCACCGTCTCCCTGCCGCATGTAGCTCCCCCGGAACTGGCAACTGGGGAGGCACAGACCGGAGCTGCGGCCAGGTGCAGGCGAGGAGGAGAGTGACAGAAGCGGCTGGCTGGAGCGGTGTGCTGCAAAAGGAGCAGTCGGCACAGACGGGAGCGCCTGTCCGGGAAGACGCAAAAATCGAGCCCCCAGATCTGGGGCCTGCATCTGGCTGGTGCGCTCGGCCCCGCAGGACTCTTTCTCAGCAGTGAGGGTGCCGATGAGATGAGGCACTAGGGGAACATCCACAGAGAGGATCCGGCACGCAGCAAAGGTCCAAGGACAGCGGCAAGTTGAGGAGCAGCAGCGCTTCGGGAGAATGCTTTGCTGCGGTGGAGGGAGCCGACAGTGGAG